>NW_022111357.1:29372201-29382065 GCF_000313985.2 Echinops telfairi
GCCCCGCCGGGCGGAAACGGCCCCCACCTGCCCCCCCACCTGCCCGGGCCGCGCCCGCGCCGCCCCCTCCCCCTCCCTTTGTTCCTTCTCCACTCCTTAAACTTCCCCCTGGGTCGGGCACTGGGGGGCCAGAGTCTTCCCCTGCAGTGCACCCGACAAGTCCTTTGTGCGCCCCAACCTCAAACCTCACGGCCATCAAGTCGATGCCAACTCAGAGCGACCCTGTAGGACAGGGTAGAACCGGTCCAGTGGATTTCCAAAACCAGAACACTTCTTGGGAGTAGAAAGCCCGGTCTTTCTCCTGCGCAGCAGTCGGTAGTTTCGAACTGGTAACCACGAAGTTATGTGAGCCCAACTCCTTACCTAGTACACCACCAGAGTGGTCTGTACTCCACTCCTGTTCTGTCGGATGAGGGGTCACCAGGGTCAGGAGGACCTGGCAGCTATGGTTTCTCACTAGTGTGACCCTGACAGTCAGCCCCCTCCCTGAGCCTCAGCTTCCTCCTCTATAAAATGGGAATAGCTCCTCCCACCTGAAGGTCAAAGCCCATAGCGAGAGGCAGGACACTTGGGCTTTGGCTCATCTTTAAGAGTGTCCCTGGGATCTCAGAGTGCCCCCCTGAAGCAGGTCACCTCCTTGCTGTCCTGCACCAGCTATCAAGACCCCTTAGGGTACTTAGCTGTGGGCCCCAATGGCTTGGGGGACAGGTCCCCTCCAGGACGGACTGGTCACCAAGTGGCCCTGGACTGGGAGACAGGACTTAACTGGCAATCATGTCATCTGGTTTGCCACTCCACCCCGGGTCCCCTGACCTCCTGCCTCTTGAATTTGACCCCTACCCCAGAGTGGAGAGGGAGGAGGATGGAGCTGGGATGGGCCGCTGGTCCCCAGAGGCCTCAGGGACATTGCTGGGGAAGGAATCTGGGTCTGATTCAGAGGCAAACAGATTGTTCCTTTGATTAAAGCCACAGTGGCTGAAGCCATCTGGGGGGAGGCCAGGCAGGGCTGGCTGCCCCTTGTGGGCCATGCTGGGACAATCACCACTGGCAGGATAGCTTTGGGAGGCCCTGAGGGGCTCCCACTCAGTGGGGGGAGAACCTGGACAGCCCCAATCCCACTGCCTCCTCCTGCCTCCTTGGATCCCACTGGTGACGGCCCCTCCCCTTGTCCCCTTTCGCCTCTTCTTTGCTCATCTGATCCTTAAGGCTACTCCACAAGAGGCCACCAGCAGGGAGGGTGGTGAGTGGCCGTGACCCCATGCATGCAGAGTGGACTGGCTCCTTTGTTTCCAAGGCTATGGCTTTTGGAAGTAGATCACCAGGTACGTTTGAACTGAACTGCCAACTTTTTGGCTCAAGCTTTCGGGCTGAATTGTTTGGGCCACCCACCTGTCCTGTATCAAAGAAGCCCTAGTGGTGTTGGGGGATAAGCACACTAGATTGTTACTTGAAAGGTCAGAGACTCAAACCACCAGTCCCTCCTCAGGAGACAGATGAGACTGTGTGATTCCATTCATATTTACAGCCTCAGGAGCCCTGGGGAGCCCTTCTGTTCTCTCCTGCAGGCTGCTTTCAGTCCGAATCCATCAAACAGCAATGGGCTTGGGTCCTGTATTGGGGCCCCCTGTGTGTGGGGGGGCCTTGTAGAGCCTCCTATACTTTGAATCCCTGTGAGAGCTGGGGGAGTGATGTCTGATCACAACTGTGTCACTGAGAGGACACGGTGGCCCTGAGAGCTCCAAGGACCCAAGGCCACACATGGGGCCAGTGACAGAGCAGGAGGCACCCCAGGACAGTAGGTGCCCTTCCAGGGCAATGGGTGCTGTGCTAGTCCTAGGGGTGGGCAGGCGGGGCACCCTTTAGAGAGGCAGGAGCTGAGGCATGGAGAGGGGGCCAGAGTCCCACCCACAGTGAGCCCCTCCCTCAGCAGTGACCCCACTTTGCAACCCTGTTTGGGGTGGACCTTCACATGCCTATCTCAGCGGAAAGGAGGGAGCAGCTCACCCTCCCCCCATGCACCCCACCAACTGACCAGCCTGAAGGGGTCTTCAGGCATGTTTTGACCACAGAATCTCCCTTTCAAGTGACTTGACCCAGAAACTTATTTCACACCGAGACATGAGAAGCTTCCCCCCACCCCCCCATAACACCCCCAGAGCCTCCTCGCCACACTCCCAGGTGGGGACACAGAGGCACAGAAAAGGTGGCTTGGGGCCTTCTCCAAGGGCCCCTCTGCAGGTTGAACCAGCCTGGGGTGGGTATGGGGGGTCCACATGCTGCCACTCACCCGCCGTCCAACTCTAGCCACCTGCTCCACTTCCGCTGCGGCCGCCACTCCTGGTGGGAGAGGCTTGTCCTGCCCACGGTCTCTTGCACGGGCCTGAGTGTGGGTGTCACTGATCGGCAGGTACCAAGCTTCCTGCAATGAAAACCCAGGAAGTGGCTGGATGAGAACACACGCCCTTTGTCTGCCAGCTCACAGGTCGCCTCCCGCCTCCCGCCCTGCCAGGCTCTGGCTAGCTTGCTTCTCCCTTAGACCAATGGCCTGTGATGGGGCTCAGTCCTCTATCAGGGTTGTGGCAGGTGGACCCCTGGTAGCAGGAAAGAGGTGGGGGTGGGGGGTGGAAATGCTTGGGGGCAAGGATGTGAGATCTTCTGCTACCCAGGACTGCCAGGGGGCAGGGCACCCTAGGTGGTAGGTGCTGGTTTCAGGCACCTCTTCTGAGCTAGACACCAAGCAAGGAGCCCACGGGGTCAAGTCAGACAGTCCCTGAGCTGCCAGGGTGGTGAAGGAGCTGGGCATGGAAAGCCAATTCGTGCCACTCATTACCAAGTGGAATGAGCTCTGAGGAACAGAAGGGGTAGAGACAGAGCACGGGTGATGGGCCAGTCAGAGAAGGCCTCCCTGAGGGGGTGGCATTTGAGCTGCGATGAGGAGGAACCTGGCATGAGAAGAATGCTGCAGTGACTGTGCCCATTGCTCTGCCATGTGGCAAGCCCAAGTACAACAGAGGGGAATAGTGGACAGCCTGCACCATCCCCAGGAAGGCTGGGGGACTCGGGGCCCACTGGCCCTGCCACTGGGTCTTGCCTGGCTTTTAACTTCGGGCTCATCTTTCAGTGCTGTGTCCAACAGTTCCGTCATGTGCTCTGTTGGCACCCACAGAATTTTTACCGGCCGATTATCTGGAAGTAGATAGCTAGAGCTTTCTTCCTAGTCTGTCTTAGTCTGGAAGTTCCACTGCCCACTGTGGATGACCTGGTATTTGAAACCCCCAGGGCAAGCACGTACCACAGTATGACAAACTGACAGACGGGGGTGGGTGAGAAAAGTAGAAAACAATTCAAGAAGAAGGAGGGCGTGGGGACAACCTAGACCTTGGGGTCATATGTAGGCTTAACGCCCAGCTCTCTGGTGGTGGTGTGACTTTGGACAAGTTACTTTCCCCCCATCCTCACCCTTGGGCTCCATCTGCTCAGCTGTAACGAGGGGACTAGACTGGCTGGGCTGCAAGGGGGACATTGATTTCCTCTGCAGAACTGTTGGGGACTGAAGGGACCTGTAGAGGCCTGGGCCCACTCATGGGAGGCAGCATTACGCTCACATCCTTCTTGCCTGGTTTCCAGAGCTCTCCCTTTGCACTGGCCTCGCCTCTCCACAGGAAGACTCAGGAATCAGGACAAGCCTGGGAGCAGAGGGGGAGAAGTGTCGGGGGTCACGTGATTTCTCTCTTAAATTTAAAAAAAAAAATTTTTTTTTTGGTCACGTGATTTTTTCATTCCCCCCAGGCACCCTAAAATACTGTCCCCACGGACCTGGCAGGAAGCTTCAACCAGCTGCCCCTCCCCTTGACAGGCCAGGCCCCACTCAGGCGGTGCCGGAGCAGAGCTGCCTCATTCCAGCCTGGAGTGCCCAGGTCAGCGGCTACAGGAGATTACATCGCAGGCACAGGGGGCGGAGGGTGTCCACTCCCTGACAAACCATCCGGAGAAGCCCCTGGGCCCCTCCTCCGCTCTCCTCCCTGCCTTCTTAGGTCAGGCCCGGTGGTGTGGCCAGGGCTGGCCAGCATGCAGCCGTACAGAGAAGTGGGAGCTCATCTTGCAAGGGCAGTGGGGCAGACACCAACATGGACAGCACCAGTGTCTGTCAGTGAGTCCAGCTCCTCTGACCACCTGGGGTAGCAGTACATCTCTTGTGGTTTTGTCAGAAGGATTTGATGGGTTGGAAGGATATGTGGGGATTATATTGCCTGGTAGTCTGCCTAGATAGTCAGAGGTGAGGTTGTTCCTACCCCACCACCTACCCCCTGCCCTTCCATCACCACCACCACCACACACAACAGAGGTTTCTGGAAATTAAGGGAGATGGACAAAGTGCTGGAGGTGTGGAAGCAACTTGAGTCCCCTGGAGAATCTGAGACATGCCCATGGTCCCTGCCAGCCCACCATCACTTGCCCTAGTTTGGGTAACAGCACATCTTTCTCCACAACTCTCAGTGACTGAGGGCACTGTACCCCCTGGTTCCAGGGACATGGACATGACCTAAGTCTGGCCAATCGTGGTGGCTGTTGGTTCTGAGCCTCACCCCCATCGGGGGTAGGTCGTCTGTGGTGGAGCTCTTTGGAAGCAGCAGTATTTTCCCAGCTTGGCTTTTCCAGCTGTCAGCCGGTGGGAAGCAGACCTGGTACCATCTTAGGGCCAGATGGCAAGAGGACAAAGAGAGAAAGGGAGGGAACGAACTTCATTATTTAAGCTGTTGGATCCAACCGTGCCTGAAAGTCTACCTTTGGAGTTTCCAGTTATACGAGTCAATGAACCCCCCCACCCCCTTTAAACCAGCCAAAATGGTGTTTCTGTTGCTTGCACAGAGTCTTGATAAACACCGGTGTGACTCCGGGCTCGGGATCACCTCCCACTCCGGGCAAGCTCTGCAACCAGGTGGCCACTCCCCCCCCCCTTTGTTTATTTCTAACAATGTCACTGTCATCTAGTCACACAGCACACACTTCAGTCGTTGAGTCACATTCATCAGAGTTGTGCCATCACCACAGTCAATTCCAGGATGCTTCTTCTTCCTTCTTAGCTCCCCATTTCCTGCCAGCCTCCCCTGTCACGTCCCTTTGAACCTATTGGTCCATTTGTTGTCGCTATAGGTTTACTAATCTGGGTTTCCTACACAGAAAAACATACAAACTCAAGATGGAATACCAACGGCCCAACCACGACACAAGGAAACAAAGAAAAACCTCAGTAGAAAACAGCAGAAAATATTAAAAACTGGAGCAATGATGCATTGAGTCAAGGGGGGAGGTAACTGACAAGGTGTGACATTTTAACCCAACTACAATAATAGTAATCCTCCCTGCCATGTACTCTGTCTGGAAACAGGGCCTTTCTCATCTCTGGTCCACAGCCAGAGCGGATTGATCTGAGGCTTAATCCACATGGGGCATCCCACAGAAGTCTTTTGGACCCTCACTGTCATCCATAGCCTTATGCAAACCAGGTGTTCAGAATTTAATCTATACCATTCACTCTCGGTTTGGTTTTGACCTCCACACAAGTACTCCCTCAACACAAGAACACTTTGTTCTAATAACCTGGCATTCGGTGATGCTCACCTTTCCAACAAGATCGCTGAAGACAAAAATGGGTGCATAAGCAAAAAGGGGAAGAAAGCTCATGGTGCCTGGCGATAGCGTCCCCAGACACTTAAAGGCTTGAAGATAAGCAAGCCGCCATTTGACTGAGAAGTAAGAAAGCCCACATGCAAGCCTGTGTGATCTTGAGGTGTCGATGGAATCAGGTATCAGGCATCAAAGACCCAGACAAAAAATCATATTGATGTGTATGAGGGGGAGGGCAGGGTGGAGACCCAAAGCCCATCTGTAGACAATTGGACATCCCCTTACTAAAGGGTCACGGGGAAGAGATCATCCCGTCAGGGTACAGTATAGCACTGGCAAGAAAACAAATTTCCTCTAGTTCTTTAGTGCTTTCTCTGCTCCCCACCCGCCGCCCCCCACCCACCCCATCATATCATGATCCCAAGTCTACCTTACAAGTCTGGCTACACCAGAGCATGCACACTGGTACAGATAACAGCTCACAACACAGGGAATCCAGGACAGATAAACCCCTCAGGACCAATGAGAGTAGCGATACCAGGAGGGTTGGGGGAAGGTGTGGGGAAAGGGGGAAACTGATCACAGTGATCATTGTATAACCACCACCACCACCATCCCCCAGAGGGACGAACAACAGAAAAGTGGGTGAAGGGAGACAGCAATTGGTGTAAGACATGAAAAACATAATTATTTCTAAATTATCAAGGATTTGTGAGGGAGGAAAGGTGGGGGAGGGAGGGGGCAAAATGAGGTGATACCAAGGGCTCAAGTAAAAAGAAAATATTTTGAAAATGATGATGGCAACATATGTACAAATGTGCTTGACACAATGGATGCATGAATGGCTTGTGGTAAGAGCTCCCAATAAAATAAGGAAGGAAAAAAAAAGCTTTATATGAAGAGTAATTAAGAAAATAGCCCAGCCCAGATCAAGTCCATAAGTCCAATATTATCCCATATGTCCAATATCAGTCTATAAATTCCTCTTCAGACTCACACAACACATACGACAATGCTGAATACAGGGAGATCACAGGCCAGTGGGGGGAAAGTCTTGTAGATCCAGTGGCAGTAGAAGCATCTCAGCGCTGGCGTGGGTCTCCGCGTGGCGCCTCCAGCTCCAGGGCTCTGGCTCCATCAGCCTGTCTCCACGTGTCATGTCAGCAGAAAGATGAAGCAGAGAGCGTGTCTCACCTCCAGGGAGGAAGACGGGAGTTCCCAAAATCCTCAGAAGGCCATGCCCACACAGAGGCCTCTTTGGCTAGATCCACCCCTTTAAAAGTTGACAGGAGATTATGTAACTGCCACAAAAAGGAAAAAAAAAGAATTGTCCCATTAGCCACTCGCTTCAGATGAAATGCAAATGTGCTCATATTTTTCTCACCTGGGAAGCAGTCTGGTGAGCCAGGGCAGTGTTTCATTATCTAGGGCTGCTATCACGGAAATACCACGAGTGGCTTTAACAAACACTTTAATTTATTCTCTCACTTTTTTTTTTAGGAGATTAGAAGTCTTAATTCTTGGTGCCAACTCTAGGGGATATTTTTTCTCCTAGAGGGAAGGTCCTTTGAACATGTCAACAAGGAGAGCGCTCCTTGCAACTCTCCAAGTGTCTGGGCATCCATCTTCTCCAGGGTTTAGGAGGGTCTCAGCACTGGGAACCTGGGCCCAAAAGGCAAGCTCCCTCCTCGTTCTTTCTTGGTGGTATGAGGTCCATCCCTCTGCTTGCTTCTCCTTTCATCTCCTGTAAGATAAAAGGTGATCCAGGCCACATCCCAGGGAAGCTACCTGTGTTACACTCGGCTGGGATGTCTTCTCAATGTGCAATTGCTCTATGATATAAAGCTCTCTCTTACACATACATGAGTGTCCCTGGATTTGTTTCTCTAGTCAATCCAGACTAACACATGGTACCAGGAGTGGGGTACGTTACTTACCCTCACCAGGGTGCCCATTGGCCTCCTTGCCTTTTGACCATGGGCCCTGTCACAGAGTCTCAATAATCCTAGTCTCCTCACGCTAGTTAATGAACTTCAGGAGGCATCAGGGTATAACCTGATTGACAGGTTAGGCTCTACCCCTTCACTCTTAATATCCTCAAGTTGACAAGAGATTATGGAACTACCACACTCCCCTTCTATTGGATCAGGGTTCTGACTTCAGGGAGAGTAAAGGTGATGAAACCCACTGCTTCATTAACATAACAAAATATAACGTAATCCTAATTAGCATAACCTAATCCTGCCTCATTTGCCTTGGAGTTGGTTCCTACTCATTAGTGACCCTATGCAGCCCAGTAGGAAACACTCGCAGTCCTGGTGAACTTCACATTTGTTGCTATGTGTGAGCCCCTTATTACAGCCACTATGTCAATCCACCTCAGGAAGGGTCTTCCCTTAGAAGGGTCTTTTGATGCCCTTTTCTTACTTTACCAAGGAGGCCCTGGTGGCACAGTGGACTATACATTGAACTGCTAAGCACAAGGCCAGTGTGGGAGTTACGTAATTTGGTGCCAACTTCAGACTATCACGAGTGAAGGGGTGGAGTCTAGCCTGTCAATCAGGTCACAGCTTGATGACCTCTCTGCTACCCATTCCTGTCGACAGGCCACATGGAGCTACACTGATGCAGCCAGAGCCC
The DNA here is from genome assembly GCF_000313985.2 of Echinops telfairi. NCBI lineage: Eukaryota > Metazoa > Chordata > Mammalia > Afrosoricida > Tenrecidae > Echinops > Echinops telfairi. The sequence goes on from NW_022111357.1 coordinate 29,380,470, forward strand.
TGGAGCTGGAGGAGCCACGTGGAAAGCCCTGCCAGCCCTGAGATGCTTCCACTGCCACTAGATCCACAAGACTTTCCACCCAGTGGCCTATGATCTTCCTGCACTCAGTGTCATTAATGTGTTGCATGAATCTGAAGAGGACTTTATAGATTGGTATCGGACATATGGGCTAATATTGGACTTATGGACTTGCTCTGGACTGGGCTCTGAATATTTTCTCAATATTCAATTGCTCTTGTACATAAATCTCTCTCTTATTCACATACGAGTCTCTGTGTGTAGCGTCCCGGCCTGCGGGATGCACGAGCAGGGCCCTGCAGGGAAAGGCGGACCTGGATGGAAGAAAAGACACGGAGACGTGGAGCAAGACAGAACGCTGATCAAACTCCGTTTATTTGGGCAAAGCTCGGGGTATGTAAAAGGGAACTGGGAGGTGCATATTTTAATAAGGTGTGCGACACAACATCCAATCCAACATGCACATTAATGAAGCATAAGAACGTTAACCAATCAGCTGCAGGTAAAAAGGCGCGCGCTAGTTCTCAAAGACGTCCTGCATGCAGACTAAGGTTCATCAGGCGTAATGCAAAGTCCATCTTAGTCCAATGAGCGCTCGGCATTATTAACCAATGGGTGAAAAGGTCAACTCTTACAACCGCCCGTGCTACAGAGCACGTAGCTAGGAACGTGGAGGTAGGGTTGGGCAGGAATTAGGCAGGGCCAGTCCCCCACAGGTTTAGCAAATGAAAGACGAAACTTAACAACCAGGAAGCAGCCAAGTTCGGCTCGGCTCCGTGACTGAGGCTAAGGCCTTAATGGCCACCGGCTCCCAACATCTGTGAATTTGTTTCTCTAGTCTACCCGGACTAACACAGTCAGTGATTCAAACCCATCAAGCACTCCTCCGGAGAAAGATGAGGCTGTCTACTTCTGTAAAGATTTGAAGCCTTAGAAACCCTGGGGAGTGGCTAGGGTTGGACCCGACTTGATGGTAGAGTGTGCTTTGTTCTACTCTACCACGTATGATGTCGTTTCCCAGGGGCTGCTCATCTGACAACCCGTCCAAAGTGCGTGCGAGGAAGTCTCCTCTCCTCACGTCTAAGGAGCCTTCTGGCTGCCTTCTCCCAGACAGGTGTGTCTGTTCTTTTGACAGCCCGTGGTGCTTTCAGTGCCCGGCCAGCACCGTGTTCAACTTTCACATGCAGATACCAGGGCACACCTTCGTGTTCAGAGTAACACCCTTGCTTTTGAGCATTTTAAAGAGGTCTCGTGCAGCTGGTTTGCCGAATGCAACACATTTTATTTCTTGACTTCTGCTTCCATGGTCATTGATCGTGGATCCAAACAAGATGAAATCCTTGACAACTTCGATCTTTTCTCCGTTTATCATGGTGGTCCAGTTGTGAGGCTTTTTGTTTTCTTTACACCGAGTTGCAGTCCACACTGAAGGCTGCAGTCGCTGATCTTCGCACACGTCATTCACGCGTAGACTAGACGGCAGGATCTGTAACACCACACATGGAAGCTCTTCGCACACGTCATTCACACGTAGACTAGACCGCAAGATCTGTAACACCACACATGGAAGCTCTTCGC
>NW_022111357.1:29382165-29386431 GCF_000313985.2 Echinops telfairi
GATCTGTAACACCACACATGGAAGCTCTTCGCACACGTCATTCACACGTAGACTAGACCGCAAGATCTGTAACACCACACATGGAAGCTCTTCGCACACGTCATTCACACGTAGACTAGACGGCAGGATCTGTAACACCACACATGGAAGCTGATTACATCACATCACATTAGGGGTAGTGATTTCAGAACTACATCGTTACACAACTGCTAAACCACTTAGAATCATGGCCCAGCCAACTTGACACTTCTTGGGGTGAGAATGGGATAAAATTCAGGAGGTGGGGGATGGGAACAAGACCTGGCCTGAACATTCCTCATTCCCCTCTCCCTGCTTCTGCCACCAAGGGTCCGGGCCTCCTCCCGCCACCTCCTCACCACCATTTTCCCTTACTCTAATTTTAGGAGCCCTGGTGGCATAATGGTTATCCATTGGGCTGCATTCTGCAAGGCCAGCAGTTTGAAACCACCAGCCGCTCAGTGGAAGAGAAACAAGAGTTTCTACTCCCACAGGGAGTTACAGCCTTGGAAACTTGCCAGGGCAGTTCTTCCCCGTCTTACGGGGTCGCTATCAGCTCGATGACAGTGAGTTTGTGTTCTGTGTTTAACCCTTCAATCAGCCGGGCTTGGCCTAAGCTGCGATGCAGTTCTCTCTGGGAGGGCTAGAGGCACAATCAGGCTCTGGGCTAAGTGCCTTATGCCCATCATGATGTTCTGTTCCCACAACAGGGAGGGAAACTGAGGCACAGAAGGTTAACTTCTTCAAGGTCACACCATAGTGACAGCTTCATTCAAACTAGGTCTCAGTGTTGAGCTAGCCAAATCCATAAGGAAATGTCCAGAAACTAAGGGGGGTTGGAGCCCCACCTTCAGACCCCAAATCCTAGGCCAGCCTGCCTAACCCAGGCAAGACCTCACCTGGGTGTTAGCCTCTCCCAGGTCAGGGCCCCAGTGGTTCTGGCAGGGTCTATGGTCTCCAGGGCCAGGCCATTTCCTTGCAGAGTGGGAGGTGGGCAGTGATGTGGACCACAGAGGGACCTGAGGCCCAGCAGGTTGGAAAGATCCAACGGGACCTTCTTGGTTAGGACGTCCTCTGAGGGTAGGGGAGGAATCCAGCCCCCACCTGTGTGGGAGGGTCCCTGAGCCTGGCACACCCCCCAGGGGTCCAAGTTGAGCCCCTCTCCCTCACTGGTGCTCCCACCTCCCGAGCCTCCATTCCTGTCACCTTCTATCCCAGTGTCTGTTTCAGTGCCCCACTCTTGAGACCACCCCCCTTACTAGACGGTTGGCTCCCAGCTGATCCCCTGCCTCTTTCCGACATCCGGGTGGGCTTATTGGGAAGTTCATGAACATGTGTCATGTCTCTCACTCACTCACCCAACCCCTGGCGGGGCTGGGAACTGCTGGGGATCATAGTGTGTTTTTTTGGGGGAGCAGGGGGTGGTTGTTTGTTGGGGACCATGGGCCCCAACAGCCAAGATCTCATCAACAGGCTTTACTCTCAGCCTCACGCCTCCTCTCCTGTCCCCTCTCTCGCTTGCTCTGTGGGAGGCCAGCTGCCCAGGGAAGAGGTCCACTGGGCCAGGAGCTGAGGGAGCCCCCAGCCATTAGTCAGCGAGGGACTGAGGTTGGCAATCCAACAACGCAGGACAGACTGAATCCACGAGTGGCCTGGACGTGGCTCCCCGTGGCAGAGCCCAGCATGGGCACTGCCAACCCAGCCTGTGGGAGCCGCTGAGCCCGAGCGGCCAGGCACCCTCCGAAACGGTGTGAGTCAAGGTGTGGTGATTTAAACGTGGGGCGAATTTGTTCTTTCATCCACAGGTGTGATCCTTTAGAATAAGGTGACCAGACGGCCCGCTTTTGGCGGGACAGTCCCGATTTTGAACAATTTTTCCTGCATCCCGCGCATTTTAAAAAGTCCCAATTTTTGGAAAAAATGCACGACAAGCTAGGGCATACAGTTTTCGGCTGCCATGTGGCTATTTGGCCAGGCTATGAGTTTTATCAATGGTGTCCCGCCTTACCAATGTTACAATCTGGTCACCTTCCTTTAGAAGTGAGGATGGTGAGACGTCTTGTCTCGGGAACGCTGAAGACGCCATCAGGAAAGATCAATCACTAGAAAAGGACATCGTGTCTGGTAAAGTAAAACAACAACAACCACAACCACAAGACACTGACTGCCACTGAGTCGACTGCGGCTCACGGCAACGCTTTGCACAGGGGAGCCCTGCCGCTGTGGGTTTCCCAGACTCTACCTCTTTACCGGAGCGGAAAGCCTCACCTTGCTCCCGAGGGCCGGTGGTGTTTTTCGACTGCTGACTTGGAGGTCAGCAGCCCAGTGTGTGGGCACCCAGCTGAAGGTCAGTGAAAGCCAGGGGCACCTCCCATGAGACAGACGGACAGACACGACAGCCCAACCCTGGGCTCAAACAGACGGGTGGCCTTGAGGATCTGCAGGCCTCGGTGACATGCCATTCGTGTGTAAGGTGACCCCGAGTCGGGCAGATGCTAAGGGAGCCAATGCTGGCAACAGGGTGCGGTTCCGTTGCAGGTGACAAACACCCGTCCTAACCACCCCATCAATCAATTTCATCTGTATTTTTCCTCCCAGCTCTGGGCCATGGGGTGCAAGGTCCACCAGGGGGCAGTGCGGTCCATCTTGCTCATCCGCATCCCTGGAGCCTAGTGCAGTGCCCCCTCCAAGTACTCAGTGATAATTTGCAGAACACACAAGTTAGGTGAAGGCATGCAAAACACCCAAGGACGGTCAGACATTCTCACAGCCAGAAGCGGGAGTTAGGAGGGGAGGGGTCAGCTACCTCATGGGTCACCATCCCCTCTAAGTGGGGCCTGGGGCTCCCCCTCCCATCTCTTGCCCAGGGCCTAGGGCCTAGGCCGTTGCGGCCCAATGTCGGGGCCCAGGATTGGGCCCGTGCCCTCTGTGGAAGAACACGTCACAACTTCACAACCTGCCCGGTTAATGTGACCCCGGCTCTCCTACATCCTCTGGCCCTCAGGCCTGTTTTTCTTTCCTTGGCACGAAGATTTGTTAACTGCCATCTAATTTTTATACCCTGGCAGACTTTCTATGAAAATAATTTCAGAGATAAGGAAAGAATCCTGTTTCCAACCACGTGACCTCGTTTTTGTTTGGAAAATGGTCTCTGTGCCCATAAAAGGAGAGGACCGCCGAGTCCGGACATCTTCCTGCCCTGTGCCCGCAGGGTCCCAGCAGCCTGGGCACCATCCAGCTAAAACACCAGGTCTGGGTTGGAACTTGGTGCTCAGTCTGGGTCTGGAAGGGGGCTGGCCCCCTGCCCACCGAACGGAGCCACTTCCTCCTGGACGGAGACTAACTTCCTGAGCACAGGAGGGCGCACACTCCAGAGGGGAGGACTGAGCCCTGTACTCGGGAGGGGACAGTAGCTGTAGCTCTAGTTACCCCACCTCACCTATCACCCTGGTGCTGAAGGCCTATCTCCGTGGCCAGACCAGGAGCAAGGGGTAGAGGGTGGGCTCAAGTGAACCAAAGGGTGGTCAGCTCCCAGGGGGATCAGCGGAAGCCACATGGCCTGAGCCTGGGGGTCAGCAGGTGGGAAGTGGAGGCTCCGAGGCGAGCTTTGGAGTGCTGGGCTTTTGCTGAGAGGTGGGTCCCTCAGAGCCTGGAACCCTCCCTTCTCCAGACTCCCCTCCTCCCTCCTTGCTGCTTCCAGACAGTGATGACCTTGGAAGCCCATTGGCTGGGGTCTCCTTTGTCTGGTGGGGGCTCTCCTGGAAAGGAGTCCTGAGCGGAGCCCTCAGCCCCTTGGAACCAGAGCTCTGTGGGGGCTGCGTGGGGGCCTGGAGACCATGACCATGGTGGAGTCTCAGCCTGCTCTGGACAAAAAGCAGGCCATCCATTCAAAGGGCCTGTTGTATTTTGCACACTGTCCCTGGACCCAGTCTTCAACAGGGATGGGGCAGCAGGGAGTGCACAAAGCAAGCACCTGAGCTCTGGGCTCAGGCTGTGTGGGTCCTTGGCTCTGCTGTACGCCCTTCAACCAGTGACTTAACCCCACCGAGCCTCAGTTGTTGAATCTGTGTAAAGGGATTCCAACAGCATCTGCCTCTTGAGGCGCTGTCAAAACAAAATGAGATCATGAAAGTATCCGGGAGAAGGATTCCCAAAACAGGAAACAACTGTGTTGGCAAGAGTGGGAAGAAATAGGAACCCTCCCCCATTGCTGGTGGGATTGTTGAGCGGGACCACTGCGGTCGAGAA
>NW_022111357.1:29386707-29431450 GCF_000313985.2 Echinops telfairi
GAAGATAAGGGATTCCTGCTACATGCTGCTCGCTGCTTCAGGGGCAACTCTGACTCACAGTGACCCTATAGGACAGGGTAGGACCACCCCTGTGAGTTTTCAAGACTGTAATTCTTTACAGGAGTAGAAAGCCTCCTTTTGTCTCCCAAGAAGCGCCTGGTGGATTTGAACTGCTGACCTAGCAGTTAACAGCCCCAGGCATAACCCACTACATCACCAGGGCAACACATGCTACAGCAAGGCTGAACCTTGAAAATGCCATGCTGAATGACATAAATCAAGTCACAAAAGGATAAATGTGGTTTGAGTCCACTGACATGACTATCTAGAGTGGGCAAGTATACAGAGACCTAAAGTGATTGGTGCTTACCAGGGGCAGGTGTGAGCAAAGTGGAAGGTGAGGTCACTTTTTAAGAGACTCTGAGCTCCTGGTGAGGTTGAGGGGAACATTCGGAAACAGATAACCGTGCTCGTTGGCCGTGCGGTGCGTTGCTATTGCTTGCCTAGGACCTTTCTCACCATAGTCTCGTAACCCCCACCAAACGGCTGGGTTTGTCGCTGCTGTTAGGCACTGTCCCGTTGGCTCGGACTCATAGCGACGTCATGCACAACAGAACACACACTGCTTGGGCCTGTTGCAGCCACCATGTCCATCAGCTCACTGAGGGTCTTCCTCTCCTTCCTGCCCCTCCACTTCACCAAGCAGGATGCCCTTCTCCAGGGACTGGGCTCTCCTGACCACACGCCCAAGGTACGTGAGACGAAGTCTCTCCATCCTCGTCTCTAAGGAGCACTCTGGCTGTGCTTCCAAGACAGGTGTCTGTTCCTTTGGCGGTCCGGGGTACGCTCAATGGTCTTCGCCAACACCACAGTTCAAATGCATCAACTTTTCTTTGGGCTTCCTTCCTCAGTGTCCAACGTTCACATGCATAGGAGGCGAATGAAAACACCATGGCTTGGGTCAAACTCCGGTTCTCAAAGTCACATCCTTGCTTGTCAACATGCTAAAGCGATCTTGTGCAGCAGATTGTCCTAATGCAATGTGTCTTTTGATCTCTTGACTTCCATGAGCATTGATTGTGGATCCAGCAAAAGGAAATCGTAGACAACTTCAACCTATCCTCAGTTTATCATTGATATTACCCATTGGCTCAGTAGAGGATTTTGATCTTCTTCATCCGGGGTTGTAATCCATCCCAATCTTTGTCCTTCATCAGCAAGTACTTCAAGCCCTCACTTTGAGTAAGCCCGGTTTTTAATAAACCTTCCTCTGGTCTTTTAAAAAAGTATCTTTTTTCTTCTGCCTTCCTCTGATCTGATGCCACATTCTTCTCTATATAAGCCAATTGCTCTGATAATTTGCTCAGCATACAGACTGAGTAAGTATGGTAAGAGGATCCAACCCTGATGGCCCCCTCTCCTCATTTTAAACCAGGCAGGCAGCATCCCTTGTTCTGGTCACACACTGTCTCTTGATCCTGGGACAGGTTGCAGCGGAGCACCGGGAAGGGCTCTGGAATTCCCATTCTCCTCAAGGCTGTCCACAGTTTGCTATGATCCACACAGCCGGATGCCTTTAGTGAAATTAATGAAATTAGTGAACATCTTTCTGTTATTCGCTGCTTTCAGCCAAGATCCATCCGACGTCAGCAACGCTATCCCTTGTTCCGCATCCTCTTAGCTTTCAGCTTCAGAGCAACTCACCAAAGACCACAGTACAGCAAACTGACAATGCTGGAATGATGGGTGGGACCATATAAATAAATTGCTTGTGGTACACCCAAGGGATTGGATAGCTCCCTAACACTCCAAGTAAGGGTCATAGAACCCTAACAAGAGATTAGTCAGTTTGCCATCCATCCCCATAGGCTTGAAAGAGAGCCAATTCCAGAGCACCACAGGGGTGGGCGTGAGAGGCCCACTGCCACAAAGAATCAAAGGTTGGGAGGAGAGCATGTCCCTTGGACCCGTGTTCCTGTGCTGAGAACCTCCTAGACTCAGGAGTCAGAGACAGACAGTCACACCAAGAGCACTCTAACACAGGAGATGACAGCAGAGAAACAGCAGCAAGATAACCAGGGGGTGGGTGGGTGTGAGGTGGCACAGTGGGCTGTGGCCCCCGCGGGTGTGCCCATGCACAGAGGGAGACTGCTGAGCACTTCTGGCCGAGGCTTACTGAGAAGTGCCTCTGGGCACTTCTTGGCAGAGCCGAAGAACTCTGTAACACTTGCCCAGGCAGGGCAGAGGCCAGGGCCAAGGGCTCTAGAGGCCCGGCAGGCAGAGAGGCTGAGGGCATATGGGTACGGCTGGGAAGAAGCTGTCCTCATCAAAGATCATGGTCATGAATCATTTCTGCTCCTAAATGGTCACCTATTACACTCCCCTCTCCCCCAACTGTGAGTATGGTTTGTGTGGTCAGTGCAGCAGGGTCTCAGACCCCCCAGCAGACAGGTGCATAATGGCTTGGAAGGGCCAGCTTCTGTGGGATGGTCCGGGGTTGTCTGACCGCCACCACCTCCTCGCAGGATCCAACTTCGGGCTGGTTCTCGCCTTTGTGAAGCCAGAGGGCACCCGGCACCCCGACCAGGCCATGCTGACGGAGTGTCCGACACAATGAACGCCATGACACTACATTGTGTGTGTAAAGAACGTTGAAATGACGTTTTGTTATGTACATTCTCCTCTGCGCCTTAGAACACGCATGCACACACACGCTCATGAACGCATGCACACACACACAGTGCTCAGCGCATCGCCTGGCACGTAGTCAGCACCCGCTTCATGGCAACCACTATTCAAACAGGCTGGAGAGGTGCAGTGGCTTGCTCAAGATCACACTGCAGGTAGGCATGGATGCCCAACCCTGAGGGCTGGGCCTTGTCTACCCTCTATGGATGCCCTGATCTAGGCCCAGTGGGCAGGAGAGGCCTTGTGAGCAATGTGTCCCTTTCAACTGTTTCCCAGCCTTGCTGGGACAGGGCAAGGGCACCTCCACCCAAGACTATGAGTGGTTGCTGCACCGTGTGCCCACAGCGCAGCCCACCCACCCCCAGCCCCCAGCCACCTCCGCATGAACCCCGCCCGGGGCTGCTGCCCCTCCTCTCCCAACCGGGAACTCCTTTCTGTGTCCGCCCCGCCCGGCCAGCCCTGGGGTGGAAATCCAGGGGGCTCCAGAAAAGCCTGCGTGAAGCAGTTTGAGAAAACCTTGTCTTTATTGTCTGTGGGAAGGAAGGGCAGGGAGGCCGGAACATAGCCCTTCTCCCTGCTCCCCAACCAAGCATCACAGGTCTGAGGGGTTGGTGGCCCCTGTACACCCTGAAACAAAGGAGGGCCACCCCATGCAGCCTCCTGATGTCTCCACCTTCTGAAAGCCCCCTGCCCTCCATGGGCCCCCAGCGCCCACCCTAAGCTCCAGACAGGGGCCAGCCCTGCCCTCTGCCTCCAGGCAGTGGCCCAGGCCAAGGCCTCGCTGGTCAGCCTACTGGGGCCTCAGACAGACTTGAGTCCTCCCGGGGCTGGTCAGGAGGGGGCCGTGCTCCGTGGCGAGGCAGCTGCTGGTGGCCGGGCCTGGCTTGGTGCTGGCACAGAAGGATTCTGGGGTAGAGAATCCTGAGAGACAGAGACGGTGGGGTGAAAAGGATGAGGACAGTGTCCATTCCCCAGGGCCCCTCACCCAGGGCTGCCTCAAGCCTGCAGTCCTCTAGGACCGGCCCCCACCTTCGGGGGGCCTCGCAGGGCCTGAGGGCGCAGCAGGAAGTGGGCTGAGGGCAGGTTAGGGGCTGCTGCTCAACCATTGTAATCCTAGAGACCCAGAGGACAACACCAGGCCAGGCTACACAGAACTCCCTGTGCCTCCCCTCCAGCAGAGATCACCCCAGCTCCCCTTAACCCAGGGATGCATGCCTACCTGTACCTGGTTAAGGTGGAGCAGAGAACGAGTACCCGCCAGGCACCAGAACTCGCCCAGCAGGGAGACCAGGATGCCCAGGAGGTCCAGCCAGCGGCCCACCGTCAGCAGCAGCACAAAGAGGCCACCCATGCGCACCAGCACCGTCTGCACTTGGCCTTGCATGCCTGGGTGCTGCCGCTGCTCCTCTGGGGACAGGCAGGACACTGTCACATTCTGGACTCATCCTGAGGTCCAGTGTCCCTCCCGCCTGCCCACCCTCTTGCTTCCTCCTTGCCCACCTTGTCAGATGGCAACAGGGTTGGCGGGTGGAGGTACGTCTGACCACCACATCACAAGATTCGACCTTGGGCTGATGTTGACGGTGATTCTGCCCCATTCTCCCAGTGCCCTCGGGCACCAGGTACTCTGCTCACCTGCATTCCTCCCCGCCCCTCTGCTCTTCCTGTAGTCTAGCTGTCTAAGGGCAACAGCACTGCCACCTGCCAGGGCCAGGGCATCCCGACATCCATGTCTGACCTATCAGTAAGCTTAGGAACTCTTTTTGTGAGAATACACCCTCAGCACCTTTGGCCACTTCCACTGCCCCACCCCGGTCCAAGTCCCCTTCATCTGTCCCCAAAGGCCACCGAGGCGGGCCCTTCTCTGACACCTGGCTTCCACTCTTGCAGCAGGCACAGCGACCTTCTGAGGCATCAAGAAGACTAGCGGTTCTCAACCGGTGGGTTGCGACCCCTTTGGGGGTCCAACGACCCTTTCACAGGTGTCGCCCGATTCATCACAGTGGCAAAATGACTGTGATGAAGTAGCAATGAAAATAATATTACGTGGCGTGGAGTAGGGAACCAGTGGAGAGGTCTGGGGGGCCGGCCCCAATCCCAACTACTAAGTGGACACCTGCCCCTCCCCCCAGAAGAATTTATTTCAAAGGACGACATTGAATTTGCAGCTCCAGGAGAGGGACATATCTGATCCGAGCACACGGGAGCAGATGAAGGGGGAGGAGGAGAGAGCGGAACACATCCTGGCCCACCAGGCCTTGAGCACGATGTTCCAGATTAGAGCAGCCAGTCCACAGAGAGGACCACGTGGCCAACCCCACTATGAGACATGATGACCCTCACTGACCCATAGTCCTACAGGGGACAACACCGGCATGATATGACAAAATAATAATTTATAAATTATCAGGGGTTCATGAGGGAGGGGGGAGCAGAGAGGGAGGGGGAAAAATGAGGAGCTGATGCCAGGGGCTTAAGTGGAGAGCAAATGTTTTGAGAATGATGAGGGCAATGAATGTACACATGTGCTTTACACAATTGATGTATGTATGGATTGTGATAAGAGTTGTATGAGACCCTAATAAAACGATTAAAAAAACAAGAAAATAATGTTATGGTTAGGAGGGGGGTCACCACCACATGAGGAACTGTATGTAAGGGTCGCGGCATGAGGAAGGTGGAGAACCGCTGAACTGACGGACTCCTTCCTCTGCTTCCCATGGCACCTGGAGGAAACTTGTAACTCCTTCCCTTGCCTTAGGTGGTCTTGCCCACTCTAACCCCAGCCCCTGCTCCAAGACTGCTCCCTCAGCTCGCCCCTTACCCCAGCTAGCCTGGCTGTCATCTGCTCACTGCGCTTGCACGCTCACTCCACCTCAGGGCCTTTGCCCTTGCTGTTGCCTCTGCCTAGGCAGCTCTTCTGGTCCCCTCCTGCTCTCCCCACCCCATCCCTGCCCCCTGTCCCCACACCACCTGCAGTCGGGGGGTTCTTCCTAGAGCCCAGACCTGACCCTGTAGAGGTGTCTCTTCGAATTGGCTGGCCTGATAATGACATCACAATTCGGTCCCTACACCATTGGCCAGCCTTAGCCCTTCTGAGGCTCCTGGGGTGACGGCCACAGCACCATGCTCTCCCTCCCTCCTCTGGGCTCCCATCCCCTTCTCTGCCCTCCTCCCTCAAGGAGCTCCCCTGCACACTGCCCCTTCTCTGAGCTGCCCCCTGTGTTACCTCTGCCACCCACACAGGAGCTGGGGGTGGGTGGGGGTCTGACTGTTGCCCCCTCAGGGCCCAGCACGGGGCTTGGCCCAGGCCCTCGGGGCTCCTCACCCTGCATGTAGATGACCAGCAGCGTGTAGCAGATGGTGAGCGGTGTCCAGAAGCGCACAGCTTCCGAGGTGGTCAGAAAGTCCCTGTTGATGAGAGCCACGGCCGCCAGGTCGCCCACAGCGAAGGCCAGGGACAGAGCCCGGCCCAGCAGATTGGGGAGGTCGTGTGCGCCAGCCAGCAGGCCCAGGCACAGCCCGCAGTAGCGCTGGCTGCTGTGCAGCTCATAGAGGCGGTAGACATGGAGCCGGAGACGCCGGGCCCCTCTGCAGAGCAGCGTGGCCAGCCCGAGGGCCAGCAGCAGGTTCAGGGTACAGTGCGGGGCGCCCTCCTGCAGGAAGCTCAGGCCGCAGCTTAGGCCGCAGCCCAGGGAGTACTGGCACAGCAGGTAGAGCTGCAGCCTCTCCTTGCCCTTCGAGCCCTGGGGGAGTAGGAGGGAGGCAGATGAGGGGCCAGGTGGTGGGGCCAAGGAGGCTGTCAACTATTTGATGTTCCACTGTACAGAATCCATAGAGACCTCTGGTCTCAATCCCAAAGGACACTGGGGTTTATGGGACGATTTCTCTGTTTCGATTTCAATCCAATGATTTGGAAAACCCCTCTGCTGGCTGAAGAGTGCTGGTTCAGCAAGAAGGAGTCAAGCTGAGTTCTGCCCCCTGCTGGCTGCTGCTGGCCACAAGCCTCCCCACCCCTGACTGCGCTCCCCCTCGGTGCAAAGGGACCACAGCTAACCACACCCCGAGGTGTGAGCAGAGGCAATGCAGTCTGAGCATTTAACCCCCGGAAAACCAAACAGATTCATCCCCACCGACTCAGTCCGACTATAGGACGGAGCAGAACTGCCCGACGGAGTCTCCAAGGCTGTCCATCTGTTGCAAGCACATGGCCACGTCTTTCTCCCGAGGAGCAGCGGCTGGTGGGTGTGAACCCCTGACCTTTTGGTTAGCAGATGAGATGAGCACTCAACCACCGCGCCAGCAGAGCTTCCTGGTGGAGCACAGTCCAGGCATTGGGGAATTCCTGAGACCCAGGAGCTGTCACTGTTCACAGTCTCACCGAAAAGCGGGTGGTGGAAGGACTGGGAGCTCCCCATGGGTCTCCTTCCCCTCCCCCACCTGTCCCAGGGAGGAAAACTGCCCTGAACCAGCCCTGATGAGTCAGAATCTACCTTTCAACCAGACTGCCAGGTGATTCTGATCAACCCCGAGTGGTGGTTAAAATGCGGAGTCTGATAAGCCAGCAGGAGCCTGGTGGCCCAGTGCAAGGCCAGCAGTTGGGAACCACCAGTTGCCCTGCAGGAGAAAGATGGGGCTTTCTACTTCCCTAAAAAGTGGCAGCCTGGGGAGCCCACAGGGGCAGTTCCACCCAGCCCTGGCGCGTCTCTATGAGTCAGCATCAATGAACTCCTGGGTTTTCAGGGGCTGGGGATGTACCTGCTCAGCAGGGGGCCCGCTGGGAGGAAGACTGCCTGGAACCCAGGAGTGGTTCCCACCACCACCCTGTGCGTGTGCGTGTGCGTGTGTGTGTGAGTCTCACCTGGCCCAGGGACAGTAGCGTGGACACGGCTCGGAGAGAGAACTCCAGCACCACCAGGGCTGCCACCCGGGTCCCCACGAAGGTCAGGATCAGGGCGAGCCCCGCCAGGTGCACGGTCTCCAGCGAGGCCCACTGCAGCCGCTCTTTTTCAAGCTGCCGCCGCTCAGGGTCCCTGCTGAAGGGCAGTGCGGGTGGGCGGAGGAGGCACAGAACCCCAGCCAGGGAGGTGGTCTCTCACCCCGCCCTCCGGGGCGGGGTGGGGGGGTGGGGGCTGGGCGGTGCTCAGGGAGGAGCGGGCACTCACTTGGTACAGCGCACGAAGAAGTACACCTTCAGGAGGCTGCTGAGGACGGAGACTCCGCAGGCCCCGATGAAGCCTGGTGGGGAGGGGCGGAGGAGTGCTAGATGGGGGGCAGCCGGGGCACCCCAGGCCCACGTGGGAAGGGTCCCCGTGCAGCTCCAGCGGGCAGGGGCAGGGCTGATGGAGCCGCTCACCTTGCAGGAGAGCATCCAGGAGGCTGGAGCCCCACTCGAGGGAGGGGAGGCCAGAGAGCCACGAGGGGAGGGCTAGCAGGGAGAACATGGCTCCCAGCTCAGTGGTAGCCCAGGCAGGGCAGACTGACGTCACTGAGCAAAGGTGTCCGCCAGAAGGGGAGGGGCAGGTCAAAGGCCCACAGGAGGACGCCCCCAAGGGAGAGGCCTTAACCCTTCCCAGGCCGCAGCAAGGCAGGAAGGCAGGGCGTCAGCTCCAGGGACTTGGAGTGTCAGAGCCCGGGCCAGCTCAGGAGCTCCCCATCTGGGGCAGTGTGGGGTGAGGGCATTCTTTGGCCCTGTGGAAGGACAGCATCTACTTTCTCACCCTCCCTACGGCTGGGGTCCCACAGCGACTTCCTGAAGCCCCAGGCCTCCCCTTCAGGCTCAGAGCACCCTCTCATCCCAAGGTCCAGAAGAGGGGCCCTATTCCCCCAAGCCCAAGGTCAGGATCTGCTTTCTTGTCCCAGGACTGAGCCTCTGCGCCCAACAGCCTGAGGTTTGGGGTCTACTCCTAAAGTCTGAGACCTGGGGTCCAGAGTTACCTTCCACCCCACCACCCCCAAGCCTGAGATCTGGGGTCTACCGCCATAATCTGAGATCTGGAGTTACTCCCCACAGCTGAGATTTGGAATCTACCTCCCCCAGCCCTCTGAGATCTGGGGTCTACCACCATAATCTGAAGTCTGGCGTTACCCCCCACAGCTGACATCTGGGGTCTACCCCCTCCCACAAACTGATATCTGGGGGCCTACCCCCAATAACAGTCTGAGGTCTGGGGTCTGTCCGATCCTGGCCCTCTCAGAGGTCAGTAGCCTCAGTTCTGGGGTGTGGCTAGCTGAAATCGGTTCCTGGCACAGTCCCTGGCCTCCCCTCCCTCAGATCTGGGCCGGCCGCCTTGACATTCCCCCTGCGCCCACTAGGTGGCAGACCTCACTGGTGTCAGACTGGGTGGTGCTGGCTCCCCTGGAATCCAGAGAAAGAGCAGGGAAGGGTTTAGGGATGGGGCACACTGAGGCTGGTCGACGAGGGGGGCCATCAGAGTAAACAAAATAGAAAACTTTATTGGTTTGGAGTGTGTGGTAGCGGAGTGTAAGCTCCTGGGGTGCTGCTGGTGGCAGACACAGGAGGGCCTGGCAGGGAAGGGGGTCCTGGCATCTGCCCCTTCCAGGGCCTCTGTGTTCATCTCTGTAGCACAAAGGGCAGCGCAGGGCCTGGGGAAGGGGCCCACAGGGAGGGGCGAGCCCTAGCTCATCTCTCACTTCATGCAAATCCCTTCCCTTCTTCGACCCTCGTCTTCTGTGAATAATGGGCATCCCCCAGGCCCCTTTCTGAAATGTGGAGAGGCCAGGTGCAAATGCCCACATGGGCTGGACACCTGGCTGTCACTCCAAACTCACAGCCAGCCAGACTTGTAGCAGGCCCCACAGGCCAGGGCAGAGCTGCCCTGTGAATTTCTGAGGCTGTAACTCTGCATAGGAGTCGAAAGCCTCATTTATCTCTTGACGAGTGACAGGTGGCTTTGAACTGTTGGCCTTGAGGTTAGCAGCTCAACTTGTAACCAAGGTCACCAGGGTCCCTGAGCCCCAGGGAGGTGCCTCGGCCTCACTAAGCACCTCAGGCCTACCCAGGGGTACAGTGAACCCCATCTCAAGGACACAGATCTGAGGTTGGGACTGAGTTCCAGTGCTGCCATGTCAAAGCTACTTAACCTCTCTGAGCCTCAGCTTCATTGTCAACAGAGGATCTCGTGTTATCGAGCCCGGCTGGCTCCTTATCTAAGTGGCTAAGTGCTCGGCAGCTGCTCATCAGCAGGTTGACAGAGGTTCAAACCCACCAGCTGCTCCACAGAAAGAGAAAGAGGTGGCAGTCGACTCCGATAAAGATGACAACCTTGGAAACCCACAGGGGCAGTTCTACTCGGCCCTATAGGGCTGCTGGCAATTGGAATTAACTCGACAGCAACAGACTTTCATATTGCTTGGAAGTCTCTGGGCAGTTTAAAACAGTGAATGTGCTCTGCCACTGACTGAAAGGTTGGAGGTTCAAGTCGCCACACACCCCTCCACCCGGGTGCCTCAGAAGAAAGGCCTGGTTATCTACTCCCCCCAAAGCCAGCCATTGAAGACCCTGTGGAGCACAGGGCTACGCTGACATACCAGGAGTCGGAGCTGACTCGATTGCGCCGTTTGGCTGGGTTCTTCTTCCTGCTAATCAGCGAGTTGATGCATATGTCATCACCCTACTTAAGGGAGTGGCTCCCAGCGAGCAGTTGTCCTAACAGTGAGTAAGGCTCTGGGTGGGCAGAGTTAGCCTTAGACGCAGAGAGGAGAGAACTTTCAGAAAACAGAGTAGGGAAACGCTCTGGGCCTGGTGGGGCTGGGAGGTGGGTGGCCCACAGCCTGTGGCCTGCTCCGGGAGGCCCAGCCCCTGAGGTGTGGGTGAGTCCCTAGCTGAGTCAGTACCAGTGGATGGGGTGGGGGCAGGTGCCTAGGTGCCCTGTTGCTGGTCCCGCCTGGCCAGTTTCCGAAGCTCGTCCCAGAATAGCATGCTGAGGATGGTGTGGGGGCCCAGCCGCACGTAGGCAGGACCCAGGCCCTTGTACAGGGCCAGGGGGCCCTCCTGTCTCCAGATCTTCACCAGGCAGTCCACAAGGCCCCTGTACAGCTGGCCCTGGGGAAGGACACGTGTGGGCGTCATTACAAGGGCTGAGGTCCCTGGTTGGCCCGCTGGGGGTGTCTGTGACCAGGCTGGACACACACAGCCCTTTGTGCCAAGCAGAGGTGGCTTCCCACTCACATGGGGCCACTTACACAAAAGTGACCTCCTGGGCTGCAGAACTAGAAAAGTGGCCCTTCCAGCAGGCAGCCTTGGTCTCATACCAGGGGCTTGGTATGACTAGTAGCATACTGGCAGGTGCCACCCCTAGCGTCCACTGCGGCAGGCACCTCTGTATTGGGTACAGCCTGCACCATAGTGAGGCCAGGCCTATGTGGACCTGGGTGGGGAGGCCAGCAGTCCCATGGGCAGGCGGCTGAATCAGGCTGGATCCCCAGTCTGGCTCCTTTGCCTGTGAGCTGGCGGCTCAGCCAAGTCACTGGATCTCTCTGGGCCTCTCTTTGCTCATCAGGAAAGTGGGGGTGCTAGAAGAATGGAGTCAGGTCCTGACAGGACAGCAGTTATGAGGGGTGTGGGACACAGGTATTGCTCAGGAGCAAACTGGATCATGGTGCTGCACGTGTGCAACTGTGTGTGCATGCTTGTGTGTGCGTGTGCACATGTGTTCCCACACCCCACTCCGCCCCACCCCGTCCCGGCTCACCCTGCCAGCTTCATCCACGGGCTGATTGTACAGCCTCGTGCTGACCACATCGAATGGTGTCATGACCGCAGCCACAGCGACACTGCTGATCATGCCCCCAGCCAGGGCCACCAGCCAGCTTTCTTCCGGGAGCCACTGTGGGGACAGTACAGGCTGCTGACCCCCTTGCACCGACTCCCTGTGGTGGCCTCCCTCACTCTCAGGGCACAGGGGCTGAGAGCTGGGGCCAGAGGAGCAGACGGCCCCCAGCTATCCTCCCAGTGGCATCAGAGCTTCAGGGTTCACCAAGGGTAGAGACAGGCCCCCGCCTTCCCTGCCCCCTGATCTGCTCACCTATCACCCCCCCTAGAATTCCCAGTGTTTTGGGACATGTTGGGGATGGGGGGGTCCAGGTTTACTGAGCCCCTCACCTGCCGCTCCTGCACCCAGGCCTTGGAGGAGGCGAAGGTGGCCAGCTGGGCAGCAGAGCCCACCATGACTCGAGGCACAGCTCCACCCACTCCTCGCCATAGTCCCGTCACGCCCTGCTGTCGCCAGATGGTCTCCAGGGCTCCAAGGACCCCCTGTGTGGGGATGGCATGTGTTAGTGGACGGTCCTGTCCAGCCCACCCAGCTCTGCCCGGGGGCTCTCACCTGGTGATGGTGTTGGTGGCCCACAGCCATGGCGGCCACCGACTGGGCCTGCAGCTGCGTCTTGACCTGTCAGAGTGGCAGGGACAGAGAGGTTTCTGGGTGCAAGCCTTGGAGGGTTGTGTGTGTTGAGGGTACCCTCCCAGGGCCCCCCAAACCCAGGCTGTGATGGCCCCACACCTAAGCTGGGTACGGGAGCCGTGAGGGTGAAGGTCTGGAGTTGTGTGGCCTGGACATGTCTGTCATTTAACCTTCCCCATGCCTCAGTTTCTTCTCCAGGTCCCTGGAAGAGCATTCTAAGCTCACAGGACTAGAGTGCTGTCCAGTACGTAGCTCTTTGCTGGACGCCACAGGGGGCCCTTGCTCATACCGTGCACAGGTCACAGAGGAAGAGGGTGATAATGCTAGGACCTGAGCCACCACACCTCCTGCCACCTTAGCCCTGTCCTCTGGCTCAGGGACCAGGTGGTAGTGAGCTCAGGATCAGGTGCCCAGCGCCAAGGGCAAATTCCAAGCCTGGGCTGGGAGCAGCCACACCCAGCTGGCCCCACCTGGGACAGGTCTTCTGCAGGGACCCTGGAGGGGGCCGGGTGTTGGCGTGGAGGTGGATGAGACCACTCACCAGGTAAGCAGGGCTCCCCACGAAGGCTCCCAGCGCCCCTGCTAGGGCGCCCGCCACCAGGGTGCCGCCGGGCTGCTGGGCAAGGCCGGCCTGACACGCCAGGCTGTAGCAGTAGAAGCGGACACCGTTCATGAGGGCCTGGTAGAGGAGACCAGCAGCCAGTCCCTTCTGCAGACCCCGCAGACCGTCGGTGCGGGCCACTGCGGCGGCCGCCGCCACAATGCCGCGGTAGGGCCTTGGGTAGGTGCCCCGGGCCCGCAGCTCCCCCTGCAGCTGTAAGCGCGTCTTCACCACCTCCAGGGGGTTGGTGAAGACACAGGCCAGGCAGCAGGCCGAGGCGCCCAGCACCAGGTCCACAGCCGGGGACACCGGCTCCATGGCTTCCGGGCGAGGGGCCGGCTGTGCCGGGCTCAGGGGCATAAGGTCTCGGCTGGAGGTGGTGGCGCTTAGGCGGTTTGTGCCCGCGTAGGGCCGCAGGGCCAGGGGCCGAGGGCGCCCAGGATCATGTCTGGAGGGCAGGCGTCCCGGTGAACAAGCCCACGGCTGCCGGGCGTCTGGGTCTATCTCCGGAGTCCACCTGTTGCGATCTGCCTGCCGGCCCCGCGGCCAGCGCTCGGGACACGCCCCCGCCAGCTCCAGCCAATCCCAGCGGCCTCTGATGCCACACCTCCTGTCCGGGGCGGGGCCTGGGCCCTGGGATCTGGGGGAAAGGTCACAGGGGTCTGAGAGCCAGTGGGGTGAGAGAAGCCCCTCCCCCGAGTGCTTCTAGGGACTGTTCCACCTCGTTTAGCCAGCCCTGCCCTGGAGCAAGCAGCTTGGTGGTGTAGTGGATCTGACGTGCTGAGGTCTGCAAGGCTGGTGGTTTGGAATCACAGCTTCCCCAGGAGAGAAAAGGCAGGGCGTTCTACTCCTGTGAACGGTCTCTTAAAGCTCACAGAGCAGTCCTTCCCCTTATGGGGTCACTGAGTCCGTGGCAGTGAACTTGCTTTCTTTTTTTGGACGTGGGTATGTGTGTCAGGCGGGGGGGGGGGCGGTGTTCTAGAGCAGAACCCTAGGGCAAGGGAAGGGGCAACTTCCCTGCCCACACCCCATCCATCCATCCGTCTCCATGTGCCTCCAGCACCGAGCCCAGTGCCAACAGGGCTGCAGCGTCTGAGCATCTGCGTTTGAATCTCCAGCGCGTGACCCTTCCTCTCCAGCCTCAATATCCCTCAGTTGTAAAATGGAGATTTTTTTGCCTTCAAAAGATGGTTTTTTTCACATCTGAAAAATGTCACCCATAAGAGGTGAACAATAGGCAAACACAATAGTGGGGTAGGGCGGAAAAAAAAAAAGGAAAAAACTCCAACAACATATATACATATAATATATGAATATATGTGTATTTGTTTATGTGTATATGTGTAAACATAAGGAAACAGACTTTGGACCTCTACCTAAATCTTACTTCAGTACAAGAATGGTTTGTTCTAATAATGCGGCGTTGTATGATACCCACCTTCCCGACATGATTGCTGAAGACAAAATGGGTGCATAAGCAAATATGGTGAAAGCTGATGGTGCCCAGCTATTAAAAGATATAGTGTCAAAAAAAAAAAAGATATAGTGTCTGAGTCTTAAAGGCTTATAGTTAAACTGCCATCTAGCAGGGACACAACAAAACTGACATGGAAAGAACACACCAGCCTGTGTGATCATGGGGTGTTGATGGGAAGAGGTCTCAGACGTTAAAAAAACACGCAACCAAATCTATATGAAGGGGAGTGGATGTAGTGGAGACCCAAACTCCACCAGCATGACAATTGGACAGTCCCTCTCAGAAGGGCCTCATGGAAACGGAGGATAAATCCAGGGTGCGGTACGGCACTGGTGAATCACATAACTATCCTCTAGTCCTTTAAGATTTCCTCCCGTTACTATTAAGGTTTTTATGTGATATACCTCATTAATCACATTAGATTTGCATATGCTCATTTGTATATTTAAGATCACTGGGTACATGGTAGTCACGATAGACCCCTCAGAGACAGTGAAGGAGTAATGGTTCCCTGAGGGCATGGGAAATGAGAGGTGGGAGGGGAAGGGAGAGCAGAGGGGAGTTGATAGCATTGATGATTGTATAACCCCACCCGATGGGAACAGAACTGTATGGAAAGGGATATACTGGAATGAGAAAGTTATTTTTATTGGCGCCCTCAATAAAGGGCCAATAAAATATATTTTAAAAATACTCATATATCACCCATAAGTCTTCGGAACTGCCCAGCCTTGTTTCTCCGCTGCTGGGCAATTCTTAGATCATACTCAGACATTGATACCATCTAAAGTTTTTCTGATAGCCTTGTTTGTAAATTGTGGGGACTTGCTTAATTGTGCCACCTGTCCCAGAGGGAGAGGCCCTGGATGTAAATAGCCCTTTGCCATCCTGAGCACCTTGTCCATCACTTGTCTGCTCATCCCGCCCCTCCCACCTTGGACTGGCCCTGCCCAAACCCCCCACACCTCTGCATTTTACCCAGTAAGGGGGTTAAGTACACACTTACTTGTGAAAAAACGTAAAACTACTCACTGCAGATTAGTAAGTAATCACAGTAGGCTCATCCCTACTTTCCTTACTGGATACTCCATCCCTGTAGGGGACTGTCAAGTTTTGGTTCTGTAGGAAGGTGCGGTGTGAGACAGATGTGGTGGAAGAGTGGGAAACCGTTCACTGTGGTCACATGAACTGGGCTTCCTCTGCTGCCTGGGTAATCTGACAGCCTCTGACTGGAGGGGGAGGGTCAGGATAAACGGGGGAGGGCAAAGGTCAGTCCCAGAAACTTCCTAGAGGCCACAGTGAGTGCGGCTGGAGATCAGTTCCCAGTGTGTGTGGGCAGAGTATAGAGCAGGTGACCTCGGATCTGCATACTCGTAGGAGGAAGTGAAGGGCTGTCAGGAGGGCTTGAAGACACGCCCAATTGCGTCCCCTACCCCGGCCTCCAATAAAGGGCCAATGAGGAGCCATGGCAATATATAACAGGTCTATTTTATTTTTTTAAAAAACCAAACCAAACCACCTGAACCCTTCTCCCAGAGGGTCTGAGACGAAGCTCCTGAGGGGAGGGGCCCGGCTCCAGCCAAGCAGGGACAGCTGGGGTGTCAGTGTGGGGGGCTCCGCTCCTCGCCCAAGCTCCTTCTCCTTCTTTGCTCCTGGCAAAGGGACATGGCCTGGTTCCTGGGCCCTGCTGGGCCGCAGGGCGAGGCAGTGGTGGACATGCAGCGCCTCCTGGAGGCCGGTCCCGGCTGCGGGAACAGGTGCTTGGGGGTGGTGCTAATGGGCGCAGCCATGCAGAGACCAGCACCCCAGTTTCCTTCAGCCAGGCTGAATGTCCAAAAACGAACAAGGGTGGCCCGGCGCTCAGCCCCACGCTGTCCCTGAGCCTCTGCCTGGGCCTCTGACCCAGAGAGCAAGAAGGGGCTCCTGACCCCCAACTCCTCTCTCACTTCCTCTATTCTCCTTGCCACCCTGCCAGCCGGAGGACAGGCTGCGGATCAAGGGCGCCAGCCTGGGCCCGGAGGGTATACATCTCTGGGGCCCACGGGCTCGGAGCCCCACCCCTGTGCTCTCCATATTCGGTCTGCTGGGCACCCCACGCTGGATCCTCTGAGGTGTCGAGAGCCCGCCCCACGGCATCCTCACGTGTTGGGCGGGGTCAGCCTGGCGCGCAGTAGCAGCAGCAGCAGCCCAGCTGAAACGACGACTTTCCCACTGTCCAGCACAGCCTCAGCACCACGGGTCCCGGGAGGCTCTGCCACGGCACAGGCTGTCGCTGCGCTGCCAGGCGCTGTGGATGAGGCTCAGGGCATCCTCGAATTTCTTCTGGCTGGAGGCTTCCTGGATGGCCTTGTGGGGGAGGTCCACCTGCAGGGCAGGGGAGTCTGAGGGGCTGCAGAGCTGGGCCAGGCCCACAGCACCCTGGGGGCCTGCCTATGCCTTGGTGGTGGCACCCCTTACACCAGCTCGTCTCCCTGTTGCTGAAGTGGGCCCACCCCCCTGCTAAGGCGGCTTGGGCAGTTCAGGTCTCTGCGGAGACAGGCAGGACTTCCTGAGCACCCCTTCTAGGCAGGCCCTCTGCTCCCAGGGGTTGGGGGGAGAGCAGTTCCATTTCAGCTCTGCATAGACGGGGTGGTCTCAGCCTCAGGCTGACATCTAGCCCCAGGCTGGTACTTGTGCTCAGAACAATCCCAGTACCTGATTAAAGGGGTGTCGACCCAGCCAAGTGTCTCTGAGGGGGCAGCCAAGCTGCAGTCTTGGATTCCACCACTCAGGCCCAGCGGGTGCACTTTTAGACGGGAACCGAGGAGTTAAGACTGAGGTTTCCTGGCTTCTGCTAGCTGGGGTCTCAGACTCACTGGGGACTCAAGCTCTTGGTCCTAAATGTCTGCCTGTCCCAGAGCTCTTGGCTTGCTGCCTTCTCCAGGACCCAGGAGCTGCTGGGCCTCCTTACCAGGGTCCCAGCTGACACATCCTGGCAGCACATACCTGGTAGATGGCCTTCCAGGCAGCACCCAGTGCACACAGGAAGCGGTCCAGCTCAGAAGGGCAGCTCAGGTAGATGACCCAGGGAGGGAGGAGCTGCTGGCTGTCCTGGGAGAATTCCTGGGGCAGACAAGCCTCCGGTGAGCAGAGGCAGCTCTCTCCATGCGGGAGGAGCCCACTGTCACACTGTCCCCAGCTCACCAGGACACAGTACTCCTTGCCCGGCTCAGAGGAGGTGGCGCTGATGTCAGCCAGCCTGGCTAAGCCCAGGGAGCGGAAGAAGCTGGTCTGGCAATCTTCGTGGCATGTGAAGAGCCACTCGTCGGTGACAACCAGGCAGCAGGGAAGGCAGGGGCTAGGGGCTATGCCCTGGGGGATGACCTGGGAGGGCAGGGCCAAGGTCAGCCAGGCTCTCTGGGGAGGTCTCTCAGGACCTAGGCCTACCGTAGGAGTCTAGGTGTGAGGAGAGGGTGACTCCTACCGTAGGAGTCTAGGTGTGAGGAGAAGGTGTGGGCCAGGGAGCAGTACCGTGAGCCCCAGGGTCTCATGGTGGTATGGGGTCCTGGCAGGGACTGGGCAGGCCCAGGAGGCACTCACCCCCTTGGACACGGCCTGGCAGAGGTGCTGCATCCAGTCCGCCATCTCGGCCTCACTGTCGGCACTGAGCTCCAGGCAGGGCCGGTCGGCGAGGATGACCTGGAAGGCGTGGGGCCGATCCGTGGTGTTGGACCTCCGGCAGCCACCGCACTGCTCCCCCCTGGGCCAGAGGAGGAGGGTGAAATGGGGGCCTGGGAGCAGGGCTGGCTCGGGGTGAGAACCTTGGGGTTGGCCCAAGGTGGATGAATACCAAGGCTTGCCCCCATCCCGAGGAGAGCTGGAGGGTCCAGAAGGTTGGGCTCTCTAGAAAGGTTACAGCTGCCCGGCAGGACACCTTTTACTTCCGGGATCACCGAGCTCCCGTGGCCGGGTTAGAGGGGGTGGTCAGCTTTTAGCTCCAGCCTCCTCAGCAGGGTGCATCCTCACTCAGGGCCCCTCTAGGGGCAGTGTCACTCCTGGGGCATGTGTGTTCATGTCTCATTGGGAAGACTTCCACTAGCAGCCTTGGGCAGCTGCTGGGTGGGCTGAAGGGGAGGAGGGTTAACTGGTGGACAAGAGGGAAGGCTATCTATCTCTAAACAGGGAAACGGGAGTCTGGCAGTAGTGCCACGGCTCACCCCATGTTCACGGAGAGCAGTGGGATGACGTCGGTGCGGTCTGGATACTGGTAAAGGATCCCGTTGCTGCAGGGCCAACACAGTGGGTCAGACCTTCCCAAGGAAACGGGACCCAAGCAGATCCCAGAGCCGGGGCCCGGGGCTGCCCCCACAAACCTCGGTGGTCCCGGGAGGCTAGGGACCTGTTTTCTAGGGAAGGAAGGTGAAGAAAGACCCGCAGAGGGCCGTGGACCCCCTCAGGCTGTGGGGCAGCTGAAGGCAAGTCCCAGGGGGCCCAGCTGGCTTCAGGGAGGCATTCTGGGATCCCCCGGGCATCACAGACATCTAATATTCTGGGGGGTGCCCACTCCAAAGCCCCGGTGGAGAGGTGGGCTTCCTCCCTCCTCAG
Organism: Echinops telfairi; assembly: GCF_000313985.2. Classification (NCBI taxonomy): domain Eukaryota; kingdom Metazoa; phylum Chordata; class Mammalia; order Afrosoricida; family Tenrecidae; genus Echinops; species Echinops telfairi. The sequence goes on from NW_022111357.1 coordinate 29,405,483, forward strand.
TGACCCCTGGTGGGGCCCTGACAGCCCCTGAGCTGAAGGCCCCCACCTGAGCACCACAAAGCAGGCCTTCCAGTGCTCCTTGCCCAGGTAGGAGGTCCCGGCCTTGTAGTGCAGCATGCCTTCTTTGGTGATCGTGCCCTCTGGGGGTGAGCAGTGGCAGGGGACAGGGCCCAGAGACTCGTCCGAGGGGTCCTCCCAGTGCACAAGCCCGTAGAATCGCACGGTAACATCAGACGCCTGGATTGGGGGCAGGGGGCAGAGCCTTGAGGGCATGCTCACCCACAGCCCAGGAGCAGATCAGGAGTGGCCACACCCCAGTGGGAAGGGGGCAGGATTAGGGATTGGAGAGCCCTCCCACGTGGTGACTGAGAAATGCTAGAGAATCTATTTGTACCACGTCACGCTAACACCAGGGCTGGCCAGCACAGGACGAACTCGGGGGCAGGTCCCTGGTGCGCAGGCTCTCACCTCACACTTAGATTCCTGGGCCACAAATTTGGCCAAAGCCAGTTTCTCCATGGTGGCATCGGTCAGGACACTGGGGTAGGGGGGTTCCCGGCAGCCTTTGATCATGGCCGACTTCAAAGAAGCCAAGAAGAACCTGGGGTGGGGGTTCTTGTCAGAAGCGTGGGGATCCCTGCCCCACTCTCCACCAGACAGGGCTCAGGCTGCAGGGCTCCTGGCTGGGGTAGGCTTTGGAGCTCAGGGGAGGGACAAGCCTGGCTGGAGTCAAGGCTAAGGGCAGGTGGGCACAATGTGGTGGCAGTACGTGGCCATCAAATGGTGCCTGGAAAAGGCTGATCCAGTCCCAGTGGCCCCAGGAGAAGACTGGACAGCAGGTGACCAGCTGGACTTCCACAGAGGGACCTCGAGGCAGGGCTCCTAGCTTATGAGAGTATTGTGCTTCCCATGTTCACATGTAAGCAAGCATTTGAGGGTGCACTTGGGTGAGCCATGCCAGGCCCTTTCCTGGGGGGTCATGGGGCCTGAGGGCAGGTGGGTTAGTCACAGGGGTCAGTCAGTGTGACCGCTCTCTGACCACACAGTGGTTCCAGAGCGAGCACAGCTCTCCTGCCACTTTGTGGTAGCCCAGCCCTGCTGCGGGGACAGGGCAGGCACTCACTCAGCCAGGGTCACGTCCGCCGTGTCCAGCAGAAACTGCTTCCTGCGGTTGGTACACACCAGTCTCACCGTCTGCTGGCCGAGGCCGACCTGTGGAGACCGCACACTCACCTGCACAGGCTGCTCTGGCCCCGGCCCACACGAGGAACAGCCGGACTGGCTGGAGGGCTGGGTGTGGGTAGGGAAGAGGCACCCTGGGCGGTGCAGGGAGCTCAGGATGGAAAGCTCCAGAAGCTTGGGGCCCCGACTCGAGTTGGAGTGGGGTGGTCAGAAACAGTGCCAAGGAGGTGTCCTCCTCAAGCCTGGCCTTATCCCCGGCCCCCTGTGCGGATGCTTCTCTGAGGGACAAAGTGGGGGTGGGGAGCAAGCCCCACAGCTCTCGGCCTGGGTGGGTGGGTGGGGGGACGGGGGGACTGCAGGCCTGGCCCTTTAGCAGCACCACTCTGGTGCTAGAACTCACCGATACGTAGTCAAGTTCATTGTAAGCTAAGGCCTCTTCCACGAGGTAGGGCTTCTCTGTTGCCCCTGAGGGAGAGAACAATGCACATTATCCCCCAAATGGTCTCTTGTCCCTCCCCTGGCCCTGTTGTCTGAGGAGCCTCCTCACCCTGCAATCGGAAAGGCCGGGGCAGGAGACTGGCATGAAGACAGGGCTGTGACAACCTGCCACGGCTTCCTGTGAGCCCTGCCATGATCCACCCCCCCCCCCCCCAGAGGGTGCCAGGGGGTCTCCAGAGCACTACCTTTGCGGAGCAGGTAGATGTAGCAGTCAGTGAGCAGCACGAACAGCAGCTGCAGGTTGCCCTCCATGTGCCCGGTGCTCAGTCGGATCATCTGAGGGCCCAGCAGACCCAGTCAGCCACAGAAGCAGCCTCCCCTCTGGCTGGGCCACCCCACGCACCCCTGGCTGCGACTCCTCGCCTGCTCATTTTGGGGTTCCTGGGACTTACTTTGAACAGCTGCTCTTCATTTTCTCGAAACACATGGATCATCAGCAGGAGCAAGTGATTGTTGTCCACTCTGTGGGTGGGAGAGGCAGCCAGTTTGCAGGGGTCCAAGCGAGGGAGGGAGGTCACACCCTGTCCTGTCTCTCTACCCAGGCCAGAGGTTCTGGAAGTTTGTGCTGGGCTTGTCTGGGGCGGCAGAATCCCTATGGCCTAGCTCCAAGGACTAGGAGGCTCCCCACCAGCTGCAGACCGCTTGCTCACCTGAACTCTGAGGGGTGGCTCATCTCGGAAGGACTCCCCTGTCCTTCATCCACCCCTGAATCCTCGGCGCTGCTCAGACACGGGCTGGGCTGCTCTCGCTTCCGCTGGCACAGCTCCTCCTGCAGCCCAGGCTCAGGACCAGCCACCGGCTCCTCGCTGACCACAGGCAACGGGGCTTCCAGTTCCTGGGCCTCCGGCTCCTGAGCCTCCCCCTGGGCATCATCTAGGGGCCGAGGCGCCTGTCCCTCTCCTCCTCCCTCCTCTTCTTGGCCAGCAGCCGCAGGGCTACCAGGAACATGCAGCGGTTGGCCAGGCCCTGCAGGGTCATGGTGGCCACCACCTGCTGCAGCACTGCTTGGACTCTCAACGGTAAAGCGGTAGAAGTCCATGGGGGCTGGAAGCCCCTCACTAAAGTCGCAGAGTGGTGGTCTCTCCGGGGCATCCCCGGGAGAGCCGGTCCGAAAGGGCTGCTCCGGGGGCTGCGTGTGCGAGTGCCACGTGCGAGGGTCCAGCTGCCCGTTGAGCTGGTCGATGACCTTACTCAGGGGCTGCCCCAGGCGCTCCATGGAGGTGTCTTTCATCGCTGGGATGAGCAGGCCCACGTGACCAAGCTCAGCGCACTCGCTGCTCCCAGCTGCACAGCTGGGCCCCCCACCCTCTTCCGGGGGCGAGTCCTGTCCAGGGCCTGGGCCGTCCCTGTGGCTGGCCTGCTTCTGCTGGGTGGAGGCCGGGTGCAGGGGGCTTGCTTCTTCGTCGGACTTGGTTTTCTTCTTCTTGCCCGCTTTCTTCTTCTTGGAGACCCTGGGGCAACAGGTAGGAAGAGTACTGAGATGCCAGGGCCACTAGACAGCGGGGTCCAAAAGATGATCCCGGCTCGTGGCCGCAGAGGGCACAGCCCGTGCAAGCCTGTGGTCCTGGACAGTGGGCGGCAGGGGCTCAGGCTCCGGGACTGGACTGGGCGGGAGCCTCCTGAGGGAGGCACAAGTGGCAGCAGGGACCCTGGGGAGGCCCTATGGCATCCCAAAGCATGTCCTGCCCGTTAGCTAGCAACACGGGTACGACACCTGGGGAAGTCTGGCTGCAAACTCCGGCCCGTCCTTTGGTCCCAAATGGGCTCAGCCAAGCCACTCAGATCTGAACCCGTGAGGCGGCTGTGCGCTGGACCCATCGGTGGGAGTGGGAGCCACCCTCGCCCGTCCTGCTCATGGTGGAGTCTCACGAGCTAGGGTCATCCCCTCCTCCTTCCCATCTCCGCCTTGCTGGCGTGGCTTCTCTTTCAGACTCGGCAGAATCAGAAATCTGTACAAATTCCTGGGAGGCCAGCCTGGACCTGGCCCAGCACTGCAATGATGGGGACTCCGAGCCGGCCCTGCTCCACTGACCTGATGACCTCAAGCTCGGCACAAGCCTCTGGCAGGTCCAGGCCTTGGGAGCCGCCCTTCTGCAGAGTGGTGGTGTGCACGGGGGTGGTGTCTGAGGAGGACACGCCCCCTGCCGGGTCCTCGTTGAAAGGGTTGTGGCGTTGGGTGGGACTCTTGGTGGAAGCCTTGCTGCTGGTCAGGTCTGAGGCCGTGGAGCGGGGCCCGCTGACAGTGTCTGTGAGGTCTCCGTCTGGGGTGACACGGGAGGCAGCCCATCACCCGGGGCCCCAGCTCCCCAGATCTGCTGGTCTCAGGAGAGAGGCAGTGGTCTTCTTTCAAAAGTAGAAGCCCCAGACAACAGCGAGTAGGGGTGTAGTTGAAGAGCAACTGGGAGAAGCCACCACGGCCACCACCCCGGGAGCCCTGAGCACACAGCCATCTGGCGGAGTTTGTGGGAAGAGTCCTGTCTAGGCTGAGCTCCTTGGCGATGGTGACCCTGATGCCTCGAGGGGTGGCTGGGCCTCATGAGGAGGGCACCCACCTCTTAGTTAACCTGAGGGCCCTGCTGCCAGAGGATGTTAGGGGAACATTTGGCAGCCCCTAGCTCCACCAAGCATGAGCAGCACTGGGAGACCCCACAGGCTCCTGCGAAGGGTCCCATGCAGAGGCAGATAAAGAGGGGCTCCGAGGAAGAGACAAGAAGGAAGAGGGATCAGAGTGGACGCAGCGACTGGAGTGGGTGGGAGAGGATGGGGGGAGGGGCCAGCACTGGGGCCCGGGGTGGGGTGGGGGCAGGAACGAGAGGCAGAGGGGAGAAGACAGATGCCTCGTGGGCCCTTCAGGCCCAAGGTCCTGCTGGCACCCTCCTGGGGGCAGGGGCGGGATGGAGAGACTTTATTCTACCCTGCTTGGTCCCTGCTCCTCTCTGGGTCCTGCTCTGCTCTGTCCCTGGCTCCAGCCTTGCAGATGTGGGAAGGAGGGTCCACAGGAATAGGTGGCCCACTCCCTCCCCCAGCCTCAGCCAGTCCCCGGAGCAGGGCAGGGAGAGGCAGAGGGGCCCCCAGACAAGCAGACAGGTGTGGCTCTGATGACAGATGGAGACACCCAGCAGAGAGCGAGGGGAGGCCCGGCTGGGGAAGGCAGCCTGGCAAAGGTTAATGGCACGGTACGCCAGGCATTTGCGCTTCACTTGCCAGTGCACACACATCTTGCTGACCAGGCTATGCCCAGAGGACACATGGCAAGCACGCTCCCTGCAAACCTCTCCAGCAGGGCTTCAGAACCCTCTCCTTTCCATGAACGTGGTCTCTCTCTTTTTAATTTGTTTTGCTGTTGCTGAGAATGGACACAACAAACACACCAAATCAACACGCTTTACATGTGCAATTCAGTGACATCGGTTAGGGTCGTCGAGTTGTGCCAACGCTCCTCGCCTCCTGTTCCGAGTTATTCCTCCCCAGGCACCTGACCTCACTGTCCGGAAGGCTCCTCTTTAATAAAGCTTCAGCAGCTGCTGTCAGTTGGCTCCCCTACAGATCACTGACTCGGTCCTTTTTGGTCTGTTTTCAATACAGTCTTTTCAGGTATGGACAAGCATGGGGCTGGGGGCGGTGGCCCGCTCTGCTAGACAACCCCAGTGGAAGACGGGGCGTTCTTCAGATTGCCTGGGACCCCAGAGCCTGAGCTCTCAGATGCAGAGAATCCTGCTCTTTGGCTGCTGAGCGGACCTTGCCCAGCCCTGCGGTTCCCTAGCACCAGAGGCTGCTCTGGGGAGGAGCGCTGAGAGGCAAGTCCGTGGGGGTGAAGGCTAGGGTGCCTACTGGTTCTAAAAGTGGCCCCAAGACCCCAAGAACTTTGAGCATGGAGCTGTCCCCAAACCTAGTTTCTCCCAGGCCCAAGGAGAAGCCCGAGCCTCTCAGGTGAACTGCCAGAGTGTTGGGGATTTCTCCGGAAGGCAGGACACCTCTGCCGAGTCAAATCTCACCAGCCAGACCCAAGGCTCAGCCCGCCCCAGCAAGCAGTGTTACGCAGGCTGTTAGTTCTCAGGCCACGGGCGCTCTGGGGGGCTGCAGAGGGAGGGCAGGCTGGCTATCAGGTGCAGGCCTTGCAACAGACAGGAAGTAGCTGGGTCACGAGGAGGGTTAGTTGTTAGAATCAGAGGGGTTGGGGGGTAGGGGGATCAATGTCCAGTGTGCGCTGCGAGGAGCGGAGCCAGGAGAATCAAGGATGTCTGGATGGAATTCTGGGTTCATGCTCATCTGAATGTGGGTTTCTCCGTGCGGCTCCCTGGACTGGAGGACGGCCCTGACCCTTCCCCGTGCTGTATCGTGTTTTCCTCACAGCAAAGCCGCCTCACACTCACAGAGCATGAGGAAAGACTACCTGCTTCGCATTCCTCAGCCCCAGGCAGCTCAGACGGCTGCGGTTCCTCATCCTCCCCCCGCCCCCCCCACCCACCCACCCCCAATGAAGCTGGGTCCTGGAGGCTGGGAGTGGGTGGCAGGACAAGAGGCACTTTCTACTGGGAGCCCTTGCTAGCTTCAGCGTTGACGGGAGCACTGGCCAGCCCAGAAACAGACCCATTGCCCTCAGTGACCGTGGAAGCCTGGGTAACTAGCTCTGAGGAGGTGCACAAGCCCAGAGGCGGGTGGAGGTGGTGGTGGTGCATCTGCATCTGCTCTAAACCCTCACACGAAGTTTCCGCTCAGGTGGACCTCGTCCTCTCAAACACCCAGGTGAGGACACCCTGTGGAAGGGACTGGAGGAGTCACACCCCCACTGTCAACTCCTCCTTCGGTGCGGTGGCCCAGAAGTTTGACCTGAAGGAGCTTAGTCCCGCTTGTGAGAGCCTGTTCCCCACAGCAAACCTGCCCCACTTAGCAGCCCCCTAGCTGCAGGTGATGGAGCCAGGCACCTGCCTGGAAAAGTAGTCACGGTAGCTTAGTGACTCCACAGGACCAGCTGTCCTCACTGGGAGAGGGGTCTGGGCTGGTGCTAAACCTGGACAGGTGTCCCTACTGCAGAATTCCATCTATCCACACACCAGACTTGGCTTTATGACATTGTTATCGTAATTAGCAAGGGGCTGATTTTGAGACATGCGGCAAGCTTGGCATGGCAACGTGGCAACACAGGAAAAGGGTGACAGCGGACTCTGCCCACCTTCCCAGTCTGTGCTGGGTACAGACGGCACTGCTGGAAACACATCTCCAAAATCATAATCTATAAAAACGAGGGACAAAACTGAAGATTAGAAACACAGGGAGTGGAAGGCCGGGGGTGGGGTGGGGTGGGGGGGGTGAGACCCAGAGGAAAACTCAACTGTCACATGCTCTCTAGCCACCTCAGAAGAGCTGATTGGGCCGCAGCTGGCCTCAACTCAGGCCCGCCCGCACCTCCGAGCAGCCAGCAAGACCCAGACCTAGTTCTGGTGGAGAAGAACCTGGGATCCCTCATACCTAATCTGGCTTTCTACCCCTCCTCCCTCCACACCCTGCAGGGCGGGGATGGAGCACAGGTCCTGCTCCAGCAGCCCCAGTTGTAGACTCTCTAAATCTCAAGGACAGGATGTGTGTGGGGGGGTGGGGGTGGGGGGGTGGTAGGGCGCAAACACGGACACCTCCATCCCCAGGCACGCGGGCTGCTCCTTCAAGGTTCAACCCAACCTGAGAGTGGCCATTTTCAGCATGTACAGTGAGTTTATGCAAGTCTGAATGTGACCCTTCCCCCAGAACATCAGACCTGGGGTGCCAGCAGAAATGGGAGGAAGGTCACAGTCAAAGCCGAGGAGCCCAGTGTCTGAACTTGGCTTGAGTTCCCTTCTCTGGAGCGGGCTCCCTCCACTTTCCCCAGGGGAGAAGGGGAGGGAGTAGCTGGGCTTAGAAAGGAACAGGAGTCCTGCACTGCTGCGGCGAGACGCCCTCTCGCCCCATTAGTGGCTTGTCCAGTCCCACATGATGAGCTGGTAACCCTCTGAAGCCCTGATGCAATGGGCACAACCATCTCTAACACGGTATCGGGGGCAGGAGGGACTTGAGAAGCTGGACGACAGATGAGAAATGGTGAAAAGTTTTCCCCTAAACGTTTGACCTGCTGGCTCTGTCTTTTTCCTGGGGCTTCTTAGCCTCTTTGTGCCTAGAATCTGGGTAGGACAACCCCCCAAAGCAGGCGTACTGCTGATCCTCCGTGCTCAGAAAGTGGCTCCTGGGCATCTGACCATGGCCGTCTGGAAAAGGAACTGTTGCTGGCCGAGGCCGTGGCATGGGCCCTTGACTCCTGGAGATGCCCAGGCCCAACAGGACCAACTGCTGTGCCGTGGGCCCCTGACTCCCGGCCATACCCATGCTCGACAGGACCACCCTGCTGTGCCAAGGCGTGGGCCTCTGGCTCCCGGTTGTGCCGGGGCCCAACAGGACCACAATGCCATGTTCCTCCTGGGGGTTACACAGGCTGAGCTTTGGAAACCAGACAACCAGGCCTTTCTTCCCAGTTTATCTTGGTCTGGAAATGCCACTGAAACCTGTCGGCCTCATAGCATCATGCAACCTTCCCATGACAGAGGGTAGTGGGGGGCAGACAAAGGCCACTGTCCAGGACCAGTTTTTTCAGCCCCACAAGGACTCTGGGGGAACTGGAGCCTGGGAAATGGCTTCCTCTGTTTAACTTAAAATTTCTACCACTGAACGAAGCAAAGGGAGACAGCCTCCAGCCAGGCTCACCCCACTGCCTTCCAGTCGATTCCAACTCATGGAGACCCTGCATAGGGAGGCTTGGTTTCCCAGGCTGTAGACCTTCACGGGAGCACACAGTGCCCTCTTCCTCCCGAGGGGCAGCTGGTGGGTCTGAGCTGCCAGCGCTTATCCCACAGCGCCACCGGGGCTCCTTGTGGCCCAGGACCACTCACCCTCGCTAGACGGGGCGATGGCACTGTCATCCCACTCCAGGTTGGTGGATGTGACGGAGTTGAAGGAGTTGAGGGACAGGCTGTCCGAGCCATGGACTGAGCTAGGCAGCCGGTCTTCGAAGTCCAGCAGGTACTGAGGCTTATAGTAGTCGGGCATGTAGGGTGCCAGGTCCAAGTAAGGGGCGTCCTGAGGACAGAGCAGGAATTGGCACCTGGTGGGGGCCCTGGCAGGCGAGAACACCTGGTCTTCCTCGAACCGCAGAGCCCAGGCTCGGGGCCAAGATGGCCCAGGTCTAGTCTCTCTCTGGGAATCAATACACGGAAGGCAGAACGTTCTGGAATAAGCTGCTAAAAAGAGTCACTTGAATGGTTCTGGCTTTTCAAGCTGTGAGCTGCAAGTGAACAGGGATTCCCAAACCCAGCTACAAGCTACACCCTCTGACACCTCTCAGCCTTTCGTGACCAGGGAGCCTTGTTCCTCCTGGCCGAGCTCCTGCCTCAGTCCAGGTTGCTGGGGTGGGGACGAGGAAGACCACTTATTAAGCAGGGGCAGCTGAGTTCATCTCGATGAGCCAGGGTCTGTGACCCGCTTTAGCTCTTTCTGGGCCACTGTCCCTCACTACAGGGTGTGGGGTCGAGGAGCCTGGCGTGACGATGGTGGCCGAGAGTAACTGGGAGCATGGAGCCTCTGAGCCTCCAGCCCTCACCACAAAGGAGAACCCCCGGGCCTGAGATGCCCAGGGCCAGGTGGCTTTTCTCAGGGTTGGGCTAAAGAGATAGAAAGAAACCACCGGAGCAGGGATTCGGGCTTGAAATAAGCCGAAGAGAACCATCGTTCTTCCCTCATGGTCACTACTGAGGCCCAGAAACCATTCTCTGTCAAACAAGCTGCGCCTGGAAAGAGCCCTCCCCCCTATTCCCACTGCTGCCCCCGCCCCCCAACCCCACTGCTGTCGGGTCTCACCAGCTCCAGATCGAAGCGGATGAACTCCAGCCCCGACACCAAGGTCAAGAAGAGAGTCAGGTGATCGTGGCTGCAGACGAGGGCATTCCTGCAAGGCACAGGGAGGGGGAGGTGGAGGTGCTGAGTCCCCAAGCTCACCAGCTTGAAAGTTGACCCATAACCCTCCTGGACTACACTCGGCCTCCAGCCATCACCCGTCGTGCACACGTGGAGCTATTCAGAGCCCGGGCCTGTAGCCTAAGCTCACCAGGCTCTCTCTCAGCAGCTGCGACCAATAGCCTGCTCCCTCAGGAACCCATATGAGCTTGTGCCAGGGGATGTGGGCATCCAGAATGGTCTAAAGACCGCTCAGAGATAGCACCGGCCACTACAGTGGCCAGGGAACACAGTACTAACCACAGCCCTCAGGTGCGGGCTAGCCTCCTGTGCCTTTGGTCATCACTGAGGTGTCCTCAGCTCGAAAGGCCAGGCTGGCCACCGGTGGGCACGCTGAGATGTGCATGTGGCACATCTCTGGGATGAGACCAGAGGGCGCTGTGGGCTCTGTGGGGTGGACCACCGGGGCACTCACTTGACGTAGTACTTATGCAGCAGGCCCAGGTTCTCCTGGAAGAGCCGCAGGTAGCTCTCCAGTGAGTTCTCGTTGAGGGCCAGGTACAGCCAGGCCCGGCCTGCAAACAATGGGCAGGAAGGTCATCAGGGTGTGGACGTCTTTGCTGAGCAAGGAAGGAAGGACCCAGGACTCCCACAGACTTCTCCCTTGATGGAGTTCCACTGCCCCTGAGCTTGCTTTTCTCTGCCAGACCCCAGGCTGCAGCTGGCTGGGAAACTCCAATAAGAGGGCAGACTGTAGACTTCAGCTGGGCTGAGAAATGCCAGGGGTCCACGTGGATCCCGTGGGCTAGCATTCATCCCAGCCCAGGGCGAGATGGCACCTCATCATCTGCTTGGGCTAGAATTCCTTCTCTGGCTCCCCTCCACCCCATCATTAAGACGCCAACAAACTCGCATCTACAGGGAGGGCGCTGGCATTCTATACCCAAGGTCACTGGACACCCCGAGGCTTTCCGCCTCCCCAGCATCCCCGTAACGACTCACTGCGCCCCAGGTTGGTGGCCACATGCTGCAGCACCTCGATCTGTTTGATGGCTTCTCTCCGGGTGAAATGCACCACGAGCACCCAGTAGCCAGACGAGAGGTCCTGCAGGCTGAGACACAGGGTGGGGATGCTACGAGAGGCGCCCTCAGTAGTCAGCTCGGGGTGCTTCCTGATCTAGAGACAACCACTCAGCTTCAGACGCTCTCATACTTGTGGCTGTTCCGCCCCGCCAGGAACTTATGCCTGTCCAGGGACAAATGCAGCATGGTGGTTACTCGCTGAGCTGCTGACTGCAAGGTCAGCAGTTCGAAACCACCAGCTGCTCCTCAGGAGAGAGACAGGGCTTTCTGTTCTTGCACAAAGTTATGGCCTCAGACACTCATGGGACCAATTCCACCCTGTCCTATTGGGTCACTATGAGATGGCATCACTCGATGGCAGTGAGTTTGTTGAGACAAATGACTGGGAGCCCCCACAGAAGCCTGTGGAAAGGAGAACTCAAGAGTGAGCACGGCTAGGCACTGACGTCTGTGGAGCCCTCCTGTCTTGTCCTGCTCACCCATAGAGCAGAGCATGGTCCAAGTGCTCACAGAGCCGCTGCAGAACTTTATCGTGGTTCCGGATGGCTGGGGTCTCGTCCTCACAGGCAGCAAAGTAGCTCTGCAGCTGGGAGAAAGAACATACAGCACCCTGGTTGGAAATGGAGGGCAACAGGCCTTCTGGGATCAGGGCAGTGGTTGGGAAACCCCCAGGCAGATAATGTGACTCTTGTGGCCGGTTGGGGAGCTGGCCTCAGTCACCCCTCACAAGCTGCTTATGCTGCATGGAGGTCCCTGAAGGCTGAGTCCTTGGAGCCCCGTCCCCAAGAAGAGCTTCTCCTGGCAACAGCTTAATGATGCCAAGGAGTTTCAAGTCCCGTGTAGGCTTCAAGAGTCATAGGCTTGAGGCGAGGGCCCAACATCACCAGGGGATACCGCACACAGTTCTGCCGAGATCAGAGGTTCCCAAACTTAGTTTGCCCGTCACCCCCTCTTCAGGGGGAAAAAAAGATTCAGTTCTCACGCGCCTGTCCCCACACCCACTGCTCTGCAATGAGAGACTGTGTCCTGTAGCCCAGAGTCCAGGACAGCCGAGCTAGCTGCTTTGACAGCATCCCTGGATCATGCCCCCACCCCCCGGGGAAGGGGAGAGGCAGGGGTCACTTTGGGAAACTCTGGTCTAGAAGAAGGCATCCTTCGTCCCCTTTGTCAATGTCTCCCACCCCAAGGTTTTGCACCCCAGTGGAGGGCACCCTGTACATGCTGAGGGCCCATGGCTGGGGTACCTGTTCTCAGCCTTGCCAACAGCTTGCACGGGACACTGGGTCTGTCTGAGGATCCTGGCACGGCAGGCTACAGATCTGGGTGCATGTCAGTCTCATGTCAAGCCCCACGCCAAGAACGACATTGTTCCCAGGCTGGGCTGAGCAAAGGCCACGTGGACAGGAGAGGACGGGAACCGCAGCACGTAGCGAACACCTTCAGGGAGGGGCATGCCGGGCAGCTGGGACAGCTTAATTAAGGTGAAAAAAGCTCAGTAACTCGGCTGAGTTTTCTGGCAACTTTCAGGGCCTTTCAAGTACAGCTATAGGAGGAGCCTCCCCCTTCTACACCCTTGTCGCTATTTCTTCTCAACAACAAGAGCGGGGAGGACCCGAGACGAGGGCGCAGGTGCCAGCACACTGCTCTCAGGTCTAAGCTTCGGGGGCTGGCAGTGGGGTTAGAGGGGCACCAGCAGGCAAGATGCAGCAACCAGTTCACCAAGCACGCGCTCCAGAGAGAAGCCAACCAGTCAGTCCACAACAAAAATCCCACTTTCTCCGGGTCCAGAGCAAAGCCCAGCAGTCAGTCCTGGACAGACTCGCCTGTGGGGTCCGCCCATCCTCCAGAGAGGTGGGCAAGGCCAAGCGCCAGGAGGGAAGGGCACTGAGCTCCAGATTCACGCGAGTCCATCTCAGCAATGACCCTTCAGTATGCGGACTGCAAATGGCAATGTCAAACCTTTTGTTGTTTTAAATTTTAAAATCCTAGTACATTTGTGATCAGTCTTAGGTGCTGAAGCTGGAAGAGTCCTTAGCGATCCAGTCCAATTAACATGAAAAAGCAACAAAGAGGCTCATTCATTTTCTTGATTGTGAAAGTAGCTATATCCACCCATCACATGGAAAATAGAGAAAAGCGTCCATCCGTTCATTCACAGATACACAGCAAAGGCAGCAAAGGCCAAGAGAGGCTGTCTCATAACGACGGCGGTTCAGAGACCCAGGCCTCTTCCTTAGGCCAGGGTACTTTAGAAGAGAAAGAGAGAAAAGGGCTGAAAGCCACATTTGATGATTATAAAATGTTAAGCCTATACAATGTTAAGCCATAGTAAAGTATGTTTAAAGCATAGAAGCCTCTCGCCCACCTGCCTTTGACTCTCACCAGCTGGGCATGTGTCCTCCTTGCATTTCCTGCACACACAGACACCTACTTTTTATAGGAAAGTAAAATGGGACCATGCTGTACTCGTCACTGCAAAACTTGCCCTTTCTGTAGCTCAACAGTCTACCAAATGCATATTTCCGTATCATTGCATAGAGATCTAGGTCCTTCTTGCCACCCAATCATACTTTAAAATAGGGACACACTGGGCTTTAACCAGCCCCCTTCTGTTCAGTATGTACATCATCTCCAATTCTTTGATAGTGTCCCCACTGTCATGCACAGCCGGGGATCCCTGTGCGGCTATGTCTATAGAAGAAGTGCTTGGGTGAGGCACTGTTGAGTTGAAGGACATGCACATTTACAATCTGGCAGGGCCTGAACATTTGCTCTTCTAAAGTGTTAGGTAATTTATCGTGCTGTTACCATAGCTATAACCCGTCCAAACCTTGCCAATCAGTTTGGTGGAAAATAGTACCTAAAAGCTTTATCCTCCAGTCCCCCCCAAAAGAAATAAGAGTCTCACTAACAACTTGGGATATTCAGGTGACACCACCTTGCTTGTTGAAAGCACTTACTCCCTGATGAAGATCGGGACTGCCACGTCAGTATGCATTACACTTCAACATAAGGACAACCAAGATCTCACACAGGACCCTTAACAACACCATGACAAATGAGGGTGTTAAGGATTTCACTTTACGCATTACTTCGATTCACAACCAACACCCACAGAAGTCAGAAATCAGACAACATCAATGTAATAATGGATTTGCCCCCTTATTACTTTGAGTAAACCAAGTAAACTAAAACAAAATTTTAAAAAATTCTTTATAGTATAAAAAGTAAAAATGTCTGCCTGACCCAAGCCAGGGTATTTTTGTTTCCAAGCGAACATCAGACGTGTAGCATGGCCTGGATGCAGGAAGATCCCCATCATCACCTCTACCTTAGCCGTGGGGTTTCCAGGGGCCTCACATACATGTGAACATTGGGGGGTGAATAGGGGAGACACAGAAGAATCAAAGTCTCTGGACGACGGTGTTGGCGAAGAATACGAAAGCTCCGGGGACTGCCAGAAGGAAAAACGACTTGTCTGGGGAAGAAGTTCAACCAGAACATTCCTTAGAAGGAACTCTGGGGAGCCTTGGTGTCAGTACGTTAGAGATGCTGTTGAACGGACCAGTCCCTGGAAAAAGACCTCATGCTTGGTAAAGTAAAGGGTCAGCACTACAGGAGGAGGGTCCGTGGTGAGATGGACTGTAACTACGGGCTCACACACAGCGGGGGCTGGAGGACGGTGCAGGTCGGGACTGTGTTTCTATTTGTTGTCTGTAGGGTCACTTGGGTCTAAACTGACTCGGGGGCACAAGCACCTGTGAGTTGCCTATTCATAACTGAGCCCAATCTGTCCCTGGCTGCTTGTCTTTTTCCTACCGACCTGCCATTGCCCTTTGTTAAGGATTTCACCCTGCTTGTTGCCGGGTGCCACTGTGTCCCCTTTGCTTAGGATATTTTCCTCCTATTCGGAATGCTTACTGTTTCATGCGGTCTGACTTGTCAGCCTTTTCCTTTATAGCTTGTTATCCCCAGTCTAATAATTCCAAAGCACTTGCATTTCCAAAACAGTTAGAGGACTTTTCTGTTTAATGTTCACTTTATATATGACATGAGGTAAGGTTTTATTACTTTGAAAATGGATAACCAGTTTTCCTCATACTCCCTAGTCATCCAGCCTCCCCCCGGCTGATTTAGTGTATCACCTGGCTAGATTACTTTGTTCTATTGTCTCTTCTTGTACCAGGCCCTCACTTTTAGTTATATTTCTTTCCTTATACATTTTTTTGATGAAAACATGCACAAAAAGCACACATCAATAAGAAAATCTCTACGTGTACCATTCAGTTTCTTTGGCTACGTTCTCAAGTTGGACCACCTTTCCCGATCGCCTTTTCTACATTACAGTCACCACCATATAACGAACGCACAAAGCACATAAACTCACTGCCTGCTAAGCTTCTCATCTCACCTCTGGCGCCAGCTAACTTTTGTCGTCAATGTGGTCGTCTATAGATCATTCTGTAAAAACAATAGTGCTCAAGACTAACATTCTCTGCTAACTAAGAACAAGCACTCTTTGGTCTACAATGACTCCAGGGATAGTGCCATTGAAGGTTTAAGGAGTTCCTCAGTGTGACATTTTTGTGGAGGGGTGGGGACATTCAGCCTTAGTGGCTCCAGAAAGTCTGGATTCCATGAGAATTCCATTGTACCCCCCACCCTATGCCTACTTGTTTTATAGAATCTTTGATCAAAATGGTAGCGGCATCGGTGAGTGCTTGTGGTCTCATGGCAAAGGGGCAGCTGTCCAGAGGCCACTACGCCTCCTGCAGTTCCCGAGTCTCTTTCTTTCTCTGCTGCTCCAGGCAGCTGGGGACCGCCACTGTTGGGCCTTGTCTGGCCGTTTGCAAGGTGTGCAAGCCCAGGCCTTACACGCTGAACTCAGACGTAGGACAAAAGCACGAAAAACAGTATCGGCCCAATTGACTAGACTTTTCCCATAAAACCATGACCTTAAGCTTTCGAACCAAGCAAATAAATCCCATGAAGTATTTCATGCACACTAGCAGTGTGAGCAGCTACTTGTTGTTATAAAGTATATATCAGGGGTCCACAAACTTTTAAAACGGGGCCAGTTCACTGTCCCTCAGACGGTTGGGGGGCTGGACTATAGCTTAAAATCAAATTTCATTACAGTTCACTGTGAGATTTGGAGGAGAATCACCATCAGAGATGATAGTGGGAAGAAATGATATTGTCGCAGCATTTCATTTTTCATCCAGGAGCAGCCATTTCGTCGATTTTTTTCACATCTCCCTGTCTATCCTTTGGCAGGTGTTATAGCTTCCTTGAGATATGTCTTGGACATTTACTTCAAAGCGAGTTGCACATAGAACATAAACATCACCTAAGGAACTATTTGTAACCGTGAAACAATCTCTGCCCAACGTACAATATCAGTAAAGGATAGCATGGTGGTCAGAGTGCTTGTGGAGTCAGGAAGCACACGAAATGCTGAACAGCCACAATGTAGATATTTCCATCTTTCAGAAGCTTTCCCTGGACAGTGCTGGCAAGGAGATCAAATGATGTCATGATGCAAAAAGCTTGCTAGAGAAGCAAGTGCTCAACAAATATGAGCTGATGTTATCAATAATAACGATCCATACTTTTGCTCAAACCAACAGCACTTGGCCAAAGCTATGTTCAGGAGAAAGAAGCCAAGATGATGCGTTGGCCCTCAGTAACAAAGGTTCTGTTCCCTCGTCCGCCAATCACTCTTGTGTTTTGTTTTTTAACACCAGGATTTTTATTTTCCTTGCTCACTTGCCTTTGCAGTATCATTCCATCTTCAATTACTCTTAACGGCACAGCATGGATGTGTCCATCAACTCAAGGCACAAGCAGATCTTGCTCCCCTCCAGCACCATTCTTGAGCAGGGCAGGACAATTGAGAATGTCTACGAATCAATGACGGAGGGCCTTTCGGAGCTCGGTCAGCAGCCTGAGCTCTATTTAGGGAGATGGCCAGTAAATATGACTTAAAGTGAGTAAGCGGCAGGGGTGTACTCCTATAATGACAGTGGGACAGCAGCCAGCTAACAATTTACCACGCCAGGACGAGGCCCTGAGAGAATGGCTGTGGGCAGAGTGGGAAGAAAACAAGCAGGGAGGAATGAGGGCTCCGGAAGCCCCACATTAATGGACCAAATCTAACTAAGAGAACTGAGCCCGAAGCACAATTAACATCTTTCACGCCAAATTACCAACAGTGCCTGCTGGTGGAGCTAATAGCAGCTATAATCAGGGGCTGACTGATCGTGTGCTCATTACGTGCACTTAGAGGCAAATGGCTAGGAGTGGACTCTGTCACTGACTGTGTGACCTTGGACAGCTACTGAACCTCCCTATATTCAGCTTCCTCATCCGTAAAATGGGCTTAGCAGCAGGACCCCCTCCTTCAGGTTGGGTGAGCGTTGACGTCAAAGCACCTGGCCCCTGTAACCAGGTGATGAAGGTTCGTAGCTGTGATGATGACCACTGTCATCAGTCACACTCCACGCAATCAACACCACAGCCCATAAAGCCAGTCACAGGCTGAGCGAGGGCCAGGGCCAGATTCGAAACCCAGGCCTTATCATCCAAACTGGATTCGAGATCCCTCGATGGCTACTGTGATGGAAAGCTAATGTGATTGAAACCCTGCTTCAATTCTAGGAGAGCCCCGGAAAGCCAAAGGCTCCCCTCCCTGTTCTCCCTGAGGAGAGCGAGAGACCCATCGTGGTTACGAGCTCTTCTCCGGCGAAGCGTCTCAGAAGACAGGCCGAGGAGAAAAGCGAGAGGCTTCTTCAAAAGCTAGCCCCTCCCCAGAGAAGAAGGCCTACCCGTAGGTTAGCATTGCAACCCAGGACGGCAGAGCTCTCCCCACTTCTGGGAAGAAATTCCTCCTGCTGACCAGACGGCCAAGTGGTTCTAAGTGTTTCCTTTCTGCCCACGTGGATTTGGGGAAATAGCAGTAATCTTCAAAGTTAGTGGGTCAGATTCCAAATACAAGGATGAGTCAAAAGGCCTGGCTACAAAAGCATAGCTCCTTTTATTAAAGAAAAACACCAAAATAAAACATTACTGTCTCTCGACATATCTTAGAACTAGGTCTATACACTGCTGAAGGCAGCATGTCCACCTCTCTAACCTGCCCCGAAGAATCCCGAGCGAGCGTCTGCATTGACACCAGGGGCTCTGGTGTGGTGGGCCGGCCGGGCCTTGGGCTGCTAACCAAAAAGCCAGAAGTTGAAACCCACCAGCCTCTCCTCGGGAGAACGAGGAAGTGTTCTGCCTCTGTAAGGATTTAAAGCCTCAGAAACCGACAGAGGTCATTCCTATCTGTCCCACAGGGTCCCTGAGTTGGAATCTGCTCTGTGGCAGTGAGTGAGTGGCACTCAAAAAGGTAGTTTTGCCTTCCTTGAGGGATTCAAATGATATTCCCTTTAAATGGTCTTTGAGTTTGGGGATTAAAAGGAAGTCTAAAGAGGTAAGATAAGGGCTGAAGGGTGGACGGTGTAAGATTTCCAAAGAAATTCTCAAAGGACAGTCCTTGTCCCCGAAGGGATGAGCAGAGACACTATTAGAGGATGAGCAGGGACACTATTGGAAGGAAAAGCAGGGACACTATTGGAGGGAAGAGCAGGGACACTATTGGAGGACGAGCAGGGACACTATTGGAGGATGAACAGGGACACTATTGGAGGACGAGCAGGGACACTATTGGAGGGATGAGCAGGGACACTATTATGCTATTTTTAAAAATTCCTTGGAACAACATTTCTGGCTATTTTCTCACCAGTGCAGTTTTCCATTTTCTGAAAACTTCATAAAAGATTGTCCTATGTTCTTTGAGAAAACCTATCAAGACTATTCCCTTGGGATCTGCCCCCCCCCTCACCCCCTAAAAAGAACACCCACAAAAAACAGCCACCATAACTTTCGGAGTTGACCTTTCTGCTTTGAATATAACAGGCCCAGCAAACTCCCCTGAGTAGCCATTATTTCTGTTGGACAAATGTATCACTGAGAGACCCTGTCTGCAGCCATCCACTCATCTCTGAGACATGTTTACACACGTTTGTTTAGAATAAAATCGTGCATGTGTGAGCTGTACCTTTTCACTTGTCCTCATATATCCTGAAGACAGTGCCCAGTGATTTATCGATGGTTTGGATATGGCGTAAGAGAGAAAGAGAGGCCCAAGGATAAGTCTAAGGTTTTTAGTCTGAGAAAGCCATGACAGCGTCATTTCTTGAGATGGAAATGCTGAGGAAGGGGACCAGGTAAAGGACGGAGAGGCCAGAGTTCTGCTCTGGCCATTTGTTTGATCACTAAATCAAATTCATAATCAATTCCCCTTCTTTGACACTAACTAAACCAAAGGACTATAGATTCAAATCAACTCAATTCAGTTCCAATTCAACTATGATGTCCCATGAAATTATTACCCTAGTCTACCCAGAGAAGGAACTAAATCCCATGAGATGTTCAGTTATACATAAGCAGCTTCAGCAGCTACTCTTTGTGTGTGTGTGACATAGTTACAGATATAACTCATTGACAGCAATTTACAATAACCAGTTGTACAACTCTACCTTCATCAATACAACACTTCTATTAGCCCCCTTTACCCCTCCTCCCAACCCCTGATAAATACAAGTACATTTTGGTCTCTATATATTTTCCTTTTCTTAACTTCAGTTGTCCTTTAGCAATTGGCTTACTCCACTCAGCATGACAAGCTCCACCCATGCTATAGCATGTATTAAGATGCCATCCCTCTTACTAGCCCAGTATTCCACTGGATGCATGTACTACATTTTACGTAATCCATGTGTCCGCTTATGGGCATTTGGGTTGCTTCTACGTTAGGACTGCTGGGCACAGTGGTGCAATGAACATGCACAGAGCTTATTTTGGTCCCTGCGCTCATGTTTCCTAGATATAGCAGTTGCTGGGTCACATGGTAATTTGTATGGGAATCTGTTTCCTAGAGTGGCTGCACAATTTTATCTTCCCACCAACTATGTGTACGGGTCATGACTTCTCCATATCCTTGTCAACATTTGTTTTTTCTGTTTTTGTTGATCTTGGGCTCTCCTAGTAGCATCTCATCTCTGATAGGTATTCACACTGACCATAGTTCTGTATGATGTTGGCCATTGAGTCTTGTTTGGTGAAATGTCTATTCAAGTCCTTGGCCTTTTTATCTTTGCCCATTCTATGATTGAGCTATTGGTCCTTTTTATTTATTTTTTTAAAATCATTTTATTGGGGCTCATATAGCTCTTATCACAATACACACATGTGTCAAGTATATTTGTACGTATGTTGCCATCATCATTTTCAAAACATTTTCTTTCTACTTGAGCTCTTCATTTTCCCTTCCTTCCTTCATGAACCCTTGATAATGTATAGATCATTACTTTTTCATGTCTTACACTGACCAATGTCTCCCTTCACCCACTTTTTTGTTGTCTGTCCCCCAGGGAGGGGGTTATATGTAGATCATTGTGATTGGTTCCCCCATTCTCCCCCCACCTTCCTCTTCCCCTCCTGGTATCGCTACTCTCACTATAGATCCTGAGGGGAGTACCTGTCCTGGATTCCCTGTGCTTCCAGCTCTTATCTGTACCCGTGTCCATGCTCTGGTCTAGCCTATTGGTTCTTTTATAAGTGGCTGAAGTTTTTGTGTATTTTGGTTATAGGACTCTTGCTGTACCAAAGATGCCTTTTTCGGGGCAACCAGCAGTCCCAGTCAGCAGCTCTCAGCCCAATGAGTGGTGCAGCAGACAGACCAGAACGGACTCTCCAGGAGGTGTTTTGTGGGTCTGAGACCTCTGTGGTGGGGTGCTCAGGGAGGTAGGGAAAGTGCTGACTAAGAGAGACCACTCCACAGCAAAGGGTTTTCTGCAGCAATAGATGGAAACCAACAATTTCTGGGTGGAGGTGGTACGGACACACTTCAAACGGACCTCTGAGGAGGTCTGCCTTGCTGATTTCATGGGAGAAGCATGGTATCCTGTCTCTTGATACCGGTGAGGGTTGTGGTGGTATTCTGGGGGGCCACATCCCCAGCTCACAGTAGCCAGCAGCCTGCATGTTCTGGAGGTTGGAGAGGCAGATTTCCCTACTGGCTCTTGCTTGTCTGTAGTTCCCTGCTGCTTTCTCCGGCTCTGGCTCAGCTCAGCCTCCTGTGGTCTTTCTTGTTGCACTTGTGAGCGGAGGGTCAGAACAATGGTTGTGTTCACATTGGCATCTTCCCACAATAAAACCCAGTCGATCGC
Organism: Echinops telfairi; assembly: GCF_000313985.2. NCBI lineage: Eukaryota > Metazoa > Chordata > Mammalia > Afrosoricida > Tenrecidae > Echinops > Echinops telfairi. Next base: position 29,426,494 of record NW_022111357.1, read on the forward strand.
AGTTTTTAAAATAAGCCGATGAGCGGATGGGGCATGACTCGCGACTCACTGCCATCAAGTCAGTGCCGACTCAAAGTGACCCCGGAGGGTTTCTGAGACGACCGATCTTTTACAGGTGCAGCAGCCTCCAGTCTCCTTCAGAGCGTCTGGAGGTTTGAACCACCGACCTAGTGGTAAAGCAGCCCCACATTTCCCTGACAGGGCCACCAGAGCTCCTTGTGGCTTTGACATCATCGTATTCTACTTCAGGTTAGGGGAGAGGGAAAAAGAAGAAATCAGGAAGAAAGGAAAAGGCAGAAATAAGATGAAAGTCTTTGAGCGGGAAAGGCAGACGGGGACCCACAGCTCCGGGGAGAGGTGCTCAGTGGTGGGAAGACCAGGGAAGGGGGAGGCCCAGCAGCCCAGACACGGGACCCTGAGCTGTGGGAGGATGAAGAAGTTGCTGTCAGAAGAAAGATTTAAATTAAGCAAGGTCTGTCATGAGTGAAGAGCGGAATCAAAACTTAAAATGACTTTTGTTAAAAGCTGCTGTCTCTCTACCAGTCCGTGAACTAAGAGGCCTCCGTTTCCAGGCTCAGCTGTCCACTCTCCCTGCTTCTGCTCCTGGGATGCATGAAGGCACCCGGGGCTGGAAGTGCTGAGGGTTCTGGGAAGACGGGCCATCATGAGAGGCCATCCCAAGACCTCCCCAGACCCTGTGGCTGCAGGGGACTGGGGGTGGCACACTCCTGCAGGCCCAGACATGCCTGACTCAGTGCATTTTAATTAGGGCCAGTCCCCCTGCTCGGGACGCCCACAGTCTGGCCCTCTCTGCCTTGTTCTCCCAGAAACACACGACCACAGAACATGCCCCAACTCCGTCGGCACCAAGAAATCCTTCCAGCATTGAACCCCAAATAGGTAACTGAAAGATTCTAACCCGCCAAGTGCAAGTAAGACGCTCTCCTTTCCCTCCCCCTAGTCAACCAGCGTCCAAAAGGGCTCCCGATGCTTGTCAATAGATGGATGTATGGATTGTGATGAATTGTATGAGCCCTCAATAAAATGATTAAAAAACAAAACAAAAAAGGGCTCCCGAGGCTGCCCAGCTCAATCAGTGGGAGATCTGGACTCTAAATCTGCCTTCAGCTCTCAGGCTGAACTGGAGGAGGGGCCCGGGGGTGGGGGGAGCCTATTCATCCACAATCATTTAGAATATACAAGACAGACTGGAGATCTCTACTAGCAACCCCAGCAGAGAATCTGGGAGCTGGGCGGACACAGGCGTGTACATGGGTCTGGCCACTGCCTGGCCCCCTGCTGCTCGAGCTAAGTCCCAGCTTACCACACCCAGCCCTGCGCAGGGGAAGCCACCTGGCAGCTCCCTGCTGCTGGCCCGGGAGGAGGTCACCAGGTAACAGCAGCCTCCCTAGGGGCTCCACGGGGACCAAATATACTTGGATGAGAGGTTTAGGTTTCGGCCTCTGCAATCCAGGTCCAGGAAGTGGAAATACAAAAGCAACAAAGACCCCAGTGGAAGGAAGGGTGGGCGGCCACCTCACCTCTTTTAAAAATCACATCAACGGGGCATGGCGAGACACTCGCAGGCTGAGCTGCAGAGACCCTCTACATAGCAAGGTACCAGCAAGGTACCAGTTAGTTGCCATTGAGTAGATCCTGACACACAGCCAGCCCATGGGCTGCAGCGATGTGCCATCCATCGGGGTTAACCGGCCCTGCCCTTTCAGAAGCAGGCGCCTCTTAGTAGCTGAGTGCTTAACCCTCTGTACCACCTGAGGCCTACACCCACGAGGCTGCCCGGCTTTGGGACGCTCTGTAATTCTCTCTCCAGTATGGCTACAGGTGAGTCAACAAAACCCCGTGGTCCTCCCAGGCCTCTGGCCTTCTTTCCTAGCATACTCTCAACGGAGAGGCCAGGTGCAAGTCACGTGATGCCCTTTATCCACTTTGGAGGCAGAAGTCCCCAGACCTAGACACCAGACCCCCACTGGGAGAGGGCCCCCAGAGGCTCCTTCATATCAGTGTCAGTTGGGGGAGGGCTGGTGTGATGAGTGGGGGGCCATCAGGGCAACATCCCCACCCTGACCCTGGTTTCAGGCACAGATATGAAGGGATAGGCTGTGCTTACCACCCATCTCTTCAAAATACACAAGCAAACAGGTAAACAAAGCCGGCAGGGTGGAGTCTGCAGTCTTAGCAAAGCTTCTTTAAGAACAATAAAGCCTCTTCCATGTGGGCTTTGTTGCTTCTCAGCTAGATGGCCTCTTGTTTAACTTCAAGCCTTTAAGACCCCAGACAATTTATCTTCTAATAGCCAGGCACCATCAGCTTTCTTCACCATATTTGCATATGCACCCATTTTGACTTCAGTGATCAGAACGGGAAGGTGAGCATCACAGAGTGCCAGGTTATTAGAACAAAGTGTCCTTGCATTGAGGGAGGACTTGAGTAGAGGTCCAATGCCCATTTGCTACCTTGATACTTAACATATAAATACATGCACATAGACCTAGCAGGGAAGCAACAAAGCCCACATGGAAGAAGCCCACCAGCCTGTGTGATCATGAGGTGTCGACGGAATCAGGTATCAGAAAACCCAAAACAAATCATATCAATGCCAACATGGGGGGTCGGAGTAGAGACCTAAAGCCCATGGATAGACAATTGGACATCCCCTCACAGAAGGGTCATAAGGAAGAGACGAGCCAGCCAGTGTGCAAGATAACATCGACTAACCACACAACATTCTTCTAGTTCAGTGGTTCTCAACCTTCCTAATGCCACGACCCTTTCATACAGTTCCACATGTTGTGGTGACCCCCAACCATAAAATTACTTTCGTTGCTACTTCAAAACTGTAATTGTGCTACTGTTATGAATCGGGTGACCTCTGTGAAAGGGTCGTTCAACCCCCAAAGGGGTTGTGACCCAAGGTTGAGAACCACTGTTCTAGTTCTTTAATGCTTCCTACCCCTCCACTATCATGACCCCAGTTCTACCTTACAAATCCGGCTAGACCAGAGCATGTACACAGGTACAGATAAGAGCTCCAACACACAGAATCCAGGGCAAATAAACCCCTCAGGAATAATAATGGGAGTAGGGACACTATAAAGGTGGGGAAAGGTGGGGGGAGAACGGGGATAAAGAGGGAACCGATCACAAAGATCAATGTATAACCACCCTCTGAGGGGGACAAACAATAGAAACATGTGAAAGGAGACAGTAGATGATGTAAGATATGAAAATAATAATTTATAATTTATCAAGGGGTTACAAGGTTAGGAGGATGGGGAAGGGTGGGAAAAAAAGAGCTGATACCAAGGGCTCAAGTAGAAAAAAATGTTTTGGAAACGATGATGGCAACATATGTACAGATGTGCTTGACACAATTGGTGTATGGATTGTTATAAGAGCTGTAAGACCTCCAATAAAATGACTTTAAGAAAAAGAACAATGATGTTTTACTTGACCCTGTTTTACTTGATCCAAGGAGTGGAAGGCTACTGGCAACCATCTTTCTACAGAGAAATCTATGATTTCTGGAATCATGTGATGAGGCTGGGTGCTGGCCAGAGCTGAGGACAGTTGGTTTCTGGGCCCCAAAGCAGACACATCCATAGAAATCATTCGGTCAGGCAGTAGCGCTTCCCAGGGATTCCCACTCAATGTGAATGCCAGGTGCAGGAGGGGGGGGGGGGGAGAGCATGAGGAAGTTACCTTCGGAGAGGCTGGTAGTGAATCAAACGCTGCCAACTAAATACATCGAAAGTCAGCAAAAAACAAAAAAATCATCACTTAGCCAGAACCCTCAGTTTACAGGCCAGGAAACTGGGGTCCAGAGCAGTGAAGCCCCCCCACACCCTACCTCCCTGCATCTCTTGGTTTCCCCAGTGGTCCTTCCAGTTCTCTCAGTCTTGGCCACAGCTGCTCAGGCACCACAGACGGCCACTGGTGGTGCCCTGCTGCCCTCCTACCTGCAGACAAAGTGGCAGTTGAGGTCTCCTGCTACAGCTACCGGGGAGTGGACCTTCCTGCTACAGTTAGCCGGGGAGTGGACCTTCCGGGTTTTCCAGAGGAAGGTTGACTGGTAAGGGGTCCTTCCTGATGGATACCTGGAGGAGGGCCCGGGAGCAATGCCGGGCATGTCCTAGGCACCTCCTCCCTCAACATCCTGATGATCAACAGAGGCTTTGACAGCTGGGGACCAGCTGCCCCACCAGGCCGAGGTGAGCACTCTCTCCTTAGACAATCTCTACCCAAAGCCCCCACTCCTCCTTGGCCAGAACAAGGTTTCAGAACGTGGAGCCCAGGGGTCAGCCCCAAATGAGCACAATTAGGCATCCTATGGGTTGGAAATAACCAGCCTGGTTTCCCAGTGGGCCAGTCAAGGCCCCTGCTCTGGAAGGGCTTGTGCCCAGCTGGGTGATACCCTTGGACTGACATGTAGGGGCCTTGTAAAGGACACACTGTGTGCCTGCCTCCATGGGCTTCCATTCTTTAAGCAAGTTTGATGAAATTGATGTTTCTTAACCATTCATTGGTCATTACATACAGAAACCAGTTATAAGCTGTCATCCCCCACTTCCCAAATCATTACACATTAGTCCCTTCACAGGAGAATGTTCAAGATCTTTGTTTGGTTGGCAGCTCCAATGAGAGATTTGCCAGGGACACATGGGAGAACGTAGGTGCTTAAATTACCCATGGATTTCATCTTTCTTTGGGTGTAGGAACAATGGGGACTTGGCTGAGTTACACACCTCTTGGGTCATGTGACAACTCAAGAGCCCCCAAAATGCTTCTCCATCTCCCAAGGGGAGTGTGTCCAAGTCTCAAGGTACTGTGATCTGCCTCTGGACTCAGCACAGGATTGACCTCTTAGGACCAAGGGCTCCTTTCAAAGTGGGGAGAAAAATGGAAGGAAGCTCTGCCAAGAGGTCCTCAAGACAAATCC
>NW_022111357.1:29432262-29444099 GCF_000313985.2 Echinops telfairi
CAGCTTTGTAACTCCGGGCAAGTAACTTCTGGAACCTCCTGTTTCCCTTGAGACTGAAGTGGGGTTCAGGAGCCACTCTGACTGAGGGAGTGTGTGTCTGCTGGAGAAATGGACGGACGGATGCTTTGGTGTGGCCGCCCTCCTTCCTCTTGCTCTGCATGTTTGGACACTCTGCCCTCAGGGTCTGCGAGCACTGCAGAGAGAACTTTGGAGGAAACGTGGAGAGATGGTTGACCACTGACTAAAATTCCACTTGGGGACTTTGTCTGCATTAATCTCTTCCTGGTTCTCACCCATGACCGAGCTTCTTAGACTCTGCTAGTTTTCTTTGGAGGAGAGAGAGCAGTGGGATTACCGGAAACAGATACTTTCTTCCTCACTGTTTCAGTGATGTTTGCAAATACTCACTAGCCCAGTGGAAAATGATGAATTACAAATACACACATGCAATGGGGGAGGAAAGCCTACGTGGCAGGGCCAACTGCCTGGCCGACAAGAGTGGGCCCCTCCCAGGGTCCTGGTGGTGACAATGAGTAAACTTCCAACTCCAGCCAAATGGACCCCCCTAGCCAGCTCCTGGGGGCCCAGTGGTTACATATTGGGCGGCTATCTGCAAAGTCAGCAGTTCGAGCTTTCGACTCCTGTCAGCAGTTGCAGTTCTGTAAACCCACAGGGGCAGTGCTACCCTGTCCCATAGGGTCACGACGAGCCGGCATCGACCCGAGGACAGTGAGTCAGAATTAGTTGGACTGCTCCCTTACTCTCCTGCCTCAAATGGAGCCGCACTGAGGAGGAGGGCAGGTTGGGAATAAAAGTTCACACAAAGCATCCCAGCCCGCTGGCTGGGTGCAGACTCCACAGGGGAGAACTCCGAGCCCAGTCTGGTCACATCCCTGGATTGATGCAGCACAGCGGTCCAGAGAGAGCTGAGAAACCGGCTCCATCAGCAGCGAGGCTACCCAGAGAAGTTTTTCAGCCCAAGAGAGAAAAAGGCCCGATGGGGGGGAGCGCCAGCTACAGCCTCATCATGCCCTTGCCGTGATGGTGACTGATGCCTGCAGTGAGCATGCAAACCCGAGAGGGAAGCAGGGCCCCGTCATGAAGCCCACCTGGTGGCCAATATGTCTAACAAGCTTTTCGGGTCACGGCAGATTTTTCAACATGTGGACTAGCCTTCGACACTGGGCTGCAGCTGGATGAGTTTGGAGAGGGCACGGCAGGAACTGAACCGGCTGCATCTGGAACTCCGGAGCGTTAACAGTGGCCGTGAACACAAAGTCGGCTGTAGCCCACCTCGTTTGAACAGGCAGCTAGATGCGGCCAGATGGCGACCTGTTTCTGTCTAGCCCCAGGTGCAGGTGAGCTTTCTGCCTGACTGCAAATCATCAAATGGGGCCTATCTAGGTTGATGTGCTTGGACCAAGCCCAGGGACAAGGGCTGTGATGGGACAAGGGCCACAATGTCACCAAAGCTTCAAACAGAGGAAACCTGGTGCCAGAGAAGCATGCAGCAAAAGGAGAAGCGTATGTGAAAGTTGAAGAGTCTGGGCTTTCCACCAGCACTTACCACTTCTCTACTCGATTCTACTTCGGGCCGGGGTGGGGCTGTGCACGGGGTCAGGAGTTGGCTGTGGGCCACGCTCACGTGGTGCCTTGGCCAGGCCGCCGGGCCTCTCCCAAGCCTGGCTAAAAGATCAAACCCACCCGTTGCTGTCAGGCTGCTTCTGCCTCAAGGTGACCCTGGTTGTAATACACGGCATTTCTGGCTGGTTCTCTTCATGGTAACAGACCCCGAGACCTTTCCTAGGTGGCAGCACTTCAGAGGTTTACAAGCCATTACATCACCCAGAAACCACGCTAACTCCCTTAGGATGGCGTAGATCCCCGCTCACAGAGACAGAGCTCACCTAGGACACAGCAGAAGTGGCTCGTGGGTTTCCAAGGCCGTCAATCTCCAAGAAGCAGACCACTACATCTTTCTGCCTCGGACCAGATGGGGTGGTTAACTGCCAACCTTTTGGCTAGCAGCCGAGGGCTTCACCACTGCGCCACCAGGTTTGCTCTGGGGACTGTACTAGCCCGCCTCTGTTCTGTGGGAGAGAGCCAGCTGCTGCCTCCCCTGCCCATAGTAGATCACAGGAGGGTGGGAAGCAGTGAAGAGAAGGAACTGGGATCCTTAGCATGTCAGCCAGTCTGTGCCTATGTGTGTAGACAGCGCTTCCCAGAGATCTGTGCACTGGTGACTCTGCTCAGCACCTTTAAAACTCTTCCCAGTTTTCCTGTGATGCCAGAGAGAACGAATTCTTCTTTTTTGAAATCATTTTATTGGGGGCTCGTACAACTCTTATCAGTGTAAGACATGACAAAATAATAATAATTTATAAATTATCAAGGGTTCGTGAGGGAGGGGGGAAGGAGAGGGAGGGGAAAAAATGAGAACGAATTCTTGATCGAAACCAAATGGTCAGTGTAATTCCCACATCTATCTATCTGCCAGGCCCTGTCCAGAAGCGAGTCATTCCAGCAGTTTTGAGTTTACTGGCAGAGCGGTAGGAAAATGAGATCAAGAGCACCAGGCGGTGGAAGTGTAACAACTGCAGCTCACTCACATGCCTGCTCAGCACACAGTGTGCCGGGTCAGAAGCAGACCCTCTCTATACCTGGGCCTGCCCGGATAGATGGGTGGGTGGTCAGCCCAGGGGCCTAGGGCATCCAAGACGCTTCATTAAAATTCATTTAACCCAAAGGACATTTCATACAAGCATGAACATACGTAAATACATTTATATACAACGATAGGGAGATAGATCAATGTACATATACTTATTTGTTAAGTATGAAGACAGCAGATGGACATTGGGCCTCTACTCAAGTACTCCCACAATGCAAGAACACTTTGTTCTAATAACCCGGCATTCTGGATGCTCAACTTCCCTGACACAACAGCTGAAGACAAATGGATGCATAAGCAAGTGTGGTGAAGAAAGCTGATGGTGCCCGATTATCAAAAGATATAGCGTCTGGGGTCTTACAGATAAACAAGCGGTCTCTAGCTGAGAAGCAACAAAGCTCACATGGAAGAAGCACACCAGCCTGCATGATCATGAGGTGTTGATGGGATCAGGTATCAGGCATCAAAGACCCAAAACAAAAAATCATATCTATGTGAATGAGGGGGGTACAGAGTGGACACCCAAAGCCCATTTTAGACAACTGGACATCCCTTACAGAAGAGTCACAAGGAAGAGAAGAGACAGTCAGGGTTCAGTACAGCACCAATGAAACACACAACTTTCCTCTAGTTCTTTAATGCTGCCCCCCTACTTTCATGACTCCCCCAATTCTACCTTACAAATCAGCTAGATCAGAGCATGTATACTGGTACAGACAAGAGCTGGCAACACAGGAAATCCAAGACAGATAAACCCCTCAGGACCAATAATGAGAGTTGTGTTACCAGGAGGGGAAGGGAAAAGGTTGGTGGGAGAAAGGGGGAACCAATTACAATGATCTATATATTACCCCTTCCCAGGGGGACAGACAACAGAAAAGTGGGTGAAGGGAGACAGTGGTGGTGTAAGACATGAAAAGAACTATAATTTATAAATTATTAAGGGATCATGTTGGTGGGGGGGAAGTGAGTTGATACCAAGGGCTCAAGTAGAAAGAAAATGTTTTGAAAATGATGATGGCAACATATGTACAAATATGCTTGACACAATGTATGGATGTATGGATTGTGATAAGAACTGTAAGAGCCCCCAATAAAATGGATTTTTTTTAAATGACGGCAACGTATGAACAAATGTGATTGATACAATTGAGGTATGGATGGTTATAAAAGCTATAAGAGACCCCAAAAAAATGATTTAAAAAAAGAAGTGATTTTCCTCCCGCCGAAAAAAAATATTCATTCACCCTGTGTTGTGGATTGAATTGTGTCTCCCCAAAATTTGTGTTGTAAATCTGAACCCCTATGCCTGGGCCATAATCCCATTTGGGAATGGGTTTTCTTTGTGACATTAATGATGCCGTGTTAGGTGGCATGTGTTTTAAGGCTGCTGATTTTGAGCTGCAGAAGAGACTAAGCAGGAAATTGAGAAGCTGGGATGGGGGGAGATGCCAGGCGGTAGGAAGCCCATCGAGGGACAGAAGCTGAAGAGACCAAGACCTTGCCCAGAGCCAGCAGAGGCGGCAGCCCTTCCTCTGGAGCCAGCACCCTGGAGTTGGGCTTCTACCCATGAGGAAAGTCATGTGGCTTGTTAAAAGTCACCCACTCAAGACAATTCGACGACAGCAGCAGGAAATAATAAGGCAGTCTACTTACCAGCTGCTAGCGTGCCAACCCCAACTCAGGGTGACCCCATCCCGTGGGTTCCCCGTGTCACACTGAGCTCGAAGGGGTTTCCATGGCAAACTGCTGAAGTAGATTGACAGACCTTTCTTCTAAGGCCCTTCTGGGTAACCTGAACCCCTGGCCTCTTCCATCAGCATCCAAATGTGTTAACGTCTTGCACCATCCAGGGAGAGGAGTTGGGGCAGCGGGAGGGAGAACAGAAGCCTCTTACTTTATTCTATATATGTCTGAGATATTTGAGCATTTTTAGAAACAATTACTTCCTGCCCAAAGATGGGGCTTTCTAGTCCTCCAAAGAGGTACAGTCTGGGAAACTCCAATGGGGCCAGTTCTAGCCTGTCCTCTTGGGTGGCTATGCGGCAGCCCGGACTCCACGGCAGTGAGTGCGACGGGACTGCTGTGGGATGATTTTCACTGTGAACCTGGGTAGTGTTCCTTGCTTGATACAAGGTGGGTCCCTTAAGGAAGACTTCCCTGCTGGCCTCCTCCCAGGCAAACTCCCCAGCCTTTAGCACACGATCCTGCCTGTCTCTTGTCACACTTAACACCATCCAAAGTCACCTTTTTATGTATTTATTTATTTTTGACTATCACCGTCTTGGCCTGGAATATCTGAAAGAGCTGAGACTGGTGCGTCAGCTGCGAGAGGGTGAGCCCTCCCCCGCCTCGGGCACTTCCCCTCCAGCTCCTGGCACAGCGCCCACATCTAGGAGCGGCTCGGTCATAAGCAGCTCTGGGAAAATAAGTACATGGGTACTTGACGGGCTTTATGAGTCCCTGTAGTCATTCCACAAGGAGCTCTGGTGGCACAGTGGGTGACGTGGTCGAACCCGCCAGCCACTCGGCTCAGAGGGAGCAAGGTGCCTTGCTGCTCAGATTTGCAGCCTTGGAGCCCACATGGGGCCGCTGGGAGTCGGCGCGGCTGTGAAGGCGGTGGGTTTGGTTTGGGGCTGCATGTATTCCACAGGCCTGATATGATGTGCAAGAAATAGAGTTAGTGTAGAAGGCTAGCTAATTGGAAGAGTGAGCACAGGAACTTCTCTATGAGAATGACCCCTCGTCCACTCTGCTGAGGACTTTTGTGCACACAAGCAGGCACACATGAGGGTGAGGGGAAAGTATCGTCACAAGATGATAGAAATCTTTCTTGAACATAAACATCGAACTGTGAGGCTATTTCTCACCATTCCCTCCATCCAGGTCCGCACACTTTTGAAGGTGGTGCTGCTCGCTCTCATCCTTCCCCCAAGAAGTCTTTCATTTACACGACAGTCTTGGCATCCTTAGGGGACTCGCGTTGTGTCCCTCTTAATGGGGCCCTTCCTTTCCTCAAGTTCTGGGAGGAAAAAGGTGTCTGCTCCAGGCTGGAGGGTGCACAGCGGAGGTAAGGGTTCCCAGTGAAATCCCCCCGGGACAGCTCTTGAGTAAGTATACTGTCATAATGGAAAAAAATTCCTCGGCATAACTTTCTGGGCCTTTTTTCTCATCAATGGAACTTTCAATTTTCTTAAAACTGCTTCCAAATAAGTCCCCGTGATTACCCTGTACCCTTTGAGAAAATCTATCAAGGTTATCTGGTGGAATCCAGAAAAAACAGTGGCCACCACTTGCTGAGCTGCTCTCCGTGCCTTTAGCTGGCCCACTAGAAGCTGGCTCCCATCAGAAGCCACCTCTGCAGGCACCCTAAGGAGCCTAAGACAAGTGCATTACCGAGAACTTGTTTACCCGCTGATTGTGGAGACATTTCTAACTGTTTCTAATTAGACATTTCTCAGTGGGGTTTGTTTGGAATAAACCTGTGCATGGATGAGCTGAAACTCCAGTAGCAATACTTTTGGATTCACCGTGTACACTTGTCCAAAGCTATCATTCTCCTCCAAGGATGAAACAAGCTTGTGCGACAAGGTTTTACATCAAGGAGGCTAACAGGTCAGCAAACTATAGCCTGTGGGCTGAACCCAACCTGAGAACTGTCTTTGTCAATATGGTTTTATTTGAACCCAGCCATACCCAAACGTTCATGGATTATCTGTGGTTGCTTTTGACTTACAAGAGAAGTGGGTAGTTGTAACAGAGACTGTATGGAACACAAAGCCAAAAATAGCTACCAGATGACCTTTGAAGAAAAAGTTTGCCAAACTCTGAATTTAAAGAAACAGAGAAGGGTAGTACTAAAAGATTTTAACTTGCCCCAGAAGTGATGTCTCATAGGAGTCCTGGTGGTATAGTGGTTACTTGTTGGGCTATGATCTGCATGGTCAGCAGTTCAAAACCACCAGCAGCCCCAATGGGGAGAGACTGGGCTTTCTACTCCGGTAACAGTTTCAGTCTCAGTTTCAGCCCCAGGGGGTGGCTATGAGTCAGCGTGGACTTGATGACAGTGAGTCTGGTTCTGGAGAACCGAGGCCTGGAAGGCAGGCAGGAACCTGTCCACCAAAGTTCATTGGTTGCAGCACTTTTCAACATAGCCCTAAGGGGGGAAGCTACCTGCAGGTCTGCTGAAAGATGAATGGATGAAAACAAAGGTGGCCCACAAGTACAGTGCACTATTGGGAGCCATAAAGGGAAATTAAATGCTGACAATGCCACGGTGGTCCTCAGAAACATTCAGATGGGCGAAATGAACCAGTTGCCAAAGGACAAATACTGGATGATCTTACCAATATGAAATAAGCAAACCTACAGAAACCAATGATGATTCATGGCTACCAGAAGTGGGAGGGGCAGGCCACGAGGAAGTATTTGTTTGAGGCTGCTGTTCAGTTTATGTTTGTGGCGGTGGGATGTTTGGGATAAGGGTAACGACAACAGTGGTGCTACTAAAAAAAAAAAGTATAACGATAGGGAAATAGATCTATGTACATTTATTTATGGGTTTAGCATTAAGGTAGTAGACGGACATTGGGCCTCTACTCAATGCAAGAACACTTTGCTCTAATAACCTGGCATTCCATGATGCTCACCTTCCCGACATGATCGCTGTAGCCAAAAATGGGTGCATAAGCAAATGTGGTGAAGAAAGCTGATGGTGCCCAGCTATCAAAATATATAGCATCTGGGGTCTTAAAGGCTTGAAGAAAAACAAGTGGCCATTTAGCTGAGAAGCAACAAAGTCCACATGGAAGCCTGCATGATCATGAGATGACCATGGGATCTGGTATCAGGCATCAAAGACTAAGAACAAAAAATCATATCAATGTGAATGAGGGGGAGTGAGGAGTGGAGACCCAAAGCCCATCTGTAGACAATTGGACATCCCCTTAAGGGCCACAAGGAATAAACAAGCCAGTTAGGGTGCAGTATTGCACCGTTGAAACATACAACTTTCCTCTAGCTCTTTAATGCTTCCCTCCCTCCCCCACTACCATGACCCCAATTCTACCTTATAAATCCAGCTAGACCAGATCATGGACATGGGTACAGATAAGAGCTGGAAACACAGGGAATCCAGGACAGATACTCCCCTCAGGACCGATATTGAGAGTAGCGATACCAGGAGAGGAAGGGGAAGGTTGGGGAGAAAGGGGGAACCAATCACAATGATCTACATATAACCCCCTCCCTGGGGGGCGGAAAACAGAAAAGTGGGTGAAGGGAGACATCGGTAAGATATTACAAAATAATAATTTATAAGTTATCAAGGGTTCATGAGGGAGGGGGGGAAGGAGGGTGGGGGGGTGGGGGAGAGAAAAAAAAATGAGGAGCTGATACCAAGGGCTCAAGTAGAAAGAAAATGGTTTGAAAATGACGATGGCTAAAAAAAAAGAAAAAGACGAGGACAACAAATGTATAAATGTGCTTGACTCAATGGCTGGATGTATGGATTGTGATAAAAGCTGTACAAGTCCCCAGTAAGATGATTTTAAAGTCCATAACCCATGTCACCGAGCTGTAGCCATAGAAGCTGTATTGGCAGAGGTTGTGGTGCGCACGGTTCACCACACTTAAACCTTTGAGAACTATCTTCAACTTGGAAACTGCTGCAGAGTTCACAGAGGCGCCGCAAGTAATCATTAGCAGCTAACTTTCATCTTTACGAAGAAGTGAGTAGGAAGCCCTGGTGGTGAAGCGGATTCAGCACTGGCCCCGCTCAACAGGAGGTCATCCGGGCAAATCTGCCAGCTGTTCTTTGGCAGTAAGACAGGCAGTCAGCTCCCTAAAGCTTTGTAGCCACTGGGACCCTGGGGAGTAGTGCTACTCCGCCCTTTGGGGTTCCTATGAGCCCAATCCACTTGAAGGCAGTTGTTTAAATAATGTGCTGTGCGGGGTCCTGAGAGAAGTGCTTTAAATGATCAACTTGTCCTAAGTGATTGAATTTTGCTACACCACCATGAGTAGGCTCTGAGTGCTGAGGCGAATACTGGGGTTAGCTGTCACTGGGTCCACCTGCACCTCACAGCAACCCTGTGGTGTGTCAGGGTAGAACTGGGTGCCACAGGGTTTTCAATCGCAGAAGGACTGATCCCCAGGCATTTTCTGTGAGTGTCTTTGGGTGGATTCTAAGTGCTGACCTCTTGGTTAGCAGCCTAGTGCTGACCCGTTCATAGTTTTACTCAGCGATGCCCTTGGAAGCTAGTAAAGGCCTGTAATGTTCTAGGGCCAAGAACATAAGAGATGACCCAGGATTCCAACCCTGCCCTGGGTCTGCGGCCTTCTGACAAGTGGTTCCCACCCTCCGCACCACCCAGCTCCCACGAAAGCCTCTGCAGCCACATCTAGGACAACCCGCAACACTCTAAAGAATGGTAAATTTCAACTGGCAACTTCCTGTGTTCCTATGTCCACCTGGGCGTCCCCACTTCCTTGGGGGCACTCAGGCTGTTCTTAGCTGAATGCTCACTTCTGTTTTTCTGAATCTACCAATCTGCCAAGATCAGTTGAGCCCCCATCCTCTCTGAGGGCTTCTCCGTGCCCTAGTTATTTTTTCTTCTTCTGCCCCTTAGCCAATACACACACAGCAAGCACAGAGCCTTTGCCCATCCTGCACATGCAAGCAAAGACAATCACCGCTCCTCACAAATCAAGCTCGCCTGGAAACCACTGCCTCCCATCTCCTGGAGAAGGTGCTATTTGCCAGGACCACATGCCAACCCAAAACGCCAAAACGGTCCTGGACTTATAAGACAGCCTGGTGGCAAAGCAGTTTTGTATTGGGCTTTTAACCACAAGGTCAGCAGTTCAAAACTACCAGCTGCTCTGAGGGAGAGAGACGAGGCTTCCTACCCCTGTAAAGAAACCTACAGGGGCAGTTTTATCCTGTTCTATAGGGTCGCTATGAGTCAGGATCAACTCAATGGCAGTGGGTTTGGAGCTTTCCTTTTGGGTCTCGGCTTTTCTCTTTCACTCTTTTCTCTTTAACTACTAACAAACCAGCAACTAAGGCTTGTTTTCACATGTGCTTTATTAAACCCCAACTCTCTCTGCTCCCCCCCTCCCCCAAGACGCCTAACTCCATATCAGGACAAGGTGCACTTGGGTTCAGGTGAGCCAGCAGCTGCTTCTCCCCTCTGATGCACAGAGCACGTTCATCATCAAGTTCATCCCCACAGTCTAGGTGTAAAAACTGCTCAACAACCCAACCCTGCTGGGGAGGGAGGGAGCAATTTGTGGAAGGGAGTGCCGGGGGAATTTCTGGGATGCTGGTCATGTCATTTCTTGATCTGAGTGATGGATACTCATCAAGCTATACACTTATGATCTGAATACTTTTCAGGAAGCATGTTACAATTAAAAAACACACACACACACACACACACACAAAAAAAAAGCCCTTTAAGACCATTCTTTACAAGCCCAGTAATGTACAATGGCTCTTTCTTTGCAGAAACATACGCGTCATTTTTTTTTCATGCGACATTCTTGGAAAAGCACCAGGAAAACCATTTTACTAGTGGTGGGATGAAAGAAAAAGGCAACTGGCAGCTCTCGGGATGCCGGTGCGACAGACTTCGGCGAGGCTCGGGTTCAAAGGCGAATCTAACCCCATGACCCCGAGCCCATTGCTACACCGGTCGTAATGTAGATTCCCACTCAAAGCAGTTCCTCTGATTCAGAAAGCCAAATGAATGTCATGATCCCCGAATTAGATCACTGTTCTGGGAAACACAGCCCAGGTAGGAAGGGGGCTAACAGGCCCAAAGGGGTGTGTGAAAAGGTGTTTAGATGGTGTAGCTCTGGAGGCATCCGTAGACCCTGTGAAAGGGAGGGGTTGCCTCTACCACAAAATCAAGGGGCCCCCACTTATTAAGACCAAACACCCCACATGCTGTGTAGCACTCACAACACTTTGTGTCCAGAGGAAGACGCCAAGGCACGAGCAGGTTCAGGAACCTGCCCAAAGTCACAGGGCAGGAATTCAATTCACGCAGTCAGCCTCCCGCATCCGTGTCCTTAATAAGGAGGCCGGGCAGGCATGCCTTCGGTGAGGCTACATCCAAAACCAGGGTGCCAGCTCCGAGTGTGCAATTACATTTTTGTGGTGCAGGATCGGTCAATAAAACATGCTTGTCCACACACAATTACTCGTATTTTGACACATGCACCCACTCTCTCATACAGACGAGTCTTATTTGCAGAACAGATCTGTCCTCAGAGGATCCAGGCTAGCGCAGGGGACAGGTGTGCAGGGACTTCCTCCTCCTATTTGTTCGAAATCCAAAGACAACATGTTTGACCTACTCGAAGCCACACTCCGCCCAGATCAGATGAAACGGGCAGCAGTCTTCCTTTCGCGCCCATTATGAAAGATGTATTGCTTTTGATCCAACGATTTGTTCATCCTAGACTCCTTGAGTAAGCAAAACTCAGACCCGATTGCATTAAGCAAACCTCAGAAAACAAGATAAACAAAACTCTTTGTTGGCTCTCTGCGGTGTTACCTTGAGCTGGATTCAAGTCTCCTTTCCAGCTGTCAACCCTCCTTCAGGCCTCACCATTGGTGTGGCCACCGGCGTTTTCAGAGAACATCGGTTTCAGACGCACGAACTTGATCGGAAACGCATCTCCCAGCCCTGAGCGGCAACGACTGCTCCCTGGATTTGGGGGAAGACCTCTGGGCCAGCAAGCCCCACACAACAAAGTTCCACAGATCACCCCCTGAAAGGTCATTCCCGGGAACTTGGGGTTCTCAATCACAGTGCTGAAGGACGCCTCTTCGAAACCGCCGGTACCGAGAGCGAGCTTACGGGGACCTCCCCAGGCCGGGAGGCAATGGCTCCGGAGCACAGAGGAGGGGGGCTGCTGGTGACCACCTCCGCAGCGGCGGCTCAGGAACCCCGCGGGTGCCGGCGGAGCCCGCCCGAGGATGCCCTGCCGCTCGGGAGGTGCGGCTGGTGGAACGCAGGGCACCGGCGGGGCACCCGCTCCTCACTGGTGAGGCGGGGTTCCAGGGCCCGGCTTTTGGAAGCGCTGAGAATGTGACCTTAACTTTGTTTTTAAAAATAGCTCCGAGGTTCCGCTTCCGCTCCAGCGACCCCGGGGC
>NW_022111357.1:29444717-29452088 GCF_000313985.2 Echinops telfairi
GGCCCGTACTCACTGCCGGGCCCCGACAGCCCCTGCGCTCGCCCTGCGGGCCGAGGCCCTGGAGACCCGCCCGGCCCTTCGCCCCGGTCCCCGGCCTTGCCCAAGCCTCAGGGGACCCTCCGCGCACCCCGCCGAGACCGCCCGCTTCCCCGACGGCGGCCCCGAAGCCGCAGAGCCCGGCCATGCCCGCCTGCAAAGTCGCTGCCTCTAGTCCCTCGGCCCCCCGAGACCCCGGGCCTGGCCTTGTCCCACCCGGAGGGCCGGGCCTGGCGTCCCCGCCTCGCCCGGGACCGGCCCCCCACGCAAGTCCTCTCACCGTCTCCCGCCTCGGGTCCTCCGGCCTCCCAAACACCCCCCTTCAGCCGCAGTCCCAGCGCCCCTTCCTCCCCCTCCTGCCGTCACCTCACGTCTGCAGCGCCACGTTTCAAGGGTCTTCAAACGGCCCTTGAAACCCACCCTAACAGCCGCCTGTACCTCCAGATTCACCGTCTCAAATCCATCGCTGGCGTTCGCCCACGCCTACCTGCTAGTGGACTTGGTCCCCACACACCCTTGAGTCCTTGGCGGTGTGCTGCAAGATGCACCCTGTTCTCCCCCTCTTTATCCTTAGACACACCAGACCCAGTCACCCCAGCACTGCTTCAGAAACCTTATTTGACAAGCTCATCCAACATGCACGCCCCCCGCCCCTGCCCCCAAATATCCTCCTCATCCCTCCATCTCCCAAACAGAGAGTCCAGATGGTGCTAGTTTTTTAAATTTTGTTCTGATGTGATTTGGATAAGGGGACAAAACCTCCTGAAAAGAAAGCAGAAGAATTCTTTGAAAGCTGAGATTAGTAAAAATAATAATAATAATAAAGCTTGGATTAGTGCATACTATTACCACCTAGGGCAATAATAATAATAATATTCTTAATAATAAGATGGTGCTAATAAAATATAAAATAAATATGCAAACAATAAACATGAAATATGTAATAATAGCAATAATTATTTGAAAGCTGAGATTGGTGATTCCATTACCACCTAGGACAAGAATTCTTAGTATTCATGATGATGACAATATTAAATCTTAGCTAAATTCCACACACTGAACTAAATACTTTACTTACATATATTTGTCTCTATATTACATGACCATTCATGTACAGATGACACTGAGGGACGAGGGAAAGGTTTAAGCCATTTGCCTAAAATCATAGTGTAAGTAGTGGAGCCAAGATACCAAGATTTCACCCCAGAAAATCCTACTCCAGAGATTATTTGTATCCCTTTTTATAGGCCAAAGACTGGTGGTGTAATGGTTACACATTGGACTGCCATTCACAAGGTTGGCATTTCAAAATCACCAGCTGCTCCACGGGAGAAAGACATGGGTATTTATTTACTCCTGTGAAGAGTTAAAGTCTCGCAAACTCACAGGGGCGGTTCTACCCTGCCCTATAGGCCCACTATGAGTCAGCGTCAACTCAACAGCAGGGAACTTGGTTTAGTTTGGTTCTAAAAGGTGATCCCATAATGGTTTGGTCTCCTAAGAAGAAGCAGCAAGGTTTCTATAGCAACTAAAACTAGAACCCAGCACATTTTTTTTTTAATTTGTATGAAGTTCAGGAAAGTAAGAGACGGACTTTATGGGGTTACAATGAGTGAGAATCAATTCAAAGGACAGGTGTGTGTGTAGCTGAGCAGAGGGCAGGGGAATGTCATTGGACAGGTTAGAGAAAAGGCTGAAGGCAGAAGATATATGAACTTTGAAGGAGGAGAGAAATCGCCCGCTGGCCAAAGGTGTTTGTGGCCAGTAGGAGGAAAGCTGACTAGTCTAATTGCCTTGGTGCACTCCCTCCCTCTCCACCCAAGCAAGGGTGCCTACAGGCCCCAACCTGCCTGACATGGCTCCAGTTCACACAAATCCATATTCTGCTCAGAGTTGAACCAAAGAACTTTGGGGTCTTTCCCTGCTGCTGAAAAGCAAGCTCTATTCTGCTAGGTACCATCTTCTGCTGCGTGCCACCTTCCTACCAATGGCTGCTTATAACTTGGGCACATGGTGGCTTCAACAGGTGTTGTCATTGCTTGGCTGTATATCTGGGCATCTACCTGGTCTGACTTGAAGCCCCACTGATGAAGATCAAGGATTGCAGCCTTCAGTATGGATTACAAGTCAATATAAAGCAGACCAAAATCCTCACCACCGGACCCATAGGTGACGTCATGACAAATGGAGAGAGCATTGCAGCTGTCGAGGAGTTCATCTTGTTCGGATTCACTATCAGTGCTCATGGAAGCAGCAGTCAAGAGAGCAAAGGCCACATTGCATGGGCTAAAGATGCTGCACAAGCCTCTTTAAAGGGTTGCAAAGCAAGATGGTACTTTGAGGACTAGGGTGTACCTGACCCAGGCCTTGATATTTTCACTCACTTCCTATGCATAGGGAAGTTGGACGTTGAATAAGGAAGACCAAAAAGAATGGACGCATTTGGAGTATGGTGCTGGTGATGAATATTGGAAGTGCCATGGCCTGCCAAAAGAACCAACAAATGTGTCTTAGAAGAAGTGCACCCAGAACAGTCCTTACAGGCAAGGATGGCAAAGCTTGGTCTCACATACTTTGGACATGTTGTCAGGAGAGCGAACAGTTTCTAGAAAAAAGCATCAGACTTGGGCAGTGAACAGAGGAAAGCCCTCGTCAGGATGGGTTAACACAGCGGCTGTGACAAGTGGTTCAAACTTCAGAACCATGGGGGCCCTGGCACAGAACCAACACCAGCACCACCTGTCTGTGGCGTAAGAAGGCATGATATGGCTGCCATATTGCTTTCAGTCCCATCGATTGGGGGGATGGGGACATTCACCTGTTCACAACACTCAGGAGGAACAAACAGGTGGCCTGTCAAATGTCTAAGGTTTGCATCGACATGGGAGTGGATGGGACAGGAGAGGAACGTTGTCTTTCTAACAAGACTTCTTACAGGGGAGGGCATGGGGCCCAGTGTGTGTGTGCATGTGCAGATAATTACACCGTGTCCAGTGCTCAATATGGAATTCATCTGCCTGTCCACAGCACAGTAACCCTGGAAAACACAGGATGCCTAGCAATCCTGTCGCTAGGAGTCATTTAGACTCAAAATTGAAGCTCATTTATTTATTGCATAAGACTGCTGATCATGTGGAAAGCACACGAGACGCTGAGTCAAAAGGCATCTGTAGTGCAGAGCCTCCTCTGACTCATGGGAGGCCTCAGGCAAGCCCCTCCTCGGCCTTCTTTTCCAAATTAGCGACACAGGAAGGACAGTTTTGTTCTCGTTTCCCCCAGTATTGTCTTTACCCACATCTCATACTGCTCAGCTCCGTCCAAAGAGTGAAGACCTGGAAAGGCAGGCAGGAACAGAGCCCGGGGCTCCGACTCTCCACTCTTCTTTCTAAACATTGCTTCTGCCTCAGGAGGAAAACAGAGCGGGGATCCTGCTATGTCCCTAAAAAGTGATCAGAGAGTATTGTAAAGGGGGGGAAAAAGGAGTGGGTCATGGCTTAGGGTTTAACAGTCTACCCCCTTCACCCTCAACTCAAGGAAAATATATTTCTGCTTCCGGAGGTGGTAGATGCTGTTGACTTGATTCTAGCTCACAGGGACCCTCTGTATAACAGGCCAACACCCTGCCTCGTGGGCTCATCATTGCTATCTCTGGGCCCATGGATGCAGCCCCTATGTCAATCCATCTCCAAGCGTCTTCCTTTTCCCCTCAGACCCTGCAGAGGAGGGAGTAAATAGTTCCTCAGCCATCATGCTTGTGAGGCTATGTGATGTCCACCTGAAAAGGGGATGATAGAAGGACTAATTATAAATCAGAGCTCTATTTTATTTAAAAAATCATCAGTAACTTAAAAAATTACGTATTGCACAATTCAAGCAAGATCTGAATGACTTGGTTTTTAAAAGTTTGAAAACAAATCTAAGTATCTCTTTGGGCTTGTGCTGTTCTGAAAGACATTTCCTTCATACGTTTTAAAACTTGTTTTCATGTTTACAACTATGTGTTGGCTTTCAATCTCATTTTGAGTTAATTTGACAGCTCATGCTTCCCCATATATTACTTGTTCATCCATATTTTGAAATATACTCAAATGAAGTTGAACAAACCATACAAAGAAAAAGGACTCAAGAGAAAGGCACCAGCCCAGCCTCCTCACTGTCAGCCAGCAAGGTGGTGTCATCTGCACATCACAGGTGGGTCATAAGCCGTCCTCCAGTCCTGATGCCGCTTTCTTCTCCATCGAACCCAGCTTCTCTGATGATTTGCTCAGCATGCATGTTGAGGGAGTACGGTGAGAGGATGCAACCCTGACGCACGCCTTTCCTGATTTTAAACCATGCCGTGTGCCCTTGCTGTTCGCACAACTGCCTCTTCATCCACGCACAGGTTCCAAATGAGCACAAGGTAGTGCTCTGGGATTCCATTCTTCCCAAGGCTAGCTAGAGTTTGTTGAGGTCCACACTGACTATCGTCACATGATTGAGTTTACTCCATGAAACGGAAGTGAACGAATTCGTTGCCACCACTTAGTAGGTGGACGTTCCTTCTCAATATTTCTTCCCCACCAACTAGCGAGAAACAAAGAGGCTGGCAGGGTTATAAGGTCTAAAGAGCCTGGTTCCCTGAATCATTGTACAAAAGAGGTGCCTGCCAAGTAGGTTACCTGGCTTGGACTACATGCCAGGTAAGATAACATTGACATTTGGGGTGCTCTTTGTTCCCTTGACCTCACCTAACTTAATCAGCCTAAATCCTTATCTGGAAGGAGTTTCGTTTTGTTTTAATCGCTCAGGTCTCAATTTAATGTTACCTCCTCAGAGAAAGCTTTCTCCACGATTACTCAACATTAATTAGTCTCTAGCCCCTTCCAGCATGCTAGTCTTCTAAATATTCACCCTAGAATTTACCACTAGCTGGCATTTCCTTAATTTGTTGTCACTTCCAAAGAGACCTCTGTCATGTCAGCTCCATGGAAGAGACCCCCGCGTTGAGCTCATTCAATGTGTTCACAGCACTAACAGTGCCCGGTACACAGCTGACAGTGTTTATTGGACGAATACCTTCAGAGCAATTCTAACTCAATAGGGATCCAGAGAATCTTTAGCTGCCTCTGTAAGTAAAAGGACAAAAGGAGACCGGGAGGACAAATGTAAGGCGACTTCTCTTTATATTTGATTTGGGTTTTTTCATTCTAGGGAGACACAATCTCTACAATAAATGGTTCTACCCAAGCTAGACTTCCACAGGCAGAAAAATGAAACAAGACTCATTCGTCATATTATGTGTTAGTCCAGGTAGACTAGAGAAACAAATTCATGGCCACTCATATGTGTATAAGAAAGAGCTTTATATGAAAGAGCAGTTATATATTGAGAAGCACCCAGCCCAGCCCAGGTCAAGTCCAATATTAGCCCATATGCCCAACATTGGTCCATAAATTCCTCTTTAGACTCATTCAGCCATGCAATAATGCCAAATGCAAGAAGATCAAAGGCCAGTGGGTAAAAAGGCTTGTGGGTCCAGTGGCAGTGGAAGAATCTCAGCGCTGGCATAGGTCTCCATGTGGCAACTCCAGCTCCAGGGCTCTGGGTCCATCAGCATAGCTCCATGTGGCTTGTCAACAGGAATGTCCTGCATGGAGTGAGTGTGTGTCCTGCCTCCAGTGAGCTATTTATCTCCTTGGTGCCTCTAAATGAGGTCATCAAGCTGCGACCTGATTGACAGGCTAGACTCCACCCCTTCACTCTTAATAGTCTCAAGTTGACAACAGATTATGTATCTACCACACACCGTATCGTATCCGTATCCAAGTACTATTGCAAAATGGATGGAGGACCTAAATGTTAAAGCTGAAACCATAAAATTCTTCTTTCTTTTTTTTTCTTTTTCCTGTTCTTGGCCTTCCCCCACCAATTTTTAATCACAATGTTACAGAGCACTTGGGTATCAGAGAAAGTAAACTAAAACAAAAACATCTCCTATCACCCCTTCCCTTGAGCATGAGGTCATTTTGCCTTGGATTTTGCCTTTTTTTAGGTAGACATCTTTTACATAGCTGTAATTACATACAATTGGCCATCATTGGTTTTCATTAGACTTTTTATCACAATCGTAATGACTTTATATAGCACCATGAAACACAGCTTATCATTTTTTTTTGGAAGAAAACATAGGGATAAAATTATGGGACCTAGTTTTTTAATTGATTTCTTAAAACTTTTACAATTTTCCAACCGAAAGACAAACAAGACCATTTAAAAATAGGAAACGGACATGTACAGACACTTCATCCAAAAAAGATACTCAAATGACTAACAAACATGTGAAAAGGGGCTCACCATCATTAGCCATTAAAGAGATGCAAATTAAAACGCCAGTGAAAACTCACCTCCTTTCTACTAGCCGGGCAAGGATGGAAGCCATAGAAAACAACGCATGTTGACAAGGATGTGGGGGGATGGGAATCCTTACCCACCGCTGGTGGGAATACTCAATGGTACAATCGCTCTGGAAAAGATTATAATGGTTTCTCAAAAAATTAGAACGAGAGCTGCCATCTTTTCACTCAGAGCCACCCCGCTAACAAGAGAACGAACCACAGCTGGACCCGGCCATCCTCGCGACCCTTCCTGTGTTTGATCCCATTGTTGCAGCCACTGCATCGACCCATCTTCTTAAGGTTCTTCTTTTTCTCTGACCCTCTCTACTTTTCCAAGCACAATGTCCTCCTCCTGGGACTTGCCCCTCCTGATGACATGTCCGACATATGTGAGACAACTCCTTATGCGTGCCATCCTCCCTTCTGAGGTGCAGTCTGGCTGTACTCCGTCCAAGACAGGTTTGTGCTCCTGAAACATCGGATGACCCAGCAATTCCCAAGGGACGTAAAAACAGACATATGTACACTGATGTGCATTGCAGCGCTGTTCACAGCAGCAAGAAGGTGGGAACAACCGAGGAGCCATCAGTAGATGAATGGATAAGCAAATAGGGTCCCTACCTACAATGGGATACTATTCAGCCTAAGGAAACAAAGTTCAGAGATATGCATTCTAAGACCTGGATGAACCTTGATGACCTCATGCTGAGTGAACTACCAAAGGGCAAAAATACTGTATGGCCCCACTTACGTAACACAAGGAGAAATATGTAGACGCCAATGGTTACTGCTGGTTACCAAGGAGGAGGGACGGAGAGGGGAGATCATTCTTCGGAAAGCAGTGACTTTTTGTCTACGGTGATAGAAAACTTGGCATCTATTAAGGACAGTGGTTACACAACTTGGTTAATGTAACTAATATCACTCAGCTGCTCACCAGGAAAAAAAGGTGAAATGG
>NW_022111357.1:29452861-29454845 GCF_000313985.2 Echinops telfairi
TTCCTCTTTTTCGCTGCCCCTCTACTTTACTAAGCCTGATGTCCTTCTCCAGGGACTGGTCTCTCCTGAGAGCATGTCCCAAGGAAATGAGACCAAATCTTGCCACCCTTAACTCTAAGGAGCATTCTAGCTATACCTTTTCCAAGACAGATTTGTTTGTTCTTTTGACATGACACACTGCTTAGGTACAATTTTAAAACCTTAAGAGATTCGTTTTTATGGTTCAAAGGTCATGAACGCTTGGGTCTATCTAGTCCAATGTTGCCGTTACCTGTTCTGTGACCTTCTAGTTTGGTAGTTGGGGGTCTAAAAGCTTGGGGTGCCTTGGGACCTTGTAAGAACTCTGGTTTTTATGCTGAGTGAAATGAGGACCCTCTTGGAGGGCTCTGAGGTGAGCGGCGCTGTGATTTCACAGAATCGTGTGTTGCGGGAAGAACAGAAGTGGACGTGGCAGGAACAGGGAGGGAGGCCTGCTGCACCAAGACAGGTGAGAGGCAGGGAGCAGGACCTGGAAATGCTCCCAATTCTAAAACATACTGCAGTGGAGCCCAGAAGATGTAGGCTGAATTGGATGTGGGTGTGAAAGAAACGAGTGACCCCTTCAGACCCAGGAAACAAGGAGGCCACATTGCTGTTGCTTCTCAGGGGAGACTGTGAGAGGGGCAGGCTGGGAATGGGAGGGTATTTCTCGTTCAGGACACTTCCATTTTGGGCTACGAGGGGTCCATGAGAAAACAGTGGCTTAGGAGGAACCAACCACACCAGCTCTGGCGGGTTTTTTGGGACAAAACACATATATAAAGTTGAGTAGCCAATGATCCCATCTTACACTCAGCAGTTCTGAAGGAAGCCTTGTTGTTATGAGGTGCCACCCAAGTGGGTGCCTACTCACAGTGAGCCTCTGTGTGAAAGTAAAGACTGAAATATTGCTGCTCTTTTACATCTGTGGGTTTATTCCAAAGGAAACGGTGTCCCAGCAAGTCTGTGTGATCAGTGGACGGCTCGTTCTCCCAGTGACGACACACTTCTCTTTCCTCGTTCAGGTGCCTTCAAAAATTAGGTCCGACCAGCACAGCGGCTTCCTCGGGGATCTGCCGGAGCAGTTACGTTTAGGAGCAGGAGTTCAGCTCAGGTTAGGGTGAGGGGTGCGTGTTTGGGGAATGCCCAAGGGGCCATCTGGATAGATTTTCTCAGATGACACGAGCTGATCACAGGGGCTTATCAGGAACACGTTTTAAGAAAACTGAACATTTCTTTGGTGAGAAAAAAGCCCGGAAAGTTGTGAGGAGGAATTATTTTTTCCGTTATGACCAGGCACCTGCTCATCTTATGACCCGCACCCTCATCTTCGAGGGCAGCATACACTGTCTGTAAGGATTTTACTGGAAAACTTTAGACCCTCCACCCTCCACCCCTTTAGACTTCGTTTGTCACCGGCATGCAAAGAGCATGTAAAAGGCAGATGCTACGGCTCCCTGCTGCTTGCACCCGGCAGAAAACCAAGAGCACGGATGTCTTTGGAAGAAAGGTCAGAAAACTGGAAACACTGCCCTCAGAATTATGTAGACTAGATGGAGGCTAGGTTGAGAAACGATAGCTTCACATGTTGATGTTTTTGTGTCATACAGGTTTCTATTAAAGGTGGGTTTTGTACCACTTCCTATCTGTCAGTTTGTCACGTGTGGCTGCTTGCATGTTGCTGGGACGCTGGAACCTCAAACACTAGTATTTCAAATGCCAGCAGAGTCACCCATGCTGGTCAGATCTTAGGGGAACAGCGTCCAGACAAAGAACAGATGAGGAAGAAGGAAGAGCTGTCCACTCCCGAGGGATTAGTCACTGAAAATCTAATGAATATCGGCGAAACACTGTCAGAGTGCCAGATGAGCCCCTCCATTTGGAAGGCACTCAAAATATGACTGAGGTGTACAAGAACGGTTTGTTCTAATAATGTGGCATTATATGATAGTCACCTTCCTGACAC
>NW_022111357.1:29456410-29457940 GCF_000313985.2 Echinops telfairi
CAAATCCATAAGTTAGATATTAGCCCATAAGTCCGATATTAGCCCAGATGTCTGATACTAGTCCATAAATTTCGCTCAGCACATGCAATGATGCTGTAAACAGGAAGATCACAGGCAGTGGGTGCAAAGTCTTGTGGAAGCATCTCAGCACTGGTGAGGCTCTCCATGTGGCTCCTCCTGCTCCAGGGCTCTGGCTGCCATCAGCATAGCCTCATGTGGCTTGTCGACAGCATGTGAAGCAGGGAAGAGTGTGTGTCCGCCTCCAGGGAGGAAGATAGGAGTTCCCAAAATCCTCAGGAGAAGGCCATGGCCACACAGAGGCCTCATTGGCTATGACCTGATTGACAGGCTAGACTCTACCCTTCACTCCAGTTGACAGGAGATTATGTGACTGCCACACAACCATAGGTTTATTTACTATGTAAGGAATGGCAAGTCCAAGAGGAATGGTGTTGCATTCATTGTCAAAAAGAGCATTTTGAGACAGATCCTGAAGCACAAAGCTGTGAGAGGGTAATGTATCCATATACATACAAGGAAGTCCAGTTAAAATAGCTGTTATTCAAATGAAGACATTGAAGAAGTTTACCAATGGGCATAGGAACAATTGTAAGAATGGCGCAGTCCCAGGCAGGCAGTGTTTCCCTCTGCTGTGTGTACAGTTGCTATGGGTCAGAACAGACTCGATGAGGCCTGACCACCACCACTACCACCACCAATATCGTATCCTGAAATCAATCAAACATGCAATCAGGATGCATTGATAACCACTGGAGAATGAAATGCAAAAGCTGGAAACAAAGAGGAAAAAGTAGCAGTTGGAAAATACGGCTGTGATGATAGAAATGAAACAAGATACCATGAGAGTTTTTAGTACCACTGACCCCTTCTCTGCAAATACCTTTTTTCAACAACACAAACAGTGACGATTAGAGTGGACCTTGCCTAACGAAATATAAGGATCAAATTGACTACATTTGTGGGGGGTGAAGATGGAGAAGTTCAGTGTCATTCGCCAAAGCAAGGCCAGAAGCCTCTGGGGAACAGATCATCAGTCGCTCATACATAAGTTCAGGAGGTAATTAGAGACAAGATAAGAGCAGTAGAGCCAAGGTATGACCTTGAGTACATCCCATCTGAACTGAGAGAACATCTCAAGACAGATTTGATATACTGAGCACTAGTGTCCAAGGGCATGATGAGCTGTGGAATGACATGAAGGCTACAATACATGAAGAAAGCAAAAGGTCATTAGAAAGAGAGGCAACAAAGAAAAAAAACAAAGTAGATGTCAGAAAAGACTGAAATTTGCTCTTGAACGTAGAGTAGCTAAAGTGAGTGGAAAATATGATAAAGAGTTGAATGGAAAATTTCCAACAGCAGTTCGAGAAGACAATGTAGAGTTTTATAATGAAAGACCTGGAATTAGAAAACTAAAAAGGAAGAACGAACTATAGAAAAAATTCAAGCCTCATGTTGAAATATTGAAGGAATTCTTTATTTTTAACAGTTTTATTGGCACATAATTTA
>NW_022111357.1:29461386-29463549 GCF_000313985.2 Echinops telfairi
ATGATGTTTCGTAAAGTAGGAATTCACTGGGAAAGTGGGAGATCGTCAGTGAGATGGGTTGACCCAGTGGCTGCCACCATGGGCTCAAATATAACACTTGCGAGGATGGTGCCGGCCTGGGCAGGGGTCTGCTCGGTGGCACGTGGGCTCACTGAGTCAGAACTGACCCGAGAGCATCTTTCTTCATCTCCCTGCAATACCATCGGATCTGGATCATGTTACTTCCTGAAATGGTTGGAAATCGACCGCATTTTTTAGATCGTAAAGGCGTATGCCTTCCATCTTTTTTTGATGGTACCTGTGCCATCCAGTTTTTTGCCCATATCATCCAGCAGTATTAAAACTTGAAGCTGGACATTTCTCTTCAGTTCTTTCAGCCTGACGAACGCCAAGCATGCTCCTCTCTGGGTTTCCTGACCTCAGGCATTTGTACAGTTCATTGTAATATTTTACTCTTCCTTCAGGAGCTGAGATGTTCAATTAAACTCTTACTTCATCTTTTCCTCCATTTGCTTTATGTTCAAGAGCAAGTTTTAGAGTCTCTTCTGACATTCATTTTTAAAATGGACTTTTTTGCCCTTTTTCGTATATGATATCCTTGAAGTCATCCCACAGTTTATCAGATCTTTGGTCATTAGTGTTTGTCTTAATCCGGGTAGACTGGTATAAAAAAGAACTTTATATCAAAGAGCAGTTGCATATTGAGAAAACATCCCAGCCCAGTCCAGATCAAGTCCATACGTCTGATATTAACTCATATATCTGATGCCAATCTATAAATTCCTCTTCAGATTCCCACAACACATGCAATAACACCGAATGCAGGAAGATCACAGGCCAGTGGAGGAAGGCAGAAAGCATCTCAATGCTGGCCCGGGTCTCCACATGGCTGCTCCAGCTCGAGCTCTGGTTCCATCTCCACAGCTCCATGTGTCTCGTCAGCAGGAAGAGGAAGCAGAGAGTGTGTCCTGCCTCCAAGGAGAAAGACAGAAGTTCCCAGAATCCTCAGGAGAAGGCCATACCCACATAGAGGTCTCATTGGCTGTGACCTGATTGACAGGCTAGAAGACTCCACCCCTTCACTCAAGTTGACAGGAGATTATGAAACTGCCAGTGTTCAATGTGTTAGATTTCTTCCGCACATGATCTTTAAATTGAGTGGGCTATTCTCAAGGTCACATTTTAGTTCTTGTGGCTTTTAAAAAATGTTCTTAGCTTACATTAATAATCTGTTCTTCAGTCAGCTCCTGGTCTTGTTCTGACTGAGATACTAAGCTTCTCCATCTTCTCTTTCCACAGATGTGGTGGATTAGATGCCTGTGTAGGACATCCAGTAAGATCCACTGTTTATGCTGTCGAATAAGTTATCTGAATGAATATGTTGTTGGTCTTGCAAAATTCTATCATGCTATCACCAGTTTCATTTCTATCATTCCCATCACCAGTGATAATCAGTGCATCTTGATTGCATCGTTGATCCATTTCACACTGTAGAGATTGGTAAGTATCTTCAATGTCTTCGTCTTGGCATTAGTGGCTGCTGCATGAATTTGAGTACTAGTCATATTGACAGATCTTCCTTGCAGGCATATGCATATTACCCTAGCATTGACAGCGCTGTACTAGAGCAAATCTTGAATAATTTTTGACCACGAGTATGACTCTACTTCTCTTTGATTTGCCCTTCCTGGCACAGTAGACTCCTTTTATGAAAGATGAAAAGATGATCTGAGATTTAGTTCTTCTTTGAACTCTCATTTGCCGTATTTTTTATTCCGATTTTAAATGTATATCCTACCCTTTTTTTACATTTCCTCCAGGAGCCGTTGAAACTTCTGTCATAAACCTCCCAATGCATTTACTGCCCTGATGTTTTAAAAGTCTTGTTGTTGTTGTTGTTATTGTTAGGTGCTTGAAGAGTCAGTGCCCACTCATAGTGACTGTGGTAGTTAAATAATTTCATGTGACCTTGATAAATCAACGTAGGGGTGGAGTCTAGCCTGTCAATCAGGTCACAGCCTGATGAAGCCTCCTTGTGGGTGTGGCCTTCTCATGAGGATTCTGGGAAATTTCTCTTTCTCCCCCTTCTCTGCTTCACCTACATGTGAAGCCACATTGAGGAGCCACATTCTGAGAGCTGGAGGAGCAAAGTGGAGACCCGTG
>NW_022111357.1:29464048-29487124 GCF_000313985.2 Echinops telfairi
CCAAGACAGATTTGATTGTTCTTTTGGAAGTCCATGGTATCTTCAATATTCCTCACCAGCACCACAATTCAAATTTAAATATATATGAAAAATCATATAGGCAAAAATAAATATATAAAGGAAAAACCTCTTTATATAAAGATGCAATTCCTTTTTCTTTGTACACATATCCCTAATTATTTCCACTAATAATATCTCATCATTTCCACCATTATAACCCAAAGATTTTTTCCATTGAGTAATAGAAATCTCTTTGGGAATTTAGTTGCATATAAAGATTGAGTTCTGAACAGTGGTAATACTTTTTATTATTTTTACCTCCAGTTAGATCTAGTCTTGGCTTGAATCATACTTTTGGATAGGCAGAGAAGGGTGTCAGGATGTTTGTCTAAACGACTCTCTGCATGCATCAGTACACAAACGTATACACAAAGCCAGGACTCTACACTGGGCATTCGACACCCAGGGAGTTTGTTACTTAAAGAGTATAAAAATAATAGTTCATTTTAACCCCCCCTACACACACACACACACACACACACACACACAAACCTCTCGCATTTGTAAGCTTTAGGATAGGAAAGAAGCTGTCCTGAACTCAGCTCTCAGTAGTTCAGAACTATGGGTTTCAATTTGTGACTAAGCTCCAAGTTAAGACAAAATTCTACCTAGATCAGGAAATTGTTATTGAGGCAAAACCAGGTAAGCTGTTCTCCTCATTGGACACAGTTGACACCTCCCTGCCTCTCCTGCAGCCCGGCAGGGCCTGGGTATCTGCCCTTGCTGATTTTGTGTGAGTAGTGATGCGCACCATACCCAGGCGTGGCCCATGCCAATTCTTTCCTCTTGGTCCTCTCGTCCATCAGATCCCAACGGAGTGTTGAAGGGCCGGGCGGCTTCAGAAGCTGTGTGAGCATGGCCGAGCTGCTGGAATCCTGGGCCCCGAATGACGGCACAGAGTGGCGGGGTTTTTCACATTCTGTTTCCACTAACCTGACCCATGTCGGATGTTAGTGAAGGAGAAACCAGGTTATATTGGGTTAAGTTCCTGGTGTTTCGGCTGTTTACTATGATAAAGGACTCATGGTGGCACAATGGGTTAAGCATTGGCTTGCAAGGTTGATGGTTCATACCCACTCCAAGGGAGAAAGAGGAGGCTGTCTGCTCCCACAAGGACTTAGTTTCAGAAAACTATAGAGCAGCTCTACCCTGTCCACTAGGGTCACCACGAGTCCCTAACAGTGAGTTAGGTTTGGTTTTTCTACAGCGAGTCCTGGGGGCACTGCGCTTAACTGCTCAGGGGCTAACTGAAAGACTGGCAGGTGCCGCTCTGTGGGGGAAAGACGTGGCAGTATGCGCTGGACACCCTCTGGGGTGCCTGGTCACCATAAGTGGTTAGACAGCAACACGTCTTGTGCTTTGTTTTTGTTAAAGCAGTCAGCCTACTTAATGGTTACCAAATACGGATGTCGCCATCACCAAAACCTAAAATATGGTGGTCAAAAGGAACGAATACTGGAGGCTAAAAAATGGAGACCTATCTTACTCAGTGGGAACAAAACTGTTGGATAAACTGTTTTTGTGGCAGGTGGGTGGTGGATGGTATGAACCACAAAACTTGTAGGGCAGATTTGCAGGAACTCTGATTCCTAGTTGAACAGGAAAGGAGGGGAAGTTGTGTTGAGCGTTGACTTTTACTCTAAAGCATCACAAGACAGAGGCAAGTTCTAGAAAGCACTGGCTGGTGGTAAGCAGAAAGGAAAAGGAAGAGCCATGCATTCTAGAACCTTGTAGTGGCTTTCCTTCTTGTAGACCCCAGGTCATAAGGACGAAGTTTGAAATAAGCTCAAAATACAGTATAAAGACTGTCCTGTTACAATGGTTAAGGTTTTTCTCTCAACCCTGTTTCAGAGGAGTCCCAGAAGCCTTTGAGAGCCGAAATGAGAGCGGAAAGGAATGAATCAGGCTTGAGAACTTGGGAGGGGGAAAAACGCTGGATGTGGTTACTGGCATCCAGAAAGAATTGGAAGCAAATAGATTAAAAAAAAAAAAAAAAAGTCTACTGTGTCATTGTTTTGCCAGGAAAACGGTAAGCCTTTCCAAGCATTCAAAAATTCCCAAAAAACCCAGGACCCCAAACTTCAGCTCCTAGAAAACTCAGAAAGCCGTGCAAGTTCCAAAGGGCTGACTCAACATCTCCTGGTGGGACGCTGGAAGGTCCTGCTAAAGCACAGAATTCACATCTAAAAGGGAGGTCTTCCAACCTCTTCAGGTCTGCCCGGATCATTCTCATTGCTGGGGCTAATGGCGACGCACTTCGTCTTCCCTTTCCAAGTGGGAGTTTCATTTCGCAGTGATTCTATCCCAAAGGGGCCCTGGTGTCATAACGGTTGCATGTTGGACTGCGAAGCTGAAGGCCAGCGGTTTGAAACCACCGGCTGCTCTGCAGGAGGAAGGCGAGGCTGTCTACTTCTGTGAAGAGTTCCCTTCTGGAAAACCACAGGGGCAGTTCCACTCTGTCCTCTCGGCTCACGTCACCCAAGATGGCAGGGCTTTTGTTATTCTGTGCCAGCTCCAACACAGGGAGAGCGGATAGGCTAGTTCAGTGTACCAACCACACAGTCGTGGAGGACTGCCCGACTTGGTGCCTTCAGCCTGGGAAAAGCACAGCTATGGCCTGTGCCGTGGGAGGTGAAGTTGTTACTGCTAGGTGACCGACCACCAGGCGACCCAGGTTGATCCCACTTCAGACTCCTTTGCAATCTGGTGTGGCCTGATGACTGAGTTCCAGCCAATGACACACAGGTGAAGGTGATGCTCAGCACTCAGTTCCCTGGGATGTCAGGCAGACGCTACCATCCACAGTAATCTTGGAAGTGCACATGGAGGAGGGCAGAGCCACGGCTCCTGAGGCAGAGCCTTCCTGCCATGATCAGACTTGTTACAATGTGTGATCCAACCATAAGAAGTTCCATTCAGCTTTCTCAAATCCTTTAAGTGACAGGACACGAGCCGACATCTACTGAGTACGTTCCAGGCCCAATTCTGAGCACCCTACACGTAGCACACATTTAACCCTTAAACTAGCCTGGCCGTTTTACAGGTGAAGAAACGGGCACCGAAAGGCAAGTTACCAGGAGTCACACAGCCAAGAAGGAACACAGCTGACACGGGAAATCTAAGCACCATGGCTCTCGCGTGAGGCCAGCACACCTCATTTCACTGTGCTTTTCACAAAGGGAAGGTACGTGGCAACCAAGGTTACTGGCTCTATTTTTTTTTTGGCGGGGTGGGCTGTTGGTCATTCTCATGAGAGACTTGGTGTAAACATAACTTTCACATGCACCAGGAAACGAAAACAAGCAAAGCAAAAATTCGCTTTATTGCCCTAAGAGCTGTTTCAGCAACCTGGCTTTGATCCGGCCATCTCTGGGGTACGCGCCTGCAGTTCTAACCATGACCTACCACAGGGTACTGTTACAGTGCACCCCCTGTACAGCAGTTACCTAACGCACCGTTGACATCAGCTGCTAGAGCAGCTAGAACGTTTCCAAAGGTATTTGGCCTATCATCTCCTTTTCAGAAGGGGGGCAAAATTGGCCCCCCCCTCACCCAAATGAAAAGCTTTTGTACTGTAGCTCATAATCCAAAGATAAGTGTTAAATATCTGCTTTGGCAATACTCCCTCCCCCACCACTTCATTCCAGCGACCCCCAGGGGGGCGGTATCGCCCACTTTGGGAAACGGATTCTAGAAGTTACTTCCACGCCACTAACTGTCGTTTTCCCCCGGGACTCAGGCTCGTGTCACATGACCGGACCTAGGTATGTTATGTAAAGGGGCAGGGAAGTAGTGACAAGACAAGCGATCACCTGGGCTGAAAATAAATTGAGCTAACAAAAGTTGTAAGGTAAAAACTTTATTGTCTTAAATAGCAAAGGTTTACACATCGTTTTTCTTCTCAAAGTTCCTATTTAAAAAAGAAAGAGTGTCTTGATTATTTAGGGCTGACTTACAGTTCAGAGTTTGACAAAAAACTCATAAAGCGCAGCTACAACCCACTCGGCTACCGACAAGACCCGTGTCCAGCCGCTACAGCAACAGCACAGTGCGCCTGACCCTGGCCTCCGGAGTCTGATTCCCTCAAGTGCTCCGAGTCTCCACACTCTCACAACCAGGGCATCATGGAAGTGCCTGAGCTGCTCGCAAGCTCTCTGGCCAGTTTGCCCAGCACTTCCAAGATGGGGTCATCTCAAAGCTGAAAAGCCCGGAAAATCTTGCTCGACACCAATCATTGCAAGAACAAAGTAAGATGGAAAATAGAAGAGCTTCTAGTTGTTAACATTTGCCAGACAATAGCTATAAAACTGGTAAAGCTTGCTTGCTTAAGGGTAAATAAAGGCCGCCAGCACTACCTGCCATGAAGACAACAGCAACAAGCAGCTCCATCTCCATCCTGGATGCACAGTGAAAAAGGGCAGCCACATCAGGCCGTTCGAGAAGGCCGAGTGGCGGGGACCAGACAGAAACCTAGTCGTTCGGCTGGGAGGTCTGAAGGACAGGCAGCATAAACGCAGACTGCTGAGGCTTTCCGGGAAGGAAGATGAAGCCTGGTCGGCAGCAGGTACTCTCCGGACAGAAGGAATTGAAAGACAAACGGTCTGTTGTGAACACAGGCCCACCTTTCTTGAGGCCATAGATGCATTTGTTCAAGGTTGCAGGTACAACAGTCTTGTAAACAAAGGAATTCCCATCAGAGATGCACTTTTCCAGGAAAATCTCTCTCAATGAAACCTATCCCAAGGTTAAACGACAGTTTACGGTTTTGGATAAATGAAATATTTTTAAATGTCCGTGCCCTTGAACCATTTTCTCTTCGTGGAGTTCATGAAGATGGCTGTAGCCTCTCACCTTCCACAGCCTGAGGGTCACGTTAGCAAGCACCAATCTGCAATGGGCAACAGCTTTCCACTGTCAACCTCGAAAGCCACTAGCACTGAAGCTGCAGAAATTCTACCTGCAGGTCTCAGGATCACAACACAGCACACATCTTGGTTCTGTAGAACTCAACAGCGCCTTGAATCTTCTTGCCATTCAGCTCTGCTGACAGTTCAGTCAGGAACAGAACGTCCCACACGCCCTTGTCCACCGTGCACTTGGCTGCTTTGCAGGTACGTCCTCCAGAATGGCCGGGCGTTATTCCAAGTGTCAGTACCCAGAGCAGTTGTAGTGGGGTGGGGGTGGGGGGAGCGGCTGCAGCCCCGCTCGGCCGGCCCAGTGGAGGGAAAGCTTGGCGGGTTCTCACTGATGTGTACCGAGGGTCAGCAGCCATCACTCCCGAGCTTCCGCCATCCTGCTTGCAGCTCCCCTGGCACCGTCAATTTACACCCCATACTGGCTCTCCACAGGTGTGGCTACAAGTGTTAGAATTTGTGATTCCCAGCTGGAGTCAGCTTTTCCCAATCTGTTCTGAACTTAAAACATCATGCTAGCATGACTTTTAAAAACCTGGCAGATAGGCCCAAATAGACCATGGTCTTAAAAGTTAAAACTTGTTTCCTGTCGCCCTACTAGACAGAGATCGTGATGAGGGCAGGGTTTCAATCTGTCTTAGTCACCTGTAACCCTAGTGTTCACCGTGCCTGGCAAACAGGCACTTCACGTCTGATGAAGAAATCGGACACTAGTAGATTCTCGTTCACTCATATTGCATAGGGTTCTGAGGGTCAGTTTCCTCTTCAAGTAAGTTTTTGACCCATTTTACCTCCCTTGGTTTTTAGAACATTGACAGCTCAACACAAAACCTAGTAAACATTTAGGATCAATTTTTGGTATGCTTGAGGCACAAATCCAGATACTGCTTCTAGTTAAGGAAGTCTAGTGATTCCGTGTAGTGCTATTCAGAATCTGCTTCATCGAGGTGAGTCTTAGGGTCACTTTATGCGTGTGTACCCCCCCCTCCCCAAACTTGATGCAGCTATTTGGTGAAAGGCACACACACAAAAAACCCTATTAACTACACCACAGGTTCACACCTGAACCTAGTAACCTACTGAGGGGATCACTAAAACAGAGCGTGCCATGATTTCACATTTCCAACCACTTAAGAACTGGACTGTTAAGAACAGGCATGTCTAGTTCTCTCAGAGAAAGGGTCTTGTAACAGGAATGCCTCACTAAAAGGTGACACTCACTTGCTAGGAGGGGAAACTCGGCCACAAACTGCACTAAGCCACTAACACAAAGGAGAAGTTTGGCTTTTTGGTGAGTATGCTGGCTGGAGGTTGGAAGGAGGCCCAGCTTGGTGAGCTTCCATCAGCTAGGATTCCAAGTCCCACGCAGGTAACAGGTCAGGGACTCCTGCATCACCTTACTGCACGTGTGACAGAGATCAGAGTTCACTTCCATTTTCCCAGGCAGGTTTTTGCAAAGCTGTTCTTGCCTAGGGTAGGATACAACCCCCAGAGGTGTCAAGTGCACCTGCAAACATAGTGTTTCCATCTGTTAAAGTACTGGCAGGACGGACACACACACACACACACACACACGAAAAGCTGAACCATGTTTGATGGCTTCCATTAGCTAGAGTGCTGTGGTAAAGGGCTTACAGAAGACTCCACTTTAACCAGCTAACACACAGAGACAAGCATATCCGGTCTCATCATCTTTCCATTTCCATGCAAACCTCTTGCTAGAGAAACGCCAAGGGGGGAAAACCCAGGGTTGTGGAGTCCTTTAGAATGCAGGGAGGTAGGGCGCTCCTCCTGGTTTCCTTTGCTACACAATGAATTATGTTAATGACCAAAAGCCCAAACTATGGGATCAAGGGCTGCTGTCCAGGCCTAAACCAACTGGAAATAATGACTTGCTTCAGGGGCAAAATCGACATAGGTATACCGGTCCAGATGCTGAGCACGTCTCGATAAACCGGAACTCAAGGGAAATGGTGGAGTTGTACAGAAGGCCCTGCTCTCTGTGATACGCAGAGACCACCCTCGGACGTGAGCGCTGACCGCATTCCATTACTGGTTAGTGACAGGCACTGTGCAGTAAAGCCATCCACTGCTGGTATGGTTGCTCAATACTGTCTGCCAGCAGATGAGTTCACAATGATTAGATCTTATTCTTAGGAGATAATCTATCATTTCTTTACTTTTAGACTTCTTAAAGGTGTGAAGACATTGCATATAATTGACAAATGAGGATTCACTAGCATCCTGTCCCATGAATAATACCCTATGCATTCTAGAATTGCTAAAATTCATGAGCAACAATGTCAACAGCTTTATTTTCATACAAATGACAGGCAGCAAGTAAAATTCAAAAGCAAATGTTGGGGGGGGGGCAAAAACTGACAAGGACATTTGTCATTCAAAGCCATTCAAAGTATTTCTAGCAATACGTGTAAACCTACAGGCCTATTAAATTTTCTCTTAAAAAAAACTATGTGCCCATACATTTAAAAGCCATCAGAATGAACCTTTTTTAGACTGACAATCTGCTTGGGATGTGGGATCTTTCCCAGAACTCGTTTAAACCCCATGGCCCTGTACTGATGAGCAGAACCCCCAATTTTCCCCTGCTCACACAGAATACAAGACCGTGGTGACCCAGGTCTTTTTAGAGGAACCTACTGTGATTGACAGGTTCCCTCATATCACACGAAACCCAAGATCTGTAAGCTTAGACTTAATTCCCAAACCATCATCCACATAAAGCAAACGGAGCCGCCCAAGATAGCTACTAGATTGTTCCAATCATAGCACCAACCTCTTAATTACAACCACAGCTCTTAAGAACTGACAAGAATCTTAGTTTCCTGGTGCACATTACATCTTTGGTGTTGGGCAGACAAAATCTACAATGAGATTGTCTAAAAGGACATTTTAAAGACAATCTGGTGAACCTGTCGTGTACGAGATGGCTCCATGACCGTTTCCTAACTGCAGAAAGGACCAGGAGGTGCCGATGTGGCGCCCCACATCCCTGTGTGGAATAACACAAACACACATCCGAGCAACAAGGCAGGCAGGCGCAGGCCCAAAGGTAGAAGAGACTGGTCTCAGTGATGCCAAAGGAAGACCTGAGACCTTCATGAACTCCTGGGGTCTGAACCTTCCGTTTGTGCTGACTTGACCTTGGGTGGGAAGAGTTAAATTTTAGACAAAATTACTCAATACAAGGTTGATAGGTCATCCACCCTTTCAAACACATTGCTGATTATAAGCCAGAATCAAGAATTCTCAGTCTCAAAATGCTTTCGATAAAACCAAGATTTCAGATTCCTGCTAGGCAGTGAACGAAATGTGTTATTCTCTAGGAAAGATGGATCTGAAAATCTGTCCAGTAGGCTTATTGCACAGTGGGGCCTATGGGACAATGGGTTCCACGGGCTAGTCCTCATATGAAAGGCCACAAGAAATATATTTACATGCTACCCCCCACGCTTAACTCTACATGCTAGAAACAAATAAGATGAACTTGCTTAAAAATGACACTCCTGCGGAGAGAAATGATGGAAACCTCAAACAAGGCCACTTGGGTCCGAAACTACAATATTTCCATCTCCATGAAGGACACTCACCAAAAAGACAGCCCGTTCCAAGCACCAGGATGCACCAGGAACAAGGTTCACACACGTCAACATTTCACTCAGTCCTTGGCTCAAAAGTGAGCTTTAAGGACTTCTTACAGTAAAAGAGGCTTTTGAAAGAGAAATGAAGTGGTGCTCACCAACCATTCAGTGAACATAAAGTGGACAAATCAATCGTTAAGGGTTGAGGGGTGATCCCGGAGACGCTAGCAAGCCCAATCGCTAGTAGATTCTAGGGTTGAAGCTGTTAGTTTTTAATCCCAGTTTTTGAAACCTCACCAGGACATTTGCAAATGTAAACAGGAGTTTGTTTTTCTTCTAAAATCTGGGTAGCACCTTGTTTCCCCCCAGCACCCCACCCGCTGTATTTGGCAACCCATGCAGTCGCCTGCAATGCACACAGTAGCCCGCGTTTGAAACCCTCCCACTCAACCTTGTTAACATGTCAAAACCCTGAAGCACACACATACAAAAATACCACTCTAGGAGATATTATTAAATTATTCTTCAATTTCCTGTTACAATTGATGAATCATAATACACAGAGCACTGGGTATAATTCCAAACACCAAACTATGTGGTCGACAGTTTGTATGTAACCTGACCATAGAGTCCCCAGCCGTCCCCAGCCTGCAGCCCACACACAGTCATAGTGCTAAGCTGACCTATTCTGAGTCACACGGGTGCTGCTGAGGTTTCTCATGGCTCCTGCTTTTCAAAGCGTTCACTCGGAAAATGGGATGCTATACACAAAGCCATCGATTTTTATTCCAGAATACATTATCTAAATGAGAATAAAATGCTCTTGAATGCACATACTGCCAACACATTTTAAAAGGCCTAAGTTTTAACAAGTAGAATAGACAAATTTATCAGACAAGAGATCATAAATTACTTTGGCCAAAAAAAATGTTCAAAAAAAAATCTGGCTCAACATTCTGCTGGCAGGTTTTTACCTATGCTGTATACGCGAGTGTGTTGTGTGTGTGTAGCCTTCTCGAAGGGAATGGAGTATGGGCTAGCTCACTTTCCACGGTTAAGTAGGAACGACAATGTTCTTTGCCAGCAAAACAAGAAGAGCAAGGTCTGCATTTCCATCGACTCGATGCAAAGCCCCAAGAGCTTCCTGCAAAGTAAAGCCAGCCCTGAGAATCCGGTCAATGTCTGCAGCAGGAAAAGTCAAGGGTGGAAGAAAGGAGGGACTCGATGGGAGGCTGGCAGATGGCTCAAGCTCCAGGAAGGGGCTGGCAGCTTCAGGACAGACATTTTCTCTGGCTTCAGGCCTGTCAGTCACTGGATTCTGTATGCCCTGACCTAAATCCCTAGCCAACAGGAAACGGAGTGGCAAGGATTTCATCTGCTCAGCAGAAGTCTGACGGCGTGCATCCTCCTCACCTGCTAAAAGCGGGGGTGACATTTCTGCACCTGTGGTGCAGGGCAGTTGATTAGACGTTTCTGCTGAGGCCGTAGGGGCAGAACTGCTCTCGTGGGTGGATTCGCTAGACTTGGGGACAGCTTCTGTGTCAGCTGGCATGCCATCATCACCTGGACCTCTGAAGTTCCCATTTTCTACACCCTCTATTCCTGGGGCAGGTAAAGGGTCTTTGATTTCCTCTGCATTCACTGGTACAGGCACAGTCTGCTGATAGCCCGAGACTTGCAGATGCTGCTTTTCCTGGCTAGCTGGAAGAGGCTTGCTTTGGGTCCATCTTTCAGAAAGGTCTTCGGTCTCTGCTTGGATCACGGCTCCTGTTTCAGACTGGCAAAAAACTTCTTCAGGTGGATTTTCTGAGGCTGGGTCAGTACTAATGACCAAAAGTTCATGAAGCTCCTTCAGAGCTGTCGTTACCGATGAGTATGGCTCCTCGGTGGGCCCCACAGAGGACTGACAACTGCCACAAAGACTGAAAGAGGAGAAGCTATGGCCACATTCTTTACGGACCCTGGACATTTCGACACTGTTTTCTGGGAGCTGTAAATCCTGAGTGGAAATAGAATTCGATAAAATTTCAGATGAATGGTTATATTTTGCTGTTTCTATTTCCATTAAGGGACTATCCAGGGTGAGGTCAGGTGTGCCGACATTCTCGACATCGGCATTTTGCCTGCCTGCTGAATTAAACACAGCAACTAGGGATTGTTCAACCACATCTACTTCCATAAGTGTTTCTGAATTTGAGCAGCCAAAGCACTCTGAAGGTAGAGTATTTTTCTGTGTGCCAAGGTCCACCACATTCAGCTGTAGCCTGCCCCCTTTTGTCTCAGCTTCTGAAGCCACACATTTTTGTTGGTTCTGTTGCCCTTCTCCAAGGATTTCAGGCCCCTCTGGGTTAGAGAGACGTTGTTCTAGCTCATGTAGAACATTCTGGTATACAGCCTCATGCTGTGCATTCCCTGGTTCTTCTTCATGCTCCTGAAGGTCGTTCACTTGACTCAGATGCTGATGTTCTGGATGCCAACCCCTTTCAAGGAGAAATGCTTGTGGGTCGTGCCTCCGAGCAGTTGTGACAGACGGACTACTTTCCTGTCTTGCACAGAGGTGAAATTTGAGGCCCTGGGTGCTTGTTTCAGCAGGAGAGTTTTTGAGAGTATCTGCAACAATGGCTTCTTCTGATGACTTCTGCGAAGGCATAGTCGGGCTCTGGCCTGCAGGGGCACTATCTGCTGAAGAAGCATGATCAGAAGGAACCTGTCGAGGAGGAAGATGTTCTCTTTTTTCAGAGGTTATCTGGAACTCAGCCGAAGCCTTCACAGCTCTGGTAGCTTTAGGTTCAAGGCTCTCAGGGTCACTGGGCTTTATAGGGACACAGTGAGCAAGACCCGCATGATTACCCATGTCAGGACTCTGTCCTGAAGGATGGGCTAGATGGTCACATCCACCCGAAGCTGGTAACGATGGCAGTCCCAGTGAGGTAGCTGCTTCACTGCTTTTCTCTGCATAGAACAAAAGGACAAGGACAAAGGCTCATTGGCAAGTAACAAAGATCACTGACTCGTCAGAGGACACACATCTAGACAGGACAGAAAAGCCCAGGCCCTTACTCTCAGATTTCTTTTAGACTGAAAATACAAGACCCAGCGTCACTGTGGTGGGCAGTTTAAGAGCAGTGCAGCAGAATCTAAAAGAGATGTGCTCTTCCTGTAACCAATGGCATGGCTGGGCTGGCGCTCAGGACGGAAGAACTTTACTGCATCGTTACTCCCAGCGTGCCTCTGCCCTCTAGAACAGAGCTGCTCTAAGTGTGCTCCCCACACTACGTGTCCTGCAAACACCTGTGATGCTGGTGAAGCGTGCAGACTCTGGGGCACCATCCTTGGGGAGAGAACCAGGAATTTACATTTTTAATAAGCACATTACAAGTCTTGAAAATCTATGTACCAGAAGGATTATTCTCAGGACAATGCACTGTTCCCATTTGAAATGGGAACATGGAGGCTGTGAGTGAGTAATCTACAGCCAGGCACACTGGGACAGAGCAGGAATTACAGAGAGACCGTCAGAACACAGATGCAAATATTTGAGCTCTTTATTTCCAGCCTGGTTCCCTGAGAACCATGGCATAATTGTGTTAAGCACCTGATTCGGAAAACAAAATAAAGCTAAATATCAAACAGATTAAATCTCAATCATCCTACCAAATACTACTAAAGATTAGCAGCCCCTCTATCACATTAACACAGCACAGGAGGTGGCTCCGTTTTTCAAGCAGGCGATGACTAACTAGATCCACTGCAACTTATGGACCACTCACACGAGATGGCAGCCGTACAGCCCAGGGCAGTGTGCATCTCATAATGCTGCCCTTAAACATCTGTTTCACTGCCACCTCCCACGGGTTCACTTAGAAAGCGCCCTCTGTGACTACGATAAGATCTTGAATTAAAAGCCAAGTTTGCTAACAAAAATGACTCTACAATACAATACAATCTATTAGGGCAGACGCAACTCAGAGGCTTCCTGCCATGAAGCACTGCAGTTCCCACGCAAAGGGCTCTGATCTCGTCAACACAGGGGACAGACGGAATCTGCACGTCACAAAGTTACTGCGGTCGTGTGAAATCATCTCACCTCAGTTTCATGGTAACCAGCAAAACAGCGTTTATCTCATGTTAAACTATGTCCATGAAAGTCTAGAAACACGGTTACTTTATTTACTGGTCTCTGAATCTGACTCTCATTGGGCCTGGTGACACAGTGCTTATGCCTTGGCTGTGATCCAAAAGGTCGCCAGGCTGAAAGCCCAACTGCTCCTGGGGACAACGATGGGGCTTTCTACTCCCATAAAGAATTACAGTCTCTGACACACACAGGCAGTTCTGCCCTGTTCTGCAGGGTCACCGCTATGAGTCAGGATGGACTCAATGGTGGTGAAAAAGCTGGCTGTGAAAGAGGTTTAAGTGTGAGCTAATACTATGAGGGGAAACTGCGTCAGGGGAACTATGTGTGCGACAACACAGAGGAGGGGCTCACTAACGGCCTCCTGGCGCTAGTCTGTCTCTCTAAGAGGCCAACAGAGGCCAGGGTGCCAAGCCTCGGTGGATTTTGTGCTCACAATGAAAGCATCATGAAGGCCCTGTCATTGAGTTGGCCAGCTGCCCTAGCCTACTCCCAAGGGTAGGGAAGGACTGGGTGTTCCGGAATGAGAGGAAAGGATGAGGACAATGGATATGAAGAATTACACCATGCCTGCTTTGATCCTGTCCTTCTAAGAAAAGAAAAAAAGTAAATGCTATGGATCTGATTACAACCAGCCTGCAGACCCCTACGGTTGGAGGCTGATCCTTAGAGGGCTGGTTTTCCTCGTCTCTCGACCCACCAGCCAGTAAACACCAGCTGGCAGTTACTGTAATTTAACCACAGGGAAATAGAAGCTAAGGGTCTTCCGAGTCAAATCTGTCAGGCCAGAGAGAGAGGGAAAGGCAGGGTCTCAGCTCGTGTGCTAGGGAAAAGTAAGCAGAAGTCCTGCCTGTGCCAAGGACAAACCTTTGTGGCCTCAAGGAGTCACTGGACCTGCGTTCGCTTCTCCTTGAAAAGGAGAATTTCTGCTCCTCTAGAGCTCCCCAAAGCTGTGTGTAATCACGAGCAGTGGTTCTCAACCTTCCTAATGCTGTGACCCTTTCATACAGTTCCTCATGTTGTGATGGCCCCCCAACCATCACATTATTTTGTTGCAGCTTCATCATGTAATTTTGCTACTGTTATGAACTGGGCGACCCCTGTGAAAGGGTTGTTCGACCCCCAAAGGGGTCTTGACCCACAAGTTGAGAGCTGCTGACGTAGAGGACAGAGAAAACTTAGTTTTCTAGGAAAACAAAAGGGGGGACTTGTAAAATCTACCAGGAGTGCAGTATCACCAACCACCAAGGGCTATGAAGCTGACGGTCGCCATTTGACAGTCACCCTGGCCAGACCTGGCAGGTATTATTAACAGACACAGCTTTTACTATCTGCCCTGGCACCCCGTGGACTGTTCTGCTCATTCACTGGTAATATTTTAACAGAAGCGGCGATGGAGTATGTATGTATGTCAACATACAAACATATACAGGCTAATTGTAACCAGATTAAGCAAGGTAAAACGGTGACCGCCAGAGCTGAGCCCCCGAAGTGCTGCATGTACAGACTTTCAGAGCACAGGTGATGGCTGGATGGAAGCGGGACAGAGTGCTATAAATACCTGGTCTGGGGCCCACTCCAGCTGCAGTACACACACACTACATGCATCATGGCTTCTGACGCTCTGTTTGAATTAGGAAACAGACAAGCAAACTTGGGTTAACAGTGCAAACCACACAGCATGCAGGGTTATAATCTCCATTTCTCTGCCATCTTTGAAATCAGGAACTGGTAGGATCCAAGTGGGGGACTGTTTCGTAGACTGGCTGGATGCTTCCATTTTCTTACATTACATAAAACAGTGCGGGCAACTTCCACACATTTCCATAGAACTTGGAAAGAAATGAATTAGATGCACACCC
The DNA here is from genome assembly GCF_000313985.2 of Echinops telfairi. Lineage (NCBI taxonomy): Eukaryota > Metazoa > Chordata > Mammalia > Afrosoricida > Tenrecidae > Echinops > Echinops telfairi. Next base: position 29,478,621 of record NW_022111357.1, read on the forward strand.
ACACATAGAAAATTCACAGGTAAACATGTGAGTCAGGTGAAAAAGCAACACTAGTAGATTAGGCTGAATTCTTACTGGCTAACGGTGAGTAAACAATATGGATGCTCATTCATCAAATCCCCCTTTTTTCATGTATTTCTAGAAGCAAACACACCAAACTTGATGGAATTCTACCTTTTAATCCACTTTGAGAAAATAGCTGTGTATCAGATATAGTTCCTTTCCTGCATTATTTTTCAACTGACAGAAAAGATGGAGATATTTTGGTGGAAGGTTACCTACCAGGAAAACCACTTTTAGCAAATTACTTTTAACATTTGAATATGTACAGGGTTTTGAATTAGTAATACTAGATGCCAATGTTCCAAACAAATGGGCTGTTTCTAAGCTGTTTCGCCATTTAAATATCTGTAAAAATCAGCACACACTACTATATTACCACTAACAAAGGGTCAAATGGGCAAAAAGACACTTCTCTTTAAAACTGCCATACTCCCTTCACTGAGCTGATATCTACTTTAACCTTTTAGATTTTTATTTTAAAAAGGTAACTATCCAAGTGTGTAACTATTAGTAGATTAGAAAACGTTATTATCAAACTAATGTTTCTTTTAAAAAAAAGTTAAGATTGCAGAGGAAAAAAAATAGAATTCCACAAGATGGTGTTATACCCTCACTTTATTAACACACAGTATAATGACTAAAATGACAAACTAAAAAAAAAAAAGACAAAATCTTCTAAGTAGCATTTTCAAACTCATTCAAGCTTACCTTGTTAGTTACTAAATTATTAATCTCTCCCTGTCTGGTTGTTTGCCATTCTCCTCTTACTACAGAATACTCTTTAAGTATTATGTATGTAAAATTTGAGCCAAGGTGTGGTAGATTAGAATTCTGAATGAGACCGCCTTAGAAATTTCCATCTGTCCTACTACAACCACCTAAAGAGGCTCAAGGGCAGATGCCCTTCATTGACAAAGATGCAAAATCTGCAGCTCATTTTAAGGTTTCCCTCTCTGTTGAACACTGTAGTTTGGGTAGAAGTTTACAGAACAAATTAGTTCCCCATCCAACAATTTGCACGTTTTGTTTCGAGACATCAACTGAAACCCCCTCATTAGAACAGCACTTTTCCCACTTGCTCCCTGGTTTCTGTTTCCATTCACCCATCTTTTCAGTCCCTTCCAGACTCTCACAGTTGGCTGTTCTGAGAAGCATACTCCTCATGGAAACTACTGTTCTCTTTGCAACCCTGTGCACTGGTTGGTGGAAAGGCAATCTCTGGGAGTGGGATTAGTTCCAGGTTTGTAGGGTGTCTAACAGTTTCTGTCAGAAACTTAGTTAAGTCTGGTCCTTTTTATGGTTTTGAATTTTGTTCAGCATTTCCCGGACTCTGCCCAGGGCCGTCTACTGTGATCTCAATTAGAGCAGCCAGTAGTGGGCACCATCAGACACCACCTAGTTCTCGTCTTAGGCTAGCAGATGATGTGTTTCTCTTTTGTCTTTAGGAAAAAGGCCAAATACATCTTACTGTCCCAGAAACATCAGCGTGTTATTAGTCATACTGATGAATAATTTCAGCTCCAGACTTGTTAATTCTTTTTAGTTTCTATAAAATTGCATCCCAGATCACTGATCTATCACAGATGGGAAGGATATGGTTCATGGAGGCAGGATTTCAGCAAAACTGTGTTATCCATTTTACCTAGAAAACTTAACTCAGCCTTTGGATGTGCTACAATAGAGACTTAGAAAAACACATAGGCAGCTTGATTGCCACTGTGTATATCGCTTTAATCAGGCCAAGTGGCATCCTGTGAACAAGCAGAGCATGAATACTGCACTGCCTTTGGTGGCGGTCCTTTCAGTACATATTGAAGGGGTAAGGTCTTCTCAGACCCAGGGACAATACTATCCTTCCAAATAAACCGGCCAAGGGAAGGAACCCCGGTGGCTTACCTTTGGGTAAGCGTCAAGAGTGCTAATCACAAGGCCAGTGGTTCAAACCCACCAGCGGCTGCTCTTCAGGAGAAATATGAGGCTGTCTGCTCTTGCAAAGATTTATAAAGCCTCAGAAACCGTCTAATAAGGTCACTATGAGTTGAAATTGACTCAATGGCGGTGGGTTTGGTTTTGATTTTAAGGGAAGGAAAGGAACTTTCAAGGAAATACTGCTAAATAAAAAAGAAGTTACCGGTTACTACTACCACTGTCTTTAGGAAGCCCACAAAAAGGACCTAACCAAGTAACCCCCAGCCTATCTTGCCCACGGCAACAGATCATTGTTTATCTGCTTGAAGATTGAAGCTGGGAGAAGGAGGTTAGAGGACAAACAAAGCCACATCTACTGCACAATGAGACTAATGATGAGCCATAATGGTCACTATCCTCTTCGGAAACTCACCCTTTCCTCCCTGGCTCACCCACCAATTACCTGGGAAACACTCAAAAGCTCGACCTTCCTATATACCTGCATCCTCTACGGATTTTTGGAGGGCTTCTGCTAATTCTTGGTCTGCAATCTCCTCTGGCCGCAGGTCTTCTCGCCCGGTCCCATATGCCAACCTGGCACACTCTGGCAGCTCTCCCTCGGGAAGGAAGGTGGTCTGGGAGCCTGTGGTGCCGATCACCAGGACATTTTTCTTGAGGTCAATGGAACACTTGGAAGGAAGAAACCAAAGGAGGGTAAACTCCTTGCAGAAAAATTTTATCCTGAATTTAAAAGTGCATTTGCAAAGAACAAACCTATAGGGACATATATGGTTCTGAAAACATCTACTTTAGCAGGTTTAAAAAAAAAAATTTCAGAGTTTATCGTAGAATAAGCTTTTCAGGATTATAGCTTACATTTATTTGTCTTTAACACAACCTCTGTTTATTTCTGATTACAGATGTAACGCATATTCATTGTACGACATCTGGAAAAACAACAAGCATAATCAGCGGCCCCACCTTTTAGAAACATACAAATGACTTCTTACAAAATCGAGACCGTAATACTTACATCATTTCACTTGTATAAAGTACAGTTTATTTAAAAACATTGTATCAGATACTCTTTATAAGACTGATCTTTTTTGGGACCAAACTGCTAACAAACAGCAGCAACTCGAAAGATGAGAACAGAAACCTAGGGGGCAGATGGGTGTATGTAAAGTGGAGTGACAATTCAAAAAGGGAGTGGACGAATGGCTACACTGCTCTGTAGGGTTTTTGTGGTTGTCAATCTTCAGGGGGAAGCAGACTGCCTCATCTTTCTCCCAGACTGGCTAGTGGTCTTGACCTCTAGCAGTGTAGAGCCTAACTCAATGCAACAGGAGGATTCATTTTAAAGTATGCTAATGACATAAAATATTAATTATAGATATGAAATCCTGCAGTAAAAGTTGATTACCCACTGGACACTAATTGCTTCTTCAATAAGGGGTGTGTCTTACAACAAATGATTAACTTTCAGAATAGAAAACAAGAGGCTGCAAAAAGTTTGGGAGTGGGGGGGATCTCCCCTGTATTTTTAAGTTCACATTTACAAACTGTTCTCCCTATTACTAAAGAACCAGAAGAAAGACGAGGCTTGTCTGTACTCACATTAGTCTTAGAAACCGAGAGAAAGTTGCTATGGGTTGGGAGCAACTCAGTGGCAGTGGGACCGGCGTTTGGTTTGGTACAAGTGATACAAAGCCCTGGAAGCACAGCGGGCTAAGAACTTGGCCGAGAACTGTAAGGTGGGCGGTTTGAGCCCACCAGGCCTTCTGTGGAAGAGGAGGCAGTCTGCTTCCTCATAGATTTGTATGTCCAGAAAGTCTATGGAGCAGTTACTTCTACGAGGGCGCTTATGAGCTGAAATGGATTCAATGGCAGTGTGTGTGTGTTTCTGACTTGGAACGAAATAAGCATTGTCACTCCCAATCATAAGCACGCCTTCCTTAATCTTGAAGGCCTTCCATCCAAAGATGACGCCCATCCTCTAAGAATCACTGAGGAGTTACTAAAATTACGCTTGCAGGAAAAATCACCATTGTGCCTGCAAATCTAAAATTTACAAAAGGGCACCAAATTGTTCGCTGTGCTCTCAACAGAGGTTGGGTTTAATAAATTCACAGGGAGGTTGTACAAAAACAGAGACTACTTCTATTGACACAGGATTCCAATTCTTGAATACTACCGCTAGGATTTGTCCATGTGTGAAGCCATGCTTCTTCTAGCTCCAGTGCACAGAACAAACAGAAATGACACGACGACAACCACAGAAAACTACACCCTCAGCCAGTGAGTGGATTCCAACTCAGCGACCCTACAGGGCAGAGGAGAACGACCCCACAAGGTTTCTGAGGCTAGAAACCTTTAAGAATTAAATAAACTCATCTTTCTCTCACAGAGCACAGTGGCTGGTCAGTTAAACTGCTGGCTTCCAGGTAGCAAGCAAAAGCTGAATCCACTGTGCTACCAAGGATCATTGTCAGCAGTCAGAAGACATAAAAAACCAGATGCAAAAAAAAAAAAAAAACAGATGCAAAAAGAAAGCAAAGTGAAAAAGAGAAAAATGGATAGAATAAATATGACAATACTAAAAAAAATTACAGTCCTTAGTTACCTGATGTCGTTTAAGCATATCCAGGCCCAGAAGCATGTCCATGGGCTGTTCCTCAAGTATAGAGAATGAACACGCCAGGAAATCACCTTCGATCTGAACCTGAGCTGAAGCACAGGAAGAAGAGGTTACTGATCTTTCACCCAAGATCCCACAAGGAACGCTCTGAAAATCTGTCATCTGTGCTTCCCTGCCCGCCACCAGTCAAAACCAAGGCAGAGAGTGCAAACAAGCAGGAAAATCCGTTAGGCCCAAGGACACGTCTATGAGCCAATGAGGGTACTGGCTCAGAAAGTGGATCCTGAAGAACAACTATGCAGAATGCTGGTCTGACACACGGTACTGTAAGGACATGTGCTCACTTAGCGAGGGAAGCAGCCATTAAAGGATTAAACAAAGCAAAAGACGTAGTCTTCCAATATTAACCCCTTATTTCTTATACACTTACAAAAGGTTTACTAAAAGAGAAATTATATCTGCAAACCTTGAATCTTTCAATTAAACTTCAAAAAGAAAACTTTATTATCATTGGCTTTAATCAAATTTCTATTTGCTAAATGAGGGACAAGATGTGGGTTTGCCTAGGACCTCAATCTTACCTGTTCTGCAAATTTTACAGATTTGGATTTTAAGAATTACCTTGACTTGTTTTAAAGGCCACCTTTTGAAAAGAACATAGGAGTGTTATTATGCTTTGCGTGCAGCGTAAACAAGCACCCGTGTGTCCGTGTCCTGGGTTAGAGAAAGAAAACCCTGACTTACATACTAATCCCCTGAATGTTCTACTGACTGCAGCCTAGTCTCTGGACCTCCTCAATCACCACGACTTCCAGCTTTATAGAAACGTTTTCCCTACTTCCCATGTATTTGTAAATAAGACGTGCTTAGTTAAATTTGCATTTCTGAATCTGCTTTTATGAGAAAAAAAAGGGGGGTGGGTGAGGGGGATATATCTCTGTAGATGTATGTGACTGCGTGTATTTCATGTTAACTCATCCCTTAGAATATCATGTCTGACATACAATTTATCTATCCATCCTACTACCACTGGACTTTTGGGTTGCTCCTAGTTTATGCTACCTCAAGCAACATTACCACAAACACCCCTATATACGTCTGCTGGTGTCTCATGCCAATTTCTCTATAGTATATTCCAGAGGCAAATCACCGAGGAGTAGGTATATTTTGCTCAACGTTGCTGAGTGACGTTGAATATCCTCCAAAATGTTGCCAGAAACGTATGAAAGCAACATCATGCTGGATGGAGAAAAGATGGAGTTGTCAAGGGTTTCACTAATTTGGAGTCACAAGCGACGCTCAAGGGATCAGCAGCCAAGGACTCAATGATGCTTTGCAATGGCAAACACGTTCCCTACGACTTCTTCACAGTGCTAAAAAGCAAAGATGTTACTTTAAGGCCTACTGTGTGTCTGACTTAAGCCATTATGCTTTCATACACTTGGAAAAGCTGGACAACGAAGAAAAAAGACTGGAGGCGAATTGATACATTTCAATTATGGTACTGGTGAAGAATACTGAAAGTACATACTGGAATGAAAACAAAAACAAATCCGTCCTGGAAGTACAACCAACATGCTCCTTAGGAGTGATGATGGTGCAACTTCTCATGCACACTTAGGACACGTGACCAAGAGAGGCCAGTCCCTAGAAAAGGACGCATGCTCGGTAAGGCGAAGAACAGAAAGAGGAAGATCCTTAATGCAACAGACCCACACAGTGGTCGTGGGGATGGCCCGGGACTGGGTGATGCTTCCATCGGCTGTGCGTGGGTCGCCGGGAGTCAGTGACCGTGGCACCTGACACCGAGCGGCCCCTGCTTCGCATTCTTACCTTCCATCAGATGTTCTAATTCGGGCAAATAAGGTACTTGGTTTTAGCTTTCTTAAAGTTAACCACCTTTATCTAATTATTAACTATATGACTTTTAAATGTTTGTTCAAATATTTCTATAAATGTTCAAATTGTCTTACAGCAGCACTACCAGACATCCACACTCAAATACTCATGTATATATTCTGAATAGGAATTAGTTCTATGTTACTATCTCTCCAGTTTGTGCTCGTTTATTCACTCGGTATAATGTCCTTTGATGTAAATTCCTTAATCTTTATGTGGTTGAATTTATCGGTCACTTCCTTCAGAAAACTATTCCTCTAACAAAGACATTCTGTCCGTTAAGAATTAATTTTTGTGTATGGACTCAGGCAGAGTCCAATTTCCAATTCGTTCTTCCTATATGTATAAACACTTCCCCACTGCTCTGTAAGATTTCTCTCATTTATACATGGTTCACATAAGCCTGGATCTCCACCTGTCCTGGTCTTGATATCTGCAAGGGCAAGTCATTAAAAAGTGTTTGCTTAAAAAACACCAACTTTAAGTAAGCACGGGAAGTGGCCACCCCAAACTAAACAAAAGCTCTCTGCCTGGCCCCTGCAGCGATTCTGTCAGCTGCAGAGCAGTGCAGTTACCACATTACACACAGAATCTTCCAGACCGTGGTACAAGAGGGCTCCAGAAGGCTGGGGGAACTTGTCCTTGATTTTGTAATTCCATTTTCCTTTGGGGTGTTTGAAGCCCCCTCATATAGCTTTGTATTTGCTTTATTAGTAGTATTATTTTTGCAAAGCTGAAAAATGGTACCACTTGCCCATCTACTACAGGGACGGCTACAAAAGAGAGGAACTCTTTGTCAGTTCCTATTCAACACCATGCGAAATCAGCCTGTGAAGTAACCAGTCTGTGGTATCCTCCCCAAAGTCCCACGATGACAGTACGTGAATAAGGTGTTTAAACTACCTTTGCTCTATATGAATCAACAGAAGAAACACAAAAGTCCTAACATGAGTATATTACAAAAAAAGGTAAATAGGTAAAAACCAATAATGTACAATGAAAGAAAAATAATATACAACAGTAAGAAAACACTTTTTAACCTGCAAATTAAAGGCGGGAGGGGAACTATTAAAATGACAGTGTAAGGAGTTGCTAAGTTATTCAATCAGAATGGAGAATACAGATCAATACGTTAGCAACACACACACGGAATTTTTTTTTTTACACATATGGATCTTAAAGCAATCATAAACTTTGATTCATTAGTTTTACTTAGGGAAACCTGGACTAAGTAAAACTGTACATGAGAGTACATAAAACTTCACTGCCAAGTTATGATGATGAAATATTAGGGGGAAACCATATTGTTAAACTCCCATAAGGAATACGATACATTTTGTAAAATGATGCTTAGAAACTACAGACACAGGAAATGTGAAAGTTACTTTTCTTAAGAGTATAAAGTTTTGTTCATCATATGACCAACTTTTACATGAAAAAAATACACCGAAAGAATGGTTGGTTGACACTGAAGGATGAGCCTTTTCAAAATAGTTACTGGAAGATGCCCTTCAGTAAGCTGAAGAGCAAAGGGAGAAAGAGGAAGACCTGGCAGTCATGCAATCCAAAATAAAACAGATGAAAAGACCAGGCAAGACAGGGTTGGAGGAGATTTTCAGACAAGAAGTGTGAAGCAGGCCTAGAGCTACCAGCCCAGCTTGGGGTTGATCAGAAACTCTGGAAGATGTGTCTCTGTTGGGATGAAATACAGACACTACTTGATGTGTTTCACCTGCTGTGAAGAAAGTCAGACAATTAGAGGAGAAGAGGTTGGGGATAACGCAAAGCGAACAAAACAAAACCCCCAACTGCCAAGACTGCTAGCCATGGAAGGAAAGGCAACCATATTCACACTTAGCTGGCTAGAGTCAACACACTGGACCACCATCTAAAAATGCTCCTGAGAAAGACAGACTGGGGAGGGGGACGGGGGGGGGAGGGGGGAATGAGGACCTAATGCCACGGGCTTAAGTGGAGAGGAAATGTTTTGAGAATG
>NW_022111357.1:29487742-29491836 GCF_000313985.2 Echinops telfairi
CACAAGCTTGGCTCATAATAGTCATCTGGGCACCTGCAGGGGCAGGGAAATAGCAGATAATAAAAACAGAATTCAGACTGTGGTTAAGACTTAATCATTAAACTTTCAGTTCCATATTGGGTCTCAAGCAATGTGTGGACACTTGATATTGCAGGGCGGGGTGGGGTAGGGTGGGGTGGTGGTAGACATTTTGTTGCAATGTGCTATTTAAAGGATACTTGAAAACTTTACCAACAAGAAAGCAAAATTACCTGGAAAGGCCCTCTCTCTGTGCCTATGAACGGACATGCTAGATTAAGCACTTTAGACTCAGCAGATTTTACTGAGCATCTCCAAACATGTTATCATCACGTTTACTTCAAATTCTCTGGTTTCCAGACTACTCTGGGTGTACTTTACAGTAAAGAAACAACTCTGACCTTTAGAATGCTGTGCACCTGTCTCTGCTTTTCGTCTTCCTAAAACATCGCTTTCTTCTGGGAACTTACTCATCTGCTCACAAACCCTTAATAGTTCCCACTCTTCTTTAGTTTCAAGTCACACAGCCACAGCTTCCGAGGCCACCTCATCCGGTGCCCGGTATTGACAGCCAGATGTCTATTCTGATTACTAAACCCAGGAAGGTGTCCTCGTCCACCCCCCCCAACCCCCACCCCCGGCACTTTGAGACAGCCACACACCTCCCATTGAGACAGGCTACACCCCACTTCCACCCTGTGTGCTAGCCTTGTCTGCATCTCCTATGTCAGCAGGCCCACCCAATGGCCCTTCTCTGCCAGTCTTTCCACTGTACTCCCTTGTCTCAGTAGACCAGCACACTTCCTGTTCATGTGGCATCTTTGGCACTTTAAGCCTGGCGGACACTGAAAGTTCCGGTCATGAGTCGAGCTAGATTGAAGAGGATCCAAAAAAATTAAGGAACAGGGAATTTGGGAAGTCTATTCTCCGGTTTCCTCTCCCCTCCCCAAGCCCATCCACAAAGGATAGCTGTAGATGTGGCCGGAGCAATGGACCCCAGGATATGAAAGCGCCTTACACCGCTTTCCTGCCTTTCTCGAGCCTCAGTTTGAAGGCCCCCTCCTCTGTCCACAGAGCCAGTTCAGGTTTAATGCCCTTTCTTTTGAGAAGCCACTCCTGAGGAGCACGCCCATCAGAGGGAAGGGCCAATAAATGCAGCATCGCGGTGCCAGGGGCTCGGATATGTTCACCTCTCCCACTGGTGAAGAGCCCGCTGAAGTCCACCCGAGCAAGTCTTGGCCCCAGGCACTCAGAGCCCCAAGGCTCTGCACATGGTACTCAATAAACATTTTTAAAAAATAATGAACAATCAGATTTACTTCTCCTAGAAAGTTTTCGGATGAACACAGGGGGGCAAGGTATTTTTTTAAGCCAGGGCCTTTTCTACTTTAGGAACTGAGCTGTGCAATCTTAGTCTTGAGTAGAGTACCAAGAATTAACAGGCACACGATTACTCCATCACAGCCCCAGGTTGTTATAAAGAAAAGGACCGTCATTAAGGGAAAGGGGCATCAAGAAGTAGAAGGGTTAACCAAATCAGCAGACCAAGAAACTGTGCCCTTACTTGGATGTTAAAGAGCAGCCAGGTTCACACCCCCTGTGCTCCTTACAGCTCCCTGGCTCAAAGAACCACAGCAGTTATCTATTTGAGCTATGCTTAACTACAGGCCCTTCTTAGAGTTCCTATCCTAAGCCTACCCACTCCCCAATTCATACAGAACAATCTCTTAAAAATCCACAATGCCAGATAAGGGGAATAAGGAGACACTACAAAATACCAAACAGGCTAGGAAATGATAGAAGATGTCCACCTATTACAAACAGGACAAGACTGACAGCTGAAGCGGTAATTGCCAGGCTTGTTAGTAGTCAGTCCTCAGGGCCATCGCTTACCTTAGCAGACACTGAGAGCTCCCCCCACCCCGGTAACAGGAGAATATGGGTGGGAGACAGAGACATTACCTGAGTCAACAAAGGCTTTCACAGGATGTCCATTCACTTTGCAGTTAATATAAAGCATCACTACTTGGCCAAAGCTCTCCGGAGCCTCTTCCATAGCTATTGTCATGTTTTCCTCAATATTCTGTTGCCTGTAACAAATGAAAACCCAGTACTAGCAGCATTGTTGCCACAAAGAATAATGTTTTAAAGTCACCAATGTTAAAAACAGATTTATCCATATTTTTGGCCCTAATTACAGCAGCTGAATTACAGAAATGCAAATTGGTGTTTGTTCTTCCCTGACCAAGTGGCTTAGTAGGAAATTAGCAAGACAAAACGTTGGTAGAAAATCTAAAGGCATAAAAATCATCCTCATATAACTATGTTCCCTTAACTATTGTAGCGTGTGTGTGGGAGGGGGGAGTTTGTTCCCTTTATGAGAGCAAAAACAGGCAAGTAAGATTTCTGGAGTGTCAAGGCCAGATGCCTTTTTACAATGTAGAATGTTATGATGTCCTGAACCCTCCAACTTCCGGTGCTGTGCTGGGTGCAACTGACCTAATGTCTTCCTCATGAGAGTAGGCCACTTGAGCCCATTGTTGCAGGCACTGTGCCACCGGGCAACAGTCTGTTCCCATCCACAGGGCTTTATTGGCTGCTTTTCACAGTGGGATAGCCAGGCTCTTTTTCCTACTCGGAAAGCCCTGTGGGAAGCGGTCCACCATTGGTGACCCTACTAGTATTTGAAATACTGTGGCAGCTTGCGTGTTGCTCTGACGGTGCAGAATGGCACCAGTATTTCAAATACCAGCAGGCTCATTTTCACTGCAGATTTATTGGGCATCTGGGTACACTGCCTATGTCCAGAGTGGTTACGAATAGTTTGCAAACATAATATAACAGAGTATTTAATAAGGTATTTAATAAACTCACGATGTGAAACCAACTCTAGTATACAGGTATGGTACATGGACCCCAATGTTAGACCTGAACACCAGCTCTACTACTTCCTGGCTATACGACCCTTTGTAAATTACTTAGGCTTTCTGGGCTTCATTTCCCCAGAGGTCTAAGGCACCTGGTACACAATGCTAACCTCAGAGCAGATACTCACAAAAGCACACATAAGAAATCATTTAGCAATCATCTACCCACAGCCACTCAGATCTCATGGTTCATTTGTCCAATAAATAACTTCTTCAGAAATTCAACATATTCTAATTTGTGCGTGACCAGAAATATACAAAAAGGGAGTTCTAGCTTACTCCAACATTTCATGGCTTATTCTTAAACTCCTTTAATTACCGATACCTCTAGAGATAAGATACTATCAACATTAATATGTGAACATGGAGACTACGGCAGGGCCAGGCACTTGCCTGAAAATATAGACAGTGACCAAACAGGGTCCAAGACACGAGGGACACTGTACTGTCAGCAAGACCAACCACAGGCCGTCACGCATTTGTCTACATAGAGTGTTAGCAGACAGAGTTAGGCTCCTGGTTATTATGTTGACGGCTGCTTTCACACTATAATAGCAGAGATGTGCACCGGCAACAGAGATCAAATGCCTGCAAGGCAAAAAATGTATTCAGTATCTTGGCCCTTTATGGACAAAGTTTACAATTGCTCCCCACTGTATTACCTGGTGGGTGTTTTCTGGCTTTTTGGGGTGTGTTTTTTTTAAAGCAACAACATCCTAGTTCTATTAAAATGATGGTTTCACTAGCATTTCTGAAATAAAATATTACACTTCTCAGAAAGAGGCATACTCGTGGACATTAGTCAGGCAAACATTCATTGAGATACCTCAGTGTATATCTGCCCTACATAATCACTGGTGTGCTGTACCAAATAAAACTTTGATGGGCACTTGATATAATTACCCAGTTTTCTTCCCATACCACAGGATGAAATTTAGAAACAACCTAAACTTAGCTGCCAAGTCCTGATCTTGCATTGACTCTGAGGATAGATTCATTAAAAAAAAAAATTTTTTTTAATCCTCTGAAACCCGTTACTTTCTGGGCTCTGTATGTAGGGTTTCTTCAGAGGCATCTGGTGTTTGCTTTTAAAAGAAGGGCCGTCTTTCCTCTACTCCTGAGCACCAGGAGCTGCACGGACATGCTGCA
>NW_022111357.1:29492540-29497662 GCF_000313985.2 Echinops telfairi
ATTCTTAACAAGCCTGCGCCGTTCTCCCTTCTGCCCATAATGCAGTCTACCTTCAGAGAACACTAATGGGCTCCAGTGCTCTGGGCAACTTTAACTAAGATGGAAGTGATGCAGCTAACAGGGGCTCTAAGGCAACAGAAACCAGAGGAAACGGCTGAGGGCTGTCGACTGAGTCTGGAATACAATTTACATGTCTCTTATTAAAACCGTAGTCAGAAAAATAAAGAGCCTCATTAGTTGGCTCCCCAAATTGATACTGTAATAAAACGACCAGGTTAGGCTTCATTACAGTTGATGGCACAGCCCCTAAAGGCCACTCAGGATAAAGTAGTCCTGTTGTTCTTCTTCCAGTAAGACTGTCAAAACCAGCAACAAAAACCACACTGTCAGGGTTCTTTTATTCGAAGAAGCTGACTGAACGTCATTTTGTTTGTGATTGGTAAACCCACCAAGGCTGGGATCAGTGCTATTTTATTTGCTAAACTCCGAGCCTGCAGACTCTGATCATCAGGTTTGGAGGTAGAGCCGACATCTTAAAGACTAAACTTTAAAACGCCTCTCACGCGATTTTCATCCAGCCCCAGATGTAAAGCGCTGTGTTCTAGAGCCCAGTGCTAGAAAGGTAAGCGTTTCTGTTACCCAGTGCAGAAGGACAACAGACTTAGGACTTTCAGCCCTGGACTTAGACTCACACACTCTGTCTAAAGAAGGAAGTCAAGTCACCTGCAGAGCTTGTCTGGTGGGCTCTCCGTACCTCGAGCTGCTTTAGCAAGCCTCTCTTCTGTCAGCAAGCCAGAGGCTTTCTTTAAATTTTGGGAGGAGAGACAGTCATTAAGTTAGGTACCTAACCTTGTACAGTTTTTCACCGATGTGTGACAAAATGGAAGAGGAGAAAATCCGCCAAAGACTGAAGTTACTACCACAACTACAAAGCAGGGAAACAGCTTCCAGGCAGATTCCCAATAATGCAAGCCGATCCACATTTGGGAAATCTGGACTCGGAGTCCTGCCATTCAGGTGAAGGTGTCTTACCTTATATCTTCTTCTATCTTTGCCTGAGCTTCCAGATCAAAAGGATCAGCAGAAAAGAGACGAATCCTTTCCTGCTCTCTCCGGGCTCGGTCCTGCTGCTGTTCCACCAGGACTCTAGAAAACTTCTCTGCAAAAATAAAGGTCTACATTGGTGTCTACGTACTGCTGGACCAGGGGGCTTGAAAAAGTTCACGGAGAAATGAGGAGAAAAGTTAATGGAATGCTTTCCGTGAGCTTTTTGACGACTCCTGTTTTCACTTGTTATTGATTCTTTCAGACACAGAAAGCAAGTAGAAGAGATGCATAGAGGTTGAAGTGTTAAGAATGGTTTGAAAAAAAAAAAAAAAAGAATGGTTTGGAGTAAGCAATTAAACTCAGCTTTGATTCTCTGAAGCAAGTCCGTTTCCGCACTTAAATGCGGTGCAATAAAGCATCATATTGTCTTTACTCAGATGTAATAACTGCCAAGCTAGATCAAGGGAGAGCTAGATCAAAGAGGAGCTAACTACACCTTGAGGCCAATCAGTGCCGCCCTCCCCTTGCCAATGTTCTCTGGCGGACAGGCAGAGAAAGCATGACAGGGCTCTTTGCCCCTAGTCTCAGTTCCTCATAACACCCTCTGACCTAATCAAACCAGTCGTTTATGGTCAGCCTACTGTGTTTTGTGTGTCCTAATGGAAAATCAACACGAAGGAAACAGGACGTGCTACGTAAGAGTGGTGGTTAAAACAAGAACTTTTATTTTGCTATTTCTTAAATGGTTGGACAGTGAAATGTCTAAACCTAAACAAGCCATTGTCACATTCTCAGCAATTGGACATGCAGACTAAGAAATCAACAAAGTCAAGATAATGGCCATATGGGTTAATACACACATGGTGCATCTGCAAAAGCGTGACTGGCAAGAGCACACACTCTATAATCCCACTACACACACTGGCAGCACTATGATTAGCAGCACAGGGACGACCTGTGGGAAACGAGAGAGGGAGTGACTTTCTTCAGTGACAAGATGGTGACATGAGTGTGTACCAACACCCAGCTCATCAAATCACATACTTAAAATCAGCCCTCATCTGCCTGCAGATATTAACTCAATTTTTTTAAATGACCAATTCAACAATGAATTATTAAGTCTATAATTTAATCAGCACAATTTCATAAACAAGTAGAATGAGCTTTATTCCATTATTTTTATACAGAAAAAACATTATTCATAAAGATGATGGAAAATGTTCTGCTGAGTAAAAGAACAGCTAAAATACAATTCAAAACAAACTGTTGGCAACAGTTTTGGGTACCAAGTCTTGGGGTAGATGAGAACATGGTATTCTACTTTGCTATACAGACATCAAGAGATTTCATTCAAAGAGATCTCAATTGGCATTGGCTGGTTTATTAGTGATCTCGTCAAGTAAGGATCTAATTTAAGTGGCCAAAAGTGCGCTGCTAGAACCAACTAGCAAAGAACATAAAACAAGGGGACTGGCCTAGGGGGGTTTGATGCTTTATGTAATCCTAAAACCTACTTGCTGCTACTGCCAGTGAACTCAGCCTTCTTTCCACAGACCAATGGACATGCCCCACAAATCAGGAGACATGGTGGTTGGACGCACCAGTCTCCTGAGTCTCTCCCATATTTGTTATGACATAACTATCTCACCACAACTCAACTGTTGCCTTCCAAATGTATCAGCTTACCAAGATCTCCACTGAGCAGAGCATCTGCCAGCGGTGGATTGCGTTCCTTCAGCAAGGACAGTTCGTGGGGGTTGGCCAGCAGCATGTCTCGGAGCAAGGCTGGATTGTCCAAGCCCTGAGGAGAAGAAGCTCCGTCTCCAGGGGAGGTGTGGGGCTGCTGTACTCCTGGTGGCTGGCGCTGCCGGGAGCCCGATGTGCCAGGCACAGCTATACTGCTGAAGTCTATTCGGGGCAAGTCTGTCGGAAAAAGTCAATCCCAAGTTTATCCCAAGCGACTCCATAAAAGCAAACACTGAAGGAAATACAACATTAACTCCCCTAAGAGCCCATGGTGGCCAATGGTCATCGTAGACTTCATTGCTACCACCATGAAGGTGAGAGTTTATGAGAGGGAACGGGAAAAAGAACAGAAAGGAGGGGGCACTGGCTCCCAGTGGTTGACTTATAAAATATCCCTGGGTGTACATCAAGCTTTAATTGGTAAAAGTACGTTAAGAATATATAATAAAATCCAAACCCAAGTTATAAATCTGAAGGTGATTCCTGCAAATATGCTTTGATACCTTGGATAAATAATACTATACCAGGCGTCCACAAACTACGGCCCGGGGGCCAAATGTGGCCTGCTGAGGACATTTATCCAGCACACCAGGTGTTTTTGCCCCATTTGTTTTTATACTTCAAAATAAGATATGTGCAGCATGCATAGGAATTTGGCCCTCCAATGGTCTGAGGGACAGTGAACTGGCCCTGTTTAAAAAGTTTGAGGAGCCATGTCCTATACTACCAAGTGAGCAACACAGTGTTAAACTCTTCAAATCTGTGCCCAGCATGCTGGCTGGTGGAGTTCTAATTGTGCCTTGAATTCATGCCATCATCTGTGCACCATCGCTAATTCCTTCCAGGGCCTTAGCTGCGTGTAATCACCTTACAGGGGAGAAAACAAACAGAACGGACGGGGACTTGCATAGGTTCTCAGTGCTGACTACACTAAAGTTACCGCAGGTTTAGTCAGATGTTACAACTCTCAGGTGGAGTTGATCCTATTAAAATGGAAGGGGATTCATTACAGAGCTTCTGTCAAGGGTGACAGACAAAAGTGGAAATGGATCGTGGTGATGGGTGAATCACACACTGCCACACCAGATGACAGACGTGAAACACAGCTAATGCTTTGTTACATACATATTCACCAAGATTTTTAAAAAATGAAAGGAAATGGCAATTTAATCCTCATGTAAGTTTTATTAAAGAGGTCACTGGTGGCTCAGTAACAGAATTCTCTTCTCGACAGGCAATCCAGTTTCCTGGCCAGTGAACTTCATGCCCAGCCAACACTCAACTATGGCAGTCTGTGGTAATGAATCCAAACATGCTGAGAGAGCTAGGTGTTTCATTATAAAAAGGGCCAGAGAGTGTAATGTTCAGAACAGCCTTGGGCTGGTGGTCAGGAGCCTGGGTGGTTGGGGGATTGGGCATCACGCTGCTAATGGTACTGTCTGTGGTTCAAACCTACCAGCTGTTCCTCAGGGAAAAGATGAGACTGTCTGCTTCCGTAAAGATTTACCGTCTCTGAAACTCTCAGTCGAAACGGAATTAATGGCAGATTTGAATATTTGGGGGGAGGGGGGAGGCTAGGTGTAAGGAGTTAAAGATTTCGTAAGTTATCATTTCTTAGGGTGAAGAAAATGTTCTACAATGACTATGGTACCAGCTGTTCAACTATGAAACTCAAACTCATGGAATGGTAGTCTTCAAATGGATGAATGACAGTAATCACATCTCAAGAAAACATAAAAAAGCCACTATTCCATGAACTTTCCGAAGTCCTCGCATGTAAACTACCAAGGAGAAGATTACATGAGTGCACTCCTCTGGGGTAGTTTCCTGTGTTGTGCTTATGAGCCGTTGACTTGATGCCACCTCACAGGGGCCTCGTTTTAACCACAGGGTTTCAGAGGCTGTCACCTTAAAAGACAACTAACAAAACATCAACAGGCAGGCTCTCTTTGTGGGTTAAAAAATTTTAATCTCCACCTATTATACATTAAGGAGTCCTGGTGTCATAATCCCATATGTGACGTATTATAATTCTCCACTCTATGCCTGCAGCTATAAGGAACCCTGGTGGCTAGTGGGTTACGCATTGGATTGCTAATTGCATGGTCAGCAGTTTGAAACCACTAGTGGCTCCATGGATAAAAGATGAGGCTTTCAAACATGTGTGAAAGAACACAGCACATAATTTATCAGGGGTTCGTGAGGGTAGGAGGTGGGGGAGGGCGTGAGAAAAAAAGCTGATACCAAGGGCTCAATCAGGAAGAAAATGTTTTTAAAACGATGGTGGCAACATATGGACAAAATGTGTTTGATACAATCAGTATATGGA
>NW_022111357.1:29498340-29514170 GCF_000313985.2 Echinops telfairi
TATCAAGGGTTGATGAGGAGTGGGAGTAGGGAGGGAGGGGACAAAATGAGGAGCTGATACCAAGGGCTCAAATAGAAAGCAAATATTTTGAGAATGATGAGGGCAACAAATGTACAAAAGTGCTTGACACACTGGATATATGTATGTATTGTGATGAGTTTTATGAGTCCCTAATAAAATGATTTTTTTAAAGAGAGGTGTATGAGCCCCCAATAAAATAATTAAAAAACAAAGAAGAGGCTTTCTGCTCACAGAGATTTAGCCTGGGAAGTCCACAGGGCAGCTCTATTCAGTCTGCTGGGATTCGATGAGTCAGAATTAACTTGATGGCAGTGAGTTTGTTAGTTGTTACATTATCTTCAGAAACCATTCACTTCAGAATAATTTTTAAAACCTTGTTTACTTTCATAGAACATGACCCTTAATCACCATTTGGGTCTGGACAGGTGTGTAAGCACCTATATAAAGCACTCCCATCTACTGGCTGTCCTGTCCAAATAGAGCCATACAGGAAAAAACAACAACAGTGAATCAGAACAAACAATCTCACTGAATTAAGCTGTGGGAGGTTTGGTTAGCTACTTCGGCAGATTTTTATTTACTGGCCTATTTTAGCCACTAGTGCCTCTACAGCTTAGTAAGATGTATGTAACCCAAGGGACAAATGTAATCCAGACCTGGTAGGGACGGTGCTTGCTGATCTCTTATAGCTCCAGTTTCAAGCTGAATGGAAGCATTGTGTTATAAGCTAGTAAGGCTTACCAACACCCAAACACCTATCATCTGTTTCCACAAACTTTAAAACCAGATGACCTAGAGCAGCGGTTCTCAGCCTTCCTAAGGCTGAGACTCTTTAATACAATTCTTCATGTTGTGGTGACCCCCCAGTCATATTATTTTTGTTACTACTTCATAACTGTAATTTACTACTGTTATGAATTGGGTGATCCCTGTGAAAGGGTCGTTCGTTCGAACCCCAAAGGGGTCATGAGCCACCAGTTGAGAACCGCTGAGCTGGAGTATGAACTCACTCTTCACACATGCACATGACTGCGTATTATTTCACGGGACACAGAGACCCCACAAACAGATTATAAACTGTTCCAGATAGGGGATCTGAGATAAGTCTCTCTCTGCTTTTTATTGAGATGGAGATTTACAAAGCAGATCATCAGTTTTAGATCACCAGTTCATGCACGTTTCACCTCATCCACTGCAAGCCTCTCGCATCCTACTTCCTTCCGGCATCTCCTGTTTCCATTCCTCCTCCTTTACTCAGCCTTTGTTACTCTGTCGGGTAAATGCTGCTCTTTCGTATCTTAAATTGTTGATCATTCCATTCCGGATCCAAATGGTGACTGAGGGTCACAAGTTTGGGGACTCCCACTAGTCTCTGCTGACCACTAAGCCTGGTCTCTTATGACCGTTGAGTTCTGTCCCTCTCTGACCCTCTAACATGATCCTGTTCAGAGCACTTGGTAGTGGCAGCCACGCACCATCTACATCTTCTGGTCTCAGGGTTGTGGAAATGGATGTTTGCACAGCCCTAAATTAGCCCGCTGGACTAGCTGACACACAGTTTCCTATCACACAATGAACATTGCTGGCTTGGGAGAGAATCAGAAACTAGCTTTATGCTCATCAAGTTCAGTGTAATGGAGAAAGCACCACGTTTCACTTTCTGTGCTGTCTTATTAGCTCTGCGACTTTGAAGACACCATTTGACATCTGAACTTCATCTGTTAAAGAGAAAAAATTGTAAAGAGGAATCTCTTCCTCACAAGAGTTATGAACTGACATAAAATGTAGGTACAAGTGCCTGGCTGACTGTAAAATGCTCTACAAAGGTCTGTCCCCAAAGGCCAGACACAAAGTAGCAAAAGTCAGCCAAGAACCAGAGGCATAGGGAGCCTTTCCAGTCCTTCCCGAGGGTAAATGTAGAATTGTAACAGCAGCCAACAATGACTGAGGGCTTACTATGTCCTCACAATCTCAGGGGAAGTCTTTTCAAGGCAAGTCTGGCTAGGTTAACTATGGCACCTATCTCACAGATGAGAAAACCAATGTAAAAAGTTAAATACCGTAACTTGCCCATGGACAGAGTCTGTGTCCCAGTGTTCTTTATCCACAGACATGCATGCTGAACAACTTTGCTTTGCTACCTAACGATGCTTGTGCATTACCCGTTGACTCAGCTGCCACCTAGTCGCATTGACTGAGGGCAACCGCATGTGACCGCCAGAGCAGAACTGTGCTCCAGAGTCTCCATGGCTATGACGTTTGGTAAGCTGATCACTAGGTTGGTTGTCTTCTGGGGTGGGTTCAAACTGCCAACCTTTCCAGAAGTAGCCCAGAGCTTAACCGTCTGCTCCACCAAGATGCTCGTGTTAGTGGATGGTGGGCCGTTATGAGATCTCTTACTTGGGAATTGCACTGAAGGTCGAGGATCCGCACTTTCCTTCTGTCGTAAAATCACAACATCCCCATCTTTCAAGCCATAGGAAGCCAGTGATCTGTGGTTGTCTGTGAGAGGTCTTTCAGCATACACAATCTACAAGAAAAAGTTGAATAGCATGAAGCACTGAGCTAGAACAAGGCATAAACCAGAAAGACTATCTTTCCCTCTTAATCAGATGATGGATGTCACGCCTTGCTCAAAACCCTCCAGTGGTCTCTCATCGCACCTGGACTAAAACCCAAAGTTCTTCCATCTACGAACAGCCCCAAACAATATGGCGCCTGGCCCCCTGCTCTGACCTCCTCTCACACCATGATGCCATTCCTCAAAGACGACCAACTCTCCTTGGCAGGGTTTCACTTGCTCTTCTCACTTAACATGACACATTGTTTATTTGTCCGTCTTTCTGCCCCACTAGAAGCTAAGCTACTGGCGGGCAAGGCCTTTGCTTTGTTTACCAGTTCGCTTGTCTAGAGCATGATCTGCTATTACAATGAATGCTCAACTACAAGGGCCTCCAAAATTTGTGGAAGGATTCCCCCTTCCCGTGAACTTTGTGGCTCCTCATCTATACTAGTGGGTCCAATTTTAGGTTTAACTTGGAGCAGGGAGAGGAACGGGGAAGATATCCTCTGGGTAGGCTAAATATAGCGCCAGTAAACGATGTGTACACTTTGACAGGCTCCTCCACACGGGCAGGTCTGCGAGGCTCCCAAATACCACTTTCCTGCATGCTTCCTTCTGCCCTACCAGCCCAAAGCCGCGTCATTCGCATGTTTAGGAGTGGAAGACAAAGTGGGGAAGAAATTCACAAGAGAACAAACACACCTGCTAAAAGGAGCGACATAAAAACAGACAAGAGTGCACTGTGGAAAGAAGAGAAACACACAAGACACGCTATCACTTACAATCTGCCTCCTGTACTTCCAAGGGGGCACTCAGAATAAGTAAACCTCATTCCGAGAAGCTTTCTTCCGAGAAGCTTTCTTCACGATTTGTTTTTGTGTACAGAGCCGTTGGGTCACATGCAAACTGCGGAACCAGAGTAGAATTCTACCCTGGCTCTGCTGATAACTCACTGACAGACATGGAACCCTGTCACTCAGCGGGCCCAGGCCTCACAGTTCCCATTTGACAAACAGCAGCTGAGGCTACGCAATCATTACAGCTGTCCCTTCCAGTTCTTTCTGCTACACTACCACACTGCAGTATCTTCCTCGGAGATCCCCACAATTCTCCTAGCAAGGTTGCCTGGCACACAACCAGAAAATAGCACATGGAAACTGAAAAAAGAAGTGCTTTAGAATTTGAAACAAGAGGAATCTGCATTCAGTTCACCTCAAATCAAATCCCGTGGAGAAGAGCAAACAAACTGGTTTACAGAGCTTGTGTGCCCAAATCAGCACTTGCCGGTCCTACACCTAACACAGTGGTAGCACAGTGATTCTATGATGCTGGACTGCTAAGGAGGGGCTGGCAGTCTAAACCAACCAGCCGCTCCACAGAGAGAGATGTGGCAAACTGCTCCCACACAGATTTACAGCCTTGGAACCCAGAGCAGGTTCTACTGTCATACAGAATCACTGAGTTGGAATCAACACATTTGGTTTTTGTTTTTCATACATAACTAGAAAATATTATTCTTACAGTCTTCAAAGTTAAAACAGATCGCAACTGACACTATTATCCCATTCACACTTCCTTATTTAAGCACACCTCGTGCAAAACTACACTATGACCAACACAGATTGCTTTGCAATATAACCTGAGAGTTATAGCATAATTTGAGGGGTTACCTGGGGTTAAAAACAAGGTCAAAAGCAAAACATAAATCTGAGTGTTGGTGTCACGTTTGAGGTGTGCAGCAAGGAAAGAGGAGACATAAGAAAAAGATGACACAGGTAGGCTCTTAGCAGAAGGCATCAGCACTGGAGGCACCATAATGAAGTCATCAGTACTCCCAAGGCCTCCTTAATTGCCCGGCTCCAGAAACAACACTGTCAGGATACTTGGAGATGTACGATCAGCCTCATAGAGCAGTGACAGATACTTCTAAGAGAATGCCTATTTTCTTTACCATGAGAAATCAAACTTGGGAGGCGATGTTCCTTTCCACAAGACCAATGACCTTTCTTTGTGTACAAAATGCTCCACAGAAAGTGAAATGAAACAGCAGATACCATTAAGTGATGTCTATGAAGAGCCAGCGTTAAACGGGGTAGGTTTCAGCCTCCCACTTAACCCTCATATCCTCTTATGAAGTCTCACAATTATGAGCCCTCTTTCACTCACGGGGAAGTGAAATGTAAAGAGTTCAGTGACTAAGGTCACACAGCTATTAAGACAAATGGGACTGAAGCCACACCTGCCTGATTTTGAAGCCCATATTCTGCACAAATACCATACACAACTTCCCCAACCATAGCCATCCTCCACCCCCAAGTGTCCTGCTGAATTAACTGGAGGATTATCAGTAATAACTTTTAAGCCATTCATCATCACTAAGTGATGCTCACTGTTCAATGCACCCTCCCTGCCCTGGTCAGTAAAGGGGCGAACACTACCTACAACTTATGCTTTGGAGTCCCACTTTACAGAAGGCACTTGTCATTCCACCACTGTTTGGTTACTATTTCCTCACTGGACAATGCAATTCGGAAATGAGGCAGTCAGATCCAATAGGAAACACAGTTCCCCAAGTCAAGCCTGGATTTTACATGTGAAACAGTACTCTCTGGCTCACTGTCCTAGAAACCGGAGACTGGAACAAACACTCGCCCTACGGGAAAGGACCAAGTGTCCAGCACCGAGATAAAGGAGAGCTTGGTTGGAATTTTAACTGCCACAAACAAGTAACTTCTTTTTATTAGAATAGGGTGAGTCTATGACAGACAAATATGTGACAGCTTAAGCCCCAGAATTAAAGTCTGGGTGGTTTTCTAACTAAACATGAATATGTTAGACCAATGGTTTCAAATCTCTACCAGTCAAAATAAAGCAGGTTTTAGAGACAGTATTCCAGACACACCATCACCTGTGTGCTTTCCATGGTGAACATTACCCAGCTCAAGGCCTCTAATGCACAAAAGCCAGGTTTTGCCACCTCAAGACCTTTTGAAGAAAGAATTGACACAGCTAAATGTCTTCAGCTGCAAAACTGGCACACCTGTTCATACTTACTCTGGAGAAGGCACCCTAGAGAGTGAGATTTAATCTTAATCAACATCTTACATAGACTGATTAATGAAACCCCCAAACCTTTAAATATCATGTCAAATGTGTCCCAGACTCTGGATATGAACCTTCAACTAGCAGAAATCTTTAACAGTATGTTTCTGGCAGTAAGGGCCACAAGCAAAGCCCACAGAATCACAGCCAGGTGGGCACTTAATATTAGCTGTTAATTAAGTGCACACTATATGCCAAGTACTCTACCTACACTATTCTATGCCAGTCAGGTTGACTTTTACAAACCAGCTAAGAAAGCGGTTTGCAACACTGAATTACAATGTCTTTCAAAAAAATTTAACATTTAAGGTATGGTCCTATGGCTCCTACAAAAGGACTTAGTGGGACTATGTAAATAAGGCACATGAACCTGGAACCCCTATGGGGTGAGACCATGTAAACTAGGTAAATGGAACCCTAAACTAGGGGATTGCCCAAAATTTTGCTTTCCTACTAAGCTTAAGAAAGAGCCAATCCCAGAGCAGAGAAGGATGTCACTGCCACTAAGAAAAGAGGAACCAAGAGTGGAGTGCATCCTTTGGACTTAAGAGTTCCACACTAGGAACCTCTTAGACCCAGGAGACAGCTGTAAAGGCAGAGATGGCAAGGTAGTGAGAAGTGGCACAAGAAAAAATGGCATTAGATGGCAGAGTGGTCTTCTTGGGCCAGAGTGGGGCAGCTACAGTAGGTGTGCCAACCCACAGAGAGAAAGCTGAGTGCCTTTGGGTAGGAGGCTCGTTGAGGGAGTAGGATGCCTTCAGACACTTACAGGCAGAGCTAACCAGCTTTGTAACACTAGCATCAGGAAAGCACAGGCAAGGCTGTGTGACTATGAGCATAGCTGCCTGACTCAAAAACAATTTCCTAACTTGTCCAGGATTTGGAACTGCAGCCTATTCTCCCCCCATAATTGTGAATACCGTCTGTGAGTTGTATAGCCACTATTCTAGATCATGGAACCTAGCAGAATATAATATGAAAGGAATGGCTATGCCAGAACTGGTGAAAAGGGTAAAGGTCTGTTTGATTTCTAGCTCATAGGAATCAGCCTGGTCATGCTGTTCATTCATCCTGTTTCTCTCCTTGCCCCACCCTTGTGAAGTCAGATGAGGTCTGATGCCGCACCCCACTATTTTATAACATTTGACCTGGTAATAAGCATCTAAGGGTTTTCCTGAGAAAACAAGCAGAACTAGATGAAGCCTCAGGAATAGAAATATTTATAGTAATATTACTCATAGCTGCTCCCAAATCCCCAATAGGAAAATAAATCACCAAATATAGTACATCTTCATGATGGAACAAAGAAGAATGAATACCTTTGTATTACAGTGTTGATGGAGAACATTAACTATACCATGTACTACCAGAAGAATGAACGAATTTGTACTGGAAGAAGTACGGACAGATGTTCCTAGGCATGAGATAGGAAGACTTCGCTTCACGTACTCTGGCTATGTTAAGAGGAGGGTCCAGCGAGTTCCTAAAGATGACATCATGTTTGGAAAGGTGGAGGGTTAGCAAAAATGAGGACCAGACTCAACCAGATACTGACACAGTGGCCAAAACAATGGACTCAAAACACAGGAAGGACTGTGAGGATGACGCAGGACGGGCAATGTTTCTTTCTGTTATACATAAAGTTACCATGAGTCAGAACCAGCATCACGGCGCCGAACGACGACGTATGATAAAATAGTGTATAGTCATTGAAGTCTATAAATTCGATCATTTTTAAATGGCATGGGAAATGTAGACAATTTGGTGTTCATAGAGAAAATAAGATATAAAATTGTTTACACAGTTCATGGCCCATTATGTTGAAAAGAGCCACTACGTAAGTAAAGCCAAAAGGTTAGCTGCCATTTCTGGGTTAAGAGGCAGTAAGTTATTATGTTTCCTTTATAGTCTCCCATATGTTACAAGTTTACTACAATGCAGTATTCATCAGGTAATACCACTCACTGGAAGAGGCATAATGGGTGGTAATCATCAGAAGAGAGGGGGGACCCTCAGTGAGATGGACTGACACAAGAGCCAAAACAACAGACCCAAACATACTCACAATCAAAATGGCAGAGAGCAGGATTTTGATGGTTACACAGAAGGCTAGTAAGAGGCAGTAACTAACTAGGGCGGAGGGGATACAGGAAAATAAGCAGGCCAAAACCAGCTACAAGAGAAAATTTCTGTTTCCACTGGTTTAAGAGTGTTTCACAAACCACAAGTCATGCTGTGTGCGGAGCTGCCTCCTCAGGATCACACTATTGAAAGGACCTGCCATTAGATATGCCTTTCACTAGAGGGTCTTCACAGCACATTTCACAAGCCACTTAAGAGATAGCTTGTTTGTTTCGAAAACATAAAGACATTATTTAAAGAGAAGCTAAATCCTGATAATTTGTTTGAAGTTCACCCAGCCAAGTCTGCATCAAAGCCCCACACAGAGCCAAGACTGGCTTCCAAGCCCACACTTGTATTAAGAGATGGAACATGCCCAGCTTTAATCACATGTAGAAGTAGAGATGGCGTCTATTCTAAATTTGTCATCACACTCCACACTGCATTATAACTGACTAGAGCTGTTAAAACGATCACTTTTCCTAAGTGTATGCTTACACACATCTGAAGATGAAGTGAGAGACTGAATTCTAACCCAGGAACCCCCAGTGTGGGGCAAGAATCCAAGACAACCCTTTAAGGGTGTACAAAGAAAATAGAAAACAGCAGAACTTCATTTCTATGTACCGTATATACTCGTGTATAAGCAGAGTTTTCCAGCATTTTTAATGCGTTTTTTATGGTAAAATTAGATGCCTTGCTGATATTCAGGTTAGCTTATACTCGAGTATATGTGGATTTGATTTCATCACTATATTCTATTTTATCCTTGCTTACCTATATTACTTCATGCATATAATATGATCTCTCTTTATAACATGTTATATACCTGTTTTATATTGTACAGAACAAATTATTTCAGTACATGGGTGCACTTTCAGAAACTTTTTACTGGTAGGGATATACATGACTAAGTTTGCAGACTAGTGGTCTGGACACAGAATGGCAGCAAATGGCCAAGAACAGAAAAATACATTCTCTGGAAGAAATGGATTCCAAAATAGGCACGAAGGCAGGGGGATGGAGAAGGTGAGGAGGTGGAATGCAGTAGAGGCCAGGAGGACCATGAGAGGGAGGAAGAGGATGAGTAATATGGGAGGGCCCTG
Source organism: Echinops telfairi (assembly GCF_000313985.2). NCBI lineage: Eukaryota > Metazoa > Chordata > Mammalia > Afrosoricida > Tenrecidae > Echinops > Echinops telfairi. Next base: position 29,507,254 of record NW_022111357.1, read on the forward strand.
GGAGGTATGTGCAACAAAGGAGGCCCTCCTAGCAGGCAAAGATGATGTGTTTGTGGAGGTTTATTATTATGATTTGAAGAAAGGAAATGACTAAAAGTATCTAGGGTGGATCCTGTTCCTGCCTGATGGGCAAGCAAGTGAAAGACAACCGACCACCAGACATCTTAAAATAGATACAATGTTGTCAGGTTACAATGGAGCCAAGGGAACAAACTTGAAAAACAGGAGCTGTTTACAGCTATGTAATACAGACTTAACGCTAGTGGGAGCCCAGGTTCTATAGGCTAATATGGCTTGGGAAGGAAATAAATGCCAAGACACTGACATAATGACCAAGAATCTGGAATTAGCCTGGGCATTCCACTGGTAAAGTCTACCTAATCTAAGAATTCTATGGACCTCATAATTGTCTGCCTCGACCACATAGTTATTTGTTTTTCAATCTGCTATTCCTTTTCATCTACTTATAGAAAATGCTTTTTACTACCATCTCAAAAAAAAGGACGAATGCAAACAATCTCAATCTTTTCCCTTTCCCAAACCCTGAAAACAGCAAAATCCATTTACATTTAAATTTTTATTTACCCTGCCAGATGGGCAATATAACAGGCAGAGGGAGAGACATGATCGAAAAGGCCATCTTCAAATATTTAAGAATTTACTTTATTTCTTCCTTACTTAAAACAGTGCTTTCAAAGTTCTCCACATGAGGGATTCATGGCAGGAACTGGTGTTTTTGTGGATTAACCTCTTATAGAAGTTGTACACACACACACACCCTACTTTTTGTTTTTTAAACCAATTTCTCTGTAGCTTTTGCCAGTATGTATTTGAATGATACTTTGCACTCTGCAATAAATGCTCAGCACTCAGCTTTATGCTAAGGCTCTAAAGTTCATGTAGCACAAAGGAATACTCACTTCCAAACAAAATACTGGCACATCTGTACACCACAACACAGGACTGAACAGGCTGTAGTGGAGCAATGATTTCTGGAACTATAGTATAACTGCAGCAGAAAATCATGCTTTACAGCCTGCCTTGGAGGACTCTGATAATTTTATTAAGTTTCGACTGTGTCGTCCAAGGCCCAGTTATTAAATAAGGATTGAAGGGTTTGAGTGTTCGGGCCATGAAGTTACTGCCACCGAACCTGCACTCTGGGAACAATTTACGTAAAATGGAAGAAGAGGTGAACTTCTTTCCAGCAGAGAAGGGACCTGAAACCACTCCATCATACTAAAGAGAAAGTATTACATCATTTCCACGCAAGTATCCTAATAGAGCACCGACTTAAATTCTCACGTGTAATGTGAAAGAGGAGTTTTTGAACAACTTGAGTAGAACTAGAATCTTGGTTTTTTTTCTTTTTGAAGGGTTGAACCAGGAACAAGTGTAGCAGGGGAAAGAGGATCTCCAAAGACCTCCAAAGTACGTAGTTCGAATCTCCAGCTTCCTCCCCCTCCCCTAGCCCTGCCCCTAGCCACAAATCGGTACATTTAAAGGTAAACTTCAAATCCGTCGATAGGAACCCCATCCAAAGCAGCAAAGCAAATGAACACGTATCTGCTACAGTGATCCAAACTGGTATTTCTGGTTGGGGAAGCAGGATCTATGAACCCTTGCAAATCCCGTGCTGGTTCTGAGGTCCACGAGAGCACCCCAAACTCGGGGAGGAAGGGCGGCCAACGAGAAGGTGAGGCGCCCTCCCCACCACAGCCCATGCGCCCCTCATGCTGCAGTGGGCGCGTCTGCGGCCGGTTTCTCCGCTCCCTCCCCTCACACCCCACCCGGAACTCGAGGTGTCTGTGGCGGGCAGCCGCCGACTCCGGTTCCCTTCCAGATGCGGGGCGGGCAAGGAAAGGCCGGGCCTGCACCTCCCACCCCCCGGCCCCACTCCCCGTCAGCAGCAAAGGGAGGCCCCTTAGGCGGGGAAGGCTCCGGAGGGAGGCCCGCTCGCTGCCCGGCGTACCTGGCTCTCGGCTGCGGGGATGCCGGACTCGAGCTCGCACAGCGCGCGGAAGTTGTGCAGCTCGAAGTCGGCGTCGACCTGGAGGGAAAAGGTCACCTCGGAGAGGTCCCTCCGCACACAGTACACCGTGAGCAGCATGGCCCGGGCCCGACCCAGCTCAGCTCGGCCTCGGCGCGGGGCGGAGGGGCGGTGGCGGCGGGGCCTGGCTGCTGCTGCTGCGGGCGGGCGGCGCGGGCTGCTAGCTCGCCCGCTCGTCCGCTCGCTGGCTGCTTCCCTCCCTCACACACGCTCAGGGACTCACTCACTCGCTCCCTCCCTCACTCCCTCACTCACTCACTCCCTCACTCACTCACTCCCTCACTCACTCACTCACTCACTCCCTCCCTCCCTCACTCGCTCCCACGGCCGCCGCCGCCACCCGCTTGCGACTCGTCTGCCTGTCTGCCGGCTTGCCTCCCACCGCTGCCGCCAAGCACGCCGGCCGCCCGGCGCCCCGCCCCGCCGCAACGCAGCTGCCGTAAAGCCCGCCTCGTTCCCTCCGCCTTCACGACGCAACGGAGGGGCGTGGTCGAAAAGGGGCGGTGGGCTTTGAGGAAAAGATGATGGCTGGCCGACTAGGGCCCGGCAGACGGGCAAGAAAATGGGAAGAAAAGACATAGCTGCAGAAAAAGAGAAATATACTCATGGATTTATTCATTCGGCTTAATAACCGAAGTCTATGCAAGGGTCCACCAGCTCATCTATTCATTCAACAGGCATTTATTAAACGCCTCCTCTACCATGTGCTAGGGGAAAGCCCAAACCAAATTCAATGCCATGGAGGCAAAGCCAACTCATAGCGACCTAAAGGGCAGGATAGAACTGTCCCTGTGAGTTTCAGAGATTGTAACTCTTTATGGGAGCAGCTGGTGGTTTTGAACTGCACACGTAACCACCACACCAGTGGACTGGGAGAAGGGAGATTTTAAAAACGTATAAAAATATAGGTCCTTAACCTTCAGGACTGTCAGAAGGCCAGCATTTCAAACCTACCGGCTTCTCAGCAGGAAAAAAAATGAAGCAGTCTAAAGATGTACAGACTGGAAGACCCTATGGACTGTTCTATTCTGTCTTCATGGATCACTATGAGTTAGAATAAATTGGATTACAATGGCTTTGGTTTGGTCCCTAAATAAACTTTCAGTCTCTTATGTTAGAACATTTTTCCCGAGGTAAAAATTAAATATAAAAAAATCTAAATATCAGCAGTTTTCTATCCAGTGATTTAGGGTTAAGATGAAACGTCACCCTGTCTGGCCTACAAACCCGGCGAAGTACTTCTGGGGAAAAAAAAAAAAGATGTCAGTGAAAACCTTATGGGATAAAAATAGACCATTGATAATTTAGTGCAGAATGAGCACCTAGGTTAGAAGGTACCCAAAACACGACTGAGGAAGAGCTATCTCCTCAAAGTAGAATTGACTTTAATTACATAGACAGAGATGAAGCTTTGGGGCAGCAATTTATTGATGTGGCACAACACAAAATAAGAGAAAACAGCTGGAAACGGCCATTACTAGCCAGAACATGCAATGATCTAAGCAATAATAAAGTTTGAAATTAAGGAAAATGGAAGTTTTCAAAAGTGAATTATAATGTATAAAGATCAATATCCTAAGCCTTAGTTGAAGTAGAGTGGCATTTTTTAAATCATACAACCATATAGTCTACTACACCAGCAATAACAAATTGAAGAGAAATTTCAAGTTATCTCATCACCAAAAAGAACATTTCAAGATCTACCCTGATATACAAAGCTATCTGTGATAGGATCATTGATCGTCCTTGATCAATTCTTAATACCTAAATTCACAAACCAACTGAGCTCTCTGAATTAATATTATCTACTTGATCTCTAGGTTCCAATATCCATTACAATAGCTACATAGAATCCTACAGGGGAGATTCATGATAAAAGAGTTTATTTAGAAATTTAACAAGTTGTCATACCAGTGAGAAATGCTAGTAGTTTACCAAGAGATGTTACAAAGTTTCAGATCTGATAATAAATGCCCAAAGGGACATACAATTCTGCTGGAAGCCTCAAGCAAAAGGCATTCAGCTCAGGCTCTATGGGTCAGCAAACCCACCTCTGAATTAAGTGTCCAGAGGCCTCAACCTAAAGGCACTTACCTCCTCTTCCAAGGGTCAGCAAGTTCAACTTCCCCAATTAAATGCCCAGAGGCACCCCACTCTGCAAGCCAGCCTCCTGCACACAAGCACTCACCTTGCTCAATGAGTTGGAAAATCCATTACTGTTTCATGCTCCTAGCTCTGCTGCTGCTCCTCTGATGGCATAGCTGTCATCTGGATCCTCTGGACCCAAGATCCCTCCTGGCTCTTGCTGATCAATGAGATTCCTACTCCTGCTTCTCAGAGAGCTCATTTTATACACAGCAGACTGCCACTCAAGGGAATCCTGTTCTCAATTATGCACAGGTGAATCTTATCACCAGTTCCCCAACCTTCTTAGCAGACCCATCCAGGGAAAGGTGGTTTAGTGGGAATTAGTGATGTTAGCTAGAAGGACCACATCAAGTAATTCCTGCCCTTGCACCAGCCACTAATGCCAAAGATGAAGAAATGGAAGATTATAACACCAACTCCTGCAGTCTGAAGTTGATGAAAGGTGCCATCAAGGTGCATTGATAATCACTGGTGATTGGAATGCAAAAGTTGGAAACAAAGAAGGATCGATAGTTGGAAAATATGACCTAGGTGATAGAAATGACACAGGAGATTACATGATATATATTTTTGCCAAACCAGCAATTTATTCTTTGGAAACACTTAAAAAAAATAACATAAATAGCAACTATGTATGTAGATTTCATCAGATGGAATTCACAAAAATTAAATGAGCTACATCTGTGACAGAGACGTTGGAGATTCTCAAGATCATCAGTCAGTAAATGGCCAGGAATTGACTGCAGAAGATTAAAACAAGCTCACAAGAGCCACAGGATGACTTGGAGTATAGAGAGACTGAGAGACCATCTCAAGAACAGATTGATCACACTGAACACTAATAACCAAAAGACTAGGTGTGTTGTGGAATGGCATCAAGGACATCATACTTGAAAAAACCAACGAGTGATTAAAGATGAGAAAGAAAGACCAGTGTAGCTCTTAGAAGAGATTCTGAGATTGGCTCTTGAACACAGAGTAGCTAAAGTGAAAGGAAGAATTGATGAAATGAGCTGAAGAGACTATTTGTAAGGACATCTCCTGGAAGACAAAATATAGTACTGACATCTACAAAGATCTGGATTTAGAAAGACAATAGAGAGAAGAAGAACATATTTTTCTCAAGCGGAAACAAATGAAGGGGGGCGGGGAATCAAATCTCAAGTTACAATATTAAAGGGTTGGTGAGGGGAAAAAAAGTTGAGCAACTCCGAAAGCATAAAAAAAATGGAATACAGAGAGTCATTATATAAAAAATAATTGTTCCATGTTCACTCATTTCAGGAGGTTGCCTATGATCAAAAGCCAATGGTACTGAAGGAAGAACTCCAAACTACAGAAAAGGCATTGACAAAAAATACACTCCCCTCCAGGAGCTGATGGCATAAGAGTTGAGATGATTCAATACACTGAAGCAACACTGCAGATGCTCATTCATCTATGCAAAAAATTAGAAGACAGCTACCTGACCAAGTGACTGGAAGAGATCCATATATGTGTCTATGTCAAAGGGAGGTGATTCAATGAAGTGTGGAAATTATTGAACAATATAATTACTAACACATGCAAATAAAATTTTGGTACAGGTAGTTCAAAAATGGTTGAAGCAGTACATAAATAGGGAACTTTTCGAAATCCAAGCTGGATTCAGAAGAGGTCTTGGAATGAAGCCTATCATGGCCGATGTCATATGGGTCTTGAATGAAACCAAAGACTGTCAGAAAGATATTTAGTTGTGCTTTATTAATAACACAAAAGCATTAGACTGTGTGGCTCAGAACAAAGTATAGAGAACGTTTTGAAGAATGGGAATTCCACAGCACTTACTGGTGCCCATGTGGTACCTGTGCCTGAAGCAAGAGGCAGCCATTCAAACAAAACAAGGGGATGCAGTATGGGTTAAAATCATACTGCAAGGTGTGTGTCAGGATTATAGCTTTTCACTCAATTTAATCTGTATGATGAGTAAATACTCGGAGAAGATGGACTATGAAGAAGAACATGGCATCAGGGTTGGACAAAGGCTCATTAACAACCCTCACTATACAGATGATACAATCTTGCTTGCTGAAAGCCAGGAGGACTTGAAACACTTACTAATGAAGATCAAAGACTGCATCCTCCAGTATTATTAAACTTCAACCTAAGACAAAAATCCTCACTACTGGGCCAATAAGCAATATGGGATACTAACAATGAGGGAAATAAAACTGGGACTTATTCCCTGACAGGTACGGAGGGAATCTGGAAGAGTAGTATTCCATGGCAGGAAGACCGCCACTCTGGTAGTTGGAGATATAGTCTGAGTACATTTTCCTGCTGTAGTCTATCATTTCCACAGTTTCTCCCTTAAAGCTGTACTGCCTTAAGGTAAGCAAATGGTTGATTCAATCTCCCTATAGAAGCAGACTCTATTGGCTCCATCTCTTCCTGCCGCGGCATCCAGCCCCTCTCATACCTTCCTCCAATAGCAACAGATGGGCTTAGGGGGACTTTATTCACCATGCCTGAATTCAAAATGTTTGCTACAAACCTGACTTTTCGGCTATATTAGTTTGGTCATTAAATTTGCCTTGACAGCTTTCGATGTATAGAAAATAGCCATGTAGCCACTGTGGCTCTTTTGAATTTTATATATAAAACAAAAGGGGGAATTGTGGGAAACAGAAGGATTTCTCCCAAGTTGTCTCCCCCAAATATATGCCAAACTTAGCTGCTT
>NW_022111357.1:29515118-29517826 GCF_000313985.2 Echinops telfairi
TAAAGTCATAGAGAGCATGAGAGGTAAAAGATAGAGTCAAGTAATGGAATCAGACACAATTCATGGTAGCATTGCTCACCTCAGCCCCGCTTGGTGGTCCATGTGGAGAGAGGGGGAAGGGAAAGGGGACAAGGGAGAGAGGACAGGAGAGGAGAGGGGGAAGAGAGGAGAGAGGGGGCACGCAAGAGAGCTCTCTATTGCTAACCCAGGCCTATATACCTTTTGGGGGCATGCAAGCCCACTAATTACAGGAAGTCATACGTCACAGGAAGGGGTTGCACCATAGGTTATACAGCAGTGAGAGGGGGTGGTCTAGGGACATACATGCAATAGGAAGAGGAGGGATTGGGGGTATACACGTGACAAAATTTAGGATGGCAGCTTAACTTTGACCTGTTCTCTGGGTCTCCATAGGAACCATTATCAGTAGGGTGTAAACCCCACCTACAGGAACCAAATAGTTGACTGCAGGCCTGTCCATTGTCTTTAACAGCAGGGAGCTGGGCCCACTGCAGTCTGGCAACTGATTGCCCTCAGGGGAGATGCCTGAGCATCTGACCTCCCCCCACAACTAAGGTTTAAAATATGGATGCAAGCCATGGTGGTTTGAGAGATGGACAATGAAAACAAAAGAGGAGAATTGATGCCTTTGAATTATGGTATTAGCAATGAATGCTGAATACACCACCCACTGCCACAAGAATGAACAGATCTGTTTTGGAAGCAGTATAGTTAGAATGCTCCTTAGAAGCAAGGCTGGATCTCACAAACTTTGGACATGTTAGGAGGGACCAGATCCTGGAGAAGGACACCATGCATGGTAGAATCAATGAAAGAGAAGATCTTCAAACAAGATATGCCTCTAGGACAGAGTAGAATGCACTTGTGGATTTCTGAAACTGTAAATCTTCACTGGATTAGAAAACCTTATCTTTGTCTTGAGGAGCTGTTGGGCTCGAACTGCCAACCTTATAATTAACAGTCCAACGTGTAACCCACTACGCCACCAGGGCTCTTGTTGGACCTTTATATCACACTATATTAAAAATTAGCTCCAACTGTATCGCAGACCTAAAGATAAAGGCTAAATCTATAAAAGTCTTAGAAGAAAATTTGAAACAAATTTTTGTAAATGTGGGTGAGGCAAAGCCTTCTTGGATTGGCACCAAATGCATAAGCAACAAAATAAAAATAGAATAAATATTAGACTTTATTAAAATGAGAATATTTTGCACTTCAAAAGACACCAAGAAATTGGAAAGAGAACTCAAAGAATAATTTAAAGAAATAAACAAAAGAGATTCTGATTAGATTTGAACTCACAATGACCTGATGTACATGTAAGAGTTGAACAGCCCCCCTGGATTTCTCAGACTGGGAACCTTTACGGAAGCAAACGGCCAAGTCGTTCCTCCTCAGAGTGGCTGGTGGGTTTGAACTGCTGACCTTGTGGTTAATATCAGACTCCTTTACCCAGAGAAGGCTGTTGTTCAGTGCCATTGAATAGACTCCAATTCATAGTGATTCTGTATAACAGAGCCAACCACGGCCTGGGCCTTTACCATCCTCACAAGGGTTATGGTTGAAGCCCTTGTTGCAGCTCCTGTGTGGACCCATCTTATTGACAGTCTTCCTCTTTTTTTTGCCAACCATCTGCTTTTATTCAGAGAACAGAAGACGATGTCTGTAAATCATATTATCTGGTAAGGGACTTGTACCTAAAATGTATAAAAGCACTCTAAAAACTTAATGATTAAAAAGAACAACTTAAAAGTGGAGAAAGAGCCTGAAGACATAGTTCTCTTCTGGATATATGTCTCACTGCATTGCACATGTGGACAGACTGTCTCAAATATCCAAGCTGTCATTAGACTGCTTGGAGTGAGACATCCACCTGCTGGCATCAACCATTCTATGGGCGCTACAGTCATCTGTGATGGAGCTATGTACATGACACATTTAGACTGTGTTGATAGTAAAGCCTTTAGTATCATTCATAGAAAACATGTAGTAAATCATATCAACAGATTCTCAAAGGGGAAATGCTTGCCCTTTCCCAAATTATTCGCTCCTGTGCTGCTGGGCGGGTGTGCTGTACTTCAAGTTGATACTGTGTTGACACCACTGCTGTTGGGCCTTGCTGGGCCTGCTCAATGGGAAGAAGACTGACTGCCCAGGGCTTCCTGACCCTCTGCTGTCACATTGCAGGGGTCTGTGGGGTTCTCTTGCTACCATACCACCCAGGACCATGCTACTCGAAGGGGAGGTGTGAAGCCCCTGAATGGAGCACACTCAGGCCCTTGTGCCCTCACAAGCAAGTGTTGGAGCTCTTTTAGCTCCGCTGGCAAACCATCAGCCCAAAGGCACCTGGTTCCACCCAGCTATAGGAAGAACCCTGTGTAGGAAGGATCCTTTGAGACAACTCCAGCCCAGGGCAAACTCAGATCTCTGCCCTGTACAGGTGATTGTTACAGTTCTTTTAGCTCTGCCAGAAAACCTCCTACCAGAAGGTGCTCAGCTCTTACTTGGATCAGCAAGTCCACCACAACCACTTCTCACCATCTCATGCCATCTTTAGTATTAGCTCTTTCTTCTGAGTCTAGGAGGTTGTCAGTGCAGGGACCTTGGGTCAATTGTCCAAAAGATGCACATAGCTCTAGGCTCTTGCTCTTCTTCTTTTTAAAAACCTTTTTATTGTGAATTCGGTG
>NW_022111357.1:29518739-29524260 GCF_000313985.2 Echinops telfairi
CTGGTGTGCTTCTTCCATGTGGGCTTTGTTGCTTCTCAGCTAGATGGCCGCCCTTACACTCTTAAATAGTGGATTATTCGAACATAGGATGAGTTTAATTCCAGATCTTAAGGATAACAATGGGTCATAACTTTGGTGGGTGGATGGTCCCCACTGGAGTCTTTTATGATTTTGAGTTCTGTCCCACAGTTTTCTCCCACTCTATCCAGGACCTCCTAATGTGATCCCTTTCAGAGAAGGTGGTACTGGTAGCTGGGTATCATCTAGTTCTTCTGGTCTCAAGGTCCTGGAGACTGACATTCATGTGGTCCATTAGTCCATTGAACTCATTGTTTCCATGTGTATTTTGATTTTCATTTTTCTTCTTCCCACCAGCTGGGGGGAGACCAATAGTTCACCTTAGATAACTGCTTACAAGCTTTTAAGATCCCACTCACTACAAGCTCCTCCCCAGAAAATTGTACTAAGAGGACAGCACTGAAGATACAGCCCAGGGAGAGTGGCAGGTCTGCCCAGACCACACGGGAGAAAACTAAGAGGGAAAGATAAAGAGATAGAAACAGAGAGAGAGAACCAAATCCTGGCCCACCAAGCCCCAGGGATAACACTCGGGTGGCCGGCCCCACCACAAGACATGATGTGACCCACAGTGCTACAGGGGACAACACTGAAGACACAGTGCGGGAACTGTGCCCCGTCTGACCCCCAACACCAGGGAGAAACATGAAGGGAGTGCAAGGAGAGCAAAGACCCCAGGGAATCCCAAAAATAGACTTCAGACTCAGAGGGCAGGGCTTGGCACCTACCTCATCAGACTCAGTCAGAAAGCATACACAATGGTTACCAGACAGACCTGGAACTATTAACACCCCTCACCCCGACCCGCTTTTCTTCTTCTTTTTTTCATGTCTAGCTATATAAGATAGGCAAGATAAACAATTCTGAGGAGAAAACAATGGGACCGACAGTTTCAGGGAGACAGGAGAGAGAGGGAGGTGGGAGAAAAGGTGTAGGCAGCCAAGAAACCCAGGGACAAGGGAACAACAAGAGATCTAAGATCAGTGGTGAGGAGGTGGGGAACACCTGGTGGGGTTTGATCAAGTGCAATGTAGCAGAGAGAAATTACTGAGAGCTGCATGAAGGTCAAACATGATAGTGGGACAGGAGGAAAGTAAAATGAAATAGAAGAAAAAACTAGCAGGAGGCAAAAGACATTTATAGAGGTATAAATATAGGCATGTATATATGTAAATATATAACGATAGAGATATATGTTTATTTACATACATTTATGTGTTAAGTATCATGGTAGAGATGGACATTGGGCTTCTACTCAAGTTATCTCTCAATGCAAGAAGACTTTGCTCTAATAACCTGGCATTCTGTGATGCTCCCTTTCCTGACACAATCTCTGAAGTAAAAATGGGTACATAAGCAAATGTGGTGAAGAAAGGCTATTACATGATATAGCATCTGGGGTCTTAAAGGCTTAAAGTTAAACAATTGACCATCTAGCAGGGAAGCAACAAAGCCCACATAGAAGAAGCACACCAACCCATGTGATAATGAGGTGTCAATGGGATCAGAAGACCCCAAACAAACAATCATATCGATGCGAATGAGTGGGGGTTGGAGTAGAGACCCAAAGTCCATTGGTACACAATTGGACATCCCCTTACAGAATGATCACAAGGAATAGACGAGCCAGCCAGGGTGCAGTATAGCACTGACAAAACACACAACATTCCTCTAGTTCTTTAATGCTCCCTCCCTTCCCCCTCCCCCATCCCACTATCATGACTCCAGTTCTAACGTACAAATCTGGCTAGACTGGAACATGTACACTGGTACAGATAAGAGCTCTGGACACACAGAATCCAGGACAGATAATGCCCTCAATAATGGGAATAGGGATACCATGAGGGTAGGAAGAAGGTGGGGGGAGAAACGGAAGAAAGGGGTAACTGATTGCAATGATCAATGTACAATACCACCCCCAGGGGGACAAACAACAGAAACGTGGATGAAGGGAGACAATGGATAGTGTAAGATATGAAAATAATAATAATTTATGATTTATCAAGGAGTCCCAAGGGTGGAAGGGTTGGGGAGAGAGGAAATAAAAAGGAGCTCATACCAAGGGCTCAAGTAGAAAGAACATTTTTTTAGAATGATGATGGCAACATATGTACAAATGTGCTTGACACAATGGATGGATGGATGGATTGTGATAAGAGATGTAAGAGCCCCAATAAAATTTTATATTAAAAAAAAATCAGGATGAAGAGCATTGTTTTTGTGAACTATGTTATGCCAATGGGTCTTGGTGTTGTCCTCCAAGACAGGTCCTAAGCTCCCAGACCCAGTGACTCAGTCCCTTAATGCATTTCGTCATGTCTAAGGAGTTTTTCCAGACTTTTATTTTTGTTGGTAGTGAGGTCTTGTGATAGCTAGGGTTTTTGTTTATTTGTTTTATCTCTCTATCTCTCTATCTACCTATCTATCTATCTATCTATCTATCTATCTATCTATCATCTATCTACCTATCTATTTTTGATAGGTTTTGTATAACGTAGATGAGCCAAGATTCTCAGTGGTTTGGCAGTGAAGACTGAGTAATGCCTCATGATGTGACAATATAATATAATCACCTCTACACCAGGATCTGCTGTGAGCGGCCAATTAGTGGTAAGAAGAGGGGGGGCGGGGATGCAACTCCTTTACTCAGGTCACAGGCCTAATGCAATGGAAAGGAAGTTTCCTTTGTGGAGAGAGGTAGCCTACCTACTATCCAAATGGATGCTGGGAGAAAACGTGCTTCCTTTTTGCTAGGTAGGGATCCTGCATCCGGCTTATCGCCTTCCCTTCTTTTGACTTAAGCCAATGGCCTTCCAGATTGCCTGATGATCCCAAGAGCCATCAGCAGATCCCAAGACTGCCAAATGACCATCTGCCTCTGCAGCCATTAGCCTGTGGTGTTCCTGCGAATCTTGTGTTGGTCAGCCCCTGAGGCCATTCAAGTCAGGGGAAACCTCCTGCTTCACAGCTGACCCGTGGATTTGGAGCCTGCCTTAACTCAAACTGTGCTCACCCACTTCTACAACTGCAGGAGTTAGTTTCTTGATACAAATCTTTCACTCTGTCTCTCTCATTTTAGTTATATACATCTCTATCTCTACATGCTATCTCAGCTATCTATCTATCTATCTATCATCTATCTATCTATCACATTGGTTTTTTTTCTCCGGGCAACCCAACCCCTGTGCAATGAGCCATGATGTAAACTTGCTTCTTGTCAGTTTCCTCAGTAGGTCACAGATCACTCAATTTGCATAGTAGATTCCCTTGGTGGAACCCAAGTTACTCAGCACAGTCCCCGCCAAGCATTTTGGGAGCGTTACAAGACCATGACTGGAAGGGCATGTCATAGTGACTCATTGCACACATCTTCAAGGAAGACATGCAAATGACTAGGATGACAAAATACCCAGCATCACTGTATATTCGGGAAACCACAGTAAGAAACCTTTTTATACCCACCAGGATGGCTATAATACAAGGGATAATAACACATATGGACCAATTGGAACCCTCATACACTGTTGGTATGAATGTAAAGTGGTGCAGCTGCTTTGGAAAACAGTTCACCAGTGCCTCACAAAGTTAAACCAAAAATTATCTTCCCCAAACCAAACCAAACCATGGACTCATAGAAACACGACATCGGACTTCTTCTTAGGCTGTACGTTTTTATGGGAGCAGAAAGCCTCTTCTTTTCCCTGTAGAACAGCCGGTACACAGCTTACCCAACAGACTAAGCCATTCCTAGGTATATATCTGAAACATAAAAATATACCTCCTTACAAAACTTGTACATGAAGGTTCCTGACAGCATTATTTATAATGGTCCAATCCTGGGAACAACCCAAACGGTTCTCAATGAAGTATCCATGCGTGTTACAGCAGGAATGCACTTTGAAAACATTTTGCTAAGTGAAAGAGACCAGTCACAAAGGACACAAATTGACATATGATAACATTTATGGGAAATGTTCCTAAAAGGTAAATCCTTAGAGACATCGAGTAGATATCTGGTTGCTTAGGCTTGACAGGGCCATAGGTACAAACTTCCTTTTGGGGGTGATGAAGAACCTAAACTTCACTGTAGTGAAGGTTGTACAACCCTTTGAATATACTTAAAAAACCCACATCAAATTATACATTATTAAATATGTGAGTTGTATGCAATGCGAATTCTATCTCAATAAAGTTTTTTAACTTTTTTTTTTTAAGTTTACACGGGCTGCTGAGTAGAGATTGGTGGCCCTGGGGCACAAAAGGAAGCTGGCAGGAATCACCCTGGGTCAAATGAACTCATGGCAGTCCGTGAGCAGGCCAGGCGTCTAGGTGAGAGACATGAGCACAGGTGAGTAGTCAGCAAACAGTAGGCAGGTTAGATACCCTGACTTGAAGCATGAGAGAGAGCAAGGGGTGACCCTCCAGTTCAGAGAAAAGAAACCTGTGAAAAATAAGTTCTCAACAAATCCTTGTGGCTAAGAGGCACTCTGTCTCCTCTAGTTTTGTCAGGATTTCGACCCAAGGTCCTAATCCTTGAGATAAATGATCCTTTACAACCTTCTCCAAATAGATCACCAAACAAGTGTGGCAGGGCCCTCTGTCAGCCGCTCTGCGCACCAACCTAATGTCCCTGGTCTCTTCATGAACCCAACACCCCCCGCCCACTTCTCTTGAGAGAACCACTCCGGGAGGGCAGCGTGCACACAGCTTTTCACCAGTCAGCTCCTTTCCTCTTGAGCCTCAACCCTTCTGGACTCTGCCCAGTGAACCCTTGAGACCGGGCTCAGAAGCTGGACTCCCACTTTCCTCTTGTCATGATGAGGGAGACTTTGCACCTCCACCTTCTGCAACTCCAAACAGGACATGCTTCCAGCCCCCGATCCTCCTGTCAGGATGGGGTGGGATGGCAGTTGAGAAAGTGAAGGAGATCTCAGAATCCCACTCCAAGCAAGCAAGGCAAGGCGACCAAGGAGGATGAGCCTCATTTATTGATGATTGCCATGGGCCAAGTTCCGTGCTAACAATAGCTGATGTGTCCTGGGTGCTCTTTGTGTGCCAGGCTTGCTTCTAAGCAGTTTACGTTTCTTGAGTCATTCAATCCTCAACAACAACAACAAAAAGCAAAAACCTATGGGATGTTATTCCCATTTTACAGATGAGGAAACTGAGGCACAGAGAGGAGATGTCCACCTGCCCAAGAACACACAAATTAATGTAGAGCTCAGTCAGGGCTTAAAACAGGCATTGTAACTCCAGAATCCACAATGTGAACCATTATTTTATATTGCTACATAGAAAACCTCACTGCATCCTTCTAAAAGTTCTCAGACGTAGGCACTATTAGTGTTGTGTGTGTATTTGTATATGTAGTATGTATGGAAAAACATATATGCCAAATAATTGCCATTTTCACCTGGACAGTTCAGTGGCATTCGTTATGTTA
>NW_022111357.1:29524490-29526516 GCF_000313985.2 Echinops telfairi
AAATGGGTATTTTGTCATATCTTGCCCTGTCCGACCTCCTCCCTGGGGGACAGACAACCGAAAAGTGGATGAAGGGAGATGTCTCTGTGATTTTTAACAGAAACTCAGTACTCATTAAGCAACAATTCCCCGATTTCCCCAAACCCACTCACTCTAAAAACCCACAACTATCGAGTCAATTCCAATTCATAGTGACCATATTAGGGGTCGGCAAGTCTCAGTCTTCACCATAGGGGATAGTTAGGCTCAGCAATCTCCCGCAGAGTTGCTGGTGAGTTTGAACTGCTAACCTTCCGGCCCAACACCGACCCCATAGCACCACCTACTCTCCTAGCCACGAATAAAAATTGTTTCTTTGCAGTTGTCTATTCTCAGTCTATCATATAAAGGGGCTCATACCATGTTGTCTTTTCATATCTGAGAAAATACTAGTTTTCTTTCCACTTCTAGGATAAGGAAATTGAGGCATCGGGGTTTTAAACAACTTGCCCAAGTTCACACAGCTCTCTGAATAAGACAGACTTACTAAACTGAAAGACATTCTCACAGTGAAAATATCTGTTTTTGCTTTAAATAGAGAGCTAGTCTCTGCCTCGACTTTGAGTGTGACGTCACCTTATCTGTCCCCAAACCCTGACTTTCAACATGATTTCATCACCACCAGCAATATTTCTATTTCCTAGTTCTTGCCTGATTCTTTGCTACTAGGAAGAACAAATCAATAGGGGTGACTGATTTAAGAAACTCCTTCAATAGGAATGATATCCCTCAGGAAAAGTTTAAACATTAACAGTCACAAATATCAAACTCGAAGTACTTGATACCTGTGACTTGTTGCTTTTTTTCTGTTTCTTTTCAGTATATATATATTGTTTTTAAAACCTTTCCTCATCATCAGCTCTTTGCTGGGTTGCTCAAGGACTATCTCATCGCATTGTTTGTAGTAGATCAACTGATAACAGCTAGTGCTTCATTTTGCTCATTTTACCTTAACACAAAAACCCTTTGTGTTTGGGTTTCTGTTTTCCAGGCCAAGATCAAGTTGATGAGTATTATGTAATGACTTCTCCCTTTCCTGCTTATATTTTCTAACATTTGACAGCATTTCAACGCCACCACGATCTGGGTCAACTCCTCCTCTCTGTTTCCAATGCACCGTGAACTCATTAGGTTATCAAAACATTTCAGCTAATTAAGAACTTTCCTCAGCAATAATTTCAAGGGCCGTGATTTGCTTATTCAACAGTCTGGGGCTAAAGACTTTGATTCCCAGAGCCAATTCTGGACAAAATTACAGAATAGGCCAAAGTTTCTCCATGGCAAGCTGGATTTTGTGTTATTCCTCCACTCCTGGGCTTCTGCTCTATCTGCTCCACGTAGGACATTCAGGTTTTTGGTGAAGAACCAGCAGTTTCTTAAAACTGGGTATGTGCGATAGGTGTGTCAATAAATGATCAACCAAATTCTGCACAAATGGCAAGCAGACTTGTGTCAGTCCAGAAGGTCCTTGGGGAATTTATATTCCCCACCAAGTTCACTGAAGCCTTGAAACCTACAGTTAAAAATAGATACCTCTCTCTTCTATTTTATGCAACTATACTAAGAGGGATCACATTAGATTTCAGCATTCCATACCATAGTGTAAACTAGTCCAGATCTTTTCTTGAGGGTAGATTTTGAAAAAGGTGAATAAAGTAGATATACATTGGAGAACTCTGTCTCTTTTTAGCTAGGAGATTCTCAGTGTAAGTATCCTGGGTCCAAAGGATACACTCTAATTCTGGCTCTTCTTCTTTGGGGCCTCTGAGAATGGTTCCCTTTTAGCCCGGAATGGCAAAATGAACTAATATATCGTATTTTCATAGTTCCACCCTGTTTGGGCTGGGTCCGGACCAGGCAGCCCCCACCTTTTCCCTGGCTCTTCTGGAAGATGAAACTTCGGAGCCCCCATTCCCAGCCCCAGCACCCCAGGAAGCTATTTACCTTCCCAGGTCAATATGCATAGCCCCTGCCCCAGCACTTCAAA
>NW_022111357.1:29527098-29528959 GCF_000313985.2 Echinops telfairi
GAAGATCAAGGATTGCAGCCTTCAGTGTGGATTACAACTCAATGTAAAGAAAACAAAAGTCCTCACAACGGGACCAATAAGTAACATCAGGATAAACGTAGAAAAGATTGAAGTTCTGAAGGATTGTATCTTGCTGGTATCCACAATCAGCGCTCAGGGAAGCAGCAGTCAAGAGATCAAATGATGCGTTGCACTGGGTAAATCTGCTGCACAGGACCTCTTTGGAGTGGTGAAAAGCAAGGAAGTTACTTAGTGGACTAAGGTGCGCCTGACCCAAGCATGGTATTTTCAATTGCCTCATATGTGTATGAAAGTTGGACAGTAATTAAAAATACAAAAGAAAAATTGTTACATTTGAATGATGGTGTGGGAAACAGAAAGGTTACTCCCCAGGTTGATCCCCATATTATATGCCAAACCTAAGGTGCTGCTTACTTGGTCAATGACTATACCCTTGGAGGTCAGCTGCTTAAAGGTCATCTCCCTGAGGGTTATCAGCCATCTAGAGCAATCAGACCCCATAGTCTGTCCCACCCTAAGTAGGGTCCACTCCCTTCTGATAAGGATAATAGATTGTTACCCTGAAGGAGAGCCCAAAGACAAGGTCAAGCCAACACAGGGAGGACCAAGGTTAGGCTGCCATCTTGAATCTAGAGTCCGCCCATCTTGTCACATGTGTACCCCTAGTGCCTCCCCTTCCTATTGCATGTACTCCCCTAGCTTGTTCTCCTCCTGTTGCACGTAGGCCTAACCCCTTCCTGTTCCAATGTAATTGGGGGCTTGCAGGTCCCCTAAGTGTACATAAGCCGTGATTGGAAATATATTTGCTCTTTCTGCACGGATCTGGCTGCAGAGGTCATGGCTGTCCAGGAGGTGAGCAATTACATGCTTTATCTTCTCTGATATCTCTTTAATTTTACCCTTCAATTACACAACCGCCCCTTGGACCCGTTCGATTGTGGGGGCTGGTACCCCACATTATGATGCTGGTGAAGAATATCCAAAGTACCATGGACTGCCAAAACAACACACAAATCTATCTTTGGAAGACGTATGACCAGAATGCTATTTAGAGGCAAGAATGTTGAGATTTCATATCACATACTTTGGACATGTCAAGAGAGGCAGGCCAGTCCCTGCAGAAGGACATCAGGCTTGGTAAAGTAGAGGGGAAGCAAAAAAGAGGAAGGCCCTGGACAAGATGGATTGATGCAGTAGCTGCAACAATGGGCTAAAACATAAGAACAATTGTGAGAAGAAAAAGAAAAAACAATTGAGGATGGCACAAGACCAGACAGTGGTTATGCTATTGTACATAGGGTTGCTGAGTCAGAACTAACTTGACCACACCTAACAACAACAACAACACGCAGGGGTTATTGGTACTAATATCATTAACCTGGCAATAGTAAGTATCCAACTGAAAATATTAAAGAATGGCAAAGTCGTAGGGGTTATAGAATGTAACCAACCACCTTCTGATGAATCCTGGCAATATCTTGGTTCGCTTCTCCAGTTGTATCATCCAATAGCAACAGGAAGTATCAGCAATGGTGCAAATATAATCCCTGGCTATTTTATTCTCCAGTGCCAGGATTCTAAAGGTTCCTGTGGTGCAGCCACCCCATCAGTCAGTTTGGGCCACTGTATCTTCTAATTACAACACACCGCTCTAATTGTACAGTCCCTAACCACTGTATTGCTTGTGTCACGCTGTGTTGCTGGAAGCTATGCCACTGGCATTTCACATGCCAGCAAGGTCATCCAAAGTGAATAGGTGTCAGCAGAGCTTCCAGATTATGAACAGACTATGAAGAAGGAATCAGTTGCCCACTTAGGAGGAAGTAGCTGCTGGAAAATC
>NW_022111357.1:29529924-29537365 GCF_000313985.2 Echinops telfairi
TTCAAAGTGGAGTCAACCATAAGAAGTCAGATGTAGCCCCAGGCCATTTTCTCATAAATCTATTTCAGCCAA
This sequence comes from Echinops telfairi, assembly GCF_000313985.2. NCBI lineage: Eukaryota > Metazoa > Chordata > Mammalia > Afrosoricida > Tenrecidae > Echinops > Echinops telfairi. Next base: position 29,529,997 of record NW_022111357.1, read on the forward strand.
TGCCTACGACGCTAATATTATGCATGCCATTTTATTTGGACTTTGTTTTCCTGTATTCATATTCTGTTCATCCCATGATCTGATTAGTAATGGATGGATGTATACAGCTATTTCTTCTCATGCCACACCAGCAAAAGAAGGGTCAGAAAGCTTCTATCCATATTACAGTTGACTCTACGCTGAAGAAGCACCTCTTCCCCAGCATCCTGCATCCTGAGAGACTCATCTTCCAGTAACGTTCTACTGCTAGTCCTAAAAGTTTCCCTGGCCAATGTTTTTTTGGAAGTGGATCTCCAGGTCTTTCTTGCCAGTCTGTCTTCGTGTAGAAGCTCCGCTGAAACTTGTCCACGGTGGATGACTCTGCTACTTGAAAAACTGGTGTCATAGCTTCCAGAATCAGTTAAGCTCAGGGGTGGGAATAAACCAGATTTATTGTCCAACTCGAGTGACCACATCCCTTAATTTTCACCTCTCAGTTGTAACGATATGTCCTAACATTTGGTGCTGTTGAGTCTATCGACCAGAACTTTGTTTCCACAAGAGAGATTTTCCTAATTGGTCTAATTCTAAGGAACGAGAGTAATTTAACAAGTCGGTAGTGCTTGTGTAAGAGTTGGAATCCACTCGCCAGAAACGGGGTTCTCAGTGTTTTAGCAGAAGAGAAATGCCCAGTCTCGTCTCCTTTTGGTCAAGGCAGACACGGCCGGAACTTCGTTGGTGGCACCAAGGAAGCCTAGTGAAACCCACAACTTCCGAATCAAAGAACTGATGACCGACTCTCCAGCGGAAACGCGCCTGCGCAGCATCACATGTCTGCAGCGCGCTCTCCCAATGGACAGCAAGGAAGTATCACGTGACGAGCCTGGCCAATGCCAGGTGTCGGCGCTCTTGGTTGCTAAGCAACCCAACTCTGGTCGGTTTGGCTGTCGGGACCGCTTCCGCTTGCTCGGCTTGCGGCCGAAGCGCCTAGATTTTCCGCACCTGCCTGGGGTTTCTGTGGTCCTGCTCTCGCTCTAGCGGAATTCCCTCCCGTCCGGGGGTCACGCCCCGGCCGTTGAGCCACCGCATGGTTACGGGTGCTCTGTCACCAGGGCGACTAGGGGGTGAGGCTTTGGCGGACGGGACGCGGGCCGGTCGTCCCCGCGCTGCTCAGGGAAGAGAAGTGGGCAAGGCGACTCTACTCTCGGTCTTACCTGGAATGATGACCACCTTGATAGACTTGTTGACTACAGGATTGCAATGGAAGGCGAGGGGTAGAAGGATAGTAACAGGAATTAATTACATATTAAAAAAATATTTTTGACTTTAAAAAGTAATTTTATTGTGGTAAAATAGAGCAAGGCACTTGCGATTTTAATTGTTTTAACCGCACACTGCAGTCATCACTATCCGTTTCTAAGTAATTTTTAATCACCCTAAATATAAACACACACATTGCCCCCTCCAAAAAAAACCTAAAATGTAAACCCATGCCACAATGTAGACATAGTGACCCTATTTAGGGATTCCAAGACAGTAAATCTTTAGGGGATCCTTCTTCAATGATCTTGTGGTTTCCTGCCCAATGCCTAGGCTACTGGGCCACCTTGGCTCCTTAAATAGAACTCACCACCCCCACCCCGCCCTTTAGGCTATAGGCCCTGGCAACTACTAATAATTTTTCTATCATAAGGAAAATCTTGGGAATTTTAGCCTTTGGAAAGATGCACTGCCACACTCAGACACACCCATCCCATGGCCCTTTCTTCCTTTACTAACAACCTTGTCTGCAACCTTGCTGCAGATAAAGCACAAAAGCTATGCCCACCCGACTTTCAGGGCCCAGATATTCCAGAACAATAGCTCCTCAGACTCACCGGCTAACAAATTTTCTCTTTTAAATTCTCCCAGAGTACTGCCTGGTCATTCCCGAGTCACAGTTTTGCTGTTACATTATGAATCTGCATATTCTATATATATTCACATAAGTGGGGTCGCTAGGTTTTTGTGTCTTCAACAGCATGATGTTTTCAAATTCATCAATACTATTAACATGTATCAGAACTTCATTCCTCTTGGCATAGTGATTACGAGTTGGGCTGTGATCTGCAAGGTCTACAGTTCGAAATCACCAGCCGATCTTTGGGAGAAGACAGGGTTTTCTACTCCAGTAAACAGTTACAGTGTCGGAAACTCCTGGGCAGTGCTGTCTATTCTGTAGAATCACTGTGAGTTGGCATGGATATGGTGGCAATGAGTTTGTTTGGTTTGGACTTGGTGTATTTATCAATTTCATTTATCCATTCATCTGTGTATGCACCTTTAGGTTATTTCCACGTTTGACTATGTTGAATTGTGCTTCCATGGACATTAATGCCCATTAATGTCCCTCCCACTCATCTGTCAGATTATCAAACTGGGCTGATTTTCATGTTGCTGTGATGCCAGAAGAGCTATCATTTTATGAGATAGCTATGAGAGCTATCATTTTAAATATTAGCAGGTGTGTTAGGGTTCTCTAGAGAAACAAGACCAGGGCATTTATGATTTATAGATAAATACAAACATAAGAAATAAACAGCTAATTAGTCTATAAAGCAGTACAAATGGCTCAGTGCAACTCACTTCCATGAGACAGCAGCCCTTCAAGTCTCAAAGGCTGCTGGGTGCAAGTCAAAGAAGCAGACTGCTGAGTCCTCGAGCAATTCAGGCTATCCAGGCACAGGCAGCAAACAGCAAGGTCATCCATGTCAGCCAGATGACCGGGTCCGATAGTCGCCAGCTCAAGTGATGTATACACCAGTAGCATGGCGAAGCAGGTCTTGAAGGAACCTCAAACTATAGTGACACAATCCACAGGTTGGGTGTCCCACAGATAGTGTAGCTCACAAGTTGAGGCAGAGAACCAGCTAAGGCAGCCTCACATTTGTCAGATCATCAAAGAGCAAGAGACAAGAAAGTTGAGGCTCACAGAGCCTTTTACCTCTCCGCCCTTCATTTAATCCCACATATTCATTGACCAGGTTGGCACAATAAACCTAGCTATCACAGCAGGGTTTCCAGGGTGAGTAGATTTCAGTGGAGCTTCCAGACCAAGAAGTCTGTAAGTCCCCACCAAATTCACAATAAAAAGCTTGGTTGTTTTTTTTTAGGTTTGCAATAAGTAAATGCAATAGATGCATAAAGATCAATGATCCTAGGAATTAATTAGCTGAAACACACTGGTATTGACCAATTTGAGTTAGACAATCATATGGCTTACTATGTCAGGAATAGTAAATCCAAGAGAATGGCCTCCCATTCATGATCAAAAAGGACATTTTGAGATGTGTTTTGAAGGACAGGCCGCCTTTCTAGGATGAGATCTATATGCTTAAAAGGAAGGCCAATTGATCCCACTGTTATTCAAGTTTACACAGACCAGTATAGCCAGGCATGAAGACATTGAAAATCCTGCCAACTTCTTCAGACTGTAATCAGTCAATCGTGCAATCAAGATACATTGATTATGACTGGTGACTGGAATTTGAAAGTTGGGAACAAAAAGGAACAGCCAGTAGTCAGAACACATGGTGTTGATGATAAAAATGGAGTTGAAGATAGCATGATAGAAATTTGCAAGACCTCTGACTTCTTCATGAACAAATATCTCTTTTCAACAACATAAACAGTGACTACATATATGTACCTCCCTGATAAACTACACTGGAATCCAATAGACTATATTTGTGGGAAAAGAAGATGGAGAAGCTCAATATCATCAGCCAAAACAAAGCCAGGGGCCAGCTCTGGGACAGATCATCAGTTGCTCACATGCAAGTTCAGGTTGAAGTTGAAGACAATTAAAACAAGTCCATGAGAGCCCAAAATACACTCTTTCATATATCCCACCTGAATTTCAGCCTCTCAGGAACAGATCTGACTCATTGAGCCATAATGACTGAGGACCAAATGAGTTGTGGGTTGACGGCAAGGATCTCCTACGTGAAGAAAACAAAAGTCATTAAAGAGACAGGAAAGGAGAGGCCAAAGTGGATGTCAGAGAGACTCTCAAACTTGCTTTTGAATGTGAGAGAGCGAAAGCCAATGGAGGAAATGGTGAGGTAGACAAGCTGACAATATATCAAATCTATTTTGGAGGAAGCACAGACAGAATGTTCCTTGGAAAGGAGGCTGGCAAGACTTTGACATACTTTGGACATACTATCAGGAAAGACCCGTCTCTGGGAAAGGACATCATTCTTGGTAAAGTAGTGGTTCCAGGGACAAAAAGGACGACGTTCAACGAGATGCATTGCCACCGTGCCTGCAACAATGGGCTGAAACATAACAACAGTTGAGCGAGTAGTAAAGAGCCAGGTGATGGTCCTTTCTGTAGTCCGTTGGTTCACACTGTGTTGGAACTGACTCCACAGCCCTGAAGCACAGCAATGACATTTGTGTGAATCTTTGCTTCCAGCTCTTTGGGGTATATACTGATGAGTGGAGTTATTATTCTCATGGAGTTCAGATGTCTGGATTCCATGGAGGTTGAGATGACCCACCCAAGCTGTTGACTTGAGATAATCTTTGAAGGTGGAGCCTTGAGAATATGGGTTTAAGTCAAACAACACTGTCGTTGTTAGGTGCCATAGAACTGGCACCTAACAATGAAATGAAATAGTACTTATTATTCCTGTGCCATCCTCACAATTTTTGCTATGTTTGAGCCCAATGTTGAAGTCACTGTGTCAATCCAGCTCACTGAAGGTCTTCCTCTCCTTTAACTGACCCCTTATCTTACCAAGCATGATTTTCATTTCCAAGGATTAGTCCCTCCTGTAACATGTCCGAATGACCTGAAACAAAGTCTTGGCCTCCAGGTTCCTAAGAAACATTCGAGTTGGTCTTTTTCCAAGATAGATGTGTTTGTCCTTCAGATAGTCCATTGTATATTCGATTCTTCTCCAGCAACACAATTCAAGCCATCAGTTCTTCTGCGGTGCTCCTTATATGTTCAGGTTTCCCATGCATATGACGCCATTGAAAAGACCTTGGCTTGGGTCAGGCACACCTTGGCCTTCAAGGTCACACTTTAGCTTTTTAAGACTTCAAAGAGGTCTTTTGTAGCAGATTTACCCAAAGTAATATGTTATCTGACTTTTTCTTCTTTGGGCTTTAAAGAGCAGAAATCGCGTTTCTCATAATTAAGGGGACTATAAATCCAAATTGGGGAGTGATTCTAGGGGAAGGCTTCTCTCTCTGTGGGCTCTGTGGGAAGATCCTTGACTCTTAGGTTCTGAAGCCTTGGTGTTCCTTGATCTTCAGAAGACATCAACCTCCTCCAGTTTGTGCTTGCTTCTGTGTCTAATTTGTTTTAACTCCTTATTGTGAATTGGGTGATGGTGTACAGAGCAGATCAATTTCCATTCAACAATTCATACACATTTTGTTTCATGTCATTGATTGCATTCCCCACAATGTATCATCACTTATCCCACTTTATCCCTGTGTTTCCTGTTTCTAGTCTTCCTTCTCTTCCTAACTCTTCTGAACTTGGTTCTTGGATAAAGGCTGCCCTTCTGATCTCAAATGGTTGATTATTCTAAGGTGTGCACACCTCTCTAGTGTTATTGTTTCCCCTATAGACCTAGCTATTGATCTGAAAATTGAGCCCTAAGGGTGAGTTTCTTTCCAGACCTCAAGGTTGGTTTAGGGCCATAGTACTGGGCATGGGTGTTCTAGGGGGTGGGGCAGTTGTTTGACTTCTATACTGCTGCTTCCATAGGCGTTGATTGTGAACCTAAGTAAAATAACAATGTTGACAACTTCACTATTTTCCCACTTATTGTGATGTTGCCTTTTGGTCTAGTGGTGAGGTTTTTGTTTTCTTGATGCTGATATGCAAACCATCCTGCAGACGTAGGTCGTCGTCAGTAAGTGTTTCGAGTCCTCTTCACTTTCAGCAAGCAAGGTCGTGCCATCTCTGCATACCACGGGCTTTCGCTAATCTTGCTGCCGACATCGTCTTCATCTAGTCCAACTTTTTTTAATTCCAACCTCTTGTATTATTATTTCAGTTTACAGATTGACTACACACAGTGAAAGGATACAACCCTGACACATATCTTTCTTGATTTTAAATTGTGCGGTATTCCCTCGTTCTGTTTGAACAACCACTTCTTGGTCTTTGTACAGGTTCTGCAGGAGCACAAGGAAGTATTCTGACGCTCCCATTGATCCCAGTGCTATCCATGCTTGGTTTTGATTTACATAGTCAATAAAACACATATAAACATCTTTTGGATACTCCCTGCTTTCAGTCAAGAACCATCTGATGCTTGTTATTTTCCTGATAAGGGTCATCCTAGCGGAGGCAATGGTGGCTCAGTAGAAGAATTCCTGTCTCCCATGTGGGGGGAGATCAGGGTTTGATTCCCAACCCACGTACCTCGTGTACGACCACCACTCATTGGTCACAGGAGGTTCCAGACTACTAGGGGAAAAGGTTTAGTGATCTATTTCCAAAATTGAGTCAGTGAAAACCCTGTAGACCACGATGCTCTGATGCGCAACCCTGGGGCTAAGGCGAGCGGGCCAGAGCCTGGTTCTATCAACTATGGGGTCACCATGACATAGGGGCCAACTCGACTGACAGCGAACAACAACATGAAGTAAGCATGAAGTGGTTTCACATGGTGTCTTTTTATTTGCATTTTCCTAATGACTCATGATGCTGAACATCTTTTATGTACTTATTGGCTATTTGTATCTCTTCTTGGGGGAATGTTTGGTCCAGTCCTTTACCCATTTTAAAAATTGGGCTGTCATTTTGTTGTTGAGTTACGGGAGTTACTTACATATTCTGGATCCAACATATGACACCAGGTATTTTCTTGGTTTTGTATTGGACATTTTAAAACATTAGCTAATGGGATCCCATTCCTTAATGGGCTTTCCAATAACAGTGGCAGTCCTTTGGCTGCTCAACTTTTTCAATCTAGAAATGATTATGGTGTGTCTGGGACTTCAGTGTGACTCACTGTTTATTAGAGGCCTTAAGGTTTCAAGGATACCTAATACTAACATATTTGGAGTGGGTTTCTCTTATTTCATTCTGTGAATTAAAGTGGGCAGCTTTCACTACCTCTTGCTTTTATACTTAAGGCAACCACCTGGGGATCTTGTTAAAATACATTTTCTCATTTTTAAAGTCTAGAGCAGGGCCTGAGAGTACCTGCCTTCCTAACAAGCTCAAGTTGCTCTGTTGCTATTGGTAGTCTGATGCATCCTTTGAATAATAATATCCCTACAGGACACCATTAGTGGCACACCTGCTTTCTTCCTGTATTTGATAGCTATGCCCAAACTACAATTTCTTAATATCTGTGAACTTTCAGTTGGGCATAAC
>NW_022111357.1:29538095-29539738 GCF_000313985.2 Echinops telfairi
CAAAATTGACTAATCCCTATGTTAGGGTCTCATATATCTCATTTGAATGGCCTCACCTCCCAAAGGTGTTCCTTATTTAAATTGTTAGCAGGCTAGGCAACCTCCTCGGAGGACACCTCACAGTTGCACAGATTCATCGTCTCAGACACCCTATATAGGGTTGTGATGGGTTGGAATCAACTCGATGGCCGTGTGTTTGGTTTGTTTTACCCCTTTGTTTGGTGGGAGTCACAAAGCCCATGGCCGGAAGAGCCATTTCAAGTACTTCAGGGCACTGGAGCTGCTACGAACAAACAGCGGATATTCTAGCAGGAGTCCTTTCACTGGGGATTCATTTGGGTTATTAGGGTCGTGTTTGATGTTCTGAGAATTCACAATACTGGAAACAACCAGTTTGAAAGCATCCACTTTTTGTTGTTAAAGAGTCTTTAAATGGAGAAGGTGAGACTCTTCCTGAAGGGCATACATAATTGGATAGATGCATAGCTGGTTTTGATTGTTACTATCTTAGATATCTAGGGTTGCTGTAACAGAAATACCATGTGGTAGTGACATCATCTGTTGTCAATTTGAGACTTAAGGGTGAAGGGGTGGACTTAACCTGTCAATCAGGTCGCAGCTTGATGACCTCATTTGGAAGCGCTCAGGAGATAAATAGCTCGCTGGAGGCAGGACACACACTCACTCCCTGCGAGACATTCCTGTTGCAGACAGAGCCCTGGGGCTGGAGCAGCCTCCTGGTGACCCACTCAGCGCGGAGATGCTTGCACCACCACTAGATGCACAAGCCTCTCCACCCACTGGCCTGCGATCGTCCTGCACTCGGCGGCGGCATTGCATGCGTTGCCTGAGTCTGAAGAGGAAACTACCGACTGGCACTGGACATATGGGCTAATATCAGACTTACAGATTTTGTCAGGAGTAGGTTGGAATGTTTTTCTTAATTTATTCTTTATATAAAGCTCTTTTCTATACACATGTGCGTGTCTATGAATTTGTTTTTCTGGTCTACCCAGACTAACACACCACAAGTGAATGACTTTTACAAACAATCACTTATTGTCTCACAATTTAGAAGGCAAGAAATCCAAAATCAGAGCATAGACTCTAGGGAAATACTTTCTCCACTGCCTCACAGTTCAGGCGGAAGCTCCCGTATCTTTGCAACAGGTGTGGATCTGGTGTTCCTTGGACATCTCCATGTGTCTTGGCATCACTCTCCCACTGGGTCTAGAGGTTCTCAGGGGTGGAACTCTGGGTCCAAAGGATGTGTTCCACTCCTGGCCCTTCTTTCTTGGTGGTTCTAAGGTTCTTACGATCTTTACATGCTTGTTTAATCTCTTATGCAAACCATAAAGTCATTGGTTCAAATTCACCAGTTACTCCTTGGGAGAAAAATGAGATCCTCTGGTTCTGTAAAGATTAATAGCCTTAAAAAAAATTAATAGCCTTGAACACCCTGTCTAGAGTCACTAGGAGTTGGAACAAGCTCATTGGCAGCGATTTAAGATACAACCTAATCCTGTAGATGGCATCCTGCCTTATTAATATAACTGCCTGTAATTCTGCTTCATTAACATCACAGAAGTTAGAATTTGCAGCACATAGGATAATGACATAAAAATGGCCTAGCCAAGTTGACA
>NW_022111357.1:29540233-29542100 GCF_000313985.2 Echinops telfairi
CCTTACAGAAGGGTCACGGGGAGGAGACAAGCCAGTCAGGGTGCAGTATAGCACTGATGAAACATACAACTTTCCTCTAGTTCTTAAACGCTTCCCCCGCCCCCACCCATCATGATCCCAATTCTGCCTTACAAATCCAGCTAGACCAGAGGATGTACACTGGTACAGATAAGTGCTGGAAACACAGGGAATCAAGACAGATAATTCCCTTGGGACCAATAATGAGAGTAGTGATACCAGGAGGCTGAGGGGAAGGTGGGGGAGAAGGAGGAACCGATCACAAGGATCTACATAGAACCCCTTCCCTGGGGTGCGGACAACAGAAAAGTGAATGAAGGGACAGTGTAAGACATAACAGAATAATAATTTATAAATTATCAAGGGCTTGTGAGGGAGGAAGGGTGGGAGAGAGGGGAAAAAAATGAGGAGCTGATACCAAGGGCTCAAGTAGAAAGAAAATGTTTTGTGAATGATGATGGCAACAAATGTACAGATGTGCTTGACACAATGGATGGATGGATGGATTGTGATAAGAGTTGTCTGAGCCCCCAATAAAGTCATTTAAAAAGGACAAAAAGCTCCATCAGATGAGAACATACCTGCAGTGCTGACACACAGAAGCTAGGCGCCAAAGACTCGCCAATTTCTGCTCTAGTTACAGGAGAAGACATTTAAGTGTTTGTGGTGGAATGAATTCCTTTATGTTGCTTTTTGTCTGGATTCTTTGGAAAAACAGTTTGGGAGATTCCCCTTAGGCCCCGAGAAGTCTCCCCAGCTAGTTTTCTACCCCAGAGGATTGACTACCTTTGTCCAGGTTGCCATTTTCTGGGTAAACTGTGAAGGACTTGTGGTTTGTTGCTTTTTCTCTGACCCTGGTCTGCACGTGCCTCCTGATTGGTATGCCCTTTGCAGGGATTGGTCAATAGATTATGGAAATGAGATGAAGTGTACCTTCATATGCAAATGAAGTGTCTGGCCTACCAAGCTAGGATTGATCAGGTTGTGGCCCTGTGGGGAGTGGCCAGCCTTGATCTGGACCAGGAGTTTATGCATTTACATAACCAGCCCAACAGACAGATGCTCTTCAGACAGAAAGAAGCAGTGGGAGGAAGACTTAGGAAGACAGAAAAAGGAACCTCTTCTAAGAGCAGTTACACAGTTCAAGGACTGGGAGGCTGAAGGCAGTAAATGGATCCAGATGGGGCCCAGTCAGCAGTAACAGGCCTGGAAGGGGCCTGTAACAGAGCCAGTGACAGAGAGCTGGGCTGAGAGGAGGCCTGCTCTTTGCTGAAGAAAGGAGACTTTGCCTGCATTCCTCCTGGTCCTGTGTTGTGCCCTCTAACTTCCTTACTAAACCACTTCAGTGTGGGTGTTGTCTGGGAGTTCTCTGTGGCCCTTGCAATGAACTTGAACCCAGCAGAGCAGTGGAGAGTGCTGTGAGGACAGCTGCTGTCCAGTCAGCAAAAAGGATGGAGGGGCGGGGCTCAAACAGAACGCAAATGTTTAGGCAACATATGTACCAGTATGCTTGATACAATTGATGTGCGGATTGTGATAAGAGCTGTAAGAGCCTCCAATAAAATGATCTTTGAACAAAAATAAAAGGTTGGAGGGTGGAGGTATGTCTGACCTCCACTTCCTGGAAACCAGCTTTCTGCTGGTGATAATCTGCATTCCCTGTGACGGTAGATAGCTGTTATCATTATCACTGTAATGATTACTGCTGCCCAGTCACAGGGATAGAAATACAATTAGATATTGAGGAATCTGTCACAATAATCCATAGGATTAACGGGGGGTGGGGTGGGGGGTGGGTCATGGATGTACCAAGTTTATGAACACCGGTGTCCTTTGAAACAGCTGAACC
>NW_022111357.1:29542922-29544868 GCF_000313985.2 Echinops telfairi
AGCACATTTGTACAGATGTTGCATCATCATTTTCAAAACATTTTCTTTCTATTTGAGCCCTTGGTATCAGCTCACTTACCCCCCTCCCAAACCCTATATAACTTATACTTTTTTCATAAAATAGAATTATAGTAACTTTTAATGTCTTTCTTATTCATTTTAACATGGGTCACTTCTGGGCCAGTTTGGGTGGATGGGTCCCATTCCGGGCCATGTTTCCCCTCTTTTTGCATGCCTGCTCATTTTGCATTGGATGCCAACACTCGAATTTTATCTTCTCTGGTGCTGAATGCTTTTGGATTCCTATACATCTGACATTTTGTCCCAGGACGCAGTCAGGTGACTTGGAAACAGCCTGTTCCTTCTGGCCGAGGGCGCTGCTCCCTGCGCGCACTGCTCCGGTGAAACTGGCTACTGGCCTCAAGGTCTCCAGCTCACACTCAAGGACGCTCCCAGGGGGCAGCTGAAGCCTGCTCCTGTAAAGACCCCTCAGAGACCTCAGGTGGCTCAGCATCAACTTTGATGGCAGTGGGTTTGTTTGTTTGTTGACTGAGGAAGGCCTTCGCTCACGCACATTCTTTCCAAGACCCGGTACAGTTTCCCATCTGCCTGGTGGGAACAGACACTATTGCCAGCGCTGTGAGGGCACGGCCTCTCCCCCTTCCCTCTCATCTTTCCTCGTGGTTCTTGCTCAGACTTGGGCTTTATCTGGCGCTCCTCACAGCAGCTCTCTGCTACCTCCCCTCCCTGTGTGATGTTTCCTCCCTCTGCCACTCCAGCTTATGGACTCACTTAGTCTCCGAGGGCTCCTCGGCTCAGGAATCCCACTAAGTGCTGACTCAGTTTCCCTTTCCTGGACTGTGGCCTGGGAACTTGCCAGGCCATCATCAGAGCCATGATTGGGTTCACCGTCATTCGCTTTTTCTCAGGGGTCACTGTTTTTCTGGTGGGGTCTTGAAACCATTTTTTCGTATCTCCTGTCCACCTTCTGCTTGTTTCAGGTGGGAAGGTAAAAACCAATCCCTGTTACCTTAACGGAAGCCTAAGTCCAAATCCCACACCCACCAGGAACACTGGACACACAAAACCAGTGAGTAGTGAAGCCCTGGTAAGTGAAATTTGTATCCATTTGAACCCAAGTGCAGTTTCTTTTAGGGGAAGACTGCTATTACCTTATGGTTATACCCCTGAAACACATCCCCCAGGGCTGGCCCTTAGCTCCCCCTCCATGGAACTGGAGTGGATGAATAAACTATTCCAAGCAAACAGCTGTTGGTCAGTTGTGGGGTTTCTCCCCACATTTGCTGAGGGGCTTTGCAGTTTGCTCACTGACCGCCAGCAGCTCACTGGAACGTTCTGGGACTTGTTATTTGTGCTTGTAATTGCCCACAAAAATGTACCCTTTAAAAGCCTTATTTATAGGCAGATGGGGACTTTTTAGGGTGAGGGAGATGTTCGAAACTGGGTTTTGGTGGTGACACGATACTATGAGTTTACCCAAACACATCCAACATCATCTTGAAATGGGTACGTTTTGGGTAGGTAAATGATCCTCCAGTAAAACCTATTGCCTTTTTAAACAATTAGGTGAAAGATTTCCAAGGCATTTCAAGGTGAACAAAGGACAATGCCAAGCAGTTAGCACAGTGTAAACTGAGTTTTGATGTTTGTCAAACGCCACACAGGGTTTAAGAGGGTAGGAGGAAATGATGGTGGCTCTCACCTTGAACACGGAGCTTGGATAGCTTTCGTAAGAAGAGGGGAAAAAATTGTTTCAAAAGGAAGGCTAACATTTTTAAATAAAAAAGAGATAAAAAATGCAGAGAAAAGGGGCCTATTAGACACATCCAGGATGTCGGGGACCTTGTCTGAGATGGGGAAGCCGACAGCCTGATTCTAGCTCTCACTCTGCTCTTTGATTGCTGAACTAGACAGTGGAGTGAACG
>NW_022111357.1:29546588-29547880 GCF_000313985.2 Echinops telfairi
TCTGAAGCACAGTTCTGTGCACGGGGCCCCATGAGTTTGAATTGACTCAGCGACAGCTGGGGTTTTGTTTGCTTATTGGTTTAAACCACTAAGATGCATCTGGATTCTGGTGTTGACAAAGAATACCGAAAGCATCAGGGACTTCCAGAGAGAAAAGATATCTATCTTGCAAGAAGTACAGCCCAAATGCTCCTTCGAAGTGAGGATGGTGAGACTTTGCTTCACCTACTTTAGAGAAGTCACCAGGAGAGACCAGCCCCTGGAAAAGTAAGTCACGCTTGGTAGAGGCACAGTGAAGAAGAAGAGAAGCTTCTACAAGATGAACCGACCCAGTGGCTGCCACAACGGGCTCCAACACACAACAGCTGTGCGGCCGGTGCCGGCTGGGGCAGGGTCTAGGAATCAGAACCAACCCACCCAACAGAAGCTAACAACAGTAACAAGAGACCACGAGCCTGTTGGGTCATAAAAACTATTGAGGTCTCACAATTCAATCAGATCAACTACATTTTTTTCCTAGATGGTTTGGGAGGTAACATGAACGGTATCTTAGCTTCCATGATTGAAGCTCAGTCCACTTCTTGAATTTGATCCCTTTTTCCTTTCATTCAGGAGCCCTGGTTTTGTATTGCATTATGTGTTGGGCTGTTAAGATCAAGATTAGCAATTCCAAACCACCCAAGCTGCCCTGTGGGAGAAAGATGACATTTTCTACTACTGTAGAGTTACCTTCTCGGAAACCCCTAGGGGGCCGATGACTGGTCCTATAGGGTTCATGTTGTAGGAATTGACACCATGAACGTGAATAGTTTTTGTTCCATTGAAGAAGGTGCAGTGGGTAAAGTGCATGGCAGCAGCTGGCACCCAGCAGTCGTTCCTGGGGAGAAAAATGTGTCAGTTTGCTCACACAAAGCGTGCAGTCTTGGGAAACCTGGGAGACAGCTCTGTCCTCTGTGCCCCAGTCAGAAGGCAGCAGACTGGGTTTGGTGGGGGTTTCTTTGTTCGATGATGAAGCCCGAGCTTTTGGTGCCCTCTGCCGGCTAGACTCTGAAAGTGCACAACACCGCGATTCTTACAGCAGAGCCAGTGACTGAGCTGAACTTTCGTAAGGACATCCAGGTGGGGGAGTCAGAAAAACGGGTGGGTGACTGGACCGCCGGGCTGGGATTTGGCTGCGAATTACGTGCCTAGAGGTGAAAATTCCTGCCTCGGTAGGGAAAGAGGTGGACTCAGAGGCCCAGCAGTCAGAGGTGGAAGGAGAGCCAGGGTCGCTGTGGTTAGCGTTCCCCCCA
>NW_022111357.1:29551677-29553463 GCF_000313985.2 Echinops telfairi
AAGTCACCATTTATTCAACATCACCTGGGTGGGCAGCACAGCATCTTGCCTAGATGACCGCACTTCATTCTTTCAACAGCAGGGGAAAGTAAACGCTCCAAAGCCCATGCCTGTAATCTCTTAATGGGAGGGAGTTTTGTCCTCCGGGGGACGTTGGACTACGTCTGTAATGAAAACACAGGTGCCTAGGTGGCATGGTGGGTGTGGGAGTTGGGCTGCAAACCTCAAAGCAGCAGTTTGAAACCACCAGTCCTGCCCCCAGAGAAACAGGAGGCTGTCTGCGCCAGTGCAGTAAAGGCTTGCAGCCTCAGGAACCTGCAGGGGCAGTTCTACTCTGTCCTCCGAGGTGAGTCCACTCCCTGACAATGAGTGCTAAGGAAAATGGGTTGTTCTCAACTACAAACCGAAAGGTCGGGGGTTTGAATCCACTCAGTAAGACTGCGGAAGGAACATCTGGAGACACAACGGCAGCTTCCGAATCCACTCCAAGGCCATGGGTTTGGAGTGTGTGCGTGTGTGGTTTTCACAACTGGGTGAGCAGTGGTGCGCTTGGCTCACGCTGCTGAACCTCCCATCATGCAAAGCTGCTCAAACTGTAGGTCACAACCCCATTCAGTTATATAACTGGGAAAAAAATTGGCATTCGTAAACGGTTTCTGATTGCACAGAGACCAGAGCTTAATCCAAAGTCAGAGGAGAAAAGACTCGCAGTGTTCCTGGCAGCGCCTGCCCGTGCAGCGGAAAAGGGTTGGAGAGTGGAGAGCGCAGGGAGCGCCCCTCAGAAGCCCAGGTGGTTTCCTGTCGGGAGAAAGAGGAGCTTTGCTACTCCTGGGGAGAGTCCCAGTTTGGTAAACTCCCAGGGACCGTCCTGCCCTGCCTAGGGGGCCGCTGGGAATCGGGATGGGCTCCTGGCCAGTGAGTTTGGCTCGTTGGATTGGCCAGGGCAGCAGTGACGGGATCCCACCCCGAATGCCCACGGTGGCATGGGGCTGCGGCGCAGGCCTGGGTTAGGCTGGGCTCCCAGTTTGGATGGCTTGTAGGATGGTCCTTTCTTTTCCAGGTTCGGCCCCCGGCGGATCCGGGAGGAATCGGTAATGCTGCGCGCTGCCAATCCCAGCACGGGGGCCCTCCCCTTCCAGTCCCTCATGGTCTCGGACCTGGGCGATGTGAATGTCAATCTGTACAACCTCCAGGAGAGCTGCCGGCTCATTCGAGAGGCCTACCAGAAAATCGCAGCCGCTGGCTGTGTCCCCCTGACCTTGGGTAATGGCGGTCTTGATGGCCGGTTCTGTTCTCTGGGGCGTACTTATCACGGGCTGGAGCCCGGCTCCAGGGCCAGCTCCAGTGGGCAGGGAGACCCAAGGGGAGGGACATTTAATGCACTGACTTGAACCCCCGAGGAGAGGATGTTTGGAGAGCATGACTCACGCCAGCCGGAAGGTGGGCACTTGCCCCCGGTGCAAAATTCAAAAAGTGCTAAATTTTTCAATTCTCAAGATCAAGATCCATCAAGTATTGCTGATTTTCTCCCGGTGCCAATTACTTTAGTACTTTGTTCAATCTGAGTTTTAAAAATAGGACATTTAAAATTTTGTCTCGATTGAGATTGTTCATGCCCCTTAAATCTTGCACCCACTCACATCAGCTACTTTATCCCCCACGTCCCAGCGCGGACACCTGAGCCAAGGCGTGGCGAAGGCTCAGTAGAAGTGTGTTCCTATGAGGTTATCTGAGGGGAGTGCTAACTGCAAAGGGGGTTTTCCACCCTCCCTAACCCCTCACACAC
>NW_022111357.1:29553661-29568736 GCF_000313985.2 Echinops telfairi
GGTATTTCTTAAGAATGCAAATTGGCTTCTGCCAAATTGCCTGCCTTTTGCCCATGGTACTATGTGGTTTCTGGAGTCAGCCTGGTGTGAAATCTCTCAGCTCCACTTCTCGCTAGCTATGATACTTACTGTACCCCCCTTACAGTATTTGTTTTCTCACCTGTCAAATGGGAAGGACACCGGGTGGTGTTGGGGGAGGAACGTATTGGGAAAGAGCATAAAAAGCCCCAACATCATTCCTGGCACATTTAAACATCCATAAATGGGGCTCTTGGTAGCATCATGGGTTACACAGTGGGCTGCTAGCTACAAGGTCAGCAGTTTGAATTCACCAGCTGCTCCTCAGGAGACAGATGAGGTTTTCTGCTCCCATAAAGATTTATACTCTCAGAAACCCGAAGAGGCAGTTCTACTCTGTCTTCTAGGGTCGCTATGAAGCGAGTTTGGGGCTTGTTAGTCAGAATTAAGTATAGCAACAGTTTTTAGACCTGCACTGCCTCGTGAGGTAGCTACTAGCCACATTCAGACTCAAATTACTTTAAATGAGGTTAAATCAAATTTTAAATTCCTTAATCAGGCTACCATATTGCAATAGGCACAGGGGCTGTTATCGGTGCTCAGTGCCATCTGAGTATAAGGGAAGGAAACAAGGAGCCCATGGTACTGTGTCAATCCATCTTGTTGAGGGCCAGTCTTCTACTTTTCCAGGCCCCCTGTCTTCCTGCAGGCCCTGGGTCCTCCTGACAGTGAGTGAGCGTGTCCAAAGTCCATGAGTCTCGCCATCCTCGCTTGTAAGGAGCATGCCAGCTGTACTCCTTCTAATACGGATGTGTTCATTCATCTGACCGCTATACTGGCCAGTGCGACCACAGAGCAGTCCCATCATTGCAGAAAGTTCTATTGGACAGAGCTCTTTTAGGTATTTGCGTATAAATCTGCATTTGATGAATTTCCTCTTCTAAATGGCAGTAACGTATCAAACCCTCTACCACTGAAAACAATCTTGTGTTAGCCATGGTTAGCGTGCGTCTGGGGTCCCTGCCTGGGGCAAAGGGTTAAGTGCTGCCCTGCTAACGGAAAGATTGCAGTTCAAACCCACCTGGAGGTGCCTTGAGAGTGAGGAAGGCCTGGCGATCTCCTTGTGACGGGTCACAGCCTGGACAAACCCGGTGGGTCCCATGAGTTGGAATTAGCTCCCTGGTAAGTAATCAGCCCCAACCTTGGTTCTTCAGTCTAGTGAGAAGGTGGCAGGATGGGGTGAGTTTACCGTTCTGTGTTATGCGAATCTTATCCACAATCCATCCTTCCCCCCCTTTCTACCTTCCCCTCTCTCTTTGCAGGAGGAGACCACACGATCACATATCCCATATTGCAAGCACTGGCTGAAAAGTAAGTCCCCAGTGGCATGGTCCCAGCGAGGCTTCAGCATTCAAGAGCTAGGGAGTGAGTTGTTTGCTGCTGGATGACATTAAGTGACCTTCACTGGTGATAGGGAATTTCCAAATGAACGCTTCTAGGATTCAAAGTGAAGGCTGAGCGCCCACTGTCTGTCAGTGACAGGCTAGAAGGCAAGGCTATGTATTATTAACACTGCTGGGCCCCTCGTTGGCCCTGCATCCGTTCTGGGATGCATGCTCAAGGGTTTGCAACTGGCCTCTGATTTTAGAGGATGAGCTTCTCCAGTTGGTTAGTGTCTGTTTGCTGTAACGGCCAAGTCCAAATACTGAGAGGCCCAAAGGGAGAGCTTGCTGAGGGCAGTCCTGTTTTCTCCAGACATGGTCCCCTTCCCAGACAATGGAAAGCCTCATTTCTGAGTAGCGGACGTTCTCCAGGGATTGACTTGTCTTGCTGTGGTTTGGGGTCACGGAGTCACCTCAGACCCACGGGCAGCCTGTGTACCCCGAGAGGCAGCACCTCGCAGTACCGTGCCGTCTCCGTGACTGCCGTATGTTTGAGCGCATGGTTGTGTGTTCTAAGTACCATATCTTCCCACTCCTACAGCTTATCTTCCAGCACCCAATAAACAAATAAAAAATAAATCCCCCACTCACCTCCATCCAGTCCACGCCAATCCATAGCGAGCCTGGAGGGCAGGGTAGCACTGCCCTGTGGGTTTCTGAGACTGTCACTCTTTACAGGAGTAGAAAGCCCGTCTGGAGAACATTCTGCCGTGGTCCGTCAGGTTGTCATGGGCTCCTTTTCAGAAGGAGGCGCCATGCCTCCCTTCCTGATCCATCGTAGCCTGGAGGTTCTGCTGGAACCTGCCCCCCATGGTTTTCAAACACTGGACATGTACATCGTACACCGCTCCCAGTGTCAGGGCGCTGCACAGGCCCCCACCAGAGAGCAGGCCGATGTGTGTGTGTGGGGGTTGGCCTGTGGGCCCACGTGGTTTCAGGTGGAGGTAGAAGGGCAGCGGGAGGTGCAGGGGCACAACTGGGACAAGAGAAGGTGGTCAGGGTGGACTCTAGTTGGGGGGTGGGGTGGGTACAGGGCTTTTTTCAAAGCTAAGATTTGCATGATACATTTATTTGGGGTGGCTGGCAGGGCAGGATAGATGGAGATTAGGGGGCAAGGGCTTGGTTCAAGCATCTGCTTGGTGCCACAGTTGGAGAATGGGGCTGGGGGATGGGCGGTGGTCCATTCAGCCTGCAGCCGCGCCAGCCTAAGCCACCCTCCCTGCCTCATCCACGAGAAGCGAAATGGCGACAGGGCGACCTGTCCGTGTTCTGCCCGACTTCTCAGAGTTTATTGCCCCTGTGAGATGCTAAACCATCAGGTGTTGAAGCCAGAGGCCAGTTGCAAGTAGGGATGCCAGGCCCACGGGTCCCCTGACTTGCCCCATGTCCTCAGACACGGCCCCGTGGGGCTGCTGCACGTGGACGCGCACACGGACACGGCCGACCAGGCCCTGGGGGAGAAGCTATACCACGGGACGCCCTTCCGCCGCTGCGTGGACGAGGGACTCCTGGACTGCCAGCGAGTGGTGCAGATCGGCATCCGGGGCTCCGCCAGGACCCTGGACCCTTACAGATACAACCGGAGCCAGGTGACCGCCGGACACCCCGCCCTGCGCCCACTCTGGGGCCTGACTCCAAGTCACGTTCAGGGAGTGGCCCGTGGAGGGCGCAGGGGAAGGCCTCTGGACCGGGTTGGATTAGGGTTGGGGTTTCTCCTGGGAACAACGGAGAGCGCCAGACCAAGGTGAGCTGCCACTTGTCGCTCCCCAGGGCTCTTATACAAGGGGACACTCCTCCTGGGGCTGCTCAGGAGCTGCGTGTGCTGTTTCAGCAAAGCTTCTCTCCGACCTCAGCTCTGCAAGTCAGCCTTGACTCTTTACCGGGTCCCCGTGCCTCCATTCCCCAGCCAGCCTCATCTGGAAGCTGGGACAGTCGTTCCTGCCTCGTGGGGGCTGAGGGCCGGATGGCTTAGCCAGAGGCTGGCACCTGGGAGAGGCCGACATGCTCCTGCGGTGCGGTGCGCAGAAGCTGTGGCCTTGAAGCTTCCACTTCCGCTCTCCCCAGGGCTTCCGGGTGGTGCTGGCTGAAGACTGCTGGCTGAAGTCGCTGGTCCCCCTGATGGGGGAGGTCAGGCAGCAGATGGGCGGCAAACCCATATATGTCAGCTTCGATATCGATGCCTTGGATCCTGCCTATGCCCCAGGCACAGGGACACCTGAAATTGCTGGTCTCACCCCTAGTCAGGTAAGGAGGTGCCATCAGTGAGGTGGGCAGGGGCATTCCTGGACCAGTAGCGAGACTTCAGAAATCACAATTGGGTTTGAGGAGAGCCACGTGAGGCTTTGAGGCCTGGGTACTCCCCCAGTGAGTGGCAGGGCACCTGTCTCTTCATTAGGATATAAAACATCTCCTTGCCTCTGGTCCATTTGTAGTCAGCCCACGGGGATAAGGTTGTGTGTGCCCTGAAGCATTCAAAACTTACCTTTCTAGGGAGAAAGGTAAAAAGTGCACACCAGACTAGCCACCACTCAAGTAATCGCAGTGTTATGACCTAATGCTAGCGCTAGAGGCTCATCCACATAAAGTGCCCGTGAGGCTGGCGGATGGTAAACCCAGAGAGGTGGGAGTGTGGCTGCAACGAGGTCAGCTCCAGGAGGACAGGGCCTTCCTTCTGTTCACTGCCCTCCACTCAGAGCCTGCAGTGGTCTGTGAACTGTACGTACCCCAAGATAACTGATGGGCTGACTGAATGGGGGCTGCTTAAGCCTCATCAGTTATCTGAGGTAAGAAAGGGCAGTCTTCAGAACTCCCAGAGCCATCTCAATTCCCATCCCCCAGCACCCCCCTTCCGAGGGCAGTGCTGCCTGCAGCTGCCTCAGCAGATGGAACCCCCTCCCAATGGGGCGCCTCTCTTAAGCCACCCCTGCGGCTC
Organism: Echinops telfairi; assembly: GCF_000313985.2. Lineage (NCBI taxonomy): Eukaryota > Metazoa > Chordata > Mammalia > Afrosoricida > Tenrecidae > Echinops > Echinops telfairi. The sequence continues at coordinate 29,558,054 of NW_022111357.1, forward strand.
CCATTGAGGTGACTGCATGCCCTCCCTTCCTTCTACCTGGAAACCCCTTTCCCTCTCCTGGGCTCAGGTGGTTCTTTGAGCTAAGTGCTTCCCCCTTGGGGTGGGGGTGGGGGCTGACGTCTCTCCAGGCCAATCTCCTTCTCTTTCACGAGCGGACTCCTCTCAAAGTCCTATATACCCAACGTCGCAATGCCTGATCTGCTTGCTCCCCAATCAGAGGCTAGATGTGCGTGTCCCTGAAAGCCTACCAGTGGCTGGCAGTCAGCCAAGTGTTTATTGAGGGAAAGTGGCACTTCCACGTCAAGGGGGACAATGGCCCACATAGGGGGAGCCATCCACTGGAGCCTGTGCTAGTCGCTTTGCATCGTGCACAGTACCACAGGCATAACTCGCACCTTATCTTGAACAGGCTCTGGAGATCATCCGGGGCTGCCAAGGCCTGAGTGTGGTGGGCTGTGACCTTGTGGAAGTGGCCCCATTGTACGATCCTTCTGGTGAGTGAGAGAACGGGTCCATTGGCAGCGGCTAGTTTAAATTACATTCATCTAGGTAGTATGTAGAGAATGGATGGGTTCCCTTGGACCTGCCAAACACATCCTGGAGTGAAGAAAATAAACCTATTATTGCACGCTTATAAACAGGAGCTAATAACCGTAACAAGCCCCATGGGAGGTAGCTGTGGCTTAATACGCTTTCCCCAGTGAGCAGAAGCAAACGAGCAGGCTGCAACTTCGGGGTGGAGTAGCACAGCTCCGCCCTCGTCCGCTGTGCTCCTGGAAATGGAATTGGCAAAGTGTACGTAATCAAGTGGGGGGCCTGGCATTGGGGGCCTGGCATTGCTCGGATGTGCCAGCCTAACGCTTCTACTTTAGAAAAGCTTACAGCCTAGCCTAGCCCATCAGCCTCAGAGAGTAAATAAACAGCAGACATATCATGGTTAAGATTTTCGGGGAGAAATCAGGTCCATCTCTCGGTAAACAAAGGAACTTGAATTTTAAAACACTCTTTTCCAGTGAATGAGGATGGAGGCTGAATCCCAGGGGCATTGCCTCCACGGGGTGGCTGTGCAGCCCATTAGAAAGGACAGAAGGCAGAAGGCCGGAGAGCTGCAGAAAGGCATGCTGGGAGGCTGCTGGGGGAGGCAGCCTGTTGGGTAGTCAGTGTGGCTTTCTTTCTTCACAGGCAACACGGCACTGCTGGCGGCTAACCTGCTGTTTGAGATGCTGTGTGTTCTTCCCCAAGTGAAAGCTGTCTGAGCGGCATCAGGACAGAACAGCAGGGGGCGGTGCCTGAGGCCAAGGTCTCCAGAAGCATCTCTGAGCAGTCAGGTCCTAGGCAGTTGATGTCAGCCCCAGAGGCTGGCGGAGTGTCACTGGGGTCTGAGACATCAGGGCAGCACTCCCATCCAAACAGCGAGCATCTCAAAGGAGTTCGGATTAACCTTGAGAAAAGGGGCTACAAAGTGCTTGTATTTGGCTTTGGATGAAAAGATGGGAAGAAATGGAAAACGGAGTTCCCTAAAAATTGAAAATGCAGAAATGAAATGAACAGGGTGAGGAAATGAGATGGTATAAGCATTCCCTATTTCCCCCAGCTCTTCCTGTTGTTCAGGAATGGAGCGCTACACATGCTTTTGGGACCACTCCAGAAAAAAATGTAAGGGGGAAATGGACATGCAGAGCTTTAATAAAGCAGCTTTTTGCTTACACCAGGACTGCAGAGGGGATGTTTGTTTATTAGGCCGGATCAGATTAGTCAGCTGGCCCCAAAAGGCCCTCAAAGAGCTTCCTCTACTGGCCCCTGTGCCTGCCTTGGCCTGGCACGATCCATCCGTCATACCGTGCAGCCTCCCGGGCAGCGACCCTTCACTCACACCGGTGTGCTCCCTTAGCACGAGCCAAGCGAGCTGCAGCACTAACCCTGCAACACGGGGTCTGAAGCTCGGTCACCGGCTGCAGCACAGGAGCAAGCCCATCATCGTCACACAGCAAAATAGTTTATTTCTGTCTCCAGTCTGTAAGGTTCTTAAAACAAAATAACATCAGCTTCAGTGCCTGTTCGCGATACAAAAACACAAAACAAAACACAAACATAAAAAAGACACAATTTGCCAAATAAGTTATTTGTTTCGAAGAGTATCAAATGTGCAAAATATTCACCTTCTTTTAGACCCAAGGGCAGTCACCCTCCTCGACAAACTCAGCAGTCAGCAGCTGCCACGCTGCCAGTTTTCGTGGGACAATGTCAGGTCTTTGGACTCGCTCGGGTAACATTTCTCTCTGGTAAGATTTTTGCATCAGCTTTTAAACAGTTTTACTTTAAAAAAAAGGAAGGAAAGGGTTTTTGTGTTTGTTTCCAAGGCTTCTTCCCTAACAAATCAAACCTCGGCAAACACATTCAGATCCCATGTTTCTATCCTGAGTCGACATTTAGGACCCACTCGGTGGTCACCGTACATGAGCTAGGGTGACAGCATATACCAGTGGACGGATATGACTAGGCTGGGGATGAGGGGGGGAAGCATTACATTTAGGACCCACTCGGTGGTCACCGTACATGAGCTAGGGTGACAGCATATACCAGTGGACGGATATGACTAGGCTGGGGATGAGGGGGGGAGCATTCAACGTTTAGTTTCACGGTCAGTGCATGGTGGCCGCGAGGCCATAGTACTTGATGGAGGCGGGGCACCCCGCTCCTGGGGTGCTTGCGTGACTAGAGCTGACAACCTCTGTGCTTGGCAGATTGTGCCGCCAACACTGGAGCTGCACAAACAGCGTCTTGATATGGGAGTGTATTTCTATAAAGACTTGTTCTAGGCTGGTTACCTGCTACACGATGGATGTATCTTGTGTGGAATCTGTATCAACCCGACAAACCCAGTTTAGAACGGCACCAACAGACCAATATTGACAGCTTCGAGATCTTTCAGGACGAGGAAGTGAACTGAGACCAAAATGGGGCTGGAGAGGATTACATTCACTAGAAAGAGAAATGTAGCTTTGGCTGCACCTGGCTGGAGCTCACACATTCGACACAAAGAAAGTCATCAAATTGAGGAAAACAGCATTCAGGAGAGGCTGAAGTTGGCCAACAGATGGTCCCACGGGAAAGAAAAGGGCTCCAGAGTCCCCAAATGCTTGGAAAGAGCATCCTCTTGGGGGACAAGTCTACTGCACACCCTCTGAGGAGAACCGCAGGACTGGGATCTTTCCAGGCCTCTCACCCCTTCCTTCGGCGGCCACACGTGGGCGGTGCGGCTGTCTGACGGCACTATTTTACATAATAACCACAGAGAACAAGTCTGGGGAGTTTGGGGTTTTCAGAAATTACGATGGGGAATTTCATTAGTACCAGAAATTACAAACTAAAAAAACCTACCACAGACAAAGATACTTCTCATATGAGTGACCAGCCATGAGGCCTGGGCCAGCCAGAAAGCCAATGGATCCCTTGGCCACTTCCTACTGGGCCGGGGCATGGCCTTCGGTGGCGTCAGCCATTGTTATAGGATCAGATGGAAGGAAAAAGGCTGGAAGTGGTTTCTCTTAAAATAAAGCTGTTGATGGCGAGACTATGGGAGTTATTCCTGGCCTGAAATAACCCGACTTAACTGCTGGAGCTCAATATTTAAATCTGCTAGGATGCCAATGGTTTAAAGCAATGGTTGAAATAAATAAATACTAATGTAGTAAGAAACATCCTGTCACTGATTCTTGCCCTTCGCTTGACGAAAGGCAGTTGGCTTTGACATCTGAACAGACCACTCTCAGAAGCTGTCCAACCCCAACGGTGGTTTCACCCTGATGAAAAAACAAGCAAGAAAACCAAAGACCACCCCCCAAACCAAACTACCCTCAGAGTAGCTGGTCTGCTCCAGCCTGGGGTCCGTTGGACACTGGGGCCCAGCAAGTGGGGTGCTGCTGATCAGTCTGACCCCCATCCTGGGGAAGCAGCCACCAGGTAAGAATGAGAACCGTTCTGATGAGCTGTAGAAATAGAAGCCAGAAGTGGAAGAAAAAACCAAGAAGGCCTTTTGCAAACCAGGTGTCTAGAACCAGTCTTGGCTCCCTCGTCGCAAAAGAGGACTTGAGATACAGCACTTTGAGGATGACAGGTCCAAAAGACAACTGTCGATCAGCGTGAAGTTCCTTGAGACGGACATGTCTGTGTCTCACTAGGGAGACACAGTGGGGGAGGAGCGCCTGAGGGCCTGGCTCCCTGGCGGGGGAGTCAATTCAGGTGAACATCTACTGGCTCACAGATAGCAGCTTATCTCTACGCTCAGAGCACAAGACTACCAGTTATGGCTCCTATGATCCACACCCTACATCGACTGAGGCAGAAAGGCATCGGGAAGCAGATGGGGAAATGGCTCCAAGGAATTCCAGTCCTTCTCGCTGGGCAGACCCCTCCCTCGGCGGCGCTGGTGGATGGGACTTCTGGAGAGGGACCCCAGGGCTCAGGCCGTCCATCACTGTCTGCCTCCTCCCTGTCCTTTGCTTGAGAACAAAACCAGACTCACACATACACACCCCACACCTGTCTCCTTTTAAAACGGTGGCTGAAAGAGCTTTCGCAGGAGGATACCCCCAAAATACACAGTTGGTTCTTTACGAGTGGAAAAGCCAGTAAGTGTCAGGCGGCTTGGAACGGAGAACCTTTCAGGAAGCAGGTGCAGGTGGTGGCAGTGGGCGGTCCCAGGGCTGGAGCATGCACCTCAGTGGAGGCACGGCAGGGCGGAGGAGCGGGTTAAGCGACCCGCCTGCACAACAGGCTTCCAGGTCCCATCTAGGCACTGCTGCAGGGGGGCTGTGATGGGAAGTGCACGTGACTGGGACAACCAAGGAAGTGGGATGGGCCATGTATTTTAAATAGTATGGCATTCAAATGAGGGGGAGGGGCATAAAAGGAGATATTCTAATCTAGGAACTCAACCTTGTGGTGTTTCGTACTCCTAGGTTAGACCGGCCAAAGGAAAGATTCTTCTAGTTGTTGTTCTAGAAGAGTGATCTAAAATCTATACTCTGTTTGTGGGGAGTCCTGAAAATACCTGTTCACAAGGGCATGTTAAAAAGTTGGAAGAGTTCGGTTCTCTTTGTGAAATCCTGTCAGTCTAATTCAGGCCAGGATGGGATATAAAACCTCTGTAAGGAGCCTTCCAACAGGCGTTCCATCCACAAGGACAGCTTGCTCAATTTCCCCTTGATGGGCTTGGACCCGAGGCCACAGGAAGCTTTCCCTCGAGCTTCGCCCAGGTGGAGGGAAGAGTCAAGGTCACTGCACGCCCCCAGGGCTGCTTCCTCCTCTTCCAGGGTTTTTTGGGGCTTGAAGAGGCAGAAGTATTTCTTGTGGCCGTTCAGAGCCAGCACGTATCCCGTGTAGTCACGATCCATGAAATGCTTATCGTACTGATTGGGGATCGGGGCTGCATCCTGAGCGAATTCCAGTAAGTACTCCAGCCACTCCCTGTGCTTGTCCAGACTCAGGAAGGAGAAGTGGAGGCAGCTGCTCCTGCAGGAAGAACAGAATGCAGCTGTTGGTAGGTAGTTCCTGACACACACTGTGCAGGTGACAGACAGGGTATGGAGCTGCGCCTCAGAAGGGCCCCGAACAAAAAACAAAAAAAAGGGCCCCGGGGGGGCCAAAACGCCCCCTCAAACGCCCCCCGGGCCCCGCAACCAACCCAACCCCCCCCAAGCCGGCCGGCCCCCGGAAAAGCCAAAAGCCCAAAAAAACAAGCCCCAATCCGAAAAGGAACCGGGAAACCGCCCAAGTTCACTCTCCTCCTCTGTTCACAGCCAACAGAACATGAAGTCAAAAGGGGCTAAAGGGCCGCACCATGCAGGCTTCCAAGTTGGGGCTGGGGAGCTCAGTCAGCATCTCACGGACAGGCAGAGCGCCTCCAAGTCAAGGCGCTCCTCCCCCAGGTGTCCCGCTCCCCGCGGCTTACCCAGTGAACGTGTACACCTCCAAGGCGAACTTCTGCAGCAGGCTGGTCTTGGTGGAACTGGAGAGGATGAGGACGACGTTCATGTGGCCGGGCCTCAGGCGGACCAGGTTACTGGTGTAGGTCACATGGGTGAGTTCCGTCACCTCCACAAAGCCTTTTTTAGGGACCTTGCTGTGGGGAAATATCAAGGCGCTAGATGTTTATCAGGCTAGAGCAGCCGTTCTCAACCTGGGGGTCGAACGACCCTTTCACAGGGGTCACCCCATTCATCACAGGAGCAAAAGGACAGTGATGGAAGTAGCAACAGAATAATTTTCTGGCTGGGGGGTCACCCCAAAATGAGGAACTGTATGACAGGGTCGCGGCATGAGGAAGGTTGAGAACCGCTGGGCTAGAGGAATGCCATCACTTGACAAAAGAGCATGAGGAAGCCAGACGCTGTCTTTAATAAGCTGGGTCTGTCTAACATTCTTGAGCCTAACCCACTGGCGGGAAGGGGAGGACCCTGATTTTGTGACCCTGGACCAACACAGAGCCGGCCTGCTGCTGCTTTTCTGTTGGAGAAGCAGCAGCCTTATGGCAGGGTGAAGAAGGCAGCTGTCAGCCAGCCTGCCTCTCCTCCCGGCCACTCCTGCTCAGACTCAAGGCCACGGCCACAGTGACTCGCCACTTTCTGCCTCTGGCCCATCTGCCATCTGGGTGGTGTGGCTTTACCACCTGCTTTCACCATTAAATCTGAGACGGAGAGACAAGTTACATCTATCCATCTACCCATCCACAAGTGGCTTTATTCCACTGCTACTGGTCAGTGGGCCTGGTGCCGTGGGAGGCGAGTTCCCAGTTCTGCAGGAGAGACAACCCCCTCTGTCCACTGCCACCTGCTGTTGTCTTTGCTGAAGGCTGGTTCAGTCTTCCCAGACTTCTTATGGGATTCCTCTTTCTCCGGAGGGCTTGACTCTCTCTCATCGTTGGAGTCACTAAAATAAGAGAAAAAGGAGTTTTTTTTTAAAAAAGGCAGATGACCCCAGAGGTCCCCTTTCAGAACGTGTCCGAGAAGCCGCTGAGGCGCGTACCTGAACGCCTGCATGATGACAGTGCCGAAGAGGATGAAGAGGGCTGAGAAGATCAGGGACAGGAGGGGCATCATTTCCCGCCTAAAATAAAGGTGACAAACCGGTCAGTCGAAGACGGGTGGCTGTGATGTCTCACCATGCGATTTTAAGTCTCTTCCCTCTCACTAAAACAAATCAAATAACCCCAAACTAAAAAGTCTTCATAAAAATAACATTTTCTAATGTCATACAATAGTTTTTGTTTCTTTTTGATATGGTAGTGGCAGAAGGAGGGTAGAGCTGTTTTAACTGTTCTCACAGCTTCTTCTGAAAGCTTGGCTTTGTCTTTCAGTGAAAATAGGGCTATCCTTCAGGAGTTTTGCCTAAGAAAACAAGGTTCACAGGGAAATAGATCTATGTATATACATTTATTTTTTAAGTTCTAAGATAGCAGACGGACATTGGGCCTCTACTCAAGTCCTCCCTCAATGCAAGAAACTTTGTTTTAATAGCCCGGCATTCCGTGAAGCTCACCTTCCAGACCTGATCACTGAAGGCAAAATGGGTGCATAACAAATGTGGTGAAGAAAGCTGATGGTGCCTGGCTATCAAAAAATATAGTGTTTGAGGTCTTAAAGGTTTAAAGATAAACAATTGGCCATCTAGCTGAGAAGCAACAAAGCCCACATGGAAGAAGCACATCAGCCTGTGTGATCATGAGGTGTTGATGGGAACAAGTTATCAGGCATCAAAGACCCAGAACAAAGAATCATATTCATGCGAACAAGGGGGAGGGTGGAGTGGAGACCCAAACCCTATCTGTAGACAGTTGGACATCCCCTTACAGAAGGACACAAGGAAGAGACAAGCCAGTCAAGGTGCAGTACACCATTGATGAAACATACAACTTACCTCTAGTTTTTTTAATGCTCCCCCCACTCCAACCTATCATGACCTCAATTCTACCTTACAAATTTGGGTAGACCACAGCATGTATACTGGTACAGATAAGAGCTCCAACACACGGAATCCAGGACAGATAAACCCCTCAGAACCAATAATGAGAGTAGCAATACAAGGAGGGTAAGGGGGAAAGTGGAGGGAGTAATGGGGAACTGATCACAATGATTGGCTTATAAGCCCCTCCCCCAAACCCCCACGAACTATAGAAAAGTGGGTGAAGCAGTTGGTGTAAGACATGAAAAAAAAAATTATAAAGGGTTCATTAGGGAGGGAGGAAAAAAAGGAGAAGCTGATACCAAGGGCTCAGATAAAAAGACCATGTTTTGAAAATGATGATGGCAACATATGTACAAATGTGCTTGACACAATGGATGAATGTACAGATTGTATAAGATGTGTAAGAGCTGTAAGAGTCCCCAATAAAAAGATTTAAAACAAGAAAAGAGAACAATAAGGTAATAAAGGACTTAAGGTACGAACATGGACGGACTTCTGTATCTAGGGAGCAACACTGGTTAAAACCTCAACTTGACTGATGGTCTTTCTGAGCAGAGTAATTGAGACGTGGCCCAGAGGAGCAGGAGTAAGGAGAAAAGTCAGCTTTTCAAGAGTCCCTCAAGGGCTGGCGGTCTAACGCTTGTTTCTCCCACAACACCCACTCTAGGCTGGCTACTCTCCCGGTGCAGGAGCCAGACAGGGACAAGACGTGGCTGTGGGCTCCAGGAGCTCTGTCTCACAGTGGTGGCAGTGGGCTCGAGTCCAGTCCCCATCCCCTGGCATATCTATGTACTGGGCTCTGTGTGGCCAGGCTCCGAGGGCAGGAGGGCAGGCAGCCTGAGGCACTGCTGTCTGGAAAGGCAACTGTGGAGAGCCTTTCCGAGGCAGTGGGAAAGGGCTAGCAGATATCGACTAAGTGGTTACTGCAGGCAGGGAAAGACGAGGGGGCAGCTGTAGGAAGGACCACAGCGTTCTTCCATCGCCGACGCAGAGCAAGCACTGCAAGGGGTGCGGCTCTTCCGCAGGGAAGTCCTGGGGCCGGTGTGAAGCTACCCCAGCAACACACCTACCAGTTGTTGTGTAAGATGCTATCCCAGCAGTCTGAGATGTAGTCAGAGGCTGAGTAGAGCCACCGAAGTAGAAACACCTGGGGAAGAAGATGAATGCAGGTCAGGATGCGCCCCGGGGCGACAGACACGCTCCCCCCCCCAACCCCCGCCCAAGGCTGGACGCCCATCGCCAGCCCTGTGAGCCCACAGTCCTGCCCAGCAGCTCAAGCTCTTGGGGCCCCGGTGCTTACAGGGGCCAGTTCATCGGTCAGGTCGGGAAGCACCGCTTCAGAAGACAGCAGAGCCGGGTCTTTGCGCAGCTGGTCGAGATAACCCAGAAGGGTGAATTTGTCGCTCTCACTGCCAGTCCAGGGGCCTTCCAGGGTCTTGTAGACAACCCTTCCCGCGGTGTTACGCCTTTCCAAGATAGACACCTGGGATGTGAAGTGGGGGGGGACCATTTGAAGTCTCAACAGCTTACTGTGTTCCTTCCCACTTCGGGAGTACAGTTTACTGACAGACTATTTTTTGGGGTGACTTTCCAAAGCTTTTGGTGAGAGTTACTAATATCACAATAAAGGGAACCTCTGTCTTCAAGTGATCCCCCAAACTGAGGATTCCATAATTATCAAAACAATGACATCGGAACAGAATTTCATCCTTCTCTAGAGGGATGATCCCGGGAGGGGAAGCGGAGCTCACCCAGGATGGAGAGAAGGAAGCAGAAGTACAGGGGGTGTGGAGGGGTGGGTGACAACCTGACATGGGACTTCCCCAGCACAGGACTGGTGGTCTAAAGACTTTAAGGAACCCTGGTGGTGCTGTGGGTCATATATTGGGCTGTTAACTGCAAGTTTGACAGTTCAAACACACCAGCCGCTCCTCTGGAGTAAGATGAGGCTGTCTTCCCCATAACGATTTATAGCCTCAGAAACTCTTTTGGGCAGTCTTCCCTGTGAGGTGGAACCAGCTCAGTGGCAGTGGGTTTGGCTATGTTCAAGCAAGACTTAGACACTAGGACACTGCACCAGGCATGAAACAGAGAAAAGGGTGGATGTGCTTCAACTGTGACCCATCAGAAAGAGGCTGTCTCTTATACTTAGACAAGTGGCCATCTAGCAGGGAAGCAACAAAGCCCACGTAGAAGAAGCACACCAGCCTGTGTGATCATGAGGTATCAATGGGAAAAGGTATCAGAAGGTCAAAAATAAGCAACCAAATCGATGTGAAGGGGCATGGATGTAGTGGAGACCCCAAATCCCCCGGTAAGATAATTGGACAGTCCCTCTCAGAAGGCCCAAAATGAAGCGATGATCTATCCAGGGTGCGGTATAGCACCGAGGAAACACATAACTCTCCTCTAGTGCTTTACTATTTCCTCCCCCTACAATTATGGTTTCGGTTCTACCTCATTAATCTTGTTAAGAGTGCGTATGGGCCTTAGTAAAATTAATATCTTTTGATGCATGAAAGCCAACATCGGTAACCCCACAGAAAAGTAATGGGAGTAACGGTTTCCTGAGGGCATGGGAAGAGAGGTGGGGAAGGGGGAGCTGACAGCAATGATAACTGTATAACATCACTCGAGGGGAGTGGTGAATGGACAGTGTAAGATACAGCCCCCCCATATATATATAAAACATATATATGCTATATATTATATATAATA
>NW_022111357.1:29570201-29571293 GCF_000313985.2 Echinops telfairi
GGGTGTCTTCGTTCATGTGTCCAAATATTGACTGAGCACCTACTACATGCCAAGCACGATGCTCACATGGCTCTTATATACCGCTGGGGAAGACAGCTGTCATAACAGACAGCTGTCATAACAGTGTGAGAAGAGTGCCTATCTGTCTATGCATTATAAAAGATAGTGAGTGACATGTGAGACAGACCCCAACCGCCCCCCACCGCCCCCCCAAATACAAAGGGGCTTCAAGAAGCTTGTGGGAAAATTCCATCATTTTCTCTTCTACATGACGGCTCATCAGAGCCTTGGCGGTGTGGTCGTTATGCACTGGCTGCAAGCCGCATGGTCAGCAGCTCAAAAGAACATGGGCGGCTCCGCGGGAGAAAGACTGGGTTTTCTACTCCATAAACAGGCAGCCTCGGATACCCACAGGGGTGGCCCTGAGTCAGCCCCGACTCAACGGCTGTGAGTCGAGTTTCATCTATGAAAGGAAAAGGGTAAGGGGCTAGAAAGAAACTGGAGGGGCTGGGGGTGGGGGTGGGGGGTGAGGAGGGCAGTCATGAGCTCTGAAGCAAGTGAGCCACAGAGAAAACGGGAACATTCCAGGGAGTGAGAAGCCAAGTGCTGAGAAGCCGAGACAGAGGGGCTCGGTCTGACTGGGTCAGTAGGTGATGCGGGCAGCACTGGGGAGTCATGATGGGAGGCGCCAGGGGCCTGTTCTTGGGGGCAGTGGTAAGAGAAGTAATTAGTTCTGGGGATTTTAGTTGAAGGCTACATAAGCAAAAATCCTTACAACCCTCGATATTTTACTTTATATTAAAGCCTTTCTTCTCTGTAAAAAAAGGGACATTAAAATTCTTTTAACACTATGAAGGGGCTTAAAAATTTGTGAAAAAACTCATTATCTTTCAGTTCTATTTGTCCACAAATTTTCTGCGCTCCCTCACATTTTAGTTATATTTTCAAGTACCATATATGCTACAGTATAAGCTGACCCAAATATCAGCCGAGGCACCTAATTTTACCACAAAAACTGCATAAAAAATGTGCTGAAAAACTTGGTTTATACTCGAGCACATATGGTATGATGGGTAGCTTTCCTTTTTTTTT
>NW_022111357.1:29579629-29581382 GCF_000313985.2 Echinops telfairi
ATGTTTATTCCACCCGTCCAGGACCTATAGATCCACTTCCCTGCATCCTTTGAAGATATGTTTATTCCATCCATCCCGGACCTATAGATAAGATAAATGAGCGCTTCCCTTTGAAGCCCCTGTGTGCAGCTGTGCCTGCCACCAGGGATATAAAAACGCAGCCAGAAATTCCCCTCGTGCGGCTTCACTGGCTCAATACCTGAGTTGCTGAACCCGCCCGCAAGCTTCTCAATAAAGCCTGCTTCTAAAATTTTACCAATTGAATCTTTAATTCCGTTTCGCGCCCCAAAAACCCTTACAGTCCGCAGTAATGTAGGAAAAGAAGTCAAAGTCAAAGGACAGAAAGGGAAGGAGTACAACTGTCATGAATTTTAGATCTGACTGAGGACTCAGCAAATCTGAAAGAGGGTCCAGATAAATTATTTAAATCAATAAAAGGTTCAGCAAGTCTGCTAGATCAAATGTCAATATTTAAAAATCAGTTGTTTTAACAATGAGCACAAGAAGGAAGAAAATGTTCTAGAACTGATTGCAGTGGTGATGGTACCACTTTTTAAAACATGACTGAACTACTGCAGTGTATAATATGTGAATTACATGTCAATAAAATCATTAAAAAATCAATGGTATTACTTAGTATCAATAAGTGAAATATAATAAAAAAGAAATCCTTCCACAGTATAAAAAAATGTAACCCCACTGCCATTGAGTCAATTTTAACTCAGTGCCCTACAGGGGAGAGTGGAACTGCCTTGCTTGAGTTTCCAAAGCTGTAAATCTTTACAGGAGCAGAAAGCCTCATCTTTCTCCCAAGAAGTGGCTAGTGGGTTAGAACTACTAACCTTGTGGTTAGCACTTATTAACCCTCTGTGCTAACAGGCATACCTAGAAACAAACTATAAGCAACATCATGATATACAGAGAAAAGATAGATGTCACGGGTTTCATTCTACTTGAATCCACAATCAATGCTCCTGGGAGCAACAGTGAAGAACCCAAATGACTTTTTCACTGGGTAAATCTGTTGCAAAAAGACCTCTTTCAACGTGTTTTAAAAAGCAAGAGATGTTGTCATCTTGACAATTAAGGTATTTTCAATCACCTCATATAAATGCAAAAGCCGGGCAGCGAATAAGGAAGACCAAAGAATTGGTGCCTTTCAATTAAGACATTAGTGGAGAACAGTGAATATACCATGAGCTACCAGAAGAATCAACAAACCTTTTTTAGAAGTACAGTCAGGATGCTTCTTAGAAGTAACGATGGGGGTGGGGTGGGTAGCAGGTCTGGGGAAGGGGCCGCAGCAGCTTTGGGGCAGTGAAGGTGGCAAGCAGCAGCCCCTGAAACAATCCAAGAAGCACACCAAGGAAATGGACAAGAAGAGACGGCTTCCCAGCGGAAACAGAAGGAAGAGCCCGAGGCGCTAAGCGCGAAGGCCGTGGGGAGGGAGGGCTCGGGGCACAGGTGGAACGAAGACATCTGGCCCAGAGTCAGCTGTTCCCGGTGACTGAGGCCCGGTGACCCTTGATCCCGCCCCTTCCTGTGTAACATTTGGATTCCCTGATATACCATCTGCTGCCACCTGTAGTTAGAATGAAGTGTTGTCTTGGAGCCTGCAGTACAGTTAAGAATAAACGTTTGTTAAAAAATAAAAAGAAGTAATGACGGCAAGACTGTCTCACATACTTTGGACACATTATCAGGAGATTAGTCCTTGGAAACGGACATGATACCTGGTAAAGCACATGGTTAC
>NW_022111357.1:29582181-29584194 GCF_000313985.2 Echinops telfairi
TTGGTTCTCCAGCTCTCAAGACTATCGTCAGATGACTCAACCCCTACCTGCAAATGTGAAACTATAAAGCGTCGGAAGCTCTATGAGAGAATCTCTGTATGACCCTGGTCTAGGCAAGAACACCTTACACAGCAAACAAGGAAAATAGTGAGATCTGAATATATTAAAATTATGAACTTACATTCATAAAACACAGTAAATACAAGAACAAACTCACAGCATCATTATTCAAGTAACCCCCACTCTGGAAAAACCCAAGTATTTATCTGTAACAGAATGGGCAAGCACACAGTGATTTATTCACACCACGCAATTTTCAATAACAATAACTGACAAATTTTGACATCATGACATGGATGAAAGTCTCAACTACAATCTCAAAAGATAAATACTGTATGAGTCCATGTGTGTAAAATTAAAAAACAGGGCAAACTAATTTTCAGTGCTAGGAAATGGGACAGTGTTTACCTTTGGGCAGGAGGGAAGTGTCTGGGAGGGAAATCGAAGGGGGCCTTCCAGGAAGGTGATAACATTTCATAACTTGATCATCTGGTGCTAATGTGCATGTATTCACTTTAAGATGATTCACTGGGCTCCACATTTCTGATTTGTGTACTTTCCTACATGTATTTTTTACTTGAATCAATAATTTTTATAAGTGGGGTGTTGGCATAAGAGTGAAAAAAACAAGCTGCAGAATGGGTGAAGGTACTTGACACATATATAAATAATAAGACCAGAGGGATGTGGTAGGGGGAGGGGAGGAGAGACTAGCGCGTGAACATAGAAATAACTTCTACGCATCAACAGCAAAGAGACAGGACTTCACGGAGAGGAAATGCCAAAAATGCCCGGTCTCCTTTGAAGTAGGGAAATGCAATGCACAGGCCAAATCACAATGAGACAGCCTTCTCTACTCACTCGACTAGACGCTGGAGGAAATGGAAATTGGTGCCACCACTCTGGAAGCACAGAGCCTAGGAAAGCTGAGCTGTACTGTCCAGCTTCCAGCAACCTCACATCTGGGTACCCGGGAACAGCAGCTCTCAAATTTTCTGGTTTCAGGACAATGTGGGTGATAACTGTTGGTATTTATTATATTAGGAATGAAATGGAAAACTTAAAAATCGTTAAGTCCACATGAACTCCTAAAAATATGCAAGCATGTATTTTTAAAAATAAATGAAAAATAACGGAAAATTCTGTGGTCGTCATATAATCATTTGTCAATTTGAGGATTAAGAGTGTAGGGGTGGAGTCTAGGCTGTCAATCAGGATATAGCCAATGAGGCCTGTGTGTGGGCATGGCCTTCTCCTGAGAATTCTGGGAACTGCGGTATTTCCTCTTGGAGGTGGGAGACAGTCACACACACACAGCTCACTCCCTTGGAGACACTCTACTGATGACACATGACACTACACAGATAGACCCTGTGCCCTGGGAAATGGAAGAGCTACATGGAGATCCCTGCCAACACTGAGATGCTTACAATGCCACTGGATCCAAAGACTTTCCACCCACTGGCCTGTGATCGTCCTGCATTTGGTGTCATTGCATGTGCTTCGTGAGTCTGAAGAGGAATTCATAGATTGGTATCGGACATATGGGCTAATATCGGACTTATGGGCTTTGACTGGATGGGTTGGGATGCTTTCTCAATACACAAT
Organism: Echinops telfairi; assembly: GCF_000313985.2. Taxonomy (NCBI): domain Eukaryota; kingdom Metazoa; phylum Chordata; class Mammalia; order Afrosoricida; family Tenrecidae; genus Echinops; species Echinops telfairi. The sequence continues at coordinate 29,583,850 of NW_022111357.1, forward strand.
TATTCTTGTATATAAAACTCTCTCTAATACACATGAGTTTCTATGGATTTGTTTCTCTAGTCTACCCAGACTAACACAAATTCCCAAAACAAATTCATTTGGTGAGCAGCACTGTTTTACATTCCTAGTCAACTTCTTTACTGTCCAGCTTCATAGGAAAAACAGGTAGATTCTCTTATCTGCTCCGACATGCAAGTTGTGCTGAGTTCTTGCTTTAGCCTCACAAAGCTGGAACAGGGAGGGAGGGATATTCTAAAAGTTTTTCAAAAAATAGTTGTGGGTATCCATCTTTTATGCCTTCCCAAAACTTGTCAAGTGGTAGTTTTCTTGATGGTTGGCTGTTAT
>NW_022111357.1:29585355-29586943 GCF_000313985.2 Echinops telfairi
GAGAGAGAAAAGCCAGGAGTAGAGCACATCATTTGGACCCCAAGATTCCTGCACATTGAACCTCACTCATCTAGGAGACAGCTTTGATCACGGAGGAGCGGCAGAGCAGCAGCAGCCGCCGCCACATCAAGAGAGAGCAGTGGACTCCCCAGCCCACAGAGCAACTAAAGCGGCGTGTTGGCAGGCAGGGGGTTGCCTTGTGGAGTGGAGCACCTCTGGGCACTTACACTGGAGCAGCTGAATGTGCTGAACCACACTGCTGGAGCTGACTGAGTGCCTTCAGCTTGAGGCTTACGGTGGAACGGCCTGCCCGTCGAGCATTTATTGGCAGCCCTCAAAAGGCTTTGTCAATTGGACAAGCAGAGCAGAAGCCAGACAGGGAGGCTGAGGGCCACGAGAGAGCGGCCTGCCTGCAGCACAGCAGAGACTCTGCTCACTGAACAATGTATCCTGAGCACTGCTCACCTGAACCGTGACCTGTTATCTTCCCTACCAAGGCCCCTAACCATGAGCACTGCTTGTGAGTTCTACGTGCCCACTGCAATGAACGACCGAATGCAGCAGAGTGCTGTGGGAGAAAGAGCGATAAATGCAGAAAGTGTTGTGGGAGACAGAACGACTAGGATACTGCTCGGAGAAGCCCCAAAATGTCCATCCACAAGAGAATGACTATATGGTAAAGTAGGATATACCACACAGTCAAGAAAACCAATGGGTGAGAGCTACAGGCAACTGGTGCTACTAGAGTGAGCTACACTGAGCCACTTCCCACTGGGAAAACTTGATTTAAGGTTAAGTGTGCATCTGGAAGAGCATTCATTTGTACTGGTGATTTTGTAAGTCTATTTGCCTTCTAATTTTCCCTAGAGGATAAATAAATACAGCTCTCAAGAGTATACACTAAGACTAAAAAGCAACTAAAGTCTCCATAGAAGAGGATTATTTATTTATTTATTTTTAGAAGATGATTTTTTCTTCTTTCCACTATTGCTATTTTCTTCCTGAAAATTTTCAAGTCTCAGTCTCCATCATTATTTCCTTCCTCTTCATTTCCTAGTGGTGGCTCACAGGTTTGCCCTTGGTCTCCAACCCTCCTTCTTCCTTCCTATAGTGCACATGGGAGACTTCACACATCCTGAAGACTATCCATTCACTAAAGACTCACCAATGTCTACTCTCGGGAATAACAAGTGATCCAAAATCGAGGGCAAGGAGAGTACAGGAGGCCTGGCAAGGCTTGATCAAGGGCAATGTAACCGAGAGGAATTACTGAAACCCCAATGAAGTCTGAACACGAGAGTAGGACAAGAGGAAAGTAAAAGGAAACAGAGGAAAGAACTAAGAGGCAAAGGACATTTATAGAGGTCTAAATACAGACATGTACATATGTAAATATCTTTATATATAATAATGGATAAATAGATCTATGTGCATATATTTATAGGTTTAGCATTAAGGTAGCAGATGGACATTGGGCCTCCACTCAAGTACTCCCTCAAGGCAAGAACACTTTCTTCTATTAAACTGGCATTCCATGATGCTCACCTTCCTGACACAATCGCTGAAGACAAAATGGATGCATAAGCAA
>NW_022111357.1:29589668-29598636 GCF_000313985.2 Echinops telfairi
GGCAACAAATGTACAAATGTGCTTGACACAATGGATGGATGTATAGATTGTGATAAGAATTGTATGATCCCCCAATAAAATGATAAAAAAAGAGGAAAAGTAAAATTGAAATGGACTTTAAGTGACAAGTTCATCTCAAACAACAAGAGAGAAAACCTGACACAGTTGTCTTTTATGGAAAGCAGGCCACACATGCTCTTCATGACAATGATGCAACAAGGGACCTGCTTCAAAGGATCTTGAAGCTAGCCTTATCTGGATTTTCCAACCATGCTGTCTTGGGACCAAGGTGAATCTGCACACATTCCTGAGACAGCTGGCGAAGGTTGTGCACACTCCACCAGTGATGTTTTATGACCCCACCTGAAAGCTACGAAACTATGATTGGGCACTGTTGTGAGTAATTCCTGGAATCCAAGTAAGATAATGCTTTATATCCGATCAACCAATAGACATCCACTCCCCACCCCGAATTCATCCTACTTGTGACGTCAATAAAAAATTAGCCTAACCAATCAATGATTATACCTTCTTTCTGTTTCAAACGACAAGGGGACTTCAAAAAGCCCCTGGAAGGGTCATCAAGATGACGGAGCCCCCACGATCTTCCTGAGGCCCTCTTGTCTAGCCATGGGTGTGACAGAAAGCTTAGTTCTGCTTGCGTCGGCTGGGGCCTGCCACATCTGGGTGGAATCCCTTTTCTTCCTCCGCATAAATTCTCTTAAAGTCAGTTTTCAGGAACGGGGTGGGTTGATCTCCACAGCTGGAAGCAGACTGCCACAGCTTCTTCCTGGAGAGCTGCTGGTGCCTCCTGCACACCCGCCTACCACTGAGCCACTGTGCTACCAAAGCTCCTAAGATTTCCCATTAAAACCAAATTCACTGACAGTCAATTCTGACTCTTAGCACAGCCTTACAGTGTTTCCAAGGCTGTATCCTCTCCGGAAGCAGGCTGCCACAGCTTTTTCTGTCCCATGATTCAGGGGAAGTGGGGGTTTTGAACAGCCAGCCTCTCAGTCTGCAACTGAACATGTCACCACTGTGCCACGTGAGCTCCTGTAAGACTTCCTAGAGCAGTGGTTCTCAACCTTCCTAATGCTGCGACCCTTTCATACAGTTCCTCATGTTGTGGTGACCCTCAACCATTCAATAATTTTTGTTGCTACTTCATCAGTCATTTTGCTACTGTTATGAATAGGTCGACCCCTGTGAAAGGGGTCGAGACCCACAGGTTGAGAACCACCGTCCTAGAGGCATCTCTAATTCAGTAAGTTGAAGTTACTGCCTTCTTCCCAAGCCTGCTCCTCTTTGTCTACTATCCCTTTCCACATGTCCAGTTCTGCCACACGTAACACCCTTTCTCGTTCTCCGAGTCTCAGGGGTATCCTGACACTCTGGGCTCACCCGTCTCCAAGTGAGCAAAGGTCAGAGTGATGGAAACTGCTAGATAATACCGCTATTGGCCTTTTGGTAGTAAAATCTCTCCAGCCTTTCCCTCTGTGGGCACATGCATTCGAGTTAAAAAGTAGAGACCGGGTGTAAAATGTACATCCACTTTGGTATTCTGCTTGCTCTTTCACGTCATGAGAACACCCTCACCACTCCGCCATCTTCAAACTGCCATTTTAAATGGCGACTTAACCAAGTCTGTGTGGGCTTACCGATATTTACCCTATTGCTAGATATTTCTAGTTCCCTCTAATTGTTGCTGTTATGGATGATCCGTAACATCTTTGTAGGAAAATCTTCACCCGAGTTCCTAGTCCCATAGGACATATCACATATACAGAGTCAGCTCACCTCCCTCAGGTCTTTGCTCAAGCATCAGCTTCACTGAGGCTCTTCTCGGCCACACTGTCTTACAATGGTCCCCCTGACCCACCAATGTGCCCCAGTCCTCTTTTTGGCTTCATCTTCCTCCTCTGCACGAATCACTACCGGATTACCCGGCTAGAGTACGTGCAGCTAATTGCCTGTCTTCCAACTAGGCTCTAGGGGGGGCATTCTGCTGCCTTGGGTTCATTGCTTGGCACATAAGGGGCATTCGGAGGCCCCTCTGCTGAAGCCATGTAGGCCATTGGTACAATATCACCAAAGTGCTTTCTGAAAGCTTACTTCCCGTCGGCAGGGTAGGAGAGTGTGCCTGCTCATGTCACTCTCAAGACTACGATTTTTATTTTGAAAAATCTGTCAACTTGAGGGGTGAAAGAATTGTTAAATTTGAATTTATCAGTAAAGTTGAGTACCAGTCTCAGTAAATTTATCAGTGAGTTCAATTTTTAAAATCTTCATTAGTTTATTTGAATCTGTTCTCAGAATTGTGTTCATAGTCTATCAAGATGCTTTGTGTTGAGCTTCTTGGTCACAAAGAGCTCCCTAGGATTGAAAAATTATGACTCTCTTTCACATGTATTGCAAATTGTTTAAAATTTTATATGTATAGTTATATTAAGATTTTCTAGCAAGATTTTTCCCCCCAGTGTTTTTAATCCTTTCCCAGGTTAAAATTTGAGTTACCTATAATCTTCCATCTTTAAATTAGTTCTGCTTCTTTTTATTAACTTTTAAAATTTAACTTGTAAGGAAAACAATACCATGTCAGATTAAAAAACAAAACAAAAAGCTCATTACAAGTCTTTATATATGGAGAGAACATTAATAGCTAATTTCTCCTTCCCCTCACCTGCTGTGTCCGATGTTGCTGTGCCTTGTGTGTTTCTGTGGCGGCTGGAGCAGGAAGTGGGCGGAAGTCCTGAGACCTGGCTCTCACTTACCTGGATTACGTCGGCAGGCTTGTTGATGTGCTCCTTGAAGATCAACATGGTGGGGGTGTAGACATTGACGTTGTACTGCCTTGTCATCTCCTCGGCCCCTCTCAAACCAACATTGACATAGCCAAATGACAAATAGTCTTTGTATGCAAAAGCAGTCAACTGTTCGGGCAAAACAGAGAGGAAGAAAATGATATTGGTCAGTCAGTGCTTCAATGACCACTCAGGTGTGATGTTTTCACATCAGTGGGGGGAAGATAGCTGCTATCATCTTTAGCAAAAGTAGGTCTTCGACAGGAGCGTATGTGAGAAAGATGCGGCAGTCTGCTTCTTGTTTTATAGGCTCACTAAGAATCAGAATCAACTCAGTGGTAGTGGGTTTGGGTTTTAAGTCTTCTGAACCTTGACCAAGCTATTCTACAGTGTTCTCTGCACGAAATTATACCGACAAAAGTAAACACAAGTAATCCTCCTTGTCACAGATAAAGCAAGAATATTCAGTGGAAGCAGGGCGGCTGTGGAATTCCAGCCCCCAGTTCAAGTCCTCAAGGAGACGGACTGGCACAGTGGCTGCCACAGTGGGCTCAAGCACAGGAACCATGGTGAGGGTGGCGCAGGACCGGGCTGTTCTGTGCACGGTCACTGTGAGTCAGAACCAACTTGACAGCGCCTAACACCCACAATTCCTTGACAGTGGCCATGCTAAGGGTCACACAGGACACTGCCCTTTCCGATCTCGTGCTACAGTGACAATGAGAGGGCCCTGCAGGTGCAGGACAGGCTACGAGTCTGAGGGCAGATTGTGGAGCAGACAGGCTTCGACGAGGCTGCATTTCCCCGACTGCCACGAGGCCATGGGTACATCACAACAATCGCTCACTACCCCAGTCTCTTTGTCTCAAACAGAAGGAGACTATACCCAGCCGTGGGTTCTTCCGAGGATTTGATGGGAATATGTATGTGAATGCCCTAGGACTTTAACTAGCACCAATAGTTAGTTCACAGCTGCTCAGTGTCCGGTCTTCAAACATCTCATGGAACAGGTCTATTACTTACAAGAAAAGGAAAATCAGGCTACAAGTTTCTCCCCAGACCATCACTCGTCAGCAAAGACATACAAACGCCCACACACCCCGCCCCCGGCAGCTGCAGTACCTTGTAGAGCAGTGGCACCACAGGCATTTGGTCAAACAGAAGGACGCGAGGCTTATTCTCTTGCTGCCAGCCAGAGAGGAATCGGACATAATTTTTATTGGTCACCTGAAGTTGATAAAAGAATGTTAGTTTTTATTCTTAATAACTGCATTCTAACTAATCTTTGCGTCTTCATTTGACTGAGAACAGAGCCACTGAGTCCGCCTTTCCCTTTGCTGACTCTAAAGGGCTGGTATCACCCCTCTCCGAAAGGCCGCGGCCATAGGAAAGACAAACAGAACCTGTTTCCAAAGTCAGTCCTTGCTGAATTACAGACTCCAGATCTGAATCTACTCATCTGCAGCGAGAGCTTCTCTTTCTAAGCGGTCTATATACAAGTAAGGCAGTCCTACCTATCTCTAGATTAATTTAATTTACTGCCATGTGAATTATTACTTTTGTGTTTCCCTGTGTATTTCCTAATAATCATAAGAGGAAAACTTAGAAAATAAATATATTTTGCATACAGCAATTTTTCATAAAGAAAAAGGCTCACTCCAAGTCAGCCCTGACCCACAGCGACCCTAAAGGGCTGAGTGGAACTGTCCCACAAGGTTCCTAAGGCTGTGAGTTTTAGGTAACAGAGTGCCCCCTATTCCTCCTGTGGAGTGGCTGGTGGGCTCAAACTGCTCACCTTTCCGTTAGCAGCCAGACACTCGAACTACTGCACCGCCAAGGCACATTAGACATTTTTCATAGGAGTTTTAAAACACTCACCTTTCCACAGTTTCCAGAATGACTGCTATAAAGCCCAAGTCCGGTCACATCACTCCTCTAACTTCACCCCAGAAAGGCTCCCCATCACCTGCAGGCCAAGGCCCACACACCTTAAAGGGGGCCTTGGAGCGAGCTGCCTGTTGACCCCTCTGATCGTATTCTGAACAAGAACTGCTTCCTACACAGCAGGCTCTTCCATGTCTCCAGGCCTCGGTATGCCTGGAACTGTTGCTGCCTCTCTCTCCTTACCTAACCAATTTCAGCCAGAAACCCTTTCCCAACTCTCGAGAAAGAGCTCCCAAAACCTAGGGTGGACAAACTCACCCACTAGACTGGGAGGCCCCTGCGAAGTGGAGCCTGGCACAGAAGCAACACATTACCACAGGCAGCCCGCGCTCCCAGCACTTTAGGAACCTACTTTCTTTCAAGGCAGTCATTGCCAAATACTTCTTCTGTGGGTAATGACCCAGGACGAAGGCAGACTTGACCCTTGACCTCAGATACCAGGATACAAAAAGATGCCTTGGAGCTATGAGCATTTTAAGTTCACATGTACTCTTACTGTCTGGCCCCTTTAGCTCAACCTTGTGAAATGCATTCAAACTGTTGCCATCACTATCCGATCAGTCTTTGATTGAATGGAATGTGGCGTTCTCTGTAGACCTGATCATTAAATAGACAACCAAATGGTATCTGTTTGCCAAAACCCAACAGACTACACACCACCAGGAGGAAGCCATAATGTGCACTATGGGCTTTAGTTAATGTTTCCAACCTGGCTCTCAATCTGAACCACTGTGTCACACTCATGTAAGATGGGGATCCATGGAACTGGGCAGGCGGGGTAGGTATCTCGCACCAACCACAACGTGTTTCTAAACCTAAAACCGCTCTGAAAAATGAAAGGTTCTACAAATGGGTTTTTATTTTTTGAAATCTGTTGTTTTCTATAGATGTAACCATTATATATATATAACTAAATGTAACTTAATTTGACTACTTTCAGAAGACATGCCTTCGTACCAACAAATTCACAGGTTGTAAAGAACTCCTTCATCCTACACGTAATCTAAGGAGCCCTGGTGGTGTAGCGATTCCACGTTGGGCTACTAACCCTGAGGACTGCAGTTCGAAACCACTAGCTGTTCCACAGGCTCCCCTAAAGAGTGACAGCCTTGCACACCCACAGGGGCAGTTCCGCCCTGTTCTGCAGGATCGCTGAGTCAGAATACATTTGTTCTTTTGGTTTGCACAGGAAATTGTCCCTGTCATTAAGATGCAGTGGACGCGATGGTAGTATCACAGTACAGTATCTATTAATTGTTTAACACCTTCAGAGTGCCAATCAACAGGAATGCATTCTGTCTCTGTACTTAGTCTGTTCAATTTTTCAGTCTTAGAGACTTCACGTAAATGATTTGAGTAATTAATCCATATGAGCACAAGGGCGGTGAGCAGCCCCACCCCGCAGACCACCTCTCAGCCATGCGCTCCCCAATAAGTACTTACCTCCTCCACCAAGCTCCCCGGAAGAAGGCTTTCTACAAACTGCCGTAGGTTCTCCCGGACAACTGCATTATGGAAGAAGGAGATTTTTCCATTTATAACTCCGAGGATGGAGGGTGTGCTGTGCGCTCCCAGGTGGTGGGCGAGGCGTCTCTCATACCCAGCGTGGACCACGCCAATTCCTACACCTGACAAGGATGGGAAGATGACATGAAGCCTTTCCATGCCCCATGGCACCGGACGAAATGCAGGCTGTTCAGTGTCTCCCGGCGTGAGACGTACATCTCTGCCTGGGAGAAGAGGTTATCATGCCTAACAGTCTGTCCGGCTTCTGTTGCTGCAATTCTAACCGGGTCCAGCTTTTCTGCAGAGCGATCTGATAATAAAAGAGCTAACGATTTTCTCTCTTTTAACTACCGTTTTTTAAAAAACCAACCCCAATCCTATAACCGATCCAAGGGTCCGTCACCAGGACAGTGGTTGAAGAACTTCACCTTCTATCAATAGGACCGAAGAAAGTCACAGTCAAACTTGTTTTCAACATGTCCTCTTCATATAAATTGCTTTATAGAGGTATTAGAACGTACAGATGAGCAGAAAGAGAGCAGAATTAAAATCTCTCAAAAACTTAAATCCCCTAACAAAACAACAAGCTTTTGGTATTTATCCGTTTCTTTTCCTACAGAAGTCTGTGACTAGATGCAATAAAATGCGATCAGCTGACCCTGGTTGCAGCCTTTTCCACTTAATTCTTATAACTTTCCTTTTTCTTTCACCAGCCTATCTGGAGGCCCATCGCTCTGCTGAACCCGGGTGATCCAGTAGACAGAGTGTGTTTCTGTCCCAGAGTTAACTTTTCTAAAAATGGACCCGTGGTTTCCTCCCACACACCAGCACCACCCATGCCTTGGTCATTCCAGCTGACGTACATTAAGAGTCACCTTCACTCTCTCCTGTCTTGCACCCTATAGCCCAGCCCATCTGTCCTGCTGGCTCTGTCTTCCAGACAAACCAGCACTGGACCAGTTCCTGCGCTTTCCAAGCCTCCCCCCAAGTCGTCCTCTGCTCTCAGCCTGGGTTGCTGCACTAGCCTTCATCGCCCTCCCATTTCTCCTCATCCCGACAGTCTATTCTCAACACAGCAGCCAGATGGTTCCTTCTGAAACAGACAAACAGATCCCATTACTTCTCTGTTGAAAACCTGCAAAGGATCCCCATTTCACTAGGGATAAAATCCAGAGTGAGCAGGGCCGGTAAGCTTCTCCCTGATTTGTTTCTGGTCCCTGGTTCCGTTCCCCACACCCCACTACTTGCACTCACCTGGCTCCAGCACCTTGCTCTTCCTGGAGCACATTGGTACATTCCTGCCTCCTGCCACAGACCTGTTCACACTGGCTGTTCCTGTTGCCTGCAGTGATGACCCCACCCCCACCCCCTGCCCACTCACAGGCGTGCTGCTGAGGCTGCCTGCCTCCCCTTTGTGCAAGCCTGCACAGTGAAAGCCAGCCTGGCTCGTCCTCTATTAAAGTGCCCTCCCCACATTCAGGCCACTCAACCTATCCACTTTTGTCTTTCCCAAAGCACTTGCCATCTAAAACACAGGCCTGACTGATTCTGTCAGCTCCCTGTCGTCTGTCTTTCCCCCTGGATGTAAGCTCCATCACGCCAGAGCCGTCTGGTTCTGCAAGCGCCTGGAACAGAGCTTAGCCTATGCTGGCAGCTCACGGACCCTGGCCGTCCAGCTCCAGAACCACTTCTTACTGTTGTGCACTGAAGCTGCTTTGGGCTTTCACTATGATAAGGGATGTTGTGAAGGGCATCCTTGTATACTTCACATCTTTGGGCACTTGCATGATTACTTCCTCATTAATACACTCCTGAACTGGAGCCAGTAATCAGAGAAGCTGGACTGTATGAAGAAAGTGGCATCAGGGTTAGAGGAAGGCTTATTAGCAACCTTGCTTGCTGACAGTGAGGAGGAATTGAAGCACGTGCTGGTGAGGAACAAGGACTGCAGCCTTCAGTGGGGATTCCAACTCAACGTAAAGATGACCCTAATCCTCACAACTGGATTAATAGGTAACATCATGATAAATGGAGAAACTATTGAAGATGTCAAGGATTTGTCTTGCTTGAATCTACAATCGATGCTCATGGAAGCAGCAGTGAAGAAAAATAAGACAAACAGCACTGGGAAAATCTGCTCCGCAAGACCTCTTGAAAGTGTTACAGAGCAGGGATGTGACTTTGAGGACGAAGGTGCACCTGACCCAAGCCGTGGGATTTTCAATTGCTTCATGTGAATGTGACAATGAATAAGACCAAAGAAAAAATGGAGACATTTGAACTATGGTGCTGGCGAACACTAAAGTTCCTTGGACTGCCAAAAGAACAAACAGATCTGCCTTGGAAGAAATACAACCAGAATGCCCCTTAGAGGCGAGGATGGTGAGACTTTGTCTCACGTACTTTGGACATGTTGTCCAGAGAGACCACCTCTGGAGAAGGACGCCAGGCTTGGGAAAGTAGAGAGAGGGCAGTGAAAGGGAGGAAGGCCCTCAACAAGATGGACCAATGGGCTTGAGCAGAGGAACAGTTGTGAGACCAGTGCAGGACCGCGTAGTACTTCCTTCTGTTGTGCCGAGGGTCACTCCGGGTCAGAACCAGCTTGACGGCACCCAACAACGCAACAAACTGGAATCACTGAAAACACACAGACAAAACCCTACAGAGGGCTTCTGAGACGAAATCTTTACAGGAGGTCTCAATCTTTCTCCCGT
>NW_022111357.1:29599908-29601338 GCF_000313985.2 Echinops telfairi
AAACCCTTGCTGATGAAAATCAAAGGCTGCCGAATGGATTGCAGCGCAAGACCCAAACCTTCACAATCAGGCCAACAGACAACATCATGGTAAGAAGAGAAGAGATTGACGTTGTCAAGGATTTCTTTTTGCGTGGATCCCCAATTAACGCTCACAGAAGCAGCAGTCAAGAAATCAAATGACAAAACGCACTGAGCAAATCTGCCGCATATGACCTCTTTAAAATGTCCTAGAGCCCAGATTTCACTGTGAGGACTAAGGTGAGCGTGACCCAAGCCATGGGGATGTCCATTGGCTTATAAGCATGTGAAAAGTGGACAATGAATAAGGAAGTCGCAGAGGAACTGATGCACTTGAATTAGGGCACTGGCAAAGACTATTGAAAGTACCATGGCTGCCAAAAGAACCAAGTCTGGTTTGAACTAAAATACAGACAGAATGCTCTTTATAAGTGAGAATGGTGAGACTGTCTCACATACCTTTTGGACAGGTTTTTAGGAGACCATGCTTGGTAAAGCAGAATGCCAGTGAAAAGGACTGGGCAATGTGGAATGACACAGTGGCTGCAACCGTGGGTTCACACATACCAATCATGAGGTTGGCACAGGACCAGGCAGTGTTTCCTTCTTTGTACTTTGGGTAGCCATGAGTTGGCACTGATTCGATGGCATCTAACAACAACTAACAAAGCGGGTCTTGACTCTGCATAGGACTAAGCATCTCTGAGATGCCTTTCACGTCCATCCTTATGCATGTGTACACATGCACATCTTTTGGGAGGCTCATCCCTTGCCCCTCTGTAGCCAGCACACACATTTTTTCCTTGCCACCTGTGAGTAAGCCTTCAAGCAAAGGTACAGAGCCAAAATCTGCAAATAAACTCCAAAGACACAAAACAACCTGAAGCAAAACCGAATCCAGGACACAGCTAGAGCAGAAAAACGATACCTTTCCACTAATAGTTAAAGGCAGACCCATTTTCTAGACAGTACAGTATTGTTCTATCCTTTGCAATTCCTTAAAAGAAAGGATTGATTTGTTCTTTTATAGTAAGATTTCAGAGGACAGCACTGAAGCTACAGCGCAGGGAGAGCGGCACATCTGATCAGAGCACACAGGAGCAAACAAAGAGGTTAGGAGAGAGAATGGAACACATCCTGGATCACCAGGCCCTGAGGATGATATTCCCGCTCAGAGTAGCCAATGCAGAGAGGACCATAGGGCCGTCCCACCACCAGACACAGACATGTCATCTCTCACTGACCCATAGCGTTATGGGGGACAACACTGGAGACACGGTGCGGGGATTGTACGCGATCCGATCCTATCACACTAGGGGGAAACACTAAAGGTGTGCAACAGAGCAGCCAGGGAAGCAAAGCAATGAAGTCCCCAGGGAGTACCAAAAATAGACTTTGGGGCCAGGGTGT
>NW_022111357.1:29602926-29621163 GCF_000313985.2 Echinops telfairi
TTTGGTAGCAAAATATAAAAGTAAGATGTGATTGTAGATAATCACCATCTCATCATCCAAAGTAGATTTACTTAACATTGCCCTTTGAGTTTCAAAAAGCTCATCATTCTTGGCCCCAGCAAGCACGGACTGTGCTGTAGTGAGTGAGGTGGGTGAAGGGAGTCTCTTCCTGAGTTTCCTGAGCAAAGCAGGGGCTAGTTTTAGTGTTTCTTAAGCAGTACAGCCCGTGGCTCAGTGAGTGGACTCTGGCCCATGTCCAACACAGCTGCTGCTTAGCAGTGTGATGGTGGAGTAGGGTCTCAGCCTTCTGTCAAGTAGGGACAATCACCATTTCTCCCTCGTTGGGTTGTTCTGGGAATACATAGAACCCCCACAAAGCACTTAGTACGATGCCGACAACTGAAGAGCTCAATAAAAATGACAGTTCTTATACGTCTTCACTAACGTCTAATATGAGCGAGCCCTGGTGGTGCGCTGGTAAAGTGCTCAGCGGCTAAGTGAAAAGCTGGCAGGAGAGATGATCACAGTCCACCTCTATAAAGATGACAGACAGCCCTGGAAACGCTTAGGCACAGTTCTGCTCTGTCCTATAGGGTCACCACAAATCAGGATCAACTGGGTGATAATGAGTTATTTATTTGCTGTACATACTCGTGTATTGTCGAGTTTTCCAGCACAGTTTTAAATGCAGTTTTTGTGGTAATATTAGGTGCCTCGGCTGATGTTCGGGTCGGCTTATACACGAGTATATATAGTATTTTTAGTGTAATACAGTACTTGGTACATAATTTTGGTCAAAAAACCATCTAATTAATTAATTAACTAAACATCTTAAATGAGCATGTCACCCTCTGTTTGCTCCTGCAGTATTTTATGGTTCTGGACTTGAAGTGTGTGGCTCCTGTTGATTCTCTGTGCACATATTTTCCCTTCAAGTAAATGTTAAGCTCCTTAAGGCCAGGAGCTATGCTATTTCTGAGCACTGCTGTATAGCCTACTCACGTCTATAAATATTGGATGCTTTAGCGCTACTTATTATAATAACTAGATGGCATGACTCTAGATTCTGCCTACATTTTTCCTCTGGGTAGAATGGTTCTGCTTCGTTCAGTCGTTGTAATTCAGCTGTTTTACGATAGCCTGGTAATGTCTATGCACTCCCAAACCACTCAGCTCTTTCTAAGGCTGTTGGCTCTGCCCACCTCGCATGGAAACATTGTGTGTGGAAGAGTAGGGCTGCCTCAACTGAACAGGGACTGGCCGTGGCCACTGTCCCTCATCTTGATGTCAGTGTCAACTGGAGCAAGTGGAACCTAACAATCAGAAATCTTTAACCAATTTCAAAGTTCCAAAGGGGAAAATGGTCTATAAGCCTAATAAATTGAATGCATTCGGTCAAAACCTGTCATAGAAACTATTTGGGAGTGGGCTGGGGAACGGGCTAAAAAACTCAGTGGATACTAATTCTAAAGATCACATTTTCATTCAATGGGTCTTCCATCCCTGTCATTTTAAGCCGTGACGGGCCAGATTTATGCTACACAACTACCCCAAAGAACAGCAAGATCCCCAATCATCAGGCGTTTTGGGACAGAGAGGCAGTATAGCATCATGGCTGAATACACGGCTGTAAAGGCAGACAGACTACGTGGGTTCGAGGTTCGAATGTGGGCACTGGCAAATGTCAACTGTCTGACCCTGGACAAGGTACCCAAAGTAAGTTAAGCACCTCAAATATAAACAAAAAGAGGTGACCATAGTGCCTGCCTCACAGGTGGTTGTTTACAACGAGGTGATATTTATCATAGTGCTTGGCAAATGGTCAACTCTCAATAAACATGAACTATTACCATTATTAGGAACCCTAGTGCTATAGTTATGGTGTTGGGCTGCTAACCACAAGGTCAGCAGTTCAAACTACCAGCCGCTCTGTGGGAGAAACATGACGCTTTCTATTCCGTAAAGGTTGACTCTCAGAACCCCCCAGGGGCAGTTCTACTCTGTCCTGTAGGGCGGCTTGGAGTGACCATGGGCTCAATGGCAGTGAGCGTGGAGACTGTACTGCTTGTATTATGTTTCTTCATCATTATACTCAGGATCTTCAAGTTGTAGTTACCATCGCACACCACTTCTCCTCAATCCAGCCCTTCTCTCCTGTGTCCCCACGTCAGGAGCTCAAGTCGGAGTGCAGTCAGTTTCGAGCCCTTCTCCTCCCCTTTCCTCAGTTCTTATACTCACACGACCTCCAGACCCCAGGCCTCTCAGGCCCCCATGGCCTTCTCTCTGACACACCCTTTGTCCACAGCTCTCTACTCCTACTGCCCTCGTTCAACCTAGCGGTTGTCTCTTGTCAGAGCGAGTCACTTTCTTGCATTTCCTCCCACTTTAGTTGTCCTCAGACAGCTTTAACGGGTGACTTTCTGAAGTACGATCAGGTCACTCCTCTATGTAAAACGTTTTCTTGGCTTTATTACACATTATAAAATAAAGTCCAGTTCCGTAGCCTGGAGTTTCAAGTTCCTTACTACCTGGCTCCCAGCATGCCCTGCCCCACCCCTCCTTTCTCACGCACAGCCTAGGCCTGAGCCACACGGAGCTGCTGGCTGTTCTGTGGGTGCAGAATGTTTGTTTCTCAGTGTGCACTGTCCCCTGTTGAAGTTACACCTCCAGTTTCTGCTCAGCAGACTCAGCGCCTTTTAAAGCTCAGCTCAAAAAATTGTAATAAAGCTGGCAGTTAATAATCAGAGTAGAATAATGCATTTAAGAAATATTTACAAAAAAGACTTGTACAACAGGCACTTAAAAAAGAGTTTTGCAAACCAGAAAACCCAGTGGACCAGCAATTTGCTAAGTTTCTTTTGTAAGTGCTTATTAGGAACCCTGCTGGGTCAGTGGGTTACAGTGTTCGGCGGAGGCTAACCATAAGTCAGCACTTCCTCAAAGCATGTACTTTGAAGAAACACCTGTCCCCCGTCATGGAATCTCTAATGAGACTACGCTAGTTTGGTGTCATCACCCACTTGTGGAGATGAGGGGACCTGATGGTGCAGTGGTTACTTGTTGGGCGGCTAACCATAAGGTCAGTAGTTCGAAACTTCAACGGCTCCTCGGGAAAAGGAGAGACTTTCTATTCCATGAAGAGTCACAGTCTCTGAAGTCCACAGGGCGGTTCTACCCGCACGTCCTACAGGGTCACCAGAGGTCAGAATCGGCTCGATGGCAGTGAGTTTCTTTGCTTATTTTTGGTTTGGAGATGAACAAACTTGGGTTCAGCAATTTGTCCGAGGATTGGCAGCGCTGAGATGGAAACCATGGCCTACCCAACTCCGCAGCCTGTGTTAATCACCACTCTGCCATCTACGCCACCTCTCGTCATCTACGCTGGCCTGGCACGCGGAAAATGATGTTGGTGAAAATGCATTACCGCACTAAATCACGGACTAGTGCAACGAGTATGCTTTGCTATTGGCATTCATGCCAACCCCGGGCAGAGCACTAGCGCCGCGCCGCAGACACTGCGGTGGGCTTTATCACGAAGACAGCTGTTCAGCTCGGCGGCTTGTACCTGGCTTCACCTTCTTAACCATTCACCTAAGCATCAACAGCACGCACCTACTGACACCTACCGTGCTAACCATATTCCCTCAGCGTCTAAGAACTTCTTGATTCGGCTTCAGGGACGTCTTTTACAAGCCTGAGCACCTCCAGGCTTCTCAGAGGAGATTAGGGTTCCTATTTAGAATCACTGAGCTGATGTTTTCAGCAGTATGTGCTCTGCAGAGAAGCCCAGGTCCCTGTGTCAAACAGGTCTGCTGGCACTTTCAAAACAGACACAGTGATTCCAACTTTCAGGAGTTATTCAAATAAATATCCTCTTTGGATCTCTAGTGGTGTTGTGGGCAAAGTACTGGGCTGCTAACTGCAAGGTCAGCAGTTCAATTCCATCAGCCGTGCTGTAGGAGGCAGCTGAGGCTGCTCTCGTAAAGGCCGACGGCCTTGGAAACCCACAGGGGCCAATTCTGCTCAGCCCCATAGGCTCGCTGTGAGTTGGCATCAACTCACTGGCAGTGGGCTTGGGTTTTGATGGTCCTGTGTCCAGGCACTAGTCAATAAACATGGACTAAGAAGGGGCTAATCATGACTCTAGAGGCAGCAAGTACACCAAGGAGTGGAGGTGGGTGAAGGGGAGACAATGTCAAGATTATCTGGAAACTGTGGCAGCAATTGTACAATCCGGCTGGACGTGATTGAACTATGGAATGATACTGTTATGAGTGCTGGAAGAGCACCCGATAAAATGATAAAAAGAAGGAAAAGAAAGGAAGAGCCGTGGTGGCACAGGCTGCTCCTGCAAGGTCAGTGACGGACCCATCAGCGCTCCGTGGGAGGCAGAGGAGGCAGTCTTCTCTGCGAAGGAAACCCCACGGGACCATTCTCTGTCTTACAGGGTGGCTCTGAGTCAGAGCTGACTCTCAGCAGGTTGGGTTGGTTAGGAATCTGGGCACCCATGGCCATTATGAGTGAAATCACAAGTATCGTCAGATTTATGTGCAAGATGCACAGGTGTTACAACTGATGCTCAGCTGCTGGGTTCAATCTGTTAATTTCTGAGCTTCTCTTATTTATTAGGTCCCACACCAGACATTGGGAAATTAGACAGACAAACGTTTCAAGGTACTAATGCAAAATGGAAGTGGCTTATGCCTCTCCCCTCTCTGAAAATGTGCCTCTGCACAATTCCAATTTCCACGAGCTTGTGAGGAAAAATGATACCAATGGCGCTTTCTCCCCAACAGCCCATCTAATTCAAGAGTTTACAAGTCCCCTTCGCTGATACACGACCACGTCCAAAGACCACGATGACCTTACCTATGTCTTCCAGTTCTTGAGCGACTTCTTTCCACACGGGCTCGATATGGATACAGCTGAAGCACCAGTCTGAGGTGATCTTTATGAGGTAGGGCTTCTTGAAGCTATCTGGCACCACTTCGTTCACGTAATGTGAAAAGTGCAATAAATACTTTTCATCGACGGAGTCCCGCCGCTCAGAGTTGAAAGGGAAGTGAAAAAACGACTCATCAAAATAAAAATTCTCATGGAAATGGCGGAAGCGATACTCTCGCTGCTGCTTCTGGTAGCCCTGGTTCTCCCCAGCATCCCCATAGTGGTCATAGTTTGATCTCTTTTCCTCATTGGAAAGGATCTGTAAGAAAGCAATGAAAAGAAATGTATAAGGAAGCAGCTTAGAAGACATAGAGTGAAATGACAAGTTCACTGCCTTTGATCTGTTCTCAGAAACAGGACGCTGTGTGATTGGATAGGCTCTGTGAACAGCACAGTACACACAGGAGAGATGTGGGCAGGAGTTGCCGGAGCCCAGGCACTTTGCAAACTCTGGCACTGCCGCCACTGCTGCTGCCCGGCCACTGCCTGGTCACACCCAGAGCTGCGTCTGGCCCCTGCCTGCACTCCACGCCTCGGTCATCAAGCAGCTGGCTGCCTTTCTTATTTCTCCTCCCGCTGTCGTCAAGCCCTGGACCACTCCTCAGAGGCCGCTGGGGAGGAAGCCGGTCTTGGGCTGGGCCAGCAGGTGCCATACCTTGGTAGCTCTGGTATCTGCACAGCTCCTGCCTGAGGCAAGCGTGGATGGGTGCCGGGACTTCCTCCCCCTGCTACCCTGGGGTTGGGATGCAGCCAGCAACAGATCAGAGTTCTAGATCACAGTACTCAGCTAGGTCTGTCTGCGATGGTCCATCTCTGATTGGAATTTCTGAATTCTATGAGACTCTCAAAGGGCCATGGACATATATGGAGTCAGCTGGTGCTCAAATGGATAAGCAACACATACCTCTGTACATGCAAACATCAAGACATTACATATTCCCAGAAACTCTTCCCTCAATAGAAAACAGACGGTAATTCAGGACTGAAATAAACACTCTAGTCAGTCAGATACGTGCGCTCTATATTAGCACGAAACCTTTCTGAGCCACAGAACACTGGTGAGTTTACATCAGTAAAGCCAGTAACTTGACACAACGCCGATGGCCAGGGCTTCATCGCAAGAAAATGAGCTCAGTGATGCCTTGGCGTTAATTCAAAGCACAGCAAGGGATGCTGTGAAAACCAAAGTGGCCACAGCCTTGAATCTTGTCTGCTAGTTAACTTGGTTTTCCTTAAAAAACAACTTGGAAGTCTAAAACCCGTGCAAGACTCTGCTTTAGGGTGGCGTGTCATTCCTATGCACCGATCACCATATTATTTCTTCCCAAAGGAAGCCAGGACCTGACTTTCACATTGCAGAACCACCTGCTGAACTGACGTGTTGGAAAACTGTACAAATTCTGGGTATTTGTAACGTAGCGTGAGAGAAGTTGGTCTGTAATTCTTTCATGTAAGTTTCTAAAGGGCAGTAGAGACCTGTACTCCAGGTAACTCTACATTTCCAATGAAAGCCTTTGGAAAGAGGTCAGGCAGTTCAAGAGCTGAAGTGTTCAGGCACTTGTTTCCACATAACGGATGTGGCCAAATCCGTTCTCTCTGCCATCTTCTAGAAACTGGGTCAAGGGCTGGGGAAATGCCTTTTCTGAGGAGACCTCAGGAGACGGAGGGCCTAAGGCCAGTTTATACAGGCCAGTGGGTGCATCAGAGTTTGGCACGGTACCTCATAAGCCTTACTAATTTGAATGAACTTGTCTTCGGCTCCAGGATCTTTGTTTTTGTCAGGATGCCTGAAACACAAAATGGGGAAACAAGATTAGGTTTAATTTTTCACTCCTGGCCAGTTAACATCCTGTGGGATACAGAAGATTTCCCCCCAGTTGTCTCCCCCAAGTATCTGCCAAACCCAAGACGCTGCTTGCTACACATGTAAATGACTGTACACTAGGAGGCCAACTAAAGTTGGTCAGAGGTTATTCTCCTTAAGGGTATCAGCCATCTAAAACAACCAGACTGAATAATCTGACTCACCCTGAGTAGGGCCCACTCCCTTCTGATATTGTTCCCTTGAAGGAGAGCCCAAAGGCAAGCCCGGGACCACTCAAGGATGACTAAGGTTAGGCTACTATAGAGTCTAGGGTCCGCCCATCTTGCCACATATGTACCCCCTTTCTCTCCCTTTACTATTGCGTGTACACCCCTAAGTCATCGCCCTCCTATTGCTTGTATTGCCTATGTTACCACCCCTTCCTGTGACGTAGATCATTACCTGTAATCAGGAGTCTTGCATGCCCCCAAAGATGTGTAAGCTTTGCTTAGAAATAGAACCTCGTGCTCTCTCTCCTGCCTGCTCATCTCCCAGCTCCGCGTGGACCATCAAGAGGAGCTGAGGTGAGCATGCTACCACGAAATGTGTCTGACTTCTGTTTACTCTCTCTCTCCCATCTCTCCTGTTTCCTTATGACTTTACTATAATCTTTATATATCTCAACTGTACGATTGTGCCTACCAAACCTGTGATTAGTTGTGGGGGGCTGGTTTACCTTCATAACATCCTTGGAGACACAGTTTATTACATCACAGGCAGATGGCAGACCATTCTGCTTGGGGCAATTTCGAAATAAATGGTAGAAGCAACCAGTTGTTTCATATGCCTGTACTAACTGATGCTCAAAACAGGCTATTTCTCCCAAAGCACTCAGGCTGGGTGTATTTTTAAAGCATTTCACAGAGGCAAGGTGGGGCGGGCCCAGTCTTTCCAATGCTCCAGCACACTGCAGGGTGGCTGGAGGCTCAGGTCCCTTCTTTGTAAGCAGCCCTGCCTCATCCAAGATAAAGGCAGCACTTCACCCCAACGTTGGCATTTCTTTGGGCAACGTAGGAAGGCGGCAGCAGCAGCAGCAGCTTTCAGGCCGCCCCATGAATTTGCTTACTAACAGCCAGGCTCCCTATGGTATCTTGCTGCTGACTTTCAAATAAGAACGTCTTGATTTTCAATATGAATACCTTGATCATTCCATTCTGTCCAGGACTGGCCTTTTTACAAGTAAATGGATATTAGAATCAAGGCCACAAGTTTAAGAGGGGAGAAAAGGCTAGTTTCTGAACACTGACTTCAGCTAATATTAGACTGCATCAAATCTTCCACAGTTGCCACAAAAACATCAACATTTGGTATTATACTCAGCTGGCAATTAACTGTGCCCAACTTGCTGCCATATATTCTGCAATCTTCCTGTGTTTACACCAACTGGAACTTTGGGGACTTTAAAGCTCTGGAATGTAAGGGCAGGACTTTACTTCCTCAGGGCCTCCCCTCAGATCTAGATCTGTGTTTTGTGTGGATTGATTCTGCAACGTTCCTTTCTTGGAAGGCCTCTGCATTACAGCACTTATTTTTAATGTAATCTTTCCTGCTCATTTTGAGGACATATCTTTTAGCTAAGGCTCAAGTAAAGAAAGAGTCCCCTAGAAGCAAATGACTACTGAAAACAGCATCGAATACACTGGACCTTTAAAAAACAAAACAAAACCCCCCTATAATTTGACCACTGTTGTCTAGCAGACACATGTTAAATGAATTAGACTGCATATTCTGACAGCTCTAGAAGCTGAGAGGTTGAGTGTAAACATCATTCTTCTCTTAACCTAACCCTTTAATGCTTGTTAGGAAGACGGGTAGGAGGAAAACAACTTAGCCAGGCATAATGGAAACGGTGCGACTCAGGGCAACAAGATGCTTCTGGATGACAAAAAATAAAGTAAACGTGTTTCTGTGGCAGTTACATAATCGCCTGTCAACTTGAGGAAGTGGTGGAGTCTAGCCTGTCAATCAGGTTATAGCCAGTAAAGCCTCTGTGTGGGCATTGCCTTGTTCTGAGGATTCTGGGAACTTCTGTCTTCCTCCCTGGAGGCGGGACACTGTTGACAAGATGGATAGAGCTCCACTGATGGAGCCAGAGCCCTGGAGCTGGAGGAGCCACCTAGAGACCCATGCCAGAGCTGAGATGCTTCTACCGCCACTGGATCCACAAGACTTTCCACCCACTGGCATCACTGCATGTGTTAAGTCTGAAGAGGAATTTATAGACTAATATCAGACATATGGACTAATATTGAACGTATGGACTTGATCTGGACTGACCTGGGATGTTTTCTCAATATACAATTGCTCTTTTATACAAAGCTCTTGTATACCTGAGTGTCTACGAATTTGTTTCTCTAGTCCACCCAACTAACACAGTTTTCAATATGCAAACTTCAGTTAAAGACTGAAAAAGACAAAATCATGCAATGGAACAAAGGAAGATTTAACAGATAGAATTTTACAGAAGAAGGGTGGCGAGGGAGCTTTAAAGGTCAGGGAACCAAAGACCAAGCCCTGAAGGCAGCTGGGTGAGAAACCACAGATCATGAAATAGAGGAAACCGGGCCCCCAAAGCAGGAGGAAACCAGGAGACAGCTTTCAGCTTATAAGGCCCGAGTTGCAGGACACACCATGGGAAGACATTCAGAAAAGGATTAAGTTCAACCCTAAGAAAGCACTGTGTGCTGCTGGTCAGTGCATCTGAAATTATTTCAAGAACAGCGAGAAGCATCATTTCCATGTCAAAGGGAAGAAAATACCGGGCGTGGTATCTGCTGGCTGTCCAGCTCACTCTAAAGGAAAACCAAATGGAGGTAGAGAAAGGTACCCAGTAAAGAACTAGATTGATTGAACCAGGCTATACCCATTTGGCCAGATTTGATAGTGCCTTTTCCACCCCCTCAGGGTGGAAATACTTATTTTGCAAAAGCACCTACCTTAAAATGCAATCATCAGTAGAGAAACATGTCTTTCCTGAAGGCAAAACGGATTTCAAAGGGTTTTACTAAGCAAGGAGAAAGTCCCGGGGAAACAGCATGAAGCAGCAAAAGCATAGCTAGTTACAGACCCAGGTCAAAATGAATGCATCTCTTCTTGCTAAAGCTCGTTCTAAAAATGCAAACTCTGGGACACACTAGGAGTTGCATAATCATAATCATGTGAGAATTAAAGGAAGTCAGTGAAAGAACAATGCCACAACCAAAACATGGACAAACAACACCGTGGAGATACAAGGGTCAAGTAAGATTTCAACACTCCTGGGATGGCGCTATTCTCCTCCTATTGAGACTATAATCATATACCGAAGAGGAGCATGTGACTCAGTTAGCCTCATCGCATCCTTTTCAGCTCCGAAGACAGAAAAACCCAAACTGTTAATTGTAATAGGCTCTGCATACACGAAGTTATCATTTTTGCCCTTAAAATGTCACTGAAGGCTGTACCTTGTCCCCCCAAACTGTGGCTCTGTATCAATCAACTGTAGATTTAGATATTTCTACTTTAAGCAGGATCAGGCAAGCATGTGATAGTGCAGAGAGCAACCGGAGTTCCAGAGTCCTTGGAAAGACGTCAAGCAGAATCAAGGATACTGTTTTAGCATCCACTTCTGGATTCCTAACATGAAAACAGTCTAAAAGATTTACTTAGCCCAAACATTGTTTCAAACTACATTTTGCCTCCATCGCAAGCAGTTTGATAGATACATTCTTCCCACTGGTGAGTAACGGTGCCAGCCAGAGCCACGCACAGCCTGCAGTGTCATTTGCTTGTGGCAGCTTTGCGGCTCCATGGCTTCCTGCTATCTCAGGCAACTCCTTTCCACCCAAATGCGAACCTGCTCTCCCCTATTTTTGGTGGGTAGGAGAGTGTAAAAACAACCAAGCAACAACACAAACCCGATGAACTACCTGTTGGTGCAGGTCAAACTCTGGAATGCAGGCGTAAATATATACTTAATCATCCTGAGCCTCGATTTCTGCACCTGTAGAACAGGGACAGTACTGCCCTTCCTCACAGGGTAGCTGTAGGGTTGGAATGAAACAAAAAGCACAGAACCTGGAGTCCAGCATGCAGGCAATGCTCATGCTGCGGTTAGGTCACCCTGCCTGCATCCTTTCTATCCCTCCTTCCTCAGCTCCCCGTCAGCGGCATAATCCAACACTTCTGCTTCTTTGCCATGGCCCAAGCATTGACATGAGAAAGGATGACATTTGTCCAAAATACGTTTCATATTTACTGTGACCTTGCTAACTTCTGATTTTTCCCCCATACGACATTGGTTTAAAGTTATGGTTATGAATATTTTTTAAAAATCAGGGACAATACTAAAAGCTTAAAAAATTAACAACTTGGAGACTCGGATTAGATTGTGCTCATTTTTAGTAATCAGTCTACTTGGAGTTACATCACGAGTAACCTATCCTGGGAAGGGAACCTTCTCATTGCCGATCAGTGGGCAGTTTTTCTTCTTTAATTATAGATCACATTCTACCGTATCAGTCACAACGCAAACAGTATCTACGGCAATTCTTAAGTCCAAAGACTCATAAGCAGGAGCTTCATAAATGATACAGGTTTGATCTCATCATTCAAAATTAGAGTACCATGCAAGTTAATTTTCCCACATCAAATATTCTAGATAGATATGTGTTTGTATGTACATATGTGTGTGTGAATATAATAGAAAGACAGAGACACATCAAACTTATTGTAATTTAGGGTTTCATCCCCCGCTAAAACTGCTTAGCTTATATTAAGCTGTTTTTTCTTTGTTTCACCTACCATTCCCGGGCGAGCTTCTTATAAGCCTTTTTAATATCAGCCTGACTGGCTGTCCGGCTGACCCCTAGGACTCTGTATGGGTCAAAATCCAACGCAGACAGAATTTGCAGGATTAGAACCAGAACTATCAAGAATTGCCAGGAAATGCCCAACTTTTTCACTTCCATTTCTCTTCCTTTCCAGAGCTGAAATGATTGAAGAAGCAGTAAGTTTCTGTGGCAGACAGCAGGGCAGGCCTTTTTTTTTTTTTTAAAGATAAAGACATAAGATATATGGATGAGACACAAAATAAAAGGTATTTTTCAGGTAAAGTATCAAGCTGTTGGACCCTCTCTCTTACATCAACGATCTCTACTATTTTTCGAATACCCCAAGCAAGATGAAAAGGTGAGCAGTCAGAATAGCAACGTTCCAGAATCTTTGGGAAAGTCTTAGAAATGTCTAAAAAATGAATGAGATGAAGAAATAATAAGCAAACAAATGTGGGGAAATATACATAGAAACGAAAGCGACTGGCTGGTCCGATGGTAGTCGGTTATCAGAGCGTTTTAACGCTAGTGTCTCTACAGTTGGTGTACAAACCCCCACTGCTGAATTTGACTGGCTTTAAAAAATAAACACAAAGAAAACTAAAGCGACTACTTAATAAATTATATTGTTTATTCTGACAGAATAGTGCCAACTTTCTTTAAGCACATGTCACTTAAACAGGTGCTAAATAAAACTCACTATACAATGACTCCCCCCTCCAAGGGCCATCAGCTAGTTATGTTTATGTTTCATAAATAGATTTTGGAGGTTCAAGTCTCTAATGTGACACCTTTCTCAAAGGGGGCAAAGCTGTCACTGCAGCAGATTTTGACAAGTGGAAGTCAAATGCTGCCCAGGAGCGCTCATGAAAGGGATTAACTAATTCTGATGACCAATGTCCAGGGCTGCATGCATGTTCAATAAACTCCTCAAACAAACCAGTTTCTTGCAAAGGCAACCCTTTTGATCTTAAGTGTTTGGGGATCAATTCACGAGCTATAAAATGGGAATGTCTCGCTTGCTGCCACCTAGCTGCTTTTGACTCATCTCAACCCAATAGGACAGGGTAGAACTGCCTCTGTGGGTTTCCGAGGCGGTCAATCTTCATGGGAGCAGAAAGCCTGTTCTTTCTCCCTCGGAGGGGTTGGCGGGTTTGAACTGCTGACCTAGCAGTTAGCAGCCCCGAGGTAACCACTAGTGGTTAAGCACATAGACTATGGAATGAGACTAGGACCGGAATCCAAACAACCACTTTATGACCTTGGGCAAGTTACTTAAAACTTGCTAGGCATAACTATTACGGACTATCATGGGGATTGAATGTATGTGAAAATTGTATTGACTGAGCACAGAATCAACAGTAAGTGATACTCAGTATGATCACTACTCGGCACTACAGTCATTGCTTTATACTACTGTTATCAACTTCCTCCAATTAGAGGGCCAAGAGCTAGGGGTGCGGGGGTGTGACGTTCTTAAGCTGACAGCCTCGAGTTCGGTGGGGGCGGCCACCTGCCCAACAGGTGGGCTGCCAGCCCTCTGGGGAGCATCTTTTACGGCCCGCTCCGGGTCTGAGCTTCGCCTCGAGCTTCCGCTGGGGGTCGCAACCTTTCCGGAAACGGCCCCCTCCCCGCCACCTCTCGAGAGCCCGGGGCCCGGCCCTGTCGGTTCCTGGTTCCCCCAGGGCCCAGCAGAGATGCCGGCCGAGCAGGAACTCTCGAGATCCCGGGGCCGGCCCGTCTCTGCCGCGTCCGCGAGTCACGCTGGGAAGGAGTTACCGGGGAAGGGCACCGGCCTAGCCGGCTGCAGCGTCCGTGCTCCAGACAGTCCGCCGGGCCGGGAGGTTCCAGTCCACAGCGGAGCTCGTTCGGGCCTGGGGAGGAGGAGGAGGAGGAGGAGGAGGAGGAGGAGGAGGAGACGAGCTGGCGCGCAACCACGTGACCCTTAAAGGCCCAGCGCACAGACGCCGCAGACTCGGCGCGGCGACAGCTTCTAATTTGCGATCTTTTTGACCCTTGTCCCCCGCCGTCTGCGCGTGGACTTGGCGCGGTTGCTATAGGGACGATATGCGTTCTTGGGCTGGCTCCAAAGGGACGGTCGTCACCAAAGAGGTCAAAACGTGCCTCCTAGCAAGGCGTCGTTGCGATGCATGATGGGACGCCAGGAAGACCTCCGCGGTGCTGGGAGGAGTTTCCACGCTCACCCGGAGGCGGCCCTCATTTGGCAACAGTTGCTAGCGTTGGGAAGCAATTTCTAGTCCCTCTTCTCTTTAACCCTATTCATAGACTCCTGAAGCGTCAGCGTTGGAAGGGACCTTGGGGATTCTTTCCAGCCCAACTCCTCCTGGTACTGATGGGGAGACTGAGGCAGGAAGGTGCCCAAGGTCACACACGGCCATTCAGTGGAGGAGCTGAACCTAGCTAATAACATTTACCAAGAATGGACCAGGCCTTGCTAAAACCTGGAGAGGGTGTGTGTATGTGTGATAGAGAGCAGGGGGTGGGGGGTGTACAGGTGAATGAGGCAAACTTTCTTTGAGCCAATGAGACAGGACTCTAGGGGATACAGAGAAAGATTTCATATCCCCCAGCCCGTGTTTCTTCTTCTTCTTTGCCCTGGTCACCATCTTGAACATACTGTATCTTTTAAATACACTCCATCACTTATTTATTTATATTGTTTATCATCCATCTCCTTCCACTGGAGACAATCCTGGTGGTATAGTAGTTGGGCTGCGACCTTCATGGTCAGCAGTTCAAAACCACCAGCAGCTCCTCCGGAGAAAGACTGGGCTTTCTCTTCCCATAAGCAGTTACAGTCTCAAAAACCCATAGGGTCACTGTTAGTCATTGACTCAGTGGCAGGGAGTTTGGGTTTTACTTTTTTGCTCCCTTGGAGTGAAAGTTCTTAAGGGTAGAGTTTTGGTTTCTTCACGTTGACATCGCTGTCTGCACAAACCTTGTCACATGCAATTTCTGTTGTTAGTTTCCATTGGGTTGGTTCTGACTCATGTATAACAATGAAACACTCCTGGTTCAACACATTCCTCACAATTGTTGTATTTGAGTCCCATCTTGCAGCCAGACACAAGGTCACACTATATATTTGTTGAATAAAAGAGTGAACGGGGTGAGGCTGAAGTTTTGCTGCTGATGAAATTACATTATAAGATGGACTCCTGGCTGAGGTTTGGGTTTGAACCCCACCCACTTCTGCCACTTACTACTGATCTTGAATGGTGACTTCACTTCCTTAAGCCTAGTGTACACATCTGTAAAATGGGGGGAAATACTTCACAGCAGGATTGAAGCGAGGGACAATTAGTACAATGCATGGACAGTTGCTGAAGAATTTGGTATCAGGATTGGAGGAAGGCTTATTACCAACCTGTGATGTGCAGATGACACAATCTTGCATGCTGAAAGTGAGGAGGACTTGAAGCATTTACTGATGAAGATCAAGTATTGAAGCCTTTAGGGTGGATTACAATTCAATGTAAAGAAGACCCAAATCCTCCAACTGGATCAACAGGAAACATCATGATCAATGGAGAAAAGCTCAAAGTTGTCAAGGATTTTTCTTGCTTGGATCCACAATCAATGCTCATAGAAGCAGCAGTCAAGAGATCAAATGACACATTGCATTAGGTAAATCTGCTGCACAAGATCGCTTTAGAGTATTGAAGAACAAGGATGCTATTTTGAGCACCAAGGTGTGCCAGACACAAACCATGGTATTTTCGATTACATGCATAGTATTTTCATGTATGTGAAAGTTGAATAAGGGAGACTGACGAAGAAATGATGCATTTAAATTGTGCTGGCAAAAAATATTGAAAGTACCATGGTCTGCTAAAAGGACAAACCAGTCTGTCTTGGAAGAAGTATGGCCAGAGTGCTCCTTAGAAGCAAGGATGGCAAGACTTCATCTTACATACTTTGCACTTGATCTTAGCCAAAAGGCTGAGAAGTGATATCTTACATATTTTGGACATGTTGTCCGGAGAGACTAGTCCCTGGAGAACATCATGCTTGGTAAAGTGGAGGGGCAGTGAAAAACGGGAAGACCCTCGATAAGATGGATCGACACGGGTTGCAACCATGGGCTCAAGCATAGGAACAATTGTGAGATGGCACAGGTTGTAGCAGTGTTTTATTCTGTGTATAGGGTTGCTATGGGTCAGAACTGACTCGACACCTAACAACAGTAAAGCTGCTGGCCCAGTAGTTGGGGCATAGCAAATGCTCAATAAATAAAAACAACTGGGTTTGAAAAGTGGAAGCAAGGAATGCATACTTACTAGGTTATGTGTTGGGCTGCTAACTGCAAGGACAACTGAGTCGAAACCACTGGCTGATCTGCTCTGCAGGAGAAAGACAGGGTTTTCTACTCTCCTAAAGATTCACCATCATAGAAACCCACAGGGGCATTTCTACTTTATCCTATATAGGGTCACTGTGTTAGTCGGGTTGACTTGAGAAACAAATCCAGAGACACTCAGATGTGTATAAGAAAGAGCTTTATATCAAAGAGTAATTGTATATTAAGAAAACATACCAACCCCGTCTAGTTCAAGTCCATAAGTCTGACATAGCCCATATATCTGATAACCAGTCTATAAATTCCTCTTCAGACTCGCACAACACATGCAATGATGCCAAATATAGGAAGATCACAGGCCAGTGGGTGGAAAGTCTTGTGGATCCAGTGGTGGTGGAAGCATCTCAGTGCGGGTGTGGGTCTCCATGTGGCTTCTCCAGCTCCAGGGCTCTGGCTCCATCAGCATAGCACCATGTGGCTTGTCAACAGGAATGGGTAGCAGAGAGTGTAGATCTGGCCTCCAGTGAAATATTTTATCTCTTTAGTGCCTCCAAATGAGGTCATCAAGCTGCGACCTGATTGACAGGCTAAACCCCACCCCTTCACTCTTAATAGTCTCAAATTGACACCAGATTATGTTAACTGCCATAGTCACTATGAGGCAGAATTGACTCAATGTTGATTAAGTAAGTTTGATTTTTTTGAGGGTGGTTGGGAGGAATGTGTATGGAAGTGGTTTTAGGATGGGCTTTGTTAGGTGATGGCTTGCATTTTTGGAACAGTGAACAAAGGCCAGACCTGAGCACTGAGTAGTGGGAGGCAGAAGCTTCAGTTGAATGCTGAGGAGGGGCTCCCCATATGTCCTTCTAATAAATATAATGATGCAGGACTATTTGTGAAGGCGGAGTAGTTGTGAACCTGGCGTGTGGTCCTGGGAAGCGGTGCCACGCACCACCACAGTGCATCTGGCCTGGGCGAGCTGGGCTGGAAGGCGGGGGCGGTACTTGGGGGCGGGCCCTAGAGAGGAGTGGCAGTGAGGAGGCGGGTCCTAGGGAAAGGTCTGTGCTGGAGGGAAAGGGGTGGAGCCTAGGGGCGGGGCGGTACTCATGGGCAGGGGGCGGTGACAGGGGCGGGGCCCGGAGTGGGGCGGGGCCTTGGGGCGGGGCGGGGCTAGAGGATGGGGTAGGGGTAGGTCCTGGGCGGGGCGGTGCCCTGGCGCGGAGCTGTGGCGGGTGCTGGGGGCAACTGGACTGTGGCTGTGGGAGGCGAGGTCGCGGTAGGGTGGAGAGGGTGGCTCTGAATTGTTCTTGGGGACTTGGCACCGTGGAGGGCGGGTCCTGAGGCGGGGCGGGGTGCGGAGGCCAGGCCCGGAAGCTGCAAAGGCGCTTGGCGCGTCCCTGCCGTCTGCCCGCCATGGACGAAGTGGACCGGCTGCTTCTTCGGCGGCTCAGGCTTAAGCTGGTCCGAGAGCTGCTGGTGACCGAGCTCTGGGACGCGCTGCTGAGCCGCGGGCTCTTCACGCCCGACATGATCGAGGACATCAAGGTCCGTCGCACCCCACCTGCTGTGCTCTCCCCCTCCCCCTCCCCCCGCGTTCCGCTCCGCCCTCCCGCTTCCTTAGCACTTAGTGGTCGAGCTGGGATGGGGGACCCACGTTCCCACACACCCCTCCCCATTCCGGGCCGCCCAGGACTGACCCATCCTCAGATGTGGGGAACCCATTTTTCTTAACGCCATGGAACCCCCTAGAACCGAACCATTGCAAACATCTTTGAATGTTTGCTAAAGCTTTTCTTGTCCGGCCCCATCTGTGTTGCCTGTCTAGCTGCTGTGGAAGTTGTGCTTCTTGCCAGGAAGGAGGGTCGTCAGGGCACCCACTTACCTTCCTGGTATCGCTACTCTTATTATTGGTCCTGAGTGGTTTATCCTGGATTCCCTGTGTTTCCACTTCCTATCTGTACCAGTGTACATCCTCTGGTCTAGCTGGATTTGTAAGGTAGAATTGGGATCATGGTAGTAGGGAGGAGGAAGCATTAAACAACTAGAGGAAAGTTGTATGTTTCATTGGTGCTACACTGTACCCTGACTGGCTAGTCTTCTCCCCGTGACCCTTCTGTTAGGGGATGTCTAGTTGCCTACAGATGGGCTTTGGGTCTCCACTCCGCACTCCCCCTCATTCACAATGATATGATTTTTTTGTTCTTTAATGCCTGATCCCTGATCCTATCGACATCTCATGATCACACAGGCTGGTGTGCCTCTTCCATGTGGACTTTTGTTGCTTCTCAGCTAGCTTC
>NW_022111357.1:29622725-29627192 GCF_000313985.2 Echinops telfairi
AATTTTTTCACATGACCCTGTACACTCATCACTTGCCCACTGCCTGCTTGTGTTTTTCTGAATTTACTAGTCACTTCCTAATGGTCCCAGAGGAGCCCTGGTGGCATAGTGGTTACTTATTGGGGTGCTAACTAAAAGGTCAGCAGTTCAAAACCACCAGCTGCTCCTTGGGAGAAAGATGAGGCTTTCAACTCCTGTCAAGAGTTAGTCTTGGAAACCCACAGGTAAGTTGGAAGTGACTCGATGGAAGTGAGGTTTGGGATTTTTGTTTGCCCCTAATGGTCCCACTCCCTCTTGGAGGCCTTCTGTCTTGACCCCACTCAAGGCTGGATTGGGTGCCCTGTCTACTAGATGTTTGTTTTTAAGGGTAAAGATGATGAATTACCAGCACTTAGCACAGTGCTGGGTACATTGTGCTGTTGTCAGTAGATGCCCTCGGGTTGGCTTTGAATGATAATGACCCTACTATGTGCAACAGACTGAAACGCCGCCTGGTTAGATTGTTAGATTTGAGCCCACCGTTGCAGCCGCTGTTGAGGGCCTTCCTCTTTTCTCCCAGCTCTCTGCTGTAGGAAACATGATGTCCTTTGCCAGGGACTGGGCCCTCATGACTGCGTGTCCACAGTGCATGAGACAAAGTTTTGCCATCTTTGCTTAAGGAACATCTGGCTATACTTCCAGACAGCTTTGCAAGTTCTTCTGGCAGCCAGCCCATGGGAATTTCAATCTTGTTGACAAAGCTGTCATTCAGATGCATCCGTTTTTCTTTACTTGCTGCCCAGCTTTCATGTGCGTACAGCCAGTCAGGCACACCTTAGTCCACAAAGGGACATCTTTTGCTCTTTAATCCTGCCAAAAGGTCCCGTGTAACAGGTTTTCCTAATGCAATTCTTATTGGCAAGTGCCTTTGAGTTGGTTCTAACCAATAGCAACCCTGTGTACAACAGAACAAAACACCTCCCCCCCACCCCGGTCCTGCCCCATCCTCATAATTATTTTTGAGCCCATTATTGCAGCCGCTATGTCAATTTACCGCATCATTCAATCTCTTTGTCGCTGCCCCTCCGCTTACCAAGCAAACATGATGTCCTTCTCCAGGGACTGGTCTCTCCTGCTAACAAAGTATTGAAACAAAGTCTTGCCATCCTCACTTCCAAGGAGCAGTCTGGCTGTATTTCTTCCAAGAAAGATTTGTTTGTCCTATGGGCACATTCCACGATACTTTCAATATCCATCACCCACACCATAATTCTAATTCATTGATTCTTCTTTGCCCAACTTGCGAGTACATACGAGGCGATTGAAAATACTATGGCTTGGGTCAGGTGCATTGCAGAAAAGGCATGCAGTGGCCAGGAATCAAACCTGGTCTCCTGCAGAGAAAGGGCGACTTCTACCACTCAGCTGCCCCTGCACTCTTGGGTAATTGGTGCGAAATCTTTCTTTCCAACCAGCGGGCAGGCTCTGGATCTCAGCGGGATCAAGCCAGACAGCTGATCACAGATCTAGAGACTCGTGGGAGCCAAGCATTGCCTTTGTTCATCTCCTGCTTACGAGACACAGGCCAGGACAGGCTGGCTTCAGTGCTGAGCACAAATCGTCAAGCGGCAAAGCGAGATCCGGGAGCCATCCGATCCCTGGATGCTGGACTTGGACTCGTGCGCCTCAACCCAGATGAGCAGAGGACCCACCAAATAAAGCAGGATCCCTTGAGGACTGCCGTGGGGCACCTACCCTTGAAGGAGCCAGCTGAGCGCAGGCCAGTGGTTCCCAGGCCAGTGGATGTGGGCTGTGGAGAACCTTGTGATACCAGTGAGTATCCAGAGTGGTTGACGAGTGGGCATGATGAGTGGCCATTGGGGAATGACCGCTGATACAATTAGGTGGCCTGAGATCCAGCACTTAATGTTGATGCCGTCTTTTTGAATTCATACGGGTTGGGTAGAATTTGCTGGTCAGCCATCAGGAGTTGTACGTTTGCTGGTCCTTGCTCTGAACAGCCTGTTTTGGATGTCCTAGGTTTTGATCATGGTTTCAAGATCAGGTTAAATTGTTCAGGATTTTCCCTTGGGTCTGGATGGGTAGTGACCACTAGTCCACACCTAGGGGCAGGAAAGAGGGTTCCACCTGTATCAAGATTTAAATTTTAAACATTGCCACGTTGACCCTGCTGAGTACTGTCTGCAGTGCTTTACATAACTTATCTCAGTCTTCTGGTCTTCCTGGCGGGGTACAGTTTCCCCTTCACCACATTTGCTTATGCACCCATTTTGTCTTCAACGCTCGTGTCGGGGAAGTGAGCATCACAGAATGCCGGGTTATTGGAACAAAGTGTTCTTGTGTTGAGGGAGGACTTGAGTAGAGCCCCAATGTCTGTCTGTTACTTTAATACTTAACATATAAATATAAGTACATAGACCTGTATCCCCATTATATATTAATATATTTACATATATACATGCCTATATTTACACCTCTCTAAATGTCCTTTGCCTCCTAGTTCTTTCCTGTATTTCCTTTTACTTTCCTTCTGCTCTATTATTGTGTTCAACCTTCATTCGATTCTCAGCAATAACTCCTGGCTACATTGCGCTTGATCAAACCCCACCAGGCATTCTATGCCCCTCTTGCCATCGACTTTAGATCACCTGTTGTTCCCTTGTCCCTGGGTTTGTTGGCTGCCTCCTTCCTTTTACCCACCTCCTCTCCCATTTCCCCCCGGAGCCATCTGTTTCATTATTTTCCCCTTGGGATTGTTTATCCTGTCTACCTTATATAACAGACATGGTGGGTGGTGGGTGGGGGGAAGGCCTATAAGTAGTTCCAGGTGTGTCTGCTGACCCTTGTGAATGTTTTCCAAC
Organism: Echinops telfairi; assembly: GCF_000313985.2. Lineage (NCBI taxonomy): Eukaryota > Metazoa > Chordata > Mammalia > Afrosoricida > Tenrecidae > Echinops > Echinops telfairi. Next base: position 29,625,587 of record NW_022111357.1, read on the forward strand.
CGAGTCTGATGAGGTGCCAAGCCCTATCCCCCTGACTCTGAAGTCTATTTTTGGGATTCCTTGGGAACCTCGTTCCTTTGCTCCCCTTGCTGCTCTGTTGCTCTCCCTTTGTGTTTCTCCCCGGTGTGTGTGTGTTGGTGTGTGTGTGTGAGAACTTGTACAATTCCCACACTGTGTCTCCAGGGCTATCCCCCGTGGCACTATGGGCCAGTGAGGGGACTTCGTGTCTCCTGGTGGGGCCGGCCCTACAGTCCTCTCTGGGCATCGGCTGCTCCGAGTGGGAATGCCGTATGCAGGGCTTGGTGGGCCAGGATGCTCTCCTCTCTCTCTCTCTCTCTCTCTCTCTCTCCCTCCCTCTTAGTTTGCTCCCCTGTGGTCTGGGCAGACCCGCCCCGCCTTCCTGTTCTTTTTTGAGGCATTTTGCTTCCTGTTTGTGGTGAACAGTTATTCCCGGTAGGAACTGACATCTGAAGGGTCACTATCGATAGCAATAGGATTGCGGGAAGTGTGAGTATCACTTGATCCACCCTGTGCCCGGGGAGGTAGGCTCAGTCCTCCGTCACTACACCTCAGGAACTGCTTGAGAGCAGCCATTTGCTTTGTGAATCTTTTGTGCTCATTCAGGAAGTGTGTGGGCTGCAGTGCACGGAGCTCTGCTGGTGTTGTGGGTAGTCCTTGGGCTGCTAACCATAAGGTCAGCAGTTTGAAACCATCAGCTGCCCCGCAGGAGAAAGACAAGACTTCCTACTCCCATTAAGAGTTACGGTCTCTGAAACCCACAGGGGCAGTTCTACCCTGTCCTACAGGGTCACCGTGAGTGGGGTTTGGATTTGGATAGGCGACAGTGGAATTTCAGAATGGAGCAAACGTCCTCACAGTGAGTCAGTGGCCCACCAGGAGCCTTCAGGCCAGGTAAAGCCATTTCTGATTTAAAACCTGGGCGATGCTTGCTTTTCTGGTGTGACTTTAAACTGGTGGGATATTAATTCCTGGCAAGAGTCCGTGTCTACCGGTGGCATCATTGGACAAAGACAAGCCCTGTGGCCAGCTGAGCTCTCACTAATTGAACAGGAAACTCCATTTGGCATCGAAGGAGAAATGACCGTCTTCACTGGCTCTGGAGAATGTCCCAGCGTAAAAACACACCATGGAAAAGCAAAAGTAAGAGATTTATTGAAAGTTCAGAGACGCCCAGGCAGGAACTAAAGTTAAAAAGTCATGACTGGTTAAAGACTATTAGGGATATCCAAGAACAGGGACTTCGCGTGGGGTGGGTGGATTATAGCCCCATATTTGACTAAAGGATTTCTTTCTTCTTCTTTTTTCCCCCGGATCCTTTGGTTTACTTTTTACTTATTATTATTATTTTTAATAATTTTATTAAGGGCTCATACAACTCATCACAATCCATACATACATCGATTGTCAAGCACATTTGTACATACGTTGCCATTAGCATTCTCAAAACACCTGCTTCCTCCTTGAGTCCTTGGCATCAGCTCCTCATTTTTCCCCTCCCTCCCCGCTCCCCCCTCCCCCATGAACCCTTGATAATTTATAAATTATTATTATGCAAAACTGCTTTTATGAAAAAATTCACTGTGAC
>NW_022111357.1:29627712-29629742 GCF_000313985.2 Echinops telfairi
CGAATACATTGTGATATACTGCAGCTGCCAGACCAGAGAGAAGAAATGGCCCCTTCTGGGGTATGTGGTATATAGTTAAGGAACCCTAGTGGTGCTGTCGGGTTAGCATTGGACTGTTAACCCCAAGGCCTTTGGTTCCAAGCCTCTAGGCGCTCTGGGGGAGAAAGATGAGGTTATCGGCTTCCATAAAGATTTACAGCTTCAGAAGCCATGGATAGGGTTGCTATGAGTTGGAATTGACTCGGTAGCAGGGGATTCCTTTTTATTTAAGGATATATTCGATGGCAGTGGGTTCGTTTTTATTTCAGGATATATAGTTAGGTCAGCACAAAGGTTTCAGAAATGGTGGTTAGAAAAGGCCGCATTAAAATTCCCCCATGGAGTCTAGACTCCTGTCAAGACTGTGAGATGGAGGTAGGGCTCTGCCTTCAGACCGCTCCATGGACATGCACCAAGGGCCTCAGGTCTCTTGAACAGAGTATTTCCTGAGGGCCTACTGTGTGCTGAGCCCCAGGGCTTGTGCAGAGAAGGAGCACCTGCCCTTCTGCCGCTTGTCCATACTCGTCTGTGTCCAATTTCTTCCTTTTCTTTCATCTCAGCATAGTTTTGAGACTGTCCACATCTTTGTGTATATCAGCAGCTGGTTCTCTTTCAGGCTGTGTTGTTTTCCGCTTGTAGGGCCGGATAACACGTTGCTTATCCATCCACTTGGTGATGGATGTCTGGGCTGCTTCCCGTGTGGGGCTCTGTGAGTAAGGCTCAGACCGTGAGCATTCAGAGTCTCGTTTTCGTTCTGCCCTGTGCATTCATTTCCCTTGACTATACACAGGGGAGTGGGCTGTCAGTTGGATGGCAGGTGTGTGCTTAACGTTATTGCTGTTCGCGGCAACGACAGTGACTCACACTGACTCCAGGCACAATGTAGATACTGTTGCCCAGTCCTCCACCGTTTCCATGTTCAGGTGAAGACCAGGCTGTTGGGGCCCAGAGTTCCCCTTGATTTTGGAAGTAGATTGCCAGTCCTTTCTTCCAAGTCTGCCCTAGTCTGTCTTAACCTGGAAGCTCTGTAGAAGCCTGCTCAGCATCACAGGGACACACAGTCCCCCTCCACTGGTAGGCTGGTGCTGAGCATGAGGTGCACTGGCTTGGAGTCAAACCTCATTTTTCCTCCGTGTGGGCTGAGACTTCTCCCACCTTACTCCCCTCCCCTCACCGCAATCAAGTCCGTTCTGACTCACAGCCACCCCACAGGTCAGGGTAGAACTTCCTCTGTGGGTTTCTGAGACTCGATTTCTGGGAGTAGAAAACCTCTTCTTTTTCTTACGGAGCAGCTGGTGGTTTTGAACTGCTGACCTTGTGATCAGCAGCCTGTCATGTAACCACTATGCCAACTGGGTTCCCACTGGACTACTGCCCTCTTAACTTGATTAGAAACCACCCAGTGCTTCTTCACGGGGGTTGGACCACATGTGACCCCCCACTTGCAGGGCTGTGGACTCCCGGGGGCCAGCCCTTCTTAGTTTCCCTTGGTTCCCTCCCAGCGTCTCTCTTGCCCCCACCCGCTGGACTCTACCACTCATGGTTCTTCCTCTCTCTCCCCAGATGCTCCGAGATGGGGAAGAAATGCGGATTTGGTGAGTCACCATGTCATTTGGGGTCAGTTGCTCTGGCTTTGGGCTCTCCATCCCCAGGTCCTTCCCTTTGAGCATGTGGGAACACAGGGGACCCGGCCCGGGCAGAGGCAGCTTTACACTAGGTCTCCCACAGCCCCTGCAGCGGCTCCTTGAACCTGCTCTTTCCTCATCGGGGGTAGAGGCAAGTGATCAGATCTCCCTGGGTGGGCTCAGAGTGGGGTGTGTTATCCACACCAGACCCAGTCACTGTCGCTCCCCAGTATGTACTGGGTGACACCCGTGTGCCTGCCCCGAGTCCCAAGCTGGAGCTACACGGTGTGCAGACACGTGTGTTTCAAACTCGTGTGGAGTCACGAGGAGTCCATGGGAGACAGAGTTTGACAAACGCACGCACAC
>NW_022111357.1:29629931-29638346 GCF_000313985.2 Echinops telfairi
GCTCAGAAGAAGGAGCAAGCATTCTGAGGAGGGACAGAACCAGAAGGTTCCTTCGACGCGAGGAGGGCACGACTTCTGGCCTGCTTTTGGACGCATCCACAGGAGTCCGAGAGTGGGAGACTCCCTCAGGGAGACAGACTGACGCAGCCAGTCTGCCTCAGGCAGACCCGCCCTCACAGTCAGGGCAGCACAGAGCAGGGCACCGTTCGGTTCTGTTGTGCATCAGTGTCAGTGTGCCCAGGGCGGGGGCCCAAGGGTGTCCCTGCTGCCCAAGGGTGGGCCTGGCCAGGAGTCTGTTGACACCCTTCCCAGGTGCACCCCGGATTGTGACACTGGCCTGTTTACGGGGGTGAATGTGATGGGTGTTGGATTTCTAGGTTAGCGGCTCCCACGGTGAGACCTGAGGTGGGGGCTACGTGTGTGAAGCTTAGTGGTTGGGAAGCTACACCGTGGCTGAGTGTGTGAGTGTGCCCAGCTGGGCTGTGACAGAAATGCCACAAGGGGGTGGCTTTAAAGGAAAGACAATTATTAGTTCCTAAATTAAAAAAAAAAAAAAGTTACTGCCATGGAGTCAGTTGTGAGTCACAGCGACCCTCCAGGACGGGGTCGAGCTGCCTCTGGGTTTCTGAGACTCATTCTTTTCAGGAGTAGAAAGCCTCGACGTTCTCCCAAGAAGCAGCTGGTGGTTTCAAACTGCTGACCTTGTGGTTGGCAGTCCAATGTGTAACCACTGTGCTACCAGGGCTCCTATCTCCAAGTGTAGGGACTACAAACCCCAATTGAAAGCTCTCTCTGGGCTCCGGGGGGAGGTCCTGTGGCCCTGCCCGTCCTCACTTCCTGGGTGGTCTTGCCCTGGCTTCAGCTTCCTCCCCACTGTGTGCTTCCTTGTCTCTGGGGAAGCCCATACCCAGTCACATACACCCAGTGCAGTTTCCTTCTCTGGCAGGTTCTACCTTGCACAGGTGCCGCCCGGCTTTTTCAGAAAGCCGTTTGCTATAACTCAGAAGCAATGAGGTTTAGGACACACCTTACACCGACGTGACCTTCTTAACATAAAGAACAGCAGTTTCCAAACAGTATCTCACCCACAGGTCTAAGGGGTAGGATTCCAACACGTGTGGGGGGAGAGTTGAGGAGGAGACACAGAGAGGTACTGACGCCAACCTACCTGCCTTGTGCTCTGCTCTCTTCTGCCCTGGGGTGCTGGTGAAGACCCTGTCCCTCCTACAGTGGGAGGTAGCACCACCACCCTGTGCCCCGCCTCTGCAGACCCTCAGCCACATACGCAACACCTGGGGGGCTGCCTTGTCTTCAGAGGCATGCGTGAGGTCCTGGGTCCACATTGGTCCCTGTATTTGAACAGGCATATGTGCTGGATGCTGACCCTTGTGGTTACTGCCTCATTATCAACAACATGAACTTCAGCTTGAAGTCTCAGCTTGGCCTCCGCACTGGCTCCAATATCGACTGTGAGAAGCTGCAGCAACGTTTCCAAAAGCTGCATTTCACAGTGGAGGTGAAGTGTGACCTCACTGCCCAGGTACGGTCACCACCCATGGGGAGGGTTGAGGGTCTGGACAGGGAAGTGTCCTTGAGGGACCCAAAGGCAAGCTGGTGCCCCAAGATGACCTCTTAGGACTGACTCTAAGGCTGTGGAAAGCCGTGTGGTCCAGCGGTTCAGACGCAATCAGACAGCACTGACTCCTTCCCTTATTTGCTGGGTGACTGCTCTGTGCCTCAGTTTCCCTGTCTGGAGAATAGTAACCATCCCTATCCCCATGTGGTGGTTGTAAGGGTGAAGGGAACTGGCACCCCAGTGCAGCATGCTCCCCAGGCATGTACAGCATGACCACCATGGCTGTCATGTCTCTAGCATGTGGCCCCTGGGAGCAGATAGTGCCCTGCCCAGGCAGACCTCAGGCCAGGCCCAGAATGGGGACCCGATTCCTCAGCCTTCTGGCTGGACTGCATCCTTCTCTCGCAGGGCATGCTCCAGGCCTTGGTGGCACTGGCACGGCGGGACCACGGCGCACTGAACTGCTGTGTGGTGGTCATCCTCTCCCACGGCTGTGAGGTAGGTGGCCTCTGTCCCTCGGGTGGGCCCAGAGTGAGGGAGCTGAGAAGTGGTGCCGGATCCTTGCCCCTGCCTGTATCTTTGTGGGGAAGGGTGTGGGGAAGGGTCCACCAGCCCTGATGTGGCTCTGGCAGCCATCTGGACCTCTGAAGAGGAGTTGATGCTCCTTCCTGGGTGGAGGTCCTTAGAGAAGCCATCTGGGGAAGGGAGACCCACAGACTTTGCTCACAGACCTCCTGCCTTCCCAGAGCCGGGACAGCCCAGCACTCCTCTGAGCGCCTGTCCCAGCCTCAGGGCCTCACTCCCGCCCTTGGCTTGGGTGCCAGTTTGGACACTGGGCCCTCTCTGGACTGGTCCCTAGTAGGTTAGGTATTGTGGCCAAGCCCCTGCCTTTTCCTGGGCCCCAGTTTCCTCCTCTCTCAAGTTGAGGGACGTGGGCAGAGCAGAAGTCACAAACGGGGACCTGTACCACCCCCCACCCTCCTGCTCTGCACAGTCTCTTCACAACTGGCCCATTTCACACAAATCCGAGACTCGTGGGGAAAAAACCTCACAGAGAAGCATGGCCTCAGCAGGCTGACATCCTCACAGCCGCTGACCTATAGTGGGCTGTCTCCCCCTATCCCACAGTGCAGCCCCTGCACAGGTCCCCACCCTGGGCCTGCTCACTGGGGAGCAGCTCTTCTGCAAGATCCCGGTGACTCACGCACGTTGCAGTGTAAGACGAAGTGATGGAGAGCAGGGTTCCCAGGCCTGCTCTATGTGCGGTACCTGCAGGGCTCTGGAGAGCCCAGATTGCCGGTCTCCCCCTCCAGGAACTCTGCGGGGACATTGCTTACAAGTTCCCAGGTGATGCTGATGCTGTGGGCCCCATGGACGCTGAGGGAGCCGGCAGGCACAGTCCAGTTCACCAGCTCCACCCCACCTCCGTGTCTCACTGGGAGGCCACCTGGCACCTGGAGGCACTTGAGCGGAAGACTCCTGGAATGGATGTTAACCAGGGCACTTTGAGACCTTTTGAAGGCTTGTCCCCCGATCAAGTCCCAGAAGGCTGTTGAATTCCTGCTCCAACTTCTTGGTTTCATAACCAGGGTTCTTGGTCTTCCAGGCTAGTCACCGCCAGTTCCCGGGGGCCGTGTATGGCACAGATGGCTGCTCCGTGTCTGTGGAGAGACTCGTGAACATCTTCAACGGGGCTGGCTGCCCCAGCTTGGGAGGGAAGCCCAAGCTCTTCTTCATCCAGGCCTGTGGCGGGGGTAAGCAGCCCCCAGCCTGGCTCCCTGAGGGCCAGCCCTGCCGCCCTCTCTCCCCAGCCCTTCTCAGCACTCACCACTAGGCCATCAGAGGGTCCCCAGGGGAGTCACTCGTGGGCGGATGGCCGCCCCTCCATCTAGCTAGAGCAGCTTTGCCCACTTCTCCAAGGAGGGTCGACTTCTGGGATCCTGGGTGGTATCACGAGCTGATGTGCTTGCCACTCTCTGAACGGTTGGCAGTTTGAGTCCATCCAGAGGTGCCGAAGAAGAAAGGGCTGGTGGGTCACTCTGAAGGCACCAGCCCTGAAAGGGCTCGGGCTTGCGGTGCTTCTCTGAGACACTCGGGCGGGCGGGCGGGGTCGCTGCGTGGTGGAACTGCCCTGGCAGCAGCTGGTTTGGCTGTGGGTTTCCGCCTTCTGTCTCTGGGGCAGTAGCATCGTGGGCTCGTTTAACAAACTCAACTCCAGAGACTCGGCCAAACAGAGAGGCGAGAGAAGGAGAAGGAACAGCCCTTCGGCCCCCACACAGCCCCCCAAGACCTGGGCTCGGGAAGTCCACAGGCCAGGGGTTAGATCCTTCCGGCTCAGTGAAGGCCTCCCTTTTCCTGAGGGTCTCGTTTGCTGGGGGACTGGGAGAATGAGGACAAGGAAAACCAAAGCGTTTCCATTCTCTCTTTCCGCACCGAGAAGGTGACCATCCCAGAAACCCTGAGGGCCGGTGACACTGCATCCTGTGGGGTCACTCTGAGTTGGAATCCGCTTGATGGCAGCGGGTTAAGCCCCCTCTGCCCGGGCGTCCTCAGTGCCTGCCGGCACCTGCCCCTCCGTGCTTTCTTCCAGAGGGTGGGGAGAACCGAGCAGGGCTGCCCCCAGGACTGTCAGAGCACTGCCCCCTGGGCCTGAGAATGCCCATCGTCCACAGCCTCAGTCTGCTCCACCGCTGGGGCCCCAGCCCAGCGTGAAGCTCCTGGGCAGGGCTTCTCTCTTTTTCGAATTAGAAGTAGAACCATATTAAAATATCTGGGAGGGAGCCCAGGTGGTGAAGTGGCTGGCCTGTGAGGGAGGAAGGCCTGGGGGCCTGTCTTCCTATAAAGATAAAGACGACAGGTTCCAAGACTCTGGCGGGCAGTGGGGTCGTTCTACCCTGTCATGTGGGGAACCTATGAGTTGAAAACCGGGCCCAGAAGCTGAGAATAGGTCTTCCCCCACTCCCCCCCCAAGTTAAAGACTCCTCCGGAATGGCAAGGTTCAAAAGCTGGAGAGCAGCGATGAGGATTCCGCCTTTGCGGGCTAGGCTGCTAACCAAAAGGCCGGCAGTTCGAACCCACCAGCTCCTCGACAGAGGGCGATGTAGCTTCCTGCTCCCATAAACCACCGGGCAGTCCCAGTCTGTGCTGCAGGGTCCATGTGAGTCGGGAGGGACCCGATGGCAGACGCGGCGTCCTGCTTTGCCCTGGCTGGTGTGTGACCGACCCGCCGTGTGTGAATGCTGGTGTCATACTGCTGCCACACGGTGGTGCCACTGAAACAGGAGCCGAGAAAGGCCGGCTCAGTCCACCTTCTCTGTCAGCGGTCAGCAGGCGTCCTGTTGTCCTGCTGTTTACATGTCTCTAAAGGTGGGCCCGGATTTAGGTGTCGCTGGTGTGGCTCTTTCTAAATTCACTGTTGTTATCCTTTAAAAACACCTCCAACATCTCATCCACCCATTCATTCCCCAAGAGGTGGTTTGTGGTCTGGCTTGATGCACGCTGGTGTGGAAATGCGTGTGATAGAAGGCCATGGTCAGAGGTAGTCGTCATTCATTTGGGGGGCCACCCACTTCGAGATCCGAAGGTGAAGGCAGCACGTGGCAGGTTTTCTGTGCTGAGCATGCGGGTGGGGCTTTGCCTTTATTCCCGCAGGAAGGTGAGTTTTGCCCTTGCCCTACAGGGAGGTTTGAATGAATGTGGCTCTTCTAAGAAGGAATCCTGGAGCAAAACGCATTGCCCTGAAGCAGAGCCCCTTCCCCGGTCTGTAGAGTGAGGGTGGCACTTGAATGAAGACCAGCCCGCGCGTCACCATCTGACCTGCTCCTTTTCCCGTAGCCCCTCTCACCTAGTTTCCCCAGCTCCCTTTCCCCGCAGAGGGTCCCTTGCCTCCCCTATCTCCTCAGGCATTGCTTTAGCATGCCATTTCCCTGCCCCAGGCTGTCCAGGCAGCAATACCATACTTGCACCCCAGGGTCCCCCTCCCATGCCCACTTTGGGTCGTTCTCAGACACCCACGGCAGATTCTAGAATCGACCAGGAGAGCAACTGTAGAAGCTATGAGTTGAGAAGGCTCTAAGACCGGGAAGCTTTCACAGATCTAAGGACACTCGGGCCACCCAGGGGAGGCAGTGGGAGCAGGTGGAGGCAGGAAAATGTGGGGTGGAATCACCTCGGTGCCTGCATACACGTTTGTTGCAAGAAAGTGGACCAATGACCAGCAGTTCCTGGAGCAAAGTATACAGGTACCAGGTCAGTATATGTTCCTATTGCCACTGCCGGCATCCAGTGGGCACTGTGGCCCCACACTCCGATACTGACCAGGGTGGGTCAGTAGGAGATAAGACCTGACGTCTGTTTTTGTGAAGCTGAGACACCCTGTCGGGCAGTTCTCGGTCTTACGTGTCACTACCGGCCAGACGGCACTGCCATCAACGGTTGCTGTTATCGGGGAGCCTGAGTGGTCTACGCAGGAAACATGCTGGCTGGTCCCTGAAAGGTGGGAGGGTCAAGTCCACTCAGAAAGAAGGCCTGGCGATTTGCTTCTGAAAACCCAGCCCGTGAAGACCCCACAGAGCACAGTGCTACACTGACACACGTGGGGTCCCCGTGTGTCGCAATCCACTCGATGGCAGCGGGTGGTGGTGGTATGGAGGGAGACCCAGGACAGCCCCTGTCCCTTCTGATGGACCCTGCATGCTCTGGAGCGTGACTGTGACCTCCCTCTGTCCTTGCTGTTTCCCACCAAGGTCCTGGCCTTGGACCTGCCCAACACCTGCCCTTCCTCCCACGGGGACAGCCACCCTGGCTCCTGCTTAGGGCCTGGCTCACGGGCCCCTTGCCAGGAAGCCTTCTCTTAGGAGCCTTGCCTGGCTTGGGACTGCTCCTGCCCCTGCCTCATTTGTACCAAAGCTCTCAGCCGCTCGTTTTCCATAGAGCCCTGTTGTTCTCCCAGGAGACCGGGTCACGGGGCACCCAGGCCCTGGTTGTCTTTGGGGTGGTGTGGAGATGGCCAAATTTCTCACTTTGCCGAACCCTAAAGTGTGGCGGTCGGGAAGGGGCCGTCAGTGTGGTTAAAAACCAGCTCTAAGAGCGACTAGTACATCTAGACACACACACAGGACCCGCTGGCCCTGTGGCTGCGTGGGCAGCATGGGCAGCGTGAGTCCTGTCCTGTCCTGCCCTGCCCTGCCGTTGTCCAGGCCTGCCCCTGCTTTGAGGGCATTTGGCTTCTGAAATGAAAAAGACAGAAAACATGGCGACGTAATAAAAAGGGGCCGGCGGTGGCGGTGGTGGTGGTGGTGGGCAGGTGGTCCTCTGATATCCTAGGGACTTAATAGGCATCCCATTTGGCCTCCTGCTTCTCGCACCTCACACGGCTGCTTAGTGCTTCTTCACATCTCCATCCGCGGCCAGTGTAATCACGGCATCAGGTGGCCTTACGGTAATGCCCTGCGGTGATGCACTGAACCTTTCCCTCATGTTAGCCACTTTGGGGAGATCCAATTTTTGGCCCACATGGCCACAAATGCCATTATGTGCACAGAGCTTTTGGCCTCAATTGAATTACTTCCTTAGGCTATGTTTCCAGGAGTAGAATTACTGGGCCAGAGGTACAAACAGCTCTGTGGGTCCCATGACTCGGGACTTTATGTCATTGTTTGGCATCCTGAGGGTGCCTTTTGATTCTGGAATAGAATGTCAGGTCGTTTAGGAATTAGAAGCAGGAGACCGAGTTGAGCCTGGCCAGGGCACTTCATGCCTGTTGTCCAGCAGGCCTGCGTGCTGCTCTGATGCCGAACTGGAGTCAGTGGAATTTCTAGATGGAGACAGACTAGGGAGAAAGACCTGGAGAGCTGCTTCCACAACAGACTGTGGATCCCTATGGATCACAATGGCCCGATCCTCGACTGATCCTGGGGAGGGATAGCCCTAAGTCAAGGGCTAGCTCAACAGCAGTTAACCACAAAGAGAGCTCTAAGCCAATGGGTTTCAACTTTCCTAATGCCACAGCCCTTTAATACAGTTCCTCCTCTGTTGGTGACCCCCCCCCAACCATACAAGTATTTTCGTTGCTACTTCATCACTGTAATTTTGAATCGGGCGACCCCTGTGAAAGGGTCGTTCGACCCCCAAAGGGGTCGCGATCCACGGAATGGGAACCTTTGCTTAAGCGATGTTGTAGAACAGACAACAGAAATCAAAGGCAAGAAAAAAGCAAGAGGAAGTTGGATGCCCCAAACGTCAGGCGAGGGCGTACATACTTGGCTTTGCAGCCACGGCAAAAAGAACACTCCTGAGACCCACAGCCCCGGACGGCAGAAGCCACATTTCCCAGGAGAAACTGGGATGGCACTGCGACCTCCGAGCTTTCCTCCCGTAGCTGCCACGGAGGGGCTGCTGCTGCTGCTGCTGTGAGGGTGGAGCACGTGACAGAGCCGAGCTGCCTGGTAGGCTGTCACCCTCCTTGAGCGGCTGCGTGGGTTCGAACCACCACCCTTGCAGTTAGCAGCTGAGCGGTTCACCGTCGTGCCCCCAGAGGCCCCTTTTCATTCTGGGGCCACAGTGACACTGGACACGGGTCTCCCTGCGTTTTTTTTGCCACAGACAGGATTGTCCTGTGGATCTTTCTTTTTTTAAAAGCACATTTGTACATTCATTGCCCTCATCATTCTCAAAACATTTCCTCTCCAATTAAGCCCCCGGCATCAGGTTCTCATTTTCCACCCTCCCCTCTCCCCCCTCACTCATGAGCCCTTGATAATTTATAAACTATTATTTTGTCTTATTTTGTCATATCTTGCCCTGTCCGACATCTCCCTTCACCCACTTTTCTGTTGTCC
>NW_022111357.1:29639828-29661759 GCF_000313985.2 Echinops telfairi
GCCCTGGCCCCAAAGTCTGCCTTCAGCATTCCCTTGCTGCTGCACTCCCCCCCATGCTTTGCCTCGGTGTGACATGATCAGATCGGGTGCAATTTCCCCAGTGTCTCTGGTGCTGTCCCCCGCAGGGCCATGGGTCAGTGAGGGGCATCATGTCTCATAGTGGGGCTGGCCATGTGGTCCGCTCTGTAGACTGGCTGCTCTAATTGGGGTCATTGTCCCCAAGGCCTGGTGGGCCAGGATGTGCTCCAGTCTCTCCTCCTCCCCCGTCATCTGCTCCTGTGTGCTCAGATCAGATATGTCCCTCTGGGAGCTGCGGATTCGGTGCCATCCGTTGAAATAAATTCTTCTGTGGGGAGGGGCAGGCACCTGTGGATCTTTCTTATGCAAATCTCAATGTGAATTGAAGATAGGCTTTTTTTTGGGTTTTGTTTTGGACTTTTAGCCCCTGAAGTGGAAGCCCCTTTCTCTCCCTTGGGCGTTGGAGCTCTGCCCTCCCTGGGGTGCTGTGTGAGTGCACAAGTGCTTCAGCATCTTGTCATTAACCATGACTTCAGAGGGGGCTCTGCAGTCAGCCTGGGAAATCCTGGTGCAGCTGTAACGGGGAGAAGCACAGCGTGTGGCTGACCCTCTGAGAGCAGAGGGAGAAAGGACCCAGGGTGCTGCAGCCAGCCATTTGCAGTACAGCAGGCTTTGCAGTGGCTTTGTTTAAGTTTGCTTCCATCCTTATGTCGAGGTCTGCCGTGGTGGGGAGGAAGAACCACGTAAATGTGGTTAAAATAACAACTGACTACTAAATGACAGGTAAACTCCAAAGATCAAAGGCAGTTCCTGCTCACTAAAAAACAAACAAAAGCATTCAGGGGCCTATAAGAAAAACCCAAAGCCAATCTCACTGCCATTGAGTCCATGCTGATGCAGAGCAACCCTATTGGACAGGGTAGAACTGCCCATGTGGGTTTCCGTGAGGGTCACTCTGAGCGAGAGTAGGAAGCCTCATCTTTCTTCGCATAGCGGCTGGTGGTTTCCAACTGCTGACCTTATGTCAGCAGCTCAATGTGTAACCACCACACCACCAGGGCTCCTTCGGGGGTATATTAGTCTGGGTACTTTGGAGAAACAAATCCACAGCAACTCATGTATAAGAGAGAGTTTTATGCAAAGAAAATGTGCATCACGAAAACATCCCAACCCAATGCTGTCCAAGCCCACAAGTCCAACATTAACCCATACCCAACACCAGTCCACAAAGTCCTTCACCTCACAAAACAGAGGCAATAATGCCGACTGCAGGAGGAAAGCTGAGTCAGTGAACGTGTAAGCATCTCAGCACTGGCAGGGGTCTCCACATGGTGCTCCAGCACCCAGGGCTGCATCGGGATAGATCCATGCGGCTTCTCCTTGGGGATGTCTTGTAGGAAATCCATCTTGCAAGCTGAAGCAGGGAACTGCTAAGGCAGCTGCATCCGATGCAACCATCACAAAACAAGAGACCCGAGAACTAGAAAGGCGAGGCTTCACCACCCATTTATCCCTCCGCCTTTCAACCAGCACCACATGTGATTATCGGCCAGGCTAGCACAATTAACTAACTCAGGGGGCCTGTACTGGTGAAAAGTAAAAGGTCTGCTGTGTTTCCTTCCAGACATCTCTTATCTGTTCTCTATGAGGACCCATGCTATCGAGTGGACGCATAGAGACCCTGCATAGTGTTTGTGAGGCTGTGCAGGGCGCCCATGCTTACTCCACAGCGCCACCAGGGGCCCGTCTATACTGCAGGTGCCCAGTGGGCCGCAGTGTACACGGTGTTTGGAACATGTCTGCACTCTCCTCTTCCTCCCCTGTCTTCTTAAATGAACACTGTCTTAGCTTCCGGGGGCTGTTCCACTCAAATGCCATTGTCTCTGAGATGCGCACTGTCACCCCACTGCCAGGGCTCAGGGGTGGCGGTGGGACCGTGCTGCTTTAAATGAACCCCTCTGTAATTGGGTTAGGACCCACCCTGCTCCGCTGTCACCTTACGCTGAAGGATAACACCTTCAAGACTGCTTCTGAACTGGGTTCCCTTCGCAGGCGTGGGGGTTAAACCTTCCACGCATCTCTTTGGAGGACACCACTCTGGCCGTCACCCACGGGGCACGGGGGTCCTAGAAAGGAGGAGGCTGATCCTGCTGCTCTGCTCAGAAGCAGCTGCCTGGCTCGGGCGGGGACTGGAAGCAAGGAGAGGAACTCGGGCTGGGTTTCGGTGATGAGCTGCTGCTTTGTTTCCACCTCCTGCAGAGCAGAAAGACCGTGGGTTCGAGGTGGCCTCTGTGTCCCCTGGAGGCAGGGCCTCGGACAGCAACGTCGAGTCCGATGCCGCCCCTTTCCCGGAAGACCCGGGGAGCTCCGACCAGCCGGATGCTGTGGCCAGCTTACCCACACCCAGCGACATCTTCGTGTCCTACTCCACCTTCCCAGGTGAGTGAGTGGTCCTCTCACCTGCCCCAAAGCAGCCATGGTGGGAAAGAAGAGACCCTCCTTCCCCACCCCCTGCCGCGGGTCCAGGGCAGGAGGCGGGCACTTTGGTCCTCATTCTGCCACAGCCGTCATGCCACCTCTTCAGACAGGAAGGTAGTGATCCCTCAGGTTGTCCGGGACTTATGCTAGGTGGTTGGGCAAGGTGGCAAGGTGCCAGGCCTGTCAGGGAGCCACCTGCCTGTCTGCGCCTTGACTTTCTGGTTGGGAAGATAGGAACCCTCCCCAGTGTCAGCAGGTGGCTCTGAGGGTAACACAGGACGACAGAGGCCTGAGACTGCGTCACCGTCCAGAGGAGGGTCAGGTTCAGGGAGCGGGTGATCCTCAGGCCCCGGCCCACCCACCAGGCCCACCTATCCCCTTGCTAAGGCTTCGTCTCCTGGAGGAACACCAAGTGCGGCTCCTGGTACATCGAGACCCTGGACAGCGTCTTTGAGCAGTGGGCTGACTCCGAGGACCTGCAGACCCTCCTGCTCAGGGTGAGGCTGGCCTGCCTGCTGGAGGGGGTGCATGCTGGGAGTGGGGCGCCGGCCTGACTGAGGCAGCACCAAGCCCACACACAGCGGGCAGGAGTATTCCCCTGTGCGCCTGCCCCATGGCTTGTCGGGGAGCCCATGCTCCCTCTTCTCTGAACGTGAGACACACTGCCTACAGGGTGACATTTGCCCTTTGGGGGTCCCCAGGATGGCTCTTCCCTGAGGGCTTTGCTGAAGCCCTAGGCTGATGGGATGGCTGCGGCCAACCACAGCACCCAGGCAGGCAGGCCATGAGGCTGCCCCCAACCCTTCCCCCCACCCAGTCGTCCTCGGCTCTCCATCTCTAAGAACCAGGTTTCCATTGGTACTGTCCTTCTCAGAAGGCCCTGACGGAGCCTTCCTCTGGTCAACACCCCACTCCAGGCAGAGGTTCAGAACCTCATCCTTGCCTGGGGGTCCCTCCTGTGCTGCTGAGGTAGCTCATGTCACGGGAGAGGGTGGAGGACGGGGGCCACCCAGTCTCCTGAGGGAGGTGGCAGTCCTGTGTGTCGCTGAGCCGAGCAGAAGAGAGGAGAGCAGCACAGGGCAGTGGGTGCAGCCCCAGGGGTGCCTGCCCCTCGCCTGGTCCTGGGCTGTGACCCTCAGGCAGCTGGGGCCACAGGGGTGGGGAGGGCCTGTCTGGGGTAGGCCTGGCCTTCTGCACCCGCCCCTGCTCTCTGCTCCCCACTTCACATTCAGCAGAACTTGAACGTTATTGGAGGGGGTGGTGGTAAAAAAGCCATCTATTTAACACGCACTTTTGACTTTTTGACCTTTTCCAGTACAGCTGTATGAAATTTTGAGATTTTAAAATATTTAACGAAGGTGATTATTCTCTACATGGCAGGAGACTGCCATTTTAGCCTTTCCCCCCTTCTTTTTCCAGAATGGAAACATGGTAAGACCTTTGTTTTAGATTGACACAACTCACAGGTTCACAACGAGAGAGCGATGCTGTTCTTCAGACATCTCTCTGCCCTGCTCCCGCCACTCTCCTTAAAGTCACCACCGCCCAGTCCCAGCCACAGACTCCCCTGTCCTCCGTGTACCACTGCCCTCGAGGCCATCCCGGCTCATGGCGACCCTGTTAGGTCTCCAGGGATGTCAACCCCTAGGGGAGCAGGCAGTCTCATTGTTCTCCCACAGAGGAGCTGGTGGACTTGAACCACCGACCTGGCAGTCCAATGCTTAACCTTCCTACCCCCAGGAACCACCAGTGACCTTTGGTTTCTACCTGAGGGGGCTTTACAGAGGTCACGGGAAAAAGGAACAGAGAGAGAATGGCATTTTCCCTGGACTGTATTGAAGCTCCCATGGCTGGCTTATCTCACGCACATGGGACCGGGCAGTATTGATCTCTTGGCGACCATGTGGTCTGGCTCTCTTCATTCTTCTGCCAGCGGCGAGCGCTCACAGACCCCGTGCACTGTCTTCACAGGTGGCCAACGCTGTTTCCGAGAAAGGGAAGTACAAGCAGATGCCGGGCTGTTTTAATTTCCTCCGGAAAAAACTCTTCTTTAAAATATGACGCGGGCTTGGGCCCCGTATGCTGCCTTCCTCTCATCCCCACCCTGTCCTGCTCCAGGCCTGCACGGCCCCACGTATGTGGGCAGACAGGCTTCCAGATGGACGTGAAGGATGGAGAGCCGTGGATGCATGGATGCCACGTGGGCCTGTCACATGTGGCCAGCTCCTGGGGCCCGTGACCGACCTGTGGCCCGAGTGCCGTGTCCGCAGCAGGCTTTTTCAGCACTGTGGGTATTGAGGACCGATGCCCCCCAGGGCAGTGGGAGGCTATCTGCACAGAGGGCTGCCTCAGTAGCACCTCTTCCGCCCCCTAGCTGCCAGCAGCATGTCCCCAAGTCGTGACAACCAGAATGTCTCCAGACACCACCAAGCATCCCCTGGGTGGGGGTGCACAATCGCCCCACTGGAGAGCCAAGAGGGATGGGAGTCTGGCAACTGGAGGCCAGCACCTCTCGGGGCAGCAGGCGTGGTGGTGCTGCCTGCCAGAGTGGGAACAGCTTTAACCTGTGACTTCTCAGTGGAGTTTTAGACATTGCTCATTTTCCCTGCACTCGGGGAGTCTTCCAAAATAAATCTCCCAGGCCAGTATGGACTCTCTCTTGCCCATTTTCTCTTTGTTTTGCAAAAATTCATCTTCCTTTCAAAGGTGGCGCCTACCTTTTCAATCCATTCCCCCTACCGTTATTTCATCTGGTCCCCACTCTGTGCTGGGGCATAAACCCTGTGCCAGGGAGACAAGTCACTTGTCCAAGAGAACAGGGAAACCGGGGGAGAAACCCGGCTAGAACCGGAGTCACCCGGGACTTGGGGCGATCCTGGGACCTCAGACCCATCCCTCAGGTCCTTCAGTCCATCCTGACCCCAGCTTATTTCTTGCTTTTAGGGTATTAGGGTGAAGTTCCTGGGTAGTGCATGTGATTTGCCCTCAATTACTAAACGAAAGGTTGGTTTGCACTCACCCTGTGGCACTGCGGAAGAAAGGCCTGGCAGTCTGCTTCTGTAGAGGATACGGCCAAGAGAATCCTGTGGGACAGCTCAGCGCTAACACACAGGGAAGCTCTTAACAGACCTTTCCCTGGAGAGATCACACCATTGAAAACCCTTTGGAGCACAGTTTGACCTTGATCCCCATGGGGTCACTGTGAGTCAAAATTGTCCCCCCCCTTTTTTCTTTTCAATGTCACAAATCCTCAGACCAGAGGGTAGGAATATAGATACGAGGACGTGGATCACAGCAACACATCAGAGTGAAAAATAGGACACATGGACATGCCACTCATTACCTCCACTCCCAGAATCTTTAAAAAAAAATTTTAAAAACATTTTATTAGGGGCTCATACAACTGTTATCGCAATCCATACACACATCAATTGTGTAAAGCACATTTGTACATCATTCTCAAAACATTTTCTCTCCACTTAAACCCCTGGCATTAGGTCCTCATTTTCCCCCTCCCTCCCCGCTCCCCCTCCCTCATGAGCCCTTGATAGTTTATAAATTGGTATTTTGTCATATCTTGCCCTGTCCGATGTCTCCCTTCACCCACTTCTTGGTTGTCTCTCCCCCAGGGAGGAGGTCACACACAGTTCCTTGTAATCGGTTCCCTCTTTCCTACCCATTCTCCCTTTACCCTCCCTGTTTCGCCACTCACACCACTGGTCCTGTAGGGCTCATCCGCCCTGGATTCCCTGTATTTTCAGTTCCTATCTGTACCAGTGTACCTCCTCTGGTCTAGCCAGACTTGCAAGGTCGAATTCGAGTCATGGTAGTGGGAGCGGGGAGGAAACATTTAGGAACTAGAGGAAAGTTGTATTTCTCATCGTTGTTACATCGCACCCTGACTGGCTCATCTCCTCCCCGAGACCCCTCTGCAAGGGGATCTCCAGTGGCCTACTAATGGGCTTTGGGCCTCCACTCCACACTCCCCCCATCATTCACTATGGTAAGATTTTTTGTTCAGATGATGCCTTATACCTGATCCCTTCGACACCTCATGGTCACACAGGCTGGTGTGCTTCTTCCATGTGGGATTTGTTGCTTCTGAGCTGGATGGCCGCTTGATTACCTTCAAGCCTTTACGTCCCAGAATCTTATGTAGTGATTACAACAACAACAACAAACAAGACAAGTGGTATATGCACTGATGTGTCAAGTGCAGAACAGTATGAACGCCCAATCCTATTTCCAGTTAGAAGACACCCTGTACGCGTGTTCATAAGATCTAAAGAAAGACCTCACACCAAACGGAGAACAATGAAGATGAAGGTATGGGACCAGAGGGGACTTCTGCTTTCCCGGGCTACATTCCTATAATCCATTACTGTTAGTGTGGTAGACTGTATATCACGTAAAACGGCCATTTTAAGTGGACAGTTTGGTGGCAGTTACATACAATGTGCGGCCATCACTGCGGTCCCCAGAGTTTTCCATCACAGAACAGAAATGTCGCGCGCTATGCAAGAATGCCCCATCTCTCACTGTTTGTACAAATACTCTGTTACTTGCTGGGGAAAAACCCACCACTTGCTGCAGATGTCTGTGTTGCTGTCTCTCAGTAATCCTTTGTTGAAAGGACAGATGCCCTTGGCCACCTGTCTCCTCATTCCCTGCCCATGCCTTTTGTTGGTAGCTTCCTGGCATTGGCTGGTCACCTGTCTGGTTTGTCCAAACAGGTGCTCCCATGTGCCCTCCGGGCTGCAGCTGTGCCGGGCTCCTCTTGGCCGCTGCAGCTGCTGGGAGGGTGGCCTCCGAGGAGGACAGCTGGTGGTGGCTTGGCTCCCCCAGGCCTGGAAGGCACCACTGGGCACTGTGCCTGCCTTGGCTGTGCTCCCCTAAACACAGGGCCTCTGCCCAGCGGCCTGTGAGGCTGGCTTTCCTCATGATGCCCTCTGCTATCCAGCCATGGCTTCTCGGCCCTGCCTGCTTCATCCCAGAACAGCTGAGGCTGGGACACTTGCCTTCAGCCCCTGCTTTAGGGCTCCCCGGGTCTTGCTGGGACCAGCTGCCTGGTGACTCCCACAGCAGCTGGGGCTGGAAAAGGACCCTAGCATTGGGCTGGGAAGAGGCCTTCCGCTGAGAGGCTTGGGCCAGTTTCCTTGGACACGGAAGAGGCACCTCAAAAGCTGGACTCTGCTTTTCCTGTGCCAAAATCTATGCGGGACTGCTTTCCAGTTAAAAACAAAACCCAAACCCACAAATAAATAAATACAAATGACAACCAGTGGCCGCTCTCTTCTTAAATTTACCCTTTAGTCTGACAGACTTTTCCTGAGTGGTCTCTGGTCCCTCTGTTGGCAGAGCAGTGCCAGCAGACAGATGCCCGCGGAAGGAGCAGTGAGGGCTGATGGGGCTGGCGGGAAGCGGCCCACCTGCTTGTTTTGACAGTGTGTGTCTCTCATCACGGCTGCCGTTTCACGTTTTGTTTTAGGACTGTCAGTTCCATTCCACCGAGCAGTTCTCTCTGCAAATTAAATTTAAAATAATGACTTGCGACACCACCCTCCCCTTCTTTGGAAGGGCTCGGCCATCAGCCATGTGGCTTCCGTGTGCTATGCCACCCAGACATGCTGAGCCCTGGTTGAGTGTAAGGCCCACTTTCCAGGTAGATCTGGCCATGCCAGCCTGTGGAGGGTGACGGGAGAGTCGTGGGAACAGTGAAGAGTGAGCATTGTACAACAACACGCACATAATAGATGCCAGGGACCTTTACGTGTGAAGATTCTCAAGCTGTCAATGTGTTTGGTGACGTTTACCATTTACTAAACAGAGAAGTTAAGTGCAAGGCCTCCCCCCTCCCGCCAGCTGAGGCTCACCTTACCTCCCAGCATCCATCCACCACCAGGGGGCAGTGCTTCCTCCTCCTGCCTCCAGGCACCACTTCCGGTGCTGGTTAACCAAAAGGAAACGGCCAAACTCACTGCCACAGAGTTGGTTCTGAACCAGTGTCGGCCTACTGTAGGACAGGGAGGAATCGCCCCAGTGGACGCTCAAGACAAACTCTGGGAGAAGAGGCTCATCTTTCTTCCTCAGAGCAGCTGGTGATTTCGAGCTGCCAACCTTGCCGCTAGCAGGCCAGCACATAACCACTGTGCCACGATTGCTTCCACATATTAGCAGTGGCTAAGGAGTCACCAGTGGTTACGGGCTGAGATCTGGTAAAGTCAGCAGTTCAAAACCACCAGCCACTCATTGGGGGAAAGATGGGCCTTTTTACTCCCATAAAACCCATAGGATAGGGGTTCTCAACCTTCCTAATGCTGCTACCCTTTAATACAGTTCCTCATGTTGTGGTGACCCCCCCTCCCCCATCATAAAATTATTTTTGTTGCTACTTCATCACTGTCATTTTGCTACTGTTATGAATCAGGCGACTCCTATGAAAGGGTCATTCGACCCCCAAAGGGGTTGCTCTCCATAGGTTGAGAACCACTGTCATGGGAGCATGTAGTGAAAGAAACTGATGGTGCCCAGCTATTAAAAGGTATAGCATCTGGGGTCTTAAAGGCTTCGAGTTAAACAAGAGGCCGTCTAGCAGGAAAGCAACAAAGCCCACATGAAAGAAGCACGCCAGCCTATGTGATCAGAAGCTATCGATGAGATCTGGTATCAGGCACCAGAAGACCCCAAACAAATATATCGATGCAAATAATGGGGTTCAGAGTGGAGACCCAAAGCCCATCTGTAGACAATTGGACATTCCCTCACAAAAGGGTCACAAGGAAAGAAAGAAACAGCCAAGGTGCAGATTAGCACTAACAGACATACAATTTTCCTCTAGTTCTTTAATGCTTCCTCCCCCACTATCATGATCCTAGTTCTACCTTACAAATCTAGTTAGGCTGGAGCATGTACAGTGGTACAAGCACCTGGAATCCAGGACAGATCAATCCTCCAGGAACAGTAATGGGAGTAGCGATACCATGAGGGTATGGGGGAAGGTTG
Organism: Echinops telfairi; assembly: GCF_000313985.2. NCBI lineage: Eukaryota > Metazoa > Chordata > Mammalia > Afrosoricida > Tenrecidae > Echinops > Echinops telfairi. The sequence goes on from NW_022111357.1 coordinate 29,649,327, forward strand.
TGGGAGAAAGGAGGAACCGATCATAATAGTTGACGTATAACCCTCCTACACATACAGGGTGACGAACAACAGAAACATGGATGAAGGGAGACAGCGGTTGGTGTAAGATATGAAAATAATAATTTATAATTTATCAGGGACCCATAAGGGTGGGAGGGTAGGGGAGGGAGGGAAAAAGAGGAGCTGATACCAAGGGCTCAAACAGAAAATATTTTGAAAATGATTATGGCAACATATGTACAAATATGCTTGATACAATTGATGTATGGATTGTTATAGGAACTGTAAGAGCCCCTGATAAAGTAATTTATTAAAAACAACAACAACAACCCACAGGAGCAGTGCCACCCTGTCCTGTAGGGTCCCTATGAGTTGGCATGGACATGATGACAGTGGGTGAGTGAGTAATAGCAATGGCTGTTCCCTATATTGGCACCAGTCTTTTAAAAAAATTAAAATGAATAATTTTCATGGTTATTATAAACCAATGAGTGCCCTCCAAGGGCCCTGGATACAAATAATTAAGATGGTGGAGGTCTTGAATGGTCAGGTTTGTGCCTTGCAGATAAGCCAAAATAAAATATCCTACTAATCCCAGAGACCCACGCTTGCTGTGCCGTCGAGTGTCCTTTCGTTGGCCTCCCTCCATGTCCCTTTTCAATTAAATGTATGCACACAGAGCTCTGGGGGCCCACGGGGACCCAGCAGGAGCTGTTCCAGTCTGCCACCTCCTCAAGGGGTCCCATGCCTAGCTCTCTGGAGGAAAGAGGGGAGCTTTCAGACCTCAAACAGGGTTTGCCCTTATGGGGCCATGTAAGCAAGGAGGTGCCCAAGGAGTTCAGGCTGGCCAGTTCTTATATAGGATGTAATCTGAGACTACTCGTGTGAAGACAGAGGGCTTATGGTATATGTTAGGCAGGGTTCTCCAGAGAAATAAAACCAGGACACACACACGTATATAAAGATAGGTTTATACAGCGAAAAGGAATATAACAGCTAGTTAGTCCACACAGCAGTACAGAGCGCTCATTTCAATTTGCTTTTGTGAAACAGTTAACGTACTAGAAGTCCTTCAACTCACGGCGACTTCTGGGTCCAAGGTCAAGGAAGCAGACAGTGGAGTCATCTCTCAGGCAAGGCAGGCAGAGTCTGTCTGTAGCAGCAAACAGCAGGGTGGGTCAGTAACAGTCAGAAGCTCGGGAGCTTAGCAAAGCAGGCCTCGATGGGACATCGAGCTCAAGCAATGCAAGGTGACAGGATCCAACAGCTCAGGGTCCAGCGATGTACGCACAAGCAGCATGGCACAGCAGGTCTCAAAGGTGCCTCAAGCGCTAGTGACACGATCCATGGGTTGACTTGGTCCACAGGTAGTGTAGCACACAGATTGAGGCAGAGAACTAGCTTAAGCAGCAGCACTCTGGTACAATCACCAGAGCACAAGAGAGGCGGGGCAGGCATTGCAGAGGCATTTATTTATCTCTTTGCCCTCTGTAATAGTCTGGGTACTTTGGAGAAACAAATGCACAGCAACTCATGGATAAGAGAGAGTTTTATGTAAAGAAAAGGTGCATCACGAAAACATCCTAACCCAATGCTGCCCAAGCCCACAAGTCCAACATTAACCCATGAACCCAACACCAGTCCACAAAGTCCTCCACCTCACAAAACAGAGGCAATGATGCCGACTGCAGGAGGAAAGCTGAGTCAGTGAACGAACAAGCATCTCAGCACTAGCAGGGGTCTCCACACGGCTGTTCCAGCACCCAGGGCTGCATCGGGATAGATCCATGTGGCTTCTCCTTGGGGATGTCTTGTAGGAAGTCAATCTTGCAAGCTGAAGCAGGGAACTGCTAAGGCAGCTGCACCCTTGTGCAACCATCACAAAACAAGAGACCCGAGAACTAGAAAGGTGAGGCTTCACCACCCATTTATCCCTCCGTCTTTCAATTAGCCCCACAAGTGATTATCGGCCAGGCTAGCACAATTAACTAACTCACCCTCCAATCAAACTGCGACCTGATTAATCCCACATGTTCCTATTGGTCAGGATGGCACAATAAACCTACCTATCACATGGTAGCGGCTGCAACTGAGAGTGGATCAAAAGCCGACCATGCTACTTACTTCCCACTGGCCTTTAGCAGCAAGAGTTAGGCGGTCCTCCAGAGCCCCCCTGAGGAAGGCCAGAGTTCTGTTAGGAGGGCCCTGAACACCTGGGTGGGGTGGGATTTGCTGTTTTCAGTGCACATAGTCGTCATGCTTGGTAAAGTAGAGGACCGGCGAAAAAGAGGAAGACGGTCAAGAAGATGGACGGATGCAGTGGCTGCAACATTGGGCTCAAACGATGACTGTGGGGCTGGCACAGGGCAGGGTGAGGTTTCCTTCTGTTGTGCACAGGGTTGCGATGAGTCAGATGGCTCCTCACCGCCACCGTCACCAGCCAACCCTAGGGACCACAACTCAAGATGGCACCATGTGACGAGAGCGGACGTCAAGTCTTATGTGTTCCTGGAACTGAGCCAAGTCCGTTGCAGGCCTCATTTCGTGTAATCCTCACAAAAACCGGCGAGGTAAGCATTGTTCATAGTTTCCGTTTCAGTGGTGAGAAAACAAGGAAGCCCTTGGGGGCTGACTCATCTGCGGTTGTACAGGCAGTAAGTGAAGGAGCTGGGACCTCGTCCCAGAGGTAAGACCCCACACGCTTCACCATCACGAGATCTTTCCAGCTCTGACGGGTGGGACAGGGCCATGAAGACCAGCATGGCCCACGCTGAGGAGGGAGTTGTCCTGAAGTTGCTCTATAAGGCAAAGAGTGTGGGGCACTGTGTGATCTTCAGGGGATGTGGAAACCCCCTCCTGTTAGCCCTTCCCCGCTCTGACCGTTAGGCCGCACAGTCTGTCATACAGCAATCCCTTCAGGACTGCTTCTGTGGTAGCCACCTGGAGGGGACATGTAGGGGACATTGTGGGATTCACTCAACAGATCAAGTAGAATTCCACTTAGAGAGGTCCTAACACAGAGAATGGAGTTGCTGGGTCGTGCAAGTGGTTAATTTGCTAAGCACGGGTTGGTGGTTGAGTCTCCCCAGAGGTGACTCAGAAGACAGGCCTGGGAGGGATGGAGGGTGGGGGGCGGTTCCTGCTGAAAATCTGAAAGGTCTTTAGATTAGGGATGAAGAGGATTATCTCCACTGAATGCCTACACTCAACGAAAAATAGCTGTCCATGCCACAATCAATCAGGCACCCTTTAGACACCTATGGGAAAATCTAGAACTGAGCATGCTCAGACCCAAGTCACCTAGGCCCAGGTGAAGGGGAACTTGGGCACAATGTTAGGCACCAGTCACATGACATCACATAAGTATGCTTAAACTCAGCCTATGAAATCGGTCAGTACCCTCAACCACGCCTCCCCAGCCAGTGGGGACAGGAGGGGATCAAAGCCGACTGTGGGCAGGCGCCCTCTTGTTCTTCTCTTGTTTAGGTGCGCTCTGCAAGCAGAGGGCGGGAGTCTCTCCTGTGTGCACAGCACGTAGCCCCTGTGGGCACTCTTGGGCGGCATTTCTCCTGGCCTCTGGGGATTTCCTGCCCTTGATTCTGCTCCTGTGGTTTCGTGCTCCTGTTCCGGTATTTTCACGTGGTTTTTCAGGCGCCCCTGAAGTGACCACCTTCAGTTGTGCACGCTCTTGTGGTTCCGTGTGGCCCTGCACACTTTCCAGAAGTAGCATGTACTTTGTGAGACTGTAATACCGAAACTTCCCCTTCCCTCATAAAAGTTACTTGAATTTACTAAAGTGTGTCTGCCGTGTGAATTCTTTCAGCGTCAGGAAGCAAGGACCGAGGCAAATCACCCCAGAAACCTAACAGCTCAGTTCTACTCTGACACCCAAGGGGGCCACCATGAGTTGGAGCTGACTCAAGGGCACCCGGTAACCCAGAGAATACTTTCCCTGGGCTCCCTTCCTATCGAGCTGACAGAGAGGACTGTAAGGAGAGTTGCTGATGAGACTCCAGGAAGGACTTGCTGGCAGTGAGAGTTGTGGCCACTCCAAGGGGAACCTCAAAAACATCTCCCTTGGGGACTCCAAGGGCAAAAGCCAGTTGCTCAATTGGAACGGTTTCTGGGAGCTTCTGTTAGGAGGTGGGAGGATGTGGATGCTATGAGCCCCAGAGTCCCCCGCCCTCAGCCACATGGGCACCTGACACTGCAGCTGGCTCACACCACGGCCACCAGCACTGTCCATATTGGACTTCAGGCTGGAGCCCGTGGCTGAGTCCACGATCCGCAAACGACCCTGCTGCAGGGTGTCAGGAAGGGACCCACTGGCTGCAAGAGGCCGGAGAGAAGGCGGCGTGACAAGGACACATGGTCTCCCGAGGGAAGCAGAAGTCATGGGCACCCACCCTGCTTTCTGCCTAGCACTCCTCGTTCTGGCCCTTCTATAGTGTTACAGTGAGAGCCGCCATGTTTGCCCATACTCCATACTCGCGGCTGATTGGTCAGTGTTCTAGTCACTGATGATTGGGTCAGCAGTGAACGTCTGACTCAGCTAAGCCAATCAGTTTCTTCCCTTGGGAATTTGGGGATGGGACAATGCTAGAGAAGATGTAGACGTGGGAGCTGTTGGCCTGGACTGCCGAGTGCAGTAGATTCTTCTGGAAGAGACCCTCAGAAAGGTTCCAGCCCCTGATTCTAGGCTGTTACTGAAGCCCGTTCCATCTCCATCCTTGGGTTGCGTTCCTAACAACAAAAATGGAAACTCTCCGTTTGCTTAGCCAGGTCCGCGAGACATTGTAACTATGTCCAAAAAAGTGACAGCGCAGCTTCTGATTTTTTGCGGTTCCTTATTGGGAAGCATACGTCAGTTTGATCCAGGCACCAAGCTGATCCCATTGCTGTTAAGTTGATTTCATGTCCTCCAAGACTTTGGGATGAGTGGGGAGAGAAGCCCTCCTCCTGAGGCCTGACATGGTCTCCCTCCTCCCTCCCTCTGAAGTCTTAGGGGTGGAGGGTGATTGGGTCCCACTTACCATCCAGCTTTTCTCAGCTCACGGCACAGCCCACGGTGCTGCCGGAGGTGGGTGGGAGGCTGCCAGCTGGGCCTTGGCACTCAGGGAGACAGGCCTGGCCAGTCGGAGCAGTGCGATGTCATTCCTGGGCCACGAACGAGGCAGCGCATTAGGACGGTGTTCACTTGTCCTGCCCTGATTGTGTTTCTGATTCCAGCCCCGTCTGGGATGACCGAATCCTGTCTCCAGCAGCCTGGTCTCTGCGGCTTCCTCTTCTGGGAGCTCAGGGGGACTGAGGAGGAGCTGTGGTTAACACGGCAGGAGTGCATTTGGTCCCTGGTGGAGCGTGCAATCAGTCCTTAATTCCTGTAAGTCCTTCGTGGAGCAAGTTCAGAGCAGAGCTGTCAAGCCGAGTTTCTCGGGCGATGTCCCCTCTGATGAATCAGTCGTGGCTGCCTGGAATGCTGGGTTGACAAGGATTCTGAGGCTCTGCAAGAAAACAAAACAACACAAACCATCAATTGCTTGGCAAGGTCTGTCTGCCATGTACTTCCTGTGTGTGGTGGAGAAGATTTGGCAGACCGGCTCCGATCCCGTGGCCTTTGTACTTTTAGTCTTTCGCCACTCCTTTCCATCGTCAAGGTGCTGCCAGATTCATCCCCGAGCCTTGCTGGGTGCTCAGAAAGCCCCCAGTGGGTGCGCCAGGTATATGCTCTAAGAGCCGCAGCAAGATCTCCCATCCTTCTCACAATGTGGCGCCAACACTCTGATGCCCATCAAGTGGCGGGGTCTTCTCTTTCTGATTCTTGAATCTGGGAGGGCTTGTCGTTACGACATTTTGTGACTTCAGAGTCTCGGTCGCAGGGGGAGGTATAGCTTCTGCCTGGTCTCCTGGGATGTTGGCTCTTGGAACCCAGCCTCCATGCTGTGAAGAAGCTGGGGCCACCTGTGGGGGATCTGGGCAATAGTCTCTGAAATACATGAAGAATCTTTGAAATGATCCAGCCCCAGCCACCCTCTGACAGCAGCCTCATGGGAGAATCTTGAGTGAGAGCCAGCCGGCTGAGTCCAGTCAGGATAGTGAGAGATAATTATAATAAACAACAGTTGCTGGTTGTCATTTGAAGCCATTAAGTCCTTGAATAATTTGTTCTGCAGCTACAGAGATCAGGACAAGTGGCACTCATTGATAGGACAGATATTTAAGGTCCAGGGTTGACAGCCTTCTCAGTTTTAAGGCACCATCGTCACCCTCTCTCCCATAATCTCCTCCATTGGGCCTCCTCTCCAGCTGGACTGCCCATCACTGCTCCAGCACACACCTGCCCCATTCTATGGCAGGTCCCTTGTCCTCTCAGTGCCCCTAACATGAAAGGCTCCTCCCCCAGCTGTCTGACCCCACCCCCACCCCCTGGCACATCTCCTGTAGTTCATGGCCCTCCAGTGTGTCATGTGTGTGTGTGCCTCAGCAGCTGGCAGCAACTGACTCACGACCCCGGGGCCCCTCTGAAGCCGCCATCCTCCTGGTGGACAGCACAGGCCCTTCTGCCTGCTTGCCGGCTGAATGAGCGCATGCCCAGTGTGACAGCCAGAGCCACACGGCGTCCTCCAGCTCTCCGTCTCTTGGCGGATTTGGCAGAGAGCTCCTGGCAGCACTCCAAGAGGAGCAGGCTGGGCTGCGGAAGAAGCCACATGCATGGGCAAATTATGCAGGTTGGAAGTGATGGCGGTGGCTTCTACCTAGAGACCCTTCTGGAATATGGCAGACCTGCTCTTTTGGAGTTGCAGAGGGAGGAGGCTGGGCAGTCCTGGGTTCCAGAGAGATGAGGGAGAAGTGAGGCAAGGGGGGTGATGCCGTCAATCTCCAGTGGAAAGATGATGCCAATGACCATGGTGGGATTGATGACGGTCAAAGCCAGCTGAAGGCCTGCCATGGCAAGTGCTACTCTCCAGGCCTGTGAGCTCGGGAAGCACCAGGGCATCACCAAGTCTCGACTTCCTCGTCTGTAAAATGGGATTCATAAGAGGACCACCCTCTTCGGGCTGGCGCGAGGAGTAAATACAATAAGGCACAGGAAACATTTCCCACAGTGCCTGGCACCAGGACACCCTGACTGGCTGTGGAAACTGCTGTGTTGACAGAGAGCTTATTGGGAAGGCATGTGGGATCACAGAGTTTCTGGCATGTTGGACATCTCTGCATTATCCTAAGAGAAGACTTGAGTTGCGTTGCTGGAGGACCTAGGCTTGTGGGATTAGCAAGGGGAGTTGTTCTGAGCTGCAAGGACCTGCTCACGTTTAGGGGTTAATCTAAGCCTCATGGGCTGGGGACTCAGATGTCTTGCTCACATGGGTTCCCCTAGTGCAGTGGTTCTCAAACTCCCAAACCCTTTCATACAGTTCCTCATGTTGTGGTGACCCCCCCAACCATAAAATTATTTTTGTTGTTGCTTCATCACTGTCATTTTGCTACTGTTATGAATCAGGCAGCCCCTGTGAAAGGATCGTTTGAATCCCAAAGGGGTTGAGACCCACAGGTTGAGAACTGCTGTCCTAGTGCCTTAAACAGAGCTGGGCACACAGTAGGCACTCAACAGTGAAGAGGCTATTGGATTTGGTTGAATGCCCTCTGGATCTCAGATTAGCAGGCACAACAGAAGCTTTGTGGTAGCTACATAATTTCATGTTAACTTGAGAAATAAGTACAAGGGTGGAGTCTAGCCTGTCAATCAGATCATAGATTGATGATGCCTCCTTGTGGGTGTGGCCTTCTCATGAGGATTCTGGGAACTTCCTCTCTTTCTCCCAGGACACTCAGTTTTTGGCCACTAAGGCCCCTCCACAGTGATCGTACTGCTGGCTGAGGAGGTTGTACTGCTGGGAGACCTGGCTGCCCGGCCTCTGCCTCTGCCCAGCAGCATCTCTGAGGGCAGGGCTGGGGCGAGGGGACATGAGAGAGGTGACATTCATTTTAGGCTTACAACCCCATAATCAAAATAAATGACTATTTTTCTACATTAAAAATTAATTTCGTTTGGTTCTTAGTTGTTGAGAATATACGCAACATCACACACCGTTCCATGGTTTCTGAACATACAATCGATCACCCCTTCACCTGGTGCGGCCATTCTTCCCCTCCAGCCCTATTCTCCTGGAATCACTGTCCCCCCAGTTTCTCATCTCATCTTTCCAGTTGCTGTGGTCAGCTTGAGCCAACACATCTTAAAAGAGCACAATGCTCAAGGGGAAGTTCTTTAGCAATTGAGTGAAACTATTGTTTGGTTTAAGGAAGACTTCAGGGTTTAAGATTCAGAAAGCCCGGATTCTATGAGAATTTGAAATTCTGTTCTGCACTTGGCCCCTTTTCTGGTCAGTATTCCTCTTTGATCAACACACTCAGTAACAGCTGGGCACCATTCAGTTCTGGGTTCCTGGCAAAGGGGGCAGCTCTTCATGGGGGCAATGAGTCACACAGCTCATTTCTTCTGCCTATCCTGGGCTCTCTTCTGTCCCCTGTTGTTCCAGGTGGTGGAGACCTTGGGATAGTACCGCGGATGGCTGCGTGCAGACTTTCAAGGCCCCAGGCACTATGTAACCATCTAGGACAGTGGTTCTCAACCTGTGGGCCACGACCCCTGTGGGGGTCAAATGACCCTTTAACAGGGGTCGCCTAACACATCCTGCATATCAGCTATTTACATGATGCTTCATAACAGTAGCAAAATTACAGTTATGAAGTATCAACAGAAATAATTTTATGCTTGGGGGTCACCACCACATGAGGAACTGTGTGAAAGGGTCACGGCATGAGGAAGGTTGAGAACCACTGCTCTAGGAGGTAGAACAGAAGCAAAGAAGGGAACACAAGTGTTAGGTCAGCTCATTAGCATGTCCCTGGAACCCATGACCCTGAATCCAAGAAACCACATCTCAGACGGAGTTTGGTTTCACATCAGCGGCTTCGGCAGCCTCTCTCTGTGTAAATATGTCTACCATGCAATTCAACTTTATCCGTGTGCAACTCAGGGACATCCATTACATTAACTGGCTAGGCAACCCCTGACCTTCATTTATGCTATGTTTCCATCACCATAAGCCCAAACTCTGCCCTCCATAAACAAAACCCTCCTTTCCTCTAGTTCCCTCCCTTGCCCTAACCACTAATCAACTTTGGTCTGTACATAATTGCCTCTCCTTTTCCTTCTTTATCTGGGAGGTCGTTTGTCCTTTTGTGAAGAGGAGAAATCGCATCCGATGCAATATCTGAAAGATATCCAAATTCAGGGGGAAAACCCCTGTGATACCCAGAAAAGCAAACATTTCAGTAAAGACGCTATTAACAAATACTGTTCTGAAGATCTTCCTGCTATTCTGTTTGTTGGGATTTCCCCAGTTTGGGAGCTATTTCCTCAAAATGAATGCCTAAAACTGCTCGATGATCACCCACCAAACCCTGCCCTTCTTTGCCTCAGTAAATGGAGACCTTGTTTTATTAGCTGCTCGGGCCCAAAGCATGGTGTCCTCCAGGGGACTGGCCTCTCCTGACAAGGTGTCCAAAGTAGGTAAGATGAAGTCTTGCCGTCCTTGCCTCTAGTAAGGTGACCAGATTTTAACATTGGTAAAGCGGGACAAAAGCGGGACACCATTGATAATACTCATATCTTGGCGAAATAGGCACATGGCAGCTGAAAACCCTCTACCCTAGCTTGTCGTGCATTTTTTAAAACGCCGCGGGACGCGGGAAAAATTGTTAAAAATCGGGACTGTCCCGCCAAATGAGGGACCTCTAGTAAGGTGACCAGATTTTAACATTGGTAAAGCGGGACAAAAGCGGGACACCATTGATAATACTCATATCCTGGCGAAATAGGCACATGGCAGCCGAAAACCCTCTACCCTAGCTTGTCGTGCATTTTTTAAAACGCCGCGGGACGCGGGAAACATTGTTAAAAATCGGGACTGTCCCGCCAAATGAGGGACGTCTTGTCACCTTACTCTAAGGAGCACTCTGGCTGGACTTCTCCCAGACAGATCGGTTTGTCCCTTTAGCAGTCCCTGGAGAAGGACATCATGCTTGATAAAGTGGAGAGGCGGCCAAAAAGAGAAAGCCCTCAACAAAATGAATGGACCCCGGGGCTGCAGCAATGGGCTCAGGTATGGGAATGCTTGCGAGAATGGCTGGGGACCACGCAGCGTTTCATTCTGTGGGGCATAGGGCCGAGTTGGGTTGGAACTGACTCAATGTCACCTTAACCAACAACAAACAACAACAACAACATGCCAAAAGCTTGATGTCCTCCTTCTCTCCCTTGAACTCCTCCCCCAAACCCGTCGGCAAATCCTGCCAGCTCAACTTCACAAGATGTGAAGGTTCTACCCTTCTTCCTGCTACGGATGCTCGGCGGTGTCTGGTGGGATTGTCACTTCAGCTTCCTGTCGGTTTTCCTTACTCTCACCCTGGCCCAGCCTCCAGCCCAGCTTGTCTCGATGCTGCCCAATGTATGACCTGCGCCACCAGGGCTTGCTCTCCTTCAAAGAAATAGAATTGTAGCTCATCTATGATGGAGGTGGTCTTAGGAGAAACGGTGAACCAATTTATATTTCTTGTTCCAAATTAAAATTTAAAGTCTAGAGGTCTGATTTTAATCATGACTCTACAATCGACCGTTCAATTACTCAGTTGCCCAATCCTGTCGGAGAAGAGAGCCTTTATTATATTTATATCTGCCAACATGAATTTCTCACATACATTTCCTTTGAGAGTCCTAGTATTAACAGATCCTTATAATTTATGCCTGTGTCCCACCCAGCAGTACCTTTAAAATACCGTATCATCATGATTGTACTAAAATGAGTGGCTGGCTTTCTTTGGTAACGTTGACTTGCCTGTAGTTAAGGATTCATTTCTGTAGGCAGCATTGGTATTTCTGAGAGCAAGGAATATTTCCATAAGATAGCAGTAGGCAAGATCCCGATCTGATACAGAATATACTTGTGACTACGTGGGGAGGAGTGGTGGGTGGGGTGGCTCCATATTTAAGCTGGCACTTTTCTAAGTGCCTTCTAAGCCTGGTCAAGGTCATAGAAAATTATTTTATTGGTGGGCTTTCCCAACCTGCCCTCTGACACCACACCAATTCTCATCTTCGCCCGAACCATCAGACCCCATGGCGGAATGACAAGGGTGATTCGAGGAGCTGCCAGGGCCAGCTGTTGGGCAGCGCATCTTCACTTCCAAGCACCAAGGGCAGCGGAGTGTCCACAGGTGAGTGATGTGAAACAAGAAAGCTCTGTCAGTTCAGGAGAGGTGATTCAAACCACGTCACTTCTGCTTGTCGCCTTCCCCACCCCGCATAAACCATCCTTGTTCTGAAAGGATCCCGAGGTTTCCTGTAGAGTCCTGTCCTTTGCTCCACTTATTTGGAACTCTGACTTCCTTCCCACCGCAGGAGTGGGCTGGGTTGGGATAGAGAGGGATCCCACTCCCCAGTCCCACTAGGGGACTAGGAAAGCAATGCACCTGGGTGACCGGGCTGCCCTCCAGCTCCCGAGGCCGACAGCAGGACGACCTGGATGCTGTGTTCGTGGCAGTCCTGTAAGCAAGGCCCAGGCCAGGTTCTGGTTTCAGGAGAAAGCTCATCAGTCAGAGACAGACAAGGAGATTTTCTCAAAGCCCAGTGCAGCGGGGAAGGAGGGAGAGGAGGGGAGGATTGGGTTCAAATATTTCTTTTGTCCTCCTGCAATATTTTGAAAAAGACGCTAAGTGTGGATATTGAAACATGGGTTCTATCTGCTTTCAAGAGATTACACTGTGTGTCGGGGAGGGGAAAATGAACAAAACATTGGTTGTTGGCCTTTGGAGCTGTGTTTTCCAAGCAAGGATCTGGCATGAGGCACAAACAACAGGCGAGACCAGTGGTCTCAGCAGGGCTTCTTTCTTTCATCCACCAAGGGAAATCTCGAAAGCTCAGGAGACGATTTTGGCTATCATGGTCAGGAGCAGCCAGCGGGTCAAGGTCCTGCAGTCATCTTTCATCCAAGGAAGGGAGAACCTGCAGCTGCCCCAGGTCACTGAGGGGAGCCTGGGGGTAGAGCTGCCACAGTGGGAGGTGGAGCAGAGGATGGAGAGAAACCACATCCTGGTGACATCCTCAGAGCCCTGAATCCAGCTGCAGGGGAAGCCTGTCTGCTCCCAGGCTTTGCAACGGTGTGGCCCCACAAACAACCTTTTGGCATAAACGGTCTGGGTTAAGTTTCCTGTCACTTCCTCTCCCTGTCTCACAGATGGACAGCCCCTTCCCAGAAGCTTACATCTAAGATCAGAGAGCCTGTGTGACTGGCCGAAGGTCACACAGCAAGCCCATAACATGTGCTAAACTCACGTTTGCTCAGTGGCCTCACTCAGGAAAAACCTTATTTGT
>NW_022111357.1:29663671-29667607 GCF_000313985.2 Echinops telfairi
CATCAACATCGATTTTAGATCACTTGTTGTTCCCTTGTCCCTGGGTTTGTTGGCTACTCCTATTCCCTACCCCCACCTCCTCTTCTCTTGTGTTCCCCTAGAACCACCTGTCCTGTTGTTTTCCCCTTCAGATTGTTTATACCGCCTATCTTATCTAGATAGACATGCTAAAACAACAATAAGCACAAAAACAAAACAAAGCAAAACAATACCCACCCACCCCCAAAGCAAAACAGCACAAAAGTAAAGCCTATAAATAGTTCCAGGTCTGTTTGTTGACCTTTGGGAGTGCTTTCCAGTTGAGTCTGATTAGGTGCAATGCCCTGCCCCTGAGGTCTATTCTTGGGGTTCTTTGGGGACTTCAGTGCTTTGCTCCCCTTGCTACTCTGTTGCACACGCGTACCCCAATACCTGAGGTATGGTGGGGTCAGATCTGGCACAGTTCCTGCACTGTGTCTCCTGTAGCGCTATGGGGTCAGTGAGGGACATCGTGTCTCGTGTTGGGGCCAGCCCCATGGTCTTCTCTGTGCATTGGCTGCTCTGAGCAGGAATATTACCCTCGGAGCTTGGTGGGCCCATGTGTTCCTCTCTCTCTCCTTCCCTCTTCCTTTGCTGCTCTTCCCTCTGTGCTCTGATCAGATGCCCCCTCTCCCTGAGCGGTAGCTTCAGTGCTGTCCTCTGTAGTGCGTTCTTCTGCGGGGAGGGGCTGGGGGGTGTTTCTGCTCTTTTTATATCTCAAAAGAGGTTGGTGTAAGACGCACCTACAGGTATACTGTCACTAGCACAAAAAGAAAGCCCCCTGCTGTATGGGATTATATCCACAGGTATAAAACCAAAAATAAATCCGCTGCCATAGATTCTGACACACAGCCACCCTCTGTGGGGCCTCCCAAGATTGTCAATCTAATGGAAACAGACGGTCTCATCTTCCATGGAGGAGGTAGTAGGTTTGAATTGCCACCCTTGTGGTTAACACCAATGTCTAACCCACCATGCTCCCAGGCAGGGCTCCCTCATTACAGGTATAAGGGTTAACATTTACAATGCATGTATTAGGGGGACATAGTTGTGCTGCTAAGGAACGACAAGGTCAGGGGTTTGAAACTACCATCTGTAAGGCTTTCTACTTCTGTAGCGATTTCCAGGCTTGGAAACCCACGGGGCAGTTCTACCCTGTCTTATGGGGTCAACAACTTGAGTCGTAATCGACTTGATGGCAGTGTGTTTTTAATCAATCCATAATGGGGTGTGTGTGTGTGTGTGCAACAGGCCTTCGCAGTGGGTTGCTATGAACGTTAAATAAGCTCATGCAGGTGAAATGTGTGCATGGTGTCGAGCACACAGATGACCAGATGCTCAATACCTTCAGACACCCTGTGGCTCTCTAGTGGATCAATGACAGGAGGATGTCTCCTCCTTCTAGGTCAACCGTCCACTGGAGGGCCTGCCCAAGCAGAAGCTAGGGGCAGGAGCGCCCATGCCTGAGTTTCCACTTGCCCTTGCTTCTGCCAACTGGCTGGTGGCCTCTGGGGGAAAAAAATCCACAGACTCCTTCTGTCGTTCAGGCTGGAGTCATTCCTGGCCCCTCTTTCCCTCTCTCTCTCTCTCTCTCTCTCCTTCACCCACACAGGGCACTTCGGATTTTGCCTTCGGACACGGGAGGAGGGATCGCGGGTTCTTTTCCGATCACTGCTGTGACAAATGACCACAAGCACAGTGGCTTAAACAACACTAATTTATTGTCTTCCAGTCTTCGAGGCCCAAGGTCCAAAATCAACCTCACTAAGCTACAGTCCTGTGGTTGGCAGGGTTGGCACCTCCCAGAGGCTCTGCAAGGAGAATCCCTCCCCTTGCCTCTCCCAGCTCCTGGAGGCTGCCAGCACCCCTGGGCTCATGGTCCCCCTCCATCTTCAAAGCAGTGACGTTCCATCTCCCAATATCTTTTTTCCCTTCACCCTCTCTACTTACCTCATCACATGTCCTCTGACTCTGGTCATCCTGCCCGCCTTATCAGCACCCTCCTGATGACCCTGCGCCTCCCCAGCATAACCTTGGCATTCAAGATCTTTAACTGCAACTCAGAGCTGCTGTCTCTTTGTCCTGTAAGGTAACATATTCAAAGGTTCTAGGGAATAAGATGCAGATGTGTGTGTGTCTTTGGACATAATAGTGGATCTCGTCTCCAAATCTGAGCGTTTTACACACTTGCTGTGCAAAAAAGACCCGGGGATTATGCTTCTCCCTTTATTAGTTAATGAAAAGTAGTTCTGATAATTCAGTCACATTCCTGTAGTTTATGTCGGCTTGGACTGGGGAGAGGAGGGACTGAGGTTTGACGCTGTGCTTAGGCCTCTTAAACAATGACTGAATCACTCCCTTTCTCCTTGGCCGGGGCCCCACGGTTTCTGGCCTTGGCCTTTGCAGTGGCCTCCTTCTTGGGCTCCCTGCCTCTGTCCCTCCCTCCACTCTATTGCCCACAGTGCTGACTCCTCTACCTAAAGTTCCTCCAGGGCTCCCCACTGGGCTGTGAAGCGGGTGTCCCCTGCCGTGATTAGAAGGCCTCTGTGAAAGGTCTTTGCTCACTTTGCAACCCCATTGCTGTCCCTCCCTGCTAAGCTGACCCACCATCCCAGACTTCAGGGAGCGGTCCAGGGCACCGAGTGTCCTATGTCCCAGAAACCAATGGGGGTCATGGTGCACCTCACCTCTGCCCTACACCAGCTGCTTGCATTTCTCTCCCAACAGCCCCTGCACCTTTGCACGTGCGCTTCCCTGAGCCAGGAAAGTGACTTCTGTGGTCGTTCCTATTTAAAGAGCTCTGGTGGCACCGAGGTTAAGCACTCACCTGCCAGCCAGTAGGCCAGCAGTGTGTGTCCAAAAGCCAGTGCCTGGAAGAAAGCTGTGGCAGCCTGCCCCTGCCGGGATGGCAGCCTTGGAAACCCCGTGGGGCGCTGGAGAGGGCGACTGTGTGTCAGAAGCAGACAGTCATTCTTCGCAGGAGCGGCTGGTAGGTTCCAGCCACTGCCCTTTCAGCTAGCACTTCACCCCTCCTTAAAGGATGCCTGCTGCCCGTCCCATAGGCCTGACAGCCCGACACCAGTTCACCTCTGCCGCATGGAGTCACCATGGGTTGGAGGTAACTCTATGGCACCCATCACCGCCACCATCACCACCACCAGCGGCAGCGGCAACAACAACAGCGGGAAGCCAAATGAGGAGTGTGCTGAGCTCCCAGGACCTGGAAACCAGCCGACAGTGACTGTGATGGATTGGATTAGGTCCCTCCCAAGTAGGTGCTGCAATTCGAACTTAGCTGTCTTTGTGGGTGACATCCTGTTTGGAAGACGGCTTTCTCGGTGATATTAATGAGGCCACATCACTGCAGGTGGATCCTAGACCTAATCACTTCTGCGTTCTAGAAAGAGCAGATCAGACACAGAGACAAGCTCCTAGCTGGCATACCTGGGGAAGACTGACAGGTGAGGATCCTGGGAACCAAGGGACACCCCCCCCCACCCCCGCCACCTGACAAGGAAGGCACTGATGCAACCTCTGCCCTCATCGGGACCTTTAACCTATGGGATGGTGAGAGGAGGTGTCTGGTCTTTCAAGCTGACCACTTGTGGCATTTTTACTGCACAGGACTTTGAACCAGGTGCTCTGGGTAGAGGGGGGCTGCTTACCCCAAGGGCAGAAGTTTGAAGCCACCAGCCACCCCTCCAGAGAAAGACGGAGCTCTCCACTCACCTACGGAGTTAGGGTTCTCAGAAACTCACGGGCCATTCCACCCCATCCTGTGGGTGGTTGTGAGTCAGCATGGACCGATGGCAGAGATTTTGTTTTTTGCTGTGCTCCAGGGGAAGATTATGTCCTGGTTGTTGTTATTGGTGGAGGTGGAGGTGGAGGTGGTGGAGGTGATGGTGGTGGTGGAGGTGG
>NW_022111357.1:29668250-29670498 GCF_000313985.2 Echinops telfairi
TGGGAACCTCCTGAGCTCCAGCGATCTTTCTGCACTTGGGTTTCCTCCCTCTGAGTCTAACCTGCTGTGTTTATCTCTCAAAAGTGAGGAGCTCAGAACACAGCTGACAGAGATAAGGCTTGATTAACATAACAAAGAAAACCCTGCTCCCCCAAAAGGGCTCCAGGGAGTCTGTGACTTGTGAGGTGGCCTCCGGTACCACAGAACCTCTGTTTGGGCAATGTCCAGTCACGTCTACATTGTGGCCTCACATGTGGTTTTATAGAGATTGGACATCCCAGTGGGAGAACACCAGGCAGTGAATGCAGCGGGTGCCCCGCACCGCGAGTGCATCCCATGTCTTTTTCTACAGCTGGATGGCATGTTCGGTACCTATATGGAGTACATCCTGGCACAGGACCTGTATAGCCTACACGCTCTATAGTCTTGGCGGTGGTTGCCGGCTGTCATCCAGTTGGTTCCGACTCATCGCGACCACAGAGACGGCAGAGCGAGTCACCGCCAGGTCCTGCTCCATCCTCGCCGAGCTCTTATGTCTGGGCCCCTGGTCGCAGCCACGGCGTCCGTCCAGCTCATCGAGGTCTTCCTCTCTGTCGCTGCCCCTCCACTTTACCACGCATGACGTCCTTCTCCAGGGACAGGGCTCTCCTGATACGTCCAAATGATTTTGTTACTGGCTCGTAGAAGCAGTGCCCTGCATGTACACGTGCTGTGTAGCAGTGCACACTTTGGGTCCTAGGCAGCAGCATTGATCCGTGTATTGTGCATCCCTTGAGTGTTGTTTGGTTGCTGCTGTTTTATTTGCTTTTGAATTGATCATCATGAAGAGCATCCTGCCTCCAACTGCAGCCAGACCAGCACGAGTGCCAGAGCAGCCGAGGAGGAGCGGCGCGGATTTGGGAATGAAACGAAGGAGGTGCTGAGGCGGACTAACACGAGCCAGGGAATGCCATCTCGTTCCCATCTCACAAAGTCCCATTAGTGGTTGATTTTAGAATGTTCTCTCATGTTCTCGAGATCAGAACCGTGTAATGAGTAATATTGTTCCTTTTGATGCTGTAACCAGGATATTCCTATTTTTATTTTATTCACCAGGTTGTATAGTCAATGCTGTTCCCTGTAATGCTCATGAATGCTAAAGAATAGTACCATCAATTTTGCATTCTGCTTCTGTTCACACTTGCTTAAATCCTAGATACAAGATAAATGCGTTTTTTGCCTTTAAAAATGGACTGGAATGTCCACTGGGGACAGCAATCAAAGAAGCACCTTGAGATTTGAGCAGTCCAGTTACAACCGAATAAGGACTCCTCTAAACTATCAAGACAGGAGCGGCTGTCATTTATTCGAATGCTCTGCAGCACTCAACCCCGGGCAGGTGGGCCATGCGTGAATGCTACTGCTTGTGGTCCAGCCCCGCCGCGCCGCCCAGTCCCGACGAACTAAGCAAACACTCCAAGCTGCTGGCAGGGTGGCTCTGCACCAGCCTACAGGCTTCCGAGAACGTACCAGAGAGGGGGAAATGGCAAACGAGGTGTGGCAGTTAGAGTTTATGTCAACTTGTGCTTGTGGCGCAGTGGCGTCCAACCTGTCCAACCTGATGATGCCTCCTGGGAGGTGTGGTCTTTTTATGAGAGACCCTGGGGACACCTCCCCCTTCTCTCTGCCCCTTTGCCTCCCTGCTTGCTGGCGCTCTGTGTCTGGCTCCAGGGGCAGCTGCTGACCCTGGGAGCCAGGCTGGCAGCTGCTGGCACCCTGCCATGCTTCCACTGACGGGGATCTACGTGATACACTCACCGGCGGTGATCTTCCTGCTCCCACCTCACTCTTCTTCATCATCGGCCTTCAGCTGCCCAAGTCTGAAGGGGGCACAGGCTAGCACGGGACCGTGGACTTGAGTCGGCCAGGCTGGGCTGCCTTTGTGATGTAAGACGACTTCTTGATAGAAACTCCTTCTTACCCGAGATCAGCAGATTTCCAAGAGCACCCAGCTAGACACTCCTATGCTAGGGGTCCAGGGTGCCCACCCAAACATCCCCCATAATAACTATCCTACCCTTACTGGAGAATGGTCACTCTGTTGGCCCTACTTGCCCCCAGAGCCCTCCTCAGGTGAGCGCTCCGTCTCTGAGCCTCTCACTGCTCATGCAAATGCCCGATCAGTCCTTTCTTTCCTCTCTGGGCCTCAGTTTCCCAATGTGTCTGGTGAAGTGATGTCTTTCCCCAGTCTGAGCCATTGTGAGTCTGC
>NW_022111357.1:29671431-29672779 GCF_000313985.2 Echinops telfairi
GTGACCCCTTCTGGAGCGGTGGGAAGCTGGGGCAGGAGCATGGACGCATGGCCCAGCAGGCTCCCCTGGGCTCTGGCACACAGCAGCCCTGAGGGCCCTCAGCGTCTCGGACCCCTGCTGCTGCGAGTCAGGGGTGGGAGCAGGCTCAGAGGACATGCTGCTGCAGGCCCCCATGGGAAAGTGGCCAGCCTAGGGTGGCCTCTAAGATCTAGAGGGACCACCCATGCCACCCTTCTCCCCTGCTGGGCCCTGCTCTAATAGGACCACATCTCACTGTGGGGCTCTGGTGTGGAGCCTGGTTCACCGCCTGCCCCCGGCCCATGAGCACTCGGCCAGTTCTTGAGTGAGCCAGTGGTGGGATGGAGGCATGACTGAGTGAGTGAATGTGAGATTGAGCAAGTGAGTGCATGGAGAAAGGGGTAACTGTGTGCACAAGGAGTCTTGGTAGCACAGTAGCTACCAAGTAGTGGTTAAGCACAGTGGTTAAGAGACTGCTACCTTGCAGGTTGGAGGTTTGAACCCCTCAGCCATTCCGCAGGAGGATGAGGCCATCTGTGTCAATACAGATGACGGCAGGGGAAGCTCTCTGGGGGCGGTTCTCGGGGCTGCAGCATCTCCAGCAGTCTGCTGTGTGTGTGAGTGCGCAAGTGTGCGAGCGTGCGTGCGAGTGTGTGCTTGAGAGCATGTGCTAGCGAGCAAGTGAAGAACGGACGAACAAATTAGTGAGTGAATGAGTGAGCAAGGAAGTGACTGAAGAAAGGAGTGTGTGAGGGGAGGGGCCGTGGGTGTGAGAAGCAGGGGCCCCGGGCTGGAGGTGGGCACGCACCTCGTTGATCCAGTCGATGAAGGCGGACACGCGAGTGTAGACAGCGGGCTTCTTGAAGGTGTTACAGCCCAGTCCCGAGCCGAAGCTGACGATGCCATGCACCTCCCAGGAGCCGTTGTCAGCCTGGCAGTTCAGCGGGCCACCGGAGTCCCCCTGCACCAGGCCCAGGAGAATTAGCCACCAAGCCTTCCCCAGAGGCTGGCTTGGGAAGCAGGGTAGGATGGGGGAGGGTATGTATAGGCTGGCCCTTCAGCCGCTGTCCCCTTGTTGGTGCCTCAGCCTGTCCCTGGTGAGGGAGGTGGGGGGAGATCTGGCTAGGGCCTGTCTTGGCCTAGTTCTGGGGGTCCTGGGATGTCAGGCTGGTTCTCGGTTTGATGTGTGATCTTGGGATGCTGCTAACTCTCTCTGTGCCCCAGTTTCTGGAGCTGGCCAGGTTCACCAAGGCTAAGCTTCTGTGAGCAGCAGCTCAGAGAGGTGAGGAGGCCGGGAAGCGTGTCAGAGACGGAGGGGTGGGGGGGTGGG
>NW_022111357.1:29674244-29683963 GCF_000313985.2 Echinops telfairi
TGTCACATAGTTCGGGTTTTACAAATAGCCGCTGTTATCAGGACAAGGTTAAACACGATGTGAAAATGTTTGCGTACAAAGGAAAAGTGATGGTCAAGTGTGTGTGAGGGCTGGTTGTTGGGGCTGAACCCCCAGGAAGGCACCCGTGGTTTGCCAGGCACGATGCTCAGGGTGCTTGGCTGCAGACGGAAAGGTTGCAGGTCTGCGTCCACCCAGAGGTGACTCAGAAGAAAGGCCTGGTGACCTCCTTCTGAAACGCGTGCTATTAAACACCCCTGGATTACAGGTCTGCACATGTGGGGTCTCCATGCATTGGGTCGGATCAGCGGTGACTGGTACTCACTCCAGAGGCGGCCCCAGCCAGTGACGTAGCAGGGGAAGTCCTGGGGCAGCACGGTGTCCGCCTCGGGCAGGCAGGCCACCTGGATGGTTTCGCTGAGTTCCACGTGCTCCGCCAGCTTGATGAGGGCAATGTCGTTGCTGGAAGGCAAGGGACAGGGTAAGTGGACTGGGCAAAGCTTCTGAAACTGTGGTCACTTCCCATGAGGGTGGTGCATAACTCAATGTGGGGGTAGCGAAACATGTGGCAACAATAAAAGGTTTCTGAACGCACAAGGACCGAAAGTTAATTGAACATCAACCATGGAATCAATCTGAGGTGTTCTGGGCGGCGCTTGCCTGGGGTCGCAAATCTCTCAGGTGAAGGGGTCTTGAGTGGAAAAGGTTTAAGAAGCCCTGAGGGCTTGAGCATTGAATGGGGTGTGGGGTGGGGTTGTCAGGCCAAAGGTAGTCAGGGGTCCCACATAAGCGTCATGGAGTATCAGCTCCTCAGTGCCTGACGGATGTAGAACAAGCCTTATAACCCGATCCCCTTTCTCTTTAAGCAGAAAGACTTAACAGAGGAACCAGAAGCATTGCACACCCCTGCGGTGGATGCAGCTCTCAGAAGTTAGGCAGAAGGCCAGGGGGCAGTTATACAGATAGAGGCAGGACACGGGAGTTGTGGTTTTTACATCGCCTTTTCACCAGGATGAAGGTGGGCAGCCCTAGACAAGCTCTGGCTTGATTCTTGGTTTGTCCATTGCTGTGCAGTGAATTACTTCATACGGCTCATCTAGCTATAGTCTGGTAACTCTCACTAACAAATCAGGTAGGGCTATGCAGATAAGGTGCTTGTGGCCCACCAAGGGGATTGGATAGCTCGCCAATACTACAAATAAGGTGTATGGCACTCTCCCGTGGTTGGAACCAGGTAAATAAGGTCTATGGGGCTCTAGTGAGGGGACTGATCTTTTTCGCCATCCTGCTGCTAGGCTCAGTAAAAGCCAGTTTCAAAGCAGGTGGGGGCACTGCACCACAACCAAGAAGGAAGAGATGGGAGCAGAGCACACCCGTTGGGCTTGGGGTCCCTGCGCTGGGAACCTCCTAGACCCAGGAGCTAGGAGCAGTAAGATGGAAGACAGCATGGCCTTTGCAGGAATGATAGATGCTTTTCAGACCCTCTGAGCTAAGGTTTGCCGGAAAAGGCTCCCAGCAGGACCCAGTGGCAGCAAGGGTCCAGGAGGGCCAGAGTGGGGGTGGGGGCAGAGCGTACGAAGAAACTGCCCTGATCAAGAACTGGTATCTTGAGAAGTTTCTGTTATTTCCAGGTTGATCCCTATCTCAAGTTATACACTGTTACTTCTCTAATAAGCCATTTAACTGCAAGTGCGACTTGGGAGTTCTGTGAGACATTGTAGCAAATGACCGAACTCAAAGCAGGGCAGGAGAGGATAAAAAGGGGGAGGAGGAGGAGTTGGTGAGGAGGAGGAGGAGGAGGAGGAGTTGATGTCAGAGGTGATGGAGTGGTCCAGCAGTTTGGACAAGTTGGACACTGGGTACTTCTTCAACCCCCATCTCATAGCAACCAACTTGGTGCTGGTCTTTATTAAAGAAAGGACTGACTTAACCCTGTCCTGGGCTGTGTGACCCAGTACATATACCTTAACCTCTCTGAGCTTCAGTCCCTTGTCTCGGGCTGTGGTGAGGACTGACGAAGTGGCCGGGAAAGTACCCGCTGCACTGTGCACACTCAGTAGGTGCCCAGTAAAGGTGAGGACTCTGGACAGACCCTTCGGGCCTCCATGTCTCTAGGCCTCATGCACCGCCCAGGGACCCTTGACCCATGATGGGGGGAGGGGTGTCTGTTTCTATCTAGTTCATGGTCATTTTGCACGAAGGGGTGTCAGAGTGAGGATGGGGTTCCAGGGGCCGGGTGGCGGCAGACCCTACCGCTCTGTCTCAGGGGGCCCTCCTCTTTCTGTGCTGACCACGGACACTCACCGTATCAAGAAGGAGTTCCACTTCTCATGGACGAAGATGGTGTCCACGCCCACGAACTGGGAGCCTTCCTCGTCCAGCACCAGGTTGTTCTTCCCCAGGCCCACACGATAGGTGAGGCCATTACTGGGCAGAGCAAGGAGACAGGGTCAGGGTCGGTTTGGTGGCCGGGCCTCGTGGCTGTCATAGGAAGAGAGCATCCACCTCCCCTGACCCTTCCTAGTGGGGTGCAGAGAACGGACCTGGAGCCAAAAGACTTGGGTTATAGTGTGGCTTTGCCACCCTCAGTGAGTAGCCTCGGGCCTCAGTGCCCTCATCTGCAAAAACTTCAAACCGAACCCACTGTGGTCAAGTGGATTCGCAGAGTGAAACTGCCACAGAGGGTGTTCTGGACTGGCTTCTAGGGAAGCGGGTCGCCAGGCCTTTCTTCTGCACAACCACGGGGGGTGGGTTAGATTGGCCAACCTTTAGGTTAGCGGCTGCTGGCAAACGACTTGTGTTACCTGAATTACCTTCTCCTCACCGGTACGGTGCCGATAATATTAGAATTTGGGTCCCCGGGCTGCTGTGAGGACAAACTAGCCCACACTGCCATCAGCCCATGCCTTCAGCCTGATGACAGCCGTCCTACTGCCTCCCCCCGGAGCCCTGGCCTGTCTCCGATGGACTCAACAGGCCAGTAAGAATCTTTGCCACTGGAAACCACTCCACACCCTTTGGAGAGCTGTGTCTCACTCAAGGTCAAAGCCCAAGTCCTGACACTCACTGGCACAACCCGGACCCTTGTCTCCTCCCCAGCTGCTCTCTTCCAAAACAAAACCAAGCCATTGGCCGTCCAGTTGATGCTCCAGTCAGTTCGGACTCTCAGGCCGTCTGTCCGAGTGGAGCCAGGCCCCAGAGGGTTTCCACAGCGGACTTTTCAGATCACCAGGCCTTGCTTCCAACGCACCTCTGGGTGAACTCAACCCTCAAACCTTCCAGCAGCTCACTGAACATGCGGCCCCAGCTGGTTTGTCTCCCCTCAGCCACGCCCTTTCAAAGAGAACCCCTTGGACTTCTTGCCCCTTCCTGCCTCTGGCCTCTTTCTTTCCCTCGCCACTTGGTGTGTCATGAGCTTGCTTCACTGTCTGTTGTCTCGGCTGACACTGGGCAGTAAGCTCCCTGGGGAATACAGGCGTGGTCTTCACCCCTGCTGTATTCCCTGGCACATAGTAGTGTACAATAGATATTTGCTGCATGGATAACTGGACATAAATGCTTAGTTAGCCTTTATAGACGAGCCACCGAGTTACTGGGGTAAGGCGCTTATCTAGTCCGGGCCTGTAGGGAGGAGGGTCCTCTGAGCAGCTTTGCCGGCTCCTGCCCTGGAGCGGGCTGCCATCCCCGCTGACCTGATGCAGTGGGCGGCGGTGAGGACAAAGTCGCTGGCGATCAAGCTCCCACCGCATGTGTGCCTCCAGGTGTCGTCCTTGAGGTACTGGAGGGAGACCTGGAGAGGGTGCCCAAGGGCCACGTGTCAAGTCCCCAGGAACCCTCCCCTTTCCCCCCCACACCTTCTGCCCCCGCCCCCTCCCCCCATGCCATAGTGTGCTTACCTGCCAGGGCCAGCTGTGGGGCCTGGCATTCTCTCCTCCTACCACGCGGGTCGAGAGGTTGGGCAGGAAGCTGGGGACCCCACAGCTGGAGGCTGGGTGGGCAGGAGAGAAAGCTCCAGTGAGTAGGGTGAGGACCGGGTGGGCAGGTGGAAAGAGCGCTGGCTCATATTTCACTTCCTGGCTTTGGGAAAGCCACCTGGGTTCTGGGCCTCAACTTCCCTTTCTGGGAAATGGGAAGACCAGAGCTAACCTGGCAGGTTGAGAATGGAACTAGACAATTTATAGAAAGGGCTTAGCACATCGGGTGCTTAGAACATTGAGGGAAATAAAAAGGGGCCTGGGAGGTGTGTACACCTGTGTCCACCCCCTTACTCGTGTGTGTGTGTGTGTGTGTATGTGTGTGTGTGTGTGTGTGTGTGTGTGTTGGCCCCAGAGTTAAGGATGTTGTAGCTGGAGAGTTGTGAGACTGGGTCACAAGCACCTAGACCCCAATATTGGCTCAACCACGAGTTCATCAAGTGATCTTGGGCAAGACACCGAGCACTGAGCCTCAAGGTCCTCATCGGTATGATGGAGACCATTCAAGAACTACCTCTTGGGGCAGGAGTCCTGATGGCACAGTGGAGAAGGGCTTGGCTCCTGACCAGAAGTTTGGCAGTTCAAGCCCTGACTCGGCGGTTTGGAGGGAGAAAGACCAGGTGACCTGCTCCCATAGACTAGAGCAGGGGTTTCTGCATGGCTTGCCTCACAGTAAAAATGCAATAGACAGGAGTGTCTACTTTTGCTTGTTGTTACTGATCTTAGCTGGAAGGATTCTGTGAGATTTAGAGAGGTGATGGGACTTATCTAAGTCCTGCCAGGAGTGACATTTAAGCCAAGCCCTTTGATGGCTGATCTGATGGAATGCCACCCTAATTGGTGGGGATGGGGTGGGGCAAAGACTCCTGAGATGAGAGATCCTGCCAGGAAGGCTGGGCCCCCATGGTTCCTGGAGGGCCTGTGGATGTGGCCCTGGCTGTGACCCTGGCCCATGCTCGGTGCTTACCAAACCTCATTTCAGTCCTCAGCTGACCTGGGAGGTAGAGGCCGAGCTATAGAGGTGGGGGTTTGACTCGTCTGACCCTAGGTGAGTCAGAAGCACTGAGCCTGGGCCAGTAGAGGGCATGGACCCTGCCCTTATGCCCACAATGCCACCCCGAGTCCCAGCCCCTAGCTGCCTCCAGTCTCCACTCAGAGCTTACCGCAGGCCAGGAGTGTGGCGAGGACCGCGATGCTCAACATGTTGCCAGTGTCCAGACAGAGTGGCCAGCGAGGGGGCGCGGGCACACTTATAGGCAGGAGGGGGTGGGCCCCACCTGGCCAAGGCTGAGCCACCCCTGGAGGAGAGACCTGTTTCCATAAGGCCTTTTCCCTGACCTTGGGTAGAGCCTGTTTGATTTGGACAGGAAGACAGAGCTGGCCTGCCACCTGATTTTCCAAACACCCTGAGGTAGGGCCAGATTCCGAGTTCTGCTGCTGGCTCTTAGCCGGCACTCCGGATCAAGGAGCCCTGGTGGTGTGATGGTTAAGCCCTTGGCTACTCCTGAAAGGTTGCTAGTTTGAACCCACCAGCTGCTCCACAGGAGAAAAGACCTGGAGGGCCCTTGTGCAGTTTACTCTGTCCTGCAGGGCTGCCGAGTCGGAACCCATGCTACAGCACACAAAAGCAATGCCACCACTCCCCCATCTCATTCCTTTATCGTTATCATTTATTGGGCCCCAATCCTTCTTACACGGTCACTTACTTCTCCCAACAACATGAAGTCGATGCGACCATCTGTTCTCTAGACATGAGGAAGCTGACACACAGAGAGGTCAGTGACCGCAGGACCATCTGAATAGTCAAAGAGCTAGAATTTGAATTCAGCGCATCTAAAACGATGCTGAGTGTGAGCCCTGGTGGGGTAGTGGTTATGCATTGCCTTGTGATCTCTACGGTCCACAGTTCAAAACCACCAGCAAGCAGCTCCTCAGGACAAAGATGAGGCTTTCTACTCCCATAAGCAGTTACAGTCTCAGAAACTCACAGGGGGTCGCTATGAGCCAGCAATGGCTCAATGGCGATGCGGTTGGTATTTTTTAGCGAACACAAGGTCAAGGAAGAACTGGTTGAGAGAACCAATGTTACCGAAGGAAGAAGTTCAAACTGACTGGATGCATTAGCCAAAAACAGGGCTCCAGAAATTGATGGGATGCCAATTGAAATGTTTCAACAAGCTGATGAAGCACTGGAAACACTCCTTGATCTATGTCAAAAAAAAAATTAGAAGACGGCTTATCTGGCCAACCAACTGCAAGAGGTCCATATTTGTGCCTATTCCAAAGAAAGGTGACCCACAGAAGGCAGAAGTCACTGAACAATATCATTAATATCACATGCAAGTAAACGTTGCTGAAGATCATTCAATAATGGTTGCAGCAGTACATCCACAGGGAGCTGTCAGATTCAAAAAAAGATGTGGAAAGAAGGATAGGATTTCTGATATCAGGTGGATCTTGACTGAACGCAGGGAATCCTAGTGTGATAGTTACGTAATTTCATGTTAACTTGATAGATAAAAGTGTAGAGTGGATCTAGCCTGTCAATCATGTCACAGCCTGATGGTGCCTCCTTGTGGGTGTGTCCTTCTCTAAGGGGGATCCTGGGAACCTCCCCCCTCTCTCTCTGCCTTCACCTTCCTGTGGATGGGCCATGCTGAGGCCTGAGCAAGCCCTGTGATGCTTCCACCACCATCGGATCCACATAACGACACCCGCTGCTCTGTGATCTCCCTGCATTCGGCATCCGTGCCTGTGGCTGCGGGAGTCTGAAGAGGGACTTAGGGACTAGTATCGGACTTATGGACTTGAGTTGGACTGGGCTGGGATGTTTTATTGTTGCATGGTTACTTCTTGATATAAAGCTCTTTCTTTTACATATATGAGTGGCTCTGGATTTGTGTCTCTATTCAACCTGGCCTAACACAACCAGAAAGATAGTTACTTGTGTTTATTGACTAAGCAGAAACATCAGACTATGTGGACCATAACAAACTATAGATAATATTGAGAAGACAGGTGATTCCACATTTCATGGTGCTCATGTGGACCCTTATATGGAATGAGAGGCAGTCATACAAATAGCATAAATGAATACTGCAAAGCTTACAATTAGGTGTTCATCAGCTCTCATCATACTTATTCAATCTGTATGCTGAACAAAAAATCTAAGAAGCTGGATTATATGAAGAGCAATGTGGTATCAGGATCGGAGGAAGGCTTATTAACAACCTGCAATATGCAGGTGATACAACCTTGCTTGTTGAAAGTGAGGAGGACTTGAAGCACTTACTGATGAAGGTCAAGGATCACACCCTTCAGCAGGGATGACAACTCAATGTGCAGAAGACCAAAATCTTCATAACTGGACCAGTAGGTGACATCATGATAAATGGAGAGGAGACTGAAGTAGTTGAGGATTTTGTCTGGCTTGCCTCCACCATCCATGCTCATGGAAACTGCAGTCAAGATATCGGGTGATGCGCTGCGCCAGATCAGTCTACTGCACGAGACCTCTGCAGAGTGTTGAAGAGCAGGGAGGTTACTTTGAGGACTAATGTGCCCCTGACCAAAGCCATACTTTCAGTGACCTCATATGCATGTCAAAGTTGAACACTGGTTCAGGAAGACCAAAGAAGAATGGATACATTTGAATTATGATGCTGGCGAAGGGTATTGAAAGTGCGGTTGGACTGAAACAGGAACAGAGAAATCTGTCTCAGAAGAGCTACTGCCAGAATGTTCCTTAGAAGGGAGAATGGCAAGACTTCCCCGCACATACCTTGAACATGTTATCAGGAGAGACCAGTCCTTGGAAGATGACATCATGCTTGGCAAGGCAGAAGGTCCGTGAAAAAGGGTTGAATTGGCACAGTTGCAGCACCACTAGGCTCAAACCACTGTGTGGACGGTGTAGGATTGGGCAGTGTTTCGTTCTGTGGTACCTAGGATTGCCATGCGTCAGAACTGACTGGAGGCACCTGACATCCTCATCTTCATCCTCATCCACAACAGCACTTCCAAACATCACATTTGATAAAGTACAAGTTCGGTGAAAACAAGAGAAACCTTCAATGAGAAGGAAGAATGCAATATTCACAACAAACTTACCAACACTCTTGAAGAGTGTGCAGGTGCAGGCAATGTTTATTGTCCGTCATAAGGCTTCCACCATGAGGCAACTGACAGCAACACCGACAATGATCTGGGCTCCACATGACTGGGGCACACGGCTTCCTTCTGTGTTGCTTTAGCTCTCTGCTGTTTCCTGTCTTTCTCTCTCTCTCATTCAGCGAATATTGCCTAGGCTTGGGGCACCTTTCATACCCCAGAACCGGCTGAAGGTCAGGCACACTTGGGGAGGGGGTCCTTGATTGGCCAAATGCCTACCTAGAATCAGCTGAGTTAAACCCACCAACCTCCCAGTCTTCGGAATGAACCACCAGGACCAGATGCATGCTCAGGCTCCTTTAAACCCTAAAGTTCTGTGACTTGCCGGGGAAGGTAAATCGATGAATCTGGGTTTGTGGTACTTGGTGTGAGTATATCCTGTGTGCCCAGAAGCTCTATCCAGACCAGAGGCAGGTGGTGGGGGCGGGAGGGGGGGGCGGCATTCAGCTCTGGTTTAATCCATTTAGTAGCCTTGAGTGTGGTGGGTTAGACTCCGTTCTTCCTCCCCTCTCCACTCATTCCGCATTCTCCCTGAGTGCCACTTTCTGAGTGGGACCCATTCATTATTGTGATAGTTAAGATTTTTGTGCCAACGTGGCACCTGTAAGAAAATATGGGTGGAGTTTAGCCTGGCAATCAGGTCACCACTTGACCTCGTTTGGAGGTGCCACTGAGATACATGGCTTTCTGGAGGCGGGCCACTCTTTCTCTCTGCCTTCTGCTTCCTGATGACGATCCCTGCCGAGACCTCTGCCAGCCCTGTGATGCTTCCACCGCCATTCGATCCATAAGACTTTTCATTCACCAGCCTGTGATCTTCCTGCTTTCTGCATCAATGCACGTGGCTGCATGGGTCTGAAGAGGGACTTGTGGCCTAGTTTTGGACTTACAGAGTCGATTTAGACTGGGTTGGGATGTTTTCCTGATAGGCAATTACTTCTTGATAGAAAGGTCTTTGCTACACATATATGAATGTCGCTGGCTTTTTCTCTCATCAACCCAGCCTAACACAGTTATCTTAGGAATTCTTTACCAGATGGTTAGTGGTGGTTACCTGGGGGTGGGAGTGGATTAAAGAGGATTCTAGGCTTTGTTTTTTTATTTTTAATGAAGTTAACATTCTTTTCTAAATCAAGCATGTGTTATTTTTGTAATATAAAAATAACAAAGTATTGATTTTATGTCTTTAAAAGTTTGATTTCGAAAAGAAGACATGGAGGCATAGGAGTGAGTGTGCACGGAGGGACGTCTGTCCTGCCCCGAAGAGCTCAGGCCCACACCTGGGGCCCCGAGGGTCTCGGGGTCCAGAGACGTTCTATTCCATATTAGGGCCTTGTATTAGTCCGGGTACTTTGTAAAGTCTGCATCCACAAGCAAAGTCAAATCCGGACAGGCCATCCATAAAGTCAGCAACAATATGCACCCGTTCACAGGCTCAAAAGTCTCCAGCTGGTCAGGTTCTGGTCATCAACTCAATGTGGGCTGCCTCACTCAGACTCCACAGGGTGCCCATTGCTTGCCTTTCCTTAGGCCATGGGCTCTCACCAACTCAAGCCT
>NW_022111357.1:29684989-29693267 GCF_000313985.2 Echinops telfairi
AGGCGAGGCTTCACCACCCATTTATCCCTCCGCCTTTCAACCAGCACCACATGTGATTATCGGCCAGGCTGGCACAATTAACTAACTCAGGCCTGGTCCTGGCAGAGGGGCTAGTAGCTGCTGTCCAATCCACCTCAGGTCCAGAGCTTTGGGCTGTCAAATCTTGCAAAAGGGTCACCCCATCACAGGGCTGGACTGAGCCAGGCCAGGTTTGGGAGGTCACAGGACTTGGGAGGCAAGAGACAAGGCTCCTGATTTCCTGCTCTGCCAGTGACCTGCTGGGGGACCTGGGACCTTGGACCACCTCTTTGTATCTCTTGAGCAGTCTGGAGAAAGGGTTGTCTTAGTTATCGAGTGTGGCTATAACAGAAACGTCACAAGTGGGTGGCCTTAACCACAGAAATCTATTCTCTCACACTTTCAGAGGCTCCAAATTCAGGGCACTGGCTCTCGGGGAAGGCCCTTGTCCCCTTCCAACATTTGTGGGTCTGGTGTTTCCTGGAGATATGTCGCTACATGTCTTGAAATCAGTGCTCCTCCGGGTCTAGGAGGTTCTCAGCATCGGAACTCCTGGTCTAAAGGACACACTTCACTCCCGGCTCTTCTTTCTTGGTGTTGGGGTCTCTCTCTCTGCTGACTTATCTCTTCCTTTATCTCTTTTAAGATAAAATGTGATGCACTGTAGGGAAACTCCCATTACACCCACCAGGACTCTGGCTTGTGCTATCCCCCCACTCTAATTCCCTGATTGGCTGATCACATCATTACAGACTCACTAAATTGTATCAGTACATAATTGCCAAGTGACTAAGTCATGGCCCATCCAAATGGACAGCTTTGGGGAGGACCTAATTTAATCCCTATCTCAGCCCTGCGCACGCACTCATAGATACAAAATTGTACAAGGATCGGGAGACAAGCACCTCTCTACACACAGACACCTTATATCTACACACATTCAGATATGCTCCTACACACATAGACACACATATCTATACACGTATTCATGTATGCACACATACACACAGGCACACACATAGAGGGCTCAATACCTATAGATAGGAACGTATATACTGTCTCACAGATAAAGCACTCAGTTGTACATATGTAGACACACCTGAGCCCTCCCTATACCACACATTTAAACATATATATAAACACACAAGCATAGTTACAACCACAAATACACTGGTTGGGAAACCCCAGATGGAGGGCAGTCATCGCTACTGGTTTTTAGAAACGCTGTTATGGGTTGGTGTCTGTGCCCCCAAAGTGCTTGGAAAGAACATCTTTGCAGATGTAATGAAGTTGGCACGAGGTTTCACTGAAGCAGCAGGGCCCTGGCCTCGCCTGTCTGGTGGCCTCATCAGGAGAGACAGCAGAGACAGAGACAGAGGGGAGACGGCCACGTGAAGACAGAGGCAGAGTGTGGCATGATGCTGCCACAGCTAAGAAACGTGGACGCGCACAGGAGAGAGACGGGGAAGTTGGCCTTGCCCGCACCCTGCATGCAGACTTCTGGCTCCAGAACGCTGAGACTCCACCGCGAGAGAACACATTCCTTTAGCTTTAAGCCTCCCAGTGTGTGCACTTTGCTACAGCAGCGCGAGGAAATGAACGCAAATGTTCACAGAGAAGCAAACCTTTTGTGAGGGAAGCAGAGGCTTCCACTTCGGTCCTCTTCACGGCCAGCAAGCAGGGATGTGTCGTGGACACGTGGCAGATTGCTCCTCAGTCTTCCTCCAATCCCGGGGCCCCTTTTTTACATAGCCCGGCCTCTCACACCTTGCCTGATTTTAAACCACACAGTATGCCGTTGCTTTGTTTGAACGACTGCCTCTTGGTTCAGGCACAGGTTCGGAGTGAACACAGTGAAGTGTTCCAGAACATTCCCATTCTTGGTAATGTTACCATAGTTTGCTATCGCCCACACCGTCAAATGCCTCTGCATAGTCAATAAAACACAGCCAAACCTCTTTCTGATGTTTTCTGCTTTTAGCTAAAATCCATCTGACGTCAACGGGGTGTCCCTTGTTCCATATCCTTCTCTGAAGCTCACTTGAACTTCTGGCAGGTCCCTGTCAACATGTTGCTGCAACTGTTTTTGAGTCATCTTTAGCAACCTTTCACTTGCTTGTGATAGTAAGCCATGTGGCAGAAAGACAGGGCTTTCTGCTCCCATCACGAGTTACAGTCTCAGAAACTCCTCTGTCCTAGAGGGTCACTATGAGTCAGCATCAACTCAAAGGGAGTGAGTTGTGATATTAACGGCGTTGTTCACCATTTATTTCAGCCTTCTATCGGATCGCCTTTCTATGGAATGGACACAACCATGGTTCTCTTCCAGCCAATTGGCCAGGTACCTGTCTTCCAAATTTCTTGGGACACACCCCAAATGGCATTCATTGGTTGAAATGTCACAGTTGGTATCCCGTCAGTTCCCGGAGACTTGTTTTCGCGAATGCCGTCGGCGCAGCCCGGACATGCTCCTTCCCCGTTGGCTCTTGCTCCTGGCCATTTCCTGAAATGACTCAACACAGACCAAAGGGACTGTGTTTCTTCCATTTTCTTTTGATGTTTCCTGCCTGGTTCACGATTTCAACCAGAGGCTTGCTTTTCCCTAAGTTCTTTCTTTCAGCTTGAGAAATGCAAAGTCTAGTCGTCTCTTTCGGGATCCTAACTCCGTGTCTTCGCACATTTCACTAGAACGCTTCACCGTCCCAAGGTTCCTTTCCAAAGTTCACCAGCTCTCATCCTTCGTCATTTCACGTAGCCGCTCTGCCTTCAAGAGCAAGTGTCAGAGTCTCCCCTGACATCTATTTTGCACACACACACACCCTCCCCCACCCGCTGTCTCTTTAGTATTCTGATGCTTTCTTCATGCGTGATGCCTGGCTATCATACCAGAATGAATTCGTCTGGCCTTTAGGCCTTAGTGTTCAGTGCATCAAATCTACTCCTTTTGGGGGGGAAAGGTTTCGTTGTGGTTTAGGTGAAAGTTACAAAGCAAATAGAATTCCATCAAGTCTGTGTTTGCGATGGTCTCTGAATTCAGTGGGATCGAATCAAGCTCCTGTGGACTTGCTTTCTTCAGCTTGAACTTGAACTTGCAATTGGACATTGGCGGTGCCCTGGCCTTGAGCCCATTGCCTCAAATGTATTGGCCACTTCCCTTTGTCATTCTTTCCTATCCCATGTTGCCCTTTGATCTTGTGTGGTTGACGATTCTAGTAAGTATATAGCTCTCTGGGGTCATCGCTCACTTTATAGACCTGTCTCTCCTTTGGCTCAGAGTTGAGCCATCCGCGAGAGTTCAGCTCCAAGCTAGAAAGGTGTCTACAGGCTGTGGTCTCCCAGGGGTTCCACCAACCTCTGTCAGCCCACTAAGCCTAAGCTGTGTTGTGATATAATGTTTTGTTCCTCATTTTCTCCCACGCCACTCAAGACCTCTTCTTGGGAATCTTTACAGCGTGGTAGCCGGGCACCATCTGGTTCTGGTCTCTGGCCCGTGGCTGCTGTGTTTACACTGTCCATTAGTCCTGGGGGCTAATTGCCTCCTTGCGATTTCTCTTTTTTCCACTCTCTTTTGCTTTGGCTACAAATAACGTTTTGTGTTTGTGCGGGAAGAAAATGAACTGAATCCAGGCCAGGCGACATTCACGTGGTTCCTACATTTTCCCTGTCTTGGTCCCCTGATGGCATGGTGGGCTCCCGGCACGGTGACCAGGTTCTTGAAGGACGAGAAGCCCTTCCCACGAGCTCTCTGATAGTAGGTGATGCGGGGCTAGGGGGCTGGGCTTGGCTGTGGGGATTTCCTGTGAGTCAGGGAGTGAGCCTTCTCTGTGGCCTTGGAGGCTGCCTTTAGCTGTGCCCTGGGCCACCAGCCAGAGCCACGGCTGCTCGCCAGGAGCCAAGAGGTGGGAGTGGAGTGGGGGAGGGGTCCCTCTGGGCATACCCACAGCTGATGCCAGACCCTCCTGATGACAGCCCTAGTGCGGGAGCAGCCACAGCCAGAGGACTCGGCCGTGCTCCAGTGTTCCTAACTGCCTATGTAATGGGATCCCTTGGTTGACCCTCTTTTCTGTCCATGGTAACCAAGACTGAAGAAGCCATCCCAGGATCGTTTGTGACTGAAGCTCTCTGGCAGAGTGGATTTCCTGTTGGAGGGTATGGAAGACTAGAATAGTTAAAGTTGTAACTATTTTGTTTCTCCAGACTGTGGTACACAAACATATTCATCCATCCATTCCTCCATCCATCCATGCCTCCCACATTCCGTGACCACCACGGCGTGACAACCCTGTACTAGAGCTGGGGACATCCACAAGACATCATTGCTCAGCTCAGGGGGAGCCCTTGCTGGGCCAGCCAGGGGCCAGAACCCTGGAGAGCCTTCCTGCAGGCCTGGTGTGAGTGTTCTTTGGGGAGGCAGATAGGGCTAGGGGCTGGACGTTGGAAGCTCTGAATGAGGTGGGATTAGTCTTGGATGTACTTTGGAATCCCCAGGCATCCTCCCTGACACACATTCTGAGCATCTCAACACTTGGGGCCAGCCCAAGCACTCCCCACTGCACACAGACACCCCAAGATGCATACACAACATGTTCCAATTGTCGCACACCCAGATTCCCCTGTACTGAGCGTTTGCCACGGCTTGGGAGGACCCTCTCAGGACTTGGGCCCTTAGTGAGAGCCAGAGTATGCTGGAAAAATACTTTAGGTGTCTTGGCAGAAGGTATTTGCAGTGACCCTGGGGCCGAAACTGAACCCTGAGATGCCTCGTGACCACAGCAGGAGAAGCATTGCCAAGGCGGGGGTGGTAGGTGGGGTGAGAGTCTGAGAAACCGGACAGGTGCCATTGGCAGGGGCCAGATGTCTGGGCCCTGGGCCGGACTCTCTGGTGGCAGCTGTTGCCCTTCAGGTGAGGTCCACCAAAGGGGCAGGCTGAGGGTTGATGGGGCTTCTCCTCAGACCCAGATGAAGTGGGGCGGGTTCTGTGAGAGAGGAGTGTAGAGAGGGGCCCAGAGAAGCGCTGGGCGGTGGGGGTGGGGCCAGTGAGACCATGGCTTCAGTGACCCTGGGAGAGTCCAGAGAGGGGTGGGGGCTCGGTAAGGAACTGCAGCGGGGCCTCAGGAAAGGGCTGAGATTTTTGGCGATGGGCACCAGGAGTTGGTCGAGGCAGGGGGACTCTCTCCAATGACGGCTTGGGGCTTGAGTGAGGGTGGCCTGTCTCCAGGAGGGAAAACCAAAC
The DNA here is from genome assembly GCF_000313985.2 of Echinops telfairi. NCBI lineage: Eukaryota > Metazoa > Chordata > Mammalia > Afrosoricida > Tenrecidae > Echinops > Echinops telfairi. The sequence continues at coordinate 29,690,241 of NW_022111357.1, forward strand.
CAAAGGCAGGACCTGGGAGGGTTTCCGGGCGGGGCTTGTTTGTGTTTTCCGGGAAGCTTTACACAGCGGTGCAGGCCGGGGAGGGTCTTGGGAACTTTCCCTCTCTGCACGCTTGGTCCCTCATACGCCCCCGACCCCCCAACCCCCGGGCCCCGCCTTGGCTGAGACCATCACTGTAGGGCCAGCTGGTCTCTCTCCTGAGGTTGTGAGGTCCGCGTCCACCTCCAGGCCAACTGGACTGGCATCTGGGGCATGAACGTAAACCCTTCCCTTTCCGGCTCCCCTCCCCCTCTTTTCTGAGACCCTTCCTCTAGATGTTCAGATCTCGATGTTGTTCTTCCTTAGGGGGAGGGGCAGTGCAAGGCAATGCTTAACCCAAAGTCTTGTGTTAATGACAGCGGCATCTCAGCCCTGGCTGGCATGGGGGTAGGGAGGGTACTTCCGAGAACAGCCCCCCGCCCCTCCCTGGAAATTCTCTGCTAGGGCTCAGCCTTCCCAGAGGCCGGCAGATGTAGTACCGCCCACCACCACCTGGGGGCAGTGACTCACAGTCTAATGCCAACCCCCTGCCACCTCAGGTAGCACCAGGGAGAGGGGCGTGCTCAACCTGCAAGCGGAGCTGGAAAGACCCTGCGACCATCGCCTGCGCTCACACGGAGCACATGGGGGCATTGAGACCAGGTGGGTGTGCGATCTGTCTAAAGCCACCCGGGGAGCTGCAGCTGAGAGATCTCCTTGCCACTCCATCCGGGGCGCCTCCTCGGTGGCTCAGAACAGTCTGGGGCGGCTCTGGAGGGGTGCAGCTAGGGTGTCTTTGTTATCACTGGGGATAGCTCTGTCTGGGACACTTGGGCATCTGTGTGTCAGATGGCTGTGGTAGGGGGCATTTAGAATGTGTGAGGGATTTTTGGGGTATCTGTGTGCAGCAAGGGCGGGAGATACTTAGGGTGTCCGTGGGGGTGGAAATGCTCAGGGAGGATGCTTTTGGGACCCACGGTAGACCCATCCAGAATCCCCATACCCTTGGTGCCACCAGCCACTGCCCCACGGAGGTTCCCCGGGTGGCTCTGCGGGTCGGGGCACGCACGGGCTGTGGACCCAGCAGCTGAGCCTGCCCTCCATCTGGGCCTCTTGCTTTCTCCTGTCCCCCCACCCCCTCAAAGGGGACGAAAATAAATCCCCACCACGCCATGGACTTGGCTGTGAGGACAAAGTGAGTTCACACACAGAACAGAACACCTGGTGCACAGCCTTCCCAGTGAAGACGCCCCCTCCCCCTTCTGGCAAGACCCAGAACCTCCTGGGCTACAGCTGCCCATGTTCCCATTCCTTCCCAACCCCTCTCCATCCCCACCCTCCTGGTCAACAAGAACCACACACACATAGGAATATAGAATTTTATCTCATTTTAGTTAAAAAAAATAATCGTACCACCAGATGAAGAAGTAGCTTTGTGTGTATGTGTGTGTGAGAGGGAGGGGGTGAAAAACCAAAATGCCAAAAGAAATCTTTATATTCTTCTGTATAAACATATCCACTAAGGCAAATGCCCTGCAGGGCCCCGGCTTCAGCATCCGGACCTCATCTATGTAGGTTCTATGGCCAAAAAAATAACACCTCTGTCAGCCCGACGGGAGCGTGGAGAACTCCTGGGGCATCTTACTAAAATAAAGAGTTATCGAGTTCAAAGCCGCGATGCTGCCAGGACACACAGAGACAGTTGCATAACTCTGGGCCTCGGGCTGAGCTGTGGTTCGGACTGGGTGACGGTCACGGTTTCACGACACAGCAAGGACACACACGCACACCACACAGACACACAGGTGAGCGAGCACAGAGGGGCGGGGTGCAGCTTGGGGTTAGCCATGCCCCCCAGTGAGGGGTACAAGGAGGGCCCATCCCCAGTGGTGAGGTGGACGTCACTGGGGCAGGATGGTGTGGAGGGGGTGGTGGGAGGCCCCTTTGCTCCCCACCCACCCACCCAATGCATGCAAGACACATAAAAGCACTTTCTGGAAACTTTCTGGAGACCAAGCGGTGGGTGGCTGTCCTTTTGACCAAGGAGTCAATCCTCCCTCCCACCCTACTCTCTCTGGGGAGGCCCGCGACACCCTCAGGTTGTTGGGGGTAGGGCTGGTGTTTCTGCCCTCTGACATGCCCCACAGAGGGTGGGCCTGTGAGGTAGATTCGCACAGCTGCCCCCTCCCCTGCCCTGCCAGCCCAGAAGTCAGGACTCTGGTGTCAGCTTGGGGTGTCAGGGACCTGGATCTCTTCGGCACAGTGCACAGCACCCACCCACTCCCGTCCCACCAGAAGTGAGGGTGGCAGGGCTGCAGGTAAAGCCCTGGGCTCTATCTGCCCAGGGGCCCTGGCTCTTTCCATGTCTGATGCCCCCACCCTGGTCTCCTCCCCACCTCTGTGTAGGGGCTCTTGGGGCCCTGGGGCTGTGAGCACAGACTTGGGCTGGGAGATGGGGCGGAGAGGGCGGAGGAGGGGCAGCATGTGAGCAGGAGAGTGTGTCCTAGAGCCCAGAGCAGGAGCCCACAAGGGCAGCAGCGTGGGAGCAGGTGGCAGGGCAGCTGGTGTGACATGGAAGCTAGAGACGCAGGAACGGCCAGGGAGGGCAGGCCGGCAGTGCGCCCGCTGGAGTCATGGCCCAGGATCAGCGGGAGGGAGCAGCGGAGGCTGGGCCCCTCGGGACCCTTCGCTTGTTCATTCACAGACATCAGGTTTTTCCAAGTGGTCCCTTCAGAGGGTTGAGCAGCAGACCTGGCCCCAGAGGGGCCACCCCGCCGGCCCTTGCCCACTGGGCTGGACGCTAGGCCCCGGCGGGGTGGTCAGGCCCAGCTGCGGGCTACTTGAAGGTGGACTGCAGCTCCTTGAAGGCCGCCTTCCGCTGCTTCAGCTCCTCGGCCTGCTTCTTCCTCTCCTCCTGCTCCGCCTTGATCTCCTCCTCAAAGCGGCTGGACACATTGATGGCCTGGACCTGGGGTGCAGGGGAAGGGGCGGTCCGAGGATTCAGAAGAA
>NW_022111357.1:29694400-29702487 GCF_000313985.2 Echinops telfairi
GGGTCTGGCCCTGCCAGCGCCCCCTCCTCACCTTGGCTTCGAAGAAGCTCTTGGCCCCCTTGACGCCCTCAGTGGAGACGTCGATCTCAGAGAGGCGGGCCAGCACGTGGAGCCCACTGTCCTCCTGCAGCTCGCCAGCTGCCGCCTTGCGGAAGATCAGGAGGAACTGCGCAGAGAGAAACAGGAGGCGTCAGGGGCCAAGTCCCTGCCATACCAGGCCCAGCCTCAGGCCCTTCCTGGGCAAAAGGCACCTGGACTCTTGCCCCTCTAGGCTCCGTGTCCCTCTCTGGTCCTACCTTTGCCCAACTGTACGAGGGGAGGCTGGATGACCGTCTTTTGCGTGCCTACTGTGTGGTTTCTGCCAGGGACCACCCACCACCCAGAGCCAGGTCGGCTCTGTGCACTGCCAACTTCCAAGAATCCTGGTAACATGTCTTCCAATGCCCCCTACACACATCCCCTCTAAGAATTCCATTTATGGAAGACAAGGGACTTTTCCTGTGCCCATTCTGCAGATAGGAACCATCTTGTCCAAGGGACAGGAAGTGACTGAAGAGGGATTTGAACCTGTGTCCTCCTGACTTCAAATTGTTATCCTACCCAGCCCACAACTTTCTCTCCGGAGGCTCATCCTCCACAAGGACACCCTGCTAACTTTCTCTTTTAGGGCCTCTCCAGAGCTTCGGCCTCAGCCGTGGTTCCTCTAACGCCACCCCCTGGCACATAGCCCTGTGCTGCCTGGGGCCTGGGACCATGGCTATCGGTCTTTAAGCCTCCATTACCTGCTCTGTTCAGAGCTCCTGCCTGAGCAGTGAAGAGAGCAGTGGGGCCATCCTGTCCTTTCTCTCTGTCTCTGCCTCACCTCCCGAGTCACAGCATGGGGCGACATCATGCTCCCCGGTCTCTGCCTCTGCACCCCGATTTTGTGTCCAGAGGGCCCGGCCGGGCCTGGGTGTTCAGTGACCACACACAACATGCTCGTGTAAGGACAGCCCCGTCTCTCGGGACCCCTGGTGGTGGGTGGGGCCTGGCAGCAGGCCTTACCTCCCGGAAGCTGAGCTTGCTGTCAAAGTCCTCGTCCACCTCCTTGATCATGTTCTTCAGGCCCAAGTGGGTCTGGGGGGCCCCGAGCTTCTCCATCATGAGCTTCAGCTCCATGAGGTCGATGAAGCCATCCCGGCCGGCATCATACCTGTGGGCACAGAGCGAGAGCCTGAGGATACCCCGGTCCACCTCACCCCTGCACGGATGAAGACGTTCCCCTGGAAGTATGTGGTGGGACTCTAACCCCAGCCCTGTGGCTCTAATCCCGGTTAGAAAGACCGCTTCATTTATCCTGTTAGTTACATCCTACTGAGTAGGGTCCTAAGTCTAATCACTGCTAAATTATAAAATAGTGGATTCGACACACACACACAAGGATCATCTCCAAGTCCAGGAACTCTGGACCACGGAACGCCCAGGGCTACCAGCCAGGAAGCAAGCTGCCCAGGTAAGACCATTTGGACCTTTCCCCTTCGGCACTGTGCACAATCGACTTCTTTTCTTCAGAGCCCCCGCTGGGGGGTAGGATGGCAGCACCAGGTAACTAAGACACACGTGACCAGCCAGAGCAATCACAGCCTGGACGCACAGAGCTGGGGTGGGGGTGGGGACCTTGGGGAGAGCCTCATCAGCCGGTAGAGTCTGTCTGCTTGGTGATCTCCTCCTCCGAGGAGCTTGTTACCTGGCCCAGCGGTCTGTGTGTTGAGGAGTGCGAACCTGGAGACAAGCTGAAATCGCAGCCCGCTGTACTGAGTGTCACATGGGCAAAGAATTCACGACATCTTGGGGGTGTGGCCTAACCAGAGGGCACGGACCGCCTCAGGGACAGCTGGCCATGGACACCATTGGGACATCCTCAGCACTGTGGTGGTGGGGGGAGGTGTCTGCCTTGGGTGTTGTGGGGTTAGCAGTACTCTTGGTTCCCACCCACTAGAAGCTGGGATCCCCCCCAGGCATGACTATCACAGCTGTCTTCAGAGAGCATCAAATGTTCCCCAGGGGCAAAATTGTCCCCACTCTTGAACCTTGGGGACAGGCATGGAATGGGCAGCCACTTCATGGAATTCACAGCTCCTGTCACGCAGGACCCACGACTCGTCTGTCAGTCTGTCGTGCAGTGGCGGCTTGTGTGTGGCTGTGATGTCGGTAGCTACGTCCGTCAGTGGTATTTCAAATGGCAGCAGGGTCACCCACAGTGGATAGGTTTTGGCGGGGTAGGACCCTCTTTTCTGGGGTCAACTTTATAGTAGCCACTGGGCGTGGGGACGGGAGGAAGAGGACACATTTCAGCACATGTGGAAAGCACCTATCACACATGAATGAATGCATGAAGTCAGACAGGGAGGTAGCAGGTTCCCTGTGGCTTAGGGCAGGACTGGGGCTTTGGGGTGTTATTTTAAGCAGGAGGGGCAGTGTGAAGGCGTGGTGAGGAACAGCAGAGGAGGAACAGCAGAGGAGGAACAGCAGGGACAGACTGTGCAGGGTGTCGGGGTGTGGAGGGAGATCCCACCTGCTGGACGGTTAGAGGCCTTGGCTGGGGATCAGGTCTAACAATGTCCCTTCAGTTCTCTGGCTACTAACTGCCCAGCAGAGATAAGGGTGGGAGTGGCAGGCAGCTTCTCAGTGTCCCTCTACACTGCACTTCTTAGGGCCCTGGCTGGGGAGGTGTCCCCGGGGGCTAGGAGTACACAGCCCGGTAGGCCAGGGCGTTCTGTACACAGCCTGGCTGTTTCCTGCTTATCAGGCTAAACAAACCAACGCCTGCCCGCTCTTCTCTCCAGCTGGCAGGGCGACAGCACTGTGACACCGGGGGCCGAGTTCCAGAAACCTCAGCCATCCTTCGTAAACAACCCATCCCCTCCTTAGCATCTGCGGGGCCCCACCCTGCTCCTGTTCTTCAATATACCAGTCGAGTCAGCTCCAATTCATGGTGACCCTCTGTGCTTTGGAGCCGAAAGGCACCCGGAGTTTCAATGGCTGGAGGATCCCTAGTGGCACTGGGCTGCTCACTGCGAGATCAGCAGTTCAAATCCACCAGCTGCTCCCAGGGAGCGAGATAAAGCTGCCTGTTCCTGCAAAGATGGACAGCCTCGGAAACCCCAGGGTGTTGCTAGGAGCTGGAATGGGAGCCTTCGGAGCACATTGCCAGACCTTTCTTCCTACGCACCCCAGGGGCAGACTCAACCCGCCAGCCTCGTGTCAGCAGCTGAGCCTGCAACCATTTGCTCTACCCAGAGGCTCTGCTTGCTTCCTAAAACCTGTGCCTATGCCTGGGAGCATTCTGTACTTCCTTTTATTTAATTCTCCTAATAACAGGCTTAGGTGACAGTGGTGGCTCAGAGAGGTTGTGTGCCCTGCCAGGGTCACACAGCACTGGATGGACTGACACCCTCAAGTCTGTCTGGCTCATTTTCCACACATTTGCTTTGTGCCCAGTCTGCCCCCAGCCCAACTCCCCGGGTGTGCCTGGGCCTGCCATTTGTGCAAAGGGTATAAATAGTTCCCCAGCTGGTGAGTCACTGGTTGGAAGTGACGCAGCACAGAAGCCACGGGTCTCTGGTGATGCCTGCGGGGAACACAGGGTCCGGAGGCCTTTTCCCCACCCTGGGGTGAGGGTGGGAGCAGAGACAGGCAGGCCGAGGGCCCGGTGGGCAGTAGCCCTGGTTGAGGTACTGTGTGAGAGGCTGAGATGTGGGGGTCAGGAAGCCAATGCTCCCATGGCCCAACCTCTACTGTGAGTGGTGGGGCCTGCTCCACGGCCTTGGGACAGTCCTGTGAAGAGTGGCCTTGTCCTTCCTGAGGCAAGCCACACTGACCCCCCCACCTCAGCACCCCAACAGCCCCACCAGGTTCTCACCTAGGGCTCCGCCCTGGGTAATGGCACTGCCTGGGCACAGTTCAGGCTCTGCCACGTGAGCCTCCCTCTCTACCTCTCTCTAACGACCTGCCTGAGCAGGGTCAGCTTGCCCCCAGGGGCCATTCAGGTATGCCTGGACACACTTTCGAGTGTCCTGACTGGGTGAATATGTGTGTGCGCGTGCGCACATGCTACTGGTATCCAGTGGGTAGAGGCTGGAGAGGCTGCTAAATGTGCTAGGGTGCACAGGACAGCCCCCACACCAAATGCCAACAGTGCTGGGGTGGAGAGCCTCCCAGTGCACTGAGCCTCGCAGGGTCACTGTGAGGATTGGCTGAGCATTTTAGCAAGAAGCTTGGCACGCAGCCCACTCAAACAGCAGCTGCCATGGCCATACTGCTGCTGCTGCTGTGAGCGGCAGTGGTTGTCTGCCCTGGCTCACGGTGACCCCACACACAGCTGCTCAGCCCTGAGCCACCCTCCCGAGCAAGTGTGGACTGGTCTGCTGAGATCTGGTTTTCACTGAATCTCTGAGCAGACTACCAGGCCTTTCTTTCTACTCTGTCATTGTTGGGAAGCGCTGCTGACACCTGTTCAGCATCATCACAACACACACAAGCGCCCGCTGGCAGACAGGTGGTGGCTGTGCACGAGGGGCATTGGCTGGGGGTCGAACCTGGCTCTCCCACACAGAAGGGGAGAAGTCGACCAGTGAACTGCCTTGCCGCTGCCTCCACTACCACTGTAATGAGACCGAATTACATTTATTATTAAGCTCCTACTAGGTGCTAGGCAGGGGACCTGGCAGCGTAGTAGTTATGCATTGGGCTGCCAACTGCAAGGTCAACTGAGAAAAATAAGGCTTTTGACTCCCATAAAGAGTTACAGTCTCGGCAACCCAAAGGGGGCAGCTCTACCCTGTCTGTAGGGCTGTTAAGATTCAGCATGGACTCGGTGACCGTGAGCTTGGATGCTCTGGACACATTCCTCATGTGACAGGGCTGGGGGCGGGTGGTGGTGGGGTGGGCGCACTTCCCTAGGCCCCAGGGATAGAGACCTGCTCCCTCTGCTGCCCTGTTGCCTCTGAGCCCTGTCCTTGCTTTATTTAATGCTCAAGCCAGCGGATTGTGCACCCAGCCAGGGGTGGCTCCGTGTCAGAGGAACTGCCGATGGAGTGTCCACACCTGGAGAGAACCCCGGGCCAAGGAGCTCTCCATCTCTGGCAGCTCTCGGGCCTGGCTGGGCCGCAACTCAAACCGCAGGCTGCATCAATCAAGGGTCAATCAATTACTGGGCCGGGTTCACCTCCGGCAGGTGGGGGCCCCCATGGGGGCAATGCAGGGGCTGGCGGCAGTGCCAGCCAGCTAGTCAGCTACCCGAGGGGGCCTCCCAGAGAGGTGACACTGGGTGGGGCTGCTCCCAAGAGGCGCCCCCACCAGTCAGGAGGGGACATGCCAGAGACTCTGACGTAGGCTCTGGCCTGACAGAGGATGGCCTTGAAGGTCGGTGCTCACAGCAACTCCTAAGACTGACCTGCCCTCAGACTGCAGCTCTGCCACCTCTGGGCGACTCTGGCCACGTTACTTGACACCCCGAATCTCACTTGACCCACGTACGTCATGGAAACCGGAGGAGCACACTCAGGATGGAAGGATGATCCACGAGCCTGCCCCAGACCCTGCACCCCAGCAAGCACCGCAGACACCTCCCGCCACAATGCCAAACAGCCCCGCATGTGCATCCACAGGAACCCACTCGGTGATGGTGGCGAATTTAGTTTTTGGTATGGTCCATCGAAACCAAAAATTCACTGCCATCGAGTGGATCCGACTCATAGTGACCCTACAGTACAGGGTAGCACTGCCCCTGGGGATTTCCGAGACTCTCACTCTTGATGGAAGTAAAAAAGCCTCCGCTTTAGGTTTCTAACTGTTGACCTGTGTTTAGTAGCCTAACCCATGACCCACTACACCATCAGGGCTACACACACACACACACACACACACACACACACACACAGTTGGCATCAAGTCAGCTCTTGACTCATGGTAACCCAATGTGTCAAAAAATCTACAATATTTCGGAAATAGATCTCCAGGTCTTTCTTTCTTCGAGTCCGCCTCTGGGGGGACTCGAACTGGCAACCTTTCAGTCACTAGCTGAGCCTGCCCATCATTTGCACCCACCAGGGCCCCCATCACCACAGTGGTTGATACAGCTGAGAACTTGTACTTACCAGATGCTATTAAGTACATTGTAGCTAAAGTATAAAAATGAAGATCATAAGAATAATAAGTACGAAATACAATGCGCCTCTTCAAGGGCTCAAATCCAGAGAGTGCAGGCTGGGTGGAATGCTCGGTGCAGATATGCTGGAGGGCAGGGGCTGGACAAAATGACCAGGAAGCCCCCCAGCATTCCTCTTCTTGGAAGGTCCCACTACTTGCCCGCATGAGACCTTAGACCCGACTTGGTGGTGGCTGCAGAGGACCAGGGAAACTCAGACCTGAGCGGCTCTGTGGCCCCTCCTGCTATCCCTCCTCTGACAAAGGTGGACAGTGGGCAACACCGGAGACGCTGTCCTCTGTCACCTTCCTCTATGCCATCCCACGTTGGAACGGAGGCTGTGTGGCTCAGTGGACCAGGAACAGAGAGCTCTGCACACAAGATGGATCTAGGGAGCCTGGTCCACCCACATTATGATATGGGAAGGTAAGTCCAGAGAGGGCAGGGAGCAGCCCAAGGGTGGTCAACAGAATCCCCATGGTTGGAAGGTGTCCTTCCCTGCCTCTATCCCTCACTCTTATCTCTCACCCCATGAGGGGCCCTGAGTTCTTATGCTTTCAGGGTGGGTAGGGGGAGGCTGGGCTCTCAGCCTGGGAAGTTAATGCCATCCATCGGCAGGGCTACTAAGAGCTCAGTATTTCCCTCAGCACAGGAGGGAGGTGATGCCTGGCTCCCGGCCCACATTCCTACCGCCTCCCCCTCAATAGCTCCCACCAGGGAGGGCTTGGCAGCTGCTGCCCCGGATGCCAGTGACAAAGTCCCCTGCCAGCAGGCTCCCCCACCCCGACTGAAAGTGGGGCAGCCAGCCACCACCCAGGAAGAGACTATCTCTTTGGGCTGAGCACGGCTCTGCCGAGCTGGCTTCTATAACCGGAAGTTGTGGAAGAGGGCAGTGGCAGGCCCGACTGCGTCCAGTAGCCACACCTTGGCCACATAGTCAGGACTTGTCCCACTTCAGAGCAATGTGGCTCCTCTTTGCTGAGCACTTACTATGTGCCAGGCACGGGGCCAAGTGCTGCACACCAGAGTCTCACAAGAGCTCCATGGACGGGTGTGCCCACCTCTATTACACAGGCGAGGAGACGGGCTCCCAGAGGAAGTGACTTGGCCAAATTCAGAGGTCAGTTGGCAAGGGCACAGCCAAACCCAGAGCTGATCAAACACTGGTTCCTGTAATGATGCCGCTGTGTCCTTAGGCCTTGCAGACCCGACACTAACAACCTTGGAAGGCCTGCCAATCGTCGCTGTAGCAGGGTCCAATTCTTTACAGTTCCCCGGCTTACTGCCTTGAATGCCTCTGTGGACGGGAGGCTTCCTACCTGCGGAGGTTCACTTTGGCTCTGGAAGTGTCTTAGAAAGCTGCTCCTGGTTTGTAAGCTATCAGTGTGGTCTGTGGGAAGCGAGGCAGTCATCGCTCAGGTGAGAAGCAGAGAGACCTCAATTCTGTCCCCCTGATGGCCTTTCTGGACATGAGGGTGCCCGAGAGGGAGGGACACAGCTGGAGAAGGTACTGCTCACGGCCCCGACCAGGCCTGCCTGACTTTGGTCTCAGTAGTCACACAGACGTGCCTCTCCCCAGATCCAGGTTCTGACTTAGGAGGTACTGGAGGCTTCTAGATACTGCCTTTCTCTGTCCTGCAAGATGGGAGGGCAGGCCCCAGAGCCTTGGTCTTGCTGGCCAGTCTGGCTCAGTGGCACTGGTTTTCCCAGGCAGGCTGCTCTGCCCGCTTCTCCAAGGAGGGAGAGGGAGAGGGAAGGTGGGTGTCTGCATGCTTAGGAGTACCCACCCCATGCCTGCCTGCCTGACTCACTGGGGAAAGTCCCGCCACTCACCACTTCCTCCGGCCCTGTGCGGAATCTGCCGCCCTGAGTCAGCTGTGTGTGTGTGTGTGTGTGTGTG
>NW_022111357.1:29702587-29709123 GCF_000313985.2 Echinops telfairi
GAGAGAGAGAGAGAGAGAGAGAAAGAGAGACAGAGAGAGAGAGAGAGACAAAGAGAGAGAGAGACAGAGACAGACAGAGAAAGCCCAAGCAAGTGCTAGTGAGCACGCAAGCACCCAAGTTAATGGCAATTTGCTGGGGTAGGAGTCCCTGGGTGGTGCAAATGGTCAATGAGCTTGGATGCTTACCTAAAGGTTGGAGGTTTGAGCCCACCCAGGGGTGCCTTGGAAAAACAGGCCTGGTGATTTGATCTACAAACACAGACAGATGGATAGTATGTGTGTCAGGGTTCCCTGGTACTCTAACCCTGGGTTTGTCAAGAGCTCCCATCTCCCCACTTGCAGCCAAGACAGCCAGTATCCCTGCAGCGTCCTCTGCCTTGTCCCCAGGCCACGCTTCACAATGACAATTATGGCAGTGATGCAAAGAACATTTGTTGAGCGTCTGGTATAACCCCATGTTTACTGGGGTGGCTTAATGTCCATTCCATTCATCCTGCTGTGGCCGTCTGGCTCAGACTAAGTAAACTGCTCGTCTCCCTCAAGGCAGTGGTGAGGTAGCTGAGGGCTTCTCAAACCTCAAAGTGCACATGAATCTTGTTAAACTGCAGGTTCTATGTCAGTCGGTCTGGGGTAGAACCCAAGGATCTGTGTTTCTATCCAACGGGCTCTCGGGTGTTGCTGATGCTGCTGGCCCAGGAGCCACGTTAAGTAACAAGGGAGTGGGGTTGGATGGACCCAGGTCCAAGTTCTGTCCTCTGTGAGGAGCTGAGCCACACAAACCTGTTCTTATCTGCCAAGTGGGTGATGAGAATCTCACGCTGTTCAGGAAAGGTCACCCAGGAGGCAACGTGCCTGGAACCAGGTGGGTGTGCTGACCAGCAGTGGTCCTCGTGAGCAGGCAAGGGGCTCAGTGCTGGGTATGGCTGACACTGGATGGTGCTCGGCTCAGAGAGGACCCTGTCTGGCAGTGAACTCTCGCTTCTCCGATGTCCTTGAAAGGCAGACATTAGCCAAGGAGACGCTGCTTGGCAGACGGAGGGAGCTCAGCCGGAGGAGGGTGCAGCAGGGACTGTCCCAGCTGAGGTTGCAGAAAGACTCAGCCTTCTCCGGCCAGCCTGGCCCTGCACATGAGGCCTCCCACCCCCCAGCGCCTGGGTGCTCACAGCTGAAGCCTGGCTCAGGCCTTGGCCCCCAAGGCAGGCAGGAAGGTGCAACCCAAAGAGGAACCAAAAGCCACCAGTGGGAAGGGAGCCAGGAGGTGATTCAGATGCAAAGGGGAAGTGGGAGGGGGCAGAATGGGACTGAATCCGGGCAACACCCCCTTTCCAGGTCTTCCAAGCCCAGGGAAGAGGGTGTAGGGTACTTCTTCCAAAGCCAGGCCTTTGGAAGGGGGAAGGACCCATCCTCCCAGGGCCCACACAGGGTTTCCTGAGGCTCTTTGAGGTGCTGACCATAAACCAGCCCGCAGTGGCCTCTGGGATCTCCTGCAGGCTGACCTGCCTCTGCCACTAATTATAACCTTGGACCAGTGACTCATTTGTCTTGATTGCTTGTCTGTCAAATGGGCATCAGGAGAGTCCTACCTCATTGCCTGGGAAGAGGACAGAATTCAATTCCTTAAGTCTGGACTAGACATAGGACCCCTGGTGGCATAGTGGTTGCTCCTTGGGCTGCAAACTGCAAGGTCAATAGTTTGTAACCACCAGCTTCTCCGAGAGAGGAAGACAGGGCTTTACTCCTGTAAAGAGGTACAGTCTCAGAAACCCACAGCGGCAGTTCTACCCTGCCCCATTGGGTCACTATGAGTCGGCATTGACTTGATGGCAGTGAGTTTGCCTTTTGGTTTTGGACTGGTGCCCTAGTTAATGAGGAAAGGGTGTGGAGGTAGTGGGGCAGGCACGTTGGCATGGCATTGTCTCTGCAGGCTCATCCTCTCTACCTGCAACCCTGTGAGAACTTACAGCCCCGGCGGTCCCAATAGAGAAAGGCACTGTGGGTTCATCCTCTCTATCTACCTTTGTTCTCTCCGAAGTGCTCCATCTCTTAAGAGCAGGGACCTTAGTCTCTACAGAACTCTCGGGACCCGACTGCGATGTCTGCGGACATGAACCTATGCTGCTCAAGCACTTGACCCAAAGATGGGCTCTGGACAGAGGCACTGACTTTCCCAGGGGAAACGGAGGTTCTGAGGAGCTGGGGCCCCTCGGGGGTCAGTGCTCATGCGGCAGTGGGAGCCCCAGTTCCCTATCACTTCAGGGCTGCTTCTGCCCTCGTTTCAGCACCCGCTGCTACGTACGTTGAGTGATTATGAACTCACTTCCCCATTTTGACGCTTTTACAAAGTCATAGCTGTCAGCCAGAGCTTCTGTTCTCAGAAGGAGAAGAGGAAGGTACTTACGCTGTGTCCCAAAGCAATGAGGCTGTTTCCAGCTAGGCAGGCCCAGGGGCTCCGTGGGGGGGTTAAGGCAGTGAGTTGCTGTGATGGGTTTCCTCCATGCCAGCCCAACTGCCCCATCAGGGTCCTACTAGGGCCCAGGAGAGGGTGTGTAGAGGGGTTGTGGGCTGGGCGTGAGGATGGCATCACTTACAGGTGCGTGCTGGGCCGGGCGCTGGGGTAAGCGCGCAGTGACAGCCCTGCGCAGTGGAGACTGCGATCACACTGCAGGCGAGGCTTGAGCTCCAGAAGGTTTTGGCACCTTGCTCCAGGCTCCTCAGCTGGGGTTCATACCCAGCACTGCAGATGCCACAGCACCACACTGCCTTTCAGGCACTCCCAGGCACTCCCTGGGAGTGGCATAGGGGTGAGGGTCTGAGGAAACGCCTGAGGGAACCCAGCAGGTGGAAAGCAGGGAGGGATGGGTCAGCGGGAACTTGTGAAGGGATAAGCTATCCAGCAGGAAGGGGACATATGATGGAATGACTGGGGACAAGGCTGGGGAAGAGGCCAGGACCTAGGGCACCATTCTCGGGTTCCTTGGCTCAGTTAGGTGTCTGCTGACCTTTCTGGGAGGTCTCAGCTTACAAACCCTCCTGGAGCCCCTCTTCAGCTAGCTGCCAGCCCAGAGGTGAGTTCCCCCGATGCTCTTGAGGTCCATTCCAACGACCGTCTCTTGCTTAGGAGTAGAAGATTCCAGAGACTGCCCTGGGTGGATGGACAGAGAAGGCTGCCTAGGGAAGGGGGTGGGGTGGGGGCTGGGCTGTGAGACCTAGTGCTGGGCACCCTGCCATTTCCTCTGGGCCTTCCCTCCTTGAGAAGTGGGTACCACTCTCCCCATCATATAGACACAGATGTTCTGGGCTGGTCACTGAGAGCTAGTCATGGTGCCTTTCTGAGCCTCAGTTACCTCATCTGTAAAATGAGGCAAGGCTCTGGAAACTGCACGGCTAGCTGTGAGCACAAGTCCAGGGAGGGCGGCAGCCAGCTTGTCTTCCCTGGGCACCCTGTGCGCATGAAGGGTCTGCTGAGGGCATATGCAGCGGACGAGCCCGAAGCCTCTGGAAGACTGGCTTGCCACCCACAAGGGCTCAGGCCCCTGGGAATCATCACAGCAGGGTGCTCCTTTAAGCCCACCCAGAGGTACCTCAGAAGAAAGGCCTGCCAATCTACTTTCCATAAACCAGTTCTTGAAAACCTTCAGCAGTTCTCGTCCAACGCACGGGGTTGCCCTGAATTGGAGCAGACTCCGAGGGTCGGCGGTCTGGTGTCTGCTGCTGTCACCAGACACTTCCATGGCTCAGCCAACATGGAAGCTCAGACTTCCTAGTTCCCAGCTTCCCAGGAGGGCTGGGCTCCCCTCCTCCCTTCCAGGGAGCTGGGGACAGGGTGGAGTCCCTGGGCAGCGCCTGGCTCAGATGTCCTGGCGGCAATCCCCAGACCCTGCTTGGACCCAGGAGGCTACAGCCCCACTTGGACAGCGGAAGCAGAATGGGGTTTTGTCCTCACAGAAAGCCCGTCTGCTGGCTGTTAACGAGCTGGGCTGGCCCTCGGGGACACTGGAACCTTGTTTCCTGGTATACAAAATCTGCAGCCTTTCACTCTTGCCAGGGCCTCAGGCTCTGGCCACTTCCTTCCCTAGAGGGCCAACTCCCTGGCCCCTCTCCACCATACCCCCTCCCAAAGGCTTGCAGGGGCTCAGCCTCCCCCACCCCGCTCCATTAAAGTCCCTCTCCATAAACACCAAAACCCAACAGAGCATACTAGCATCCCTCCCATCAAACTAACTCCCAAGCAGCCTCTCGCAAGTGGGCTGATTTTACTATTGCAGGTTCAATACATAGTCGTGGGCTCCCTCCCACCAAAGTGCTGCCTCCCAGGCCCCTCCTGACTTGGGTGGGGGGGTCTGGGTTCTCCCCAGGAGCTCCAGCTTTTGTTAATGTATGTGGTGGTGGTAGTGGTGGTGGTTGGGACAGAAGGAGGGTCTTGGGGGAAGGCAGGCATGGGGACTGGCAGTGGGGCCACGAGGTGGGACACTAATCAGATCAGAGAGAGGGGGGATTGGGAGGAGTGTACTGCCACAAAGAAGCAGATGATCACGACTGGAAACCGGAGTGACTACAGAACAGGCCTGGGTTCAAATCCCAGCTCCATCATTTTCTAGCTGTGTGGCCTGGGTAAGCTACTGAACTTCTCCGAGCTTCCTGCTCCCCGTCTGCACAATGGGATGGCATTTGTTCCAGATGCCTGGAAGTATTATTACTACAGTACTGTTAATACTATAATGCTGCATTTGAGTAATTTCCCTTCAATTCCTCCTGGCAGGGGCAGGGGGGGGACCACAAGCTCTACAAGGAAGCTTCAGCCAAATGAAGCTGCACCCACCCCTGGGCTCAGGAAGCCCTGCATCTAGTCCCACTAGGAATCTTGGGAATCCTGCTCTCCTGACTCGGCTGCCAGCTGGGGCTGGGAAGAGACATGAGGCCTTTCCACCCAGGACTCACAGAGGCAGGCTCCTCGGAGCCCCGGAACTCCCACCCATGGGCTCAGCACATGGTCAAGCTTGGTTTTCTCCCAGGCTGACCCTTGGGAAAGAAAATAGGGTTCCCAGCACTTCACTGGCCTCCTCTGGGCAGGGCCAAATGCAGAAGCAGCAGCTGCAGTATGAGGTGAGCCTTTCTCTAGCTGTGGGCTTGCAAAACAGCCCCTAGCTGGCTTCCTGCTTGGTGTCTGGGTGCTGTCGGCTGTCAGCAGTGTGTGACAGTGGCCATAGTCCGGGTAGGCTAGACATCCGGACTCCTCCACCCAAGACCTCCTCAGGATGAGTCAACCTCTATACTCCAGATCGGTGGACTCTCCTCCAGAGCCAGGGGCCAGGGTGCGGGCAACAGGAGCACAGGAACTATGTATGTGGGGGGACTGGACCCGAACATGGCTGACCACATCACCCCTTGGGAGTGGGGAGAATCCGGATGAACCCCGTGGGGAACTGGAGCCCTCTCTCTCTAGGTCCCTCCCCAGTGACGGGAAGTTTGAGGGGCTGAGCCCCCAGGTCTGGGGTTAGCCATCTAACCTGCAGTGTGTGGAATAAGGGTCATTGGGCAAGTCACGCAGGAAGCAGCTCCCTTTCTGACTGGTGTGTGTGGGCCTCTCAGTGGGTAAAGGGACCCTGGGGGACAGGAAAGACACAGAGTGGCTGTAAAGTGGTTGGAAGGGTGACAGAGAGCAAGTGGGAAGGAAGGCAGGGCCATGTGTGGAGGGAAGGATTCCAATCCCATAAGGCACTGACGTGCAGGGGTGGCTGTGGGGTGGGATGTGTAGTAAAGTACCTGCAGGTGGGGCCAAGGACTGAGGCAGGGTGTGGCTGATGGTAATAGGCCCAGAAGGCTCAGGAAGCCGCCTGGGCTAACCCTGAGGTCAGAGGTAGGAGAGGGAGTGACTGGAGAGTACCAGCTGAGGGGGCTAAGGGGGGTGGGAGAGTCCCTGGAAAACAGGAGGGGAGGCTTTAGGTTATTCAATGCTGGTGGGCCAAGGCGTGGGGTCCTGTGGAATGCCACCAAAGGGGAGAGGGGATAACCCGATCTCTAGACTGGAACTCTGTGTGTGTGTATGTGTGTGTGTGTAGGGGGTGGGAGGGAGGGTGTATGGAGGCTGATGATTATCTGGCGTGGCGCAGATGGTGTCCAGTGGGCCAGCGTCACTAATGAAGGTGGTCGCGTGCCAGTGGCCGGGGGTCCCCAGATCCGTATGCGTAATGGAGAGGCGGATCACGCAGCCTGGGGAGAATCTGGAGCTGGCCACGGGGTCCCCAACCCAGGCGTGACTGCCTAGGAGCAGGCGTCCCGAGGCGGTGCGGAATGGGGGTTCGGGGCCCAGGGCCGAGTGGCGGGGTGGGTGGGAAGGCCAGGTGGCGGCGCGGGCACTCACTGTTTGAACATCTTCTCCATGTCCTTGATCTGCTTCCTGGAGAACTCCTTGAACTCGGTGTAGGGGTTGAAGACGCGGCGGCTGGGCGACTGGGGCTCGCCGATGCCCTGGTTGAGGTCGGCGCGCCGCAGCAGCTTGGCGCTCAGCTCGTCGTCCGCGCTGCCCAGCGCCTCGG
>NW_022111357.1:29709432-29738445 GCF_000313985.2 Echinops telfairi
CCCCATGCGGCCCGCGCGGCTCGCGCGTGATTGATTTGCATCGTCCCGGGTTCAGTATGCCCGGGTCTGCGAGCCCGTCACCCCCAACCCCATTTAGAGTTGCGGGGGGGTGGACGGGGGCGTGCCTGTAAAAACAGCCCCCCCTTTGCATCCTCGGTGCAGCTGAACTAAGGACCGCAGGGAGCCGGGGCGGCGGGAAGGGAGGCTCCGCTGGGTCCACTGAGTTAAGGTGTGATTCAGGGGGGCTCGGAGGAGGTGAGGGCGCCGCCCCCGCTTCTCTGGAATCCCCACGCCAGTGAAGCTATAATCTTGTGTCGGTGACACCCTGTCTGTTGTCATGGAGACGGACTCGCACACTAACGAGCGTTCTCAATGAGGGCTGCACGGGTGTGCAGAAGGTGGAATGGTGAGCAGGAACCGAGTTTACATGTAACTGCGATTGCAGCGCTTGGCATTTTTTGGAAAAAAAGGATGGACCAATGGCAGCCAGCCAGCGAGGCAGGTGGGGCTGGGCCTCATCACTCCAGGGTGACCAGGGGGAAAGGGGCGTGGGATGGGGCTGCACCCGTCCCCACCCCCACCCTCGGACTCCCACCCCATGGGCATATGAATGACTTGGCAGCACAGCTTCGGACCGAATTTCGTCTTCCTGGGTAGTTTAGGCACACTAGTAGGAAGATTTTTATTTTGTTATTATTTTATGAATACTATTTGGGGTGACAGTAGACACAACCAAACATCCATCCACTCGAAATTTCTACACCAACAGTGCAGTGACATTGTCTGCATGCTTTGTACTGTGTCACCATTCTGTCTCTGCCCACGCGGTCCCATCACCAGGCTTTGAGGCTCTCTAGGACCAGGTTGGTGTTGCCATTTTGTGGGCCACCCAGAGGCAGCCGCCCTGCCGGAAAGCTGAAGGACTAGGACTGGGGGGTGGGGGGGTGGGAGGCCAGTGAGAATTTGTTTCTGACTTGGTCTGCCACCCTGACAATGGTAACGCGGGGGGCCTCCTGTATCCGAATCGGGTGCGGGGGCAATAGTGCCGATTCCCAGACCCTGCTCGGGCTCTGCATTTTAACCAGCACTCATCTGGGAGGACAGTACTCTGTACCTCCTCTCTCTTGGGAGGACTTTTATGCAGCACCCACTCCCCACCAGCCTGGACCCAGGCAACGCCTGAGGCTGTCAAAGCCAGCAAGCTATTCTGGAGCGATTTGGAGAGAGCCGATTTGGAGAGAGCCGGCAATTGACATTTGTCTCTTTGTCATCTTTTAAGAGCATTGCTGAATTAATTTAAAACACATTTTTAAAAGACTGAAATTAAAGGGATAAACCCCCCCCCTTTTTTTTTTGGTTCAGAAAAATGGGAACTTTTCATTAATTTGATTTTGGGATTGTTTCCGAACCCATTAAAACTGTTCAATTTAAATGGCAAGACGTTTTAAAGTTCAGAGTTAAGTTTCCATTGGTCTTGGGCACTTTGGGCCCAATTATTTCAAAGCACGTAGTTGTAAAAGCAGACCTTTCAAAGCAGACCTTTGGGGGTGCAATCGGAGTGCAGTAACCCTAAAACCCACTGCCATCGAGTCCGTTCTGACTCAGAGATTCTGTAGCACAGGATCGAATTGCCCTGTGAGTTTCTGAGACTATAACTTTTTTTTTTTTTTAGACTATTAACTCTTTAAGGGGCTAGAAAATCTTTCTCTCGTAGAGTGGCTGGTGGTTTTGAACTGCTAACACTTGTGGTTTTGCAGCCCAGCTCATAACCAGTCCGCCACCAGAGCCCCAGACTGTAGTACAACAGTGGACACTGCTGAATGCAAAGGACTAGGGACAGAAAGGACCGGGGACAAGCTGTAGGGAAGACATTTCAGCTTTCTGTCTGTAGGTGCTTGGGGTTGTCAAATGCTTAGTCATCCTCACACACCAGGTAACTCCTTTGTTAAACAATCTGGAGAGACTCAATTTACCCCTCCCCCAAACCAAACAGGTTGCTAGTATCTTGATTCCAACTGATGGCAATCTCATCTGTAACAGCGCAGGACAGAGCTCCTGAAGATTTTCTTGGCCCTGATCATTACAGAAACAGAGCACCAGGCCAATTCTCCAAGGGTAGCTGGGTGGATTCGAGCGATCTTTTTGGTTAGTAGCCAGACGGTTTTCACCCCCTAAGGACCATGAAGTTACCTCTAGCCCATGATCTGAAGGCGCCCCGGTGGCATAGTGGGCTACGAGTTGGGCTGCTAACCATGAGGTTGGTTGTTCAAAACCACCAGCTGCTCCATGAGAGAAAGATGAAGCTTTCTACTCCCATAAAGAGTTACAGTCTTGGAAACTAACTCTGTAGAGTAGTTCTACTCTGTCCTGGAGGGTCACTATGAGTCTGGAATCGATGGCAATCTTGTTTGTTTTGTTTTTTGTTTATGAGTCTGCAGGGAATATGGTCACTTTCACTAGGAAATGGTGTGCATCTGCTTGCCCTGGGAGCCATCTTTCAATAGCCCAGAGGTTATGTGAGGGGTTTCCCTTCTTCAAACAACAGCAGCAAAACAATTTACGAATATGAAAATCCTTATGTGTCCTTATCACACTTCCTGGTCAATGACTCATCTGGCTCTGTGGATGCCCAGGCCCATACACGCATGCACACGATGCCCAGGTTGAAGAGCTCCTGTTCCCACCTCTGTGTCTTGTCAACGGGAGCTGAGAGCCAGAGCCTTGCTGCCGGCAACTCAGAGCCCAGGAAATGCTGTCAGGGTTGCTGCACCCTGTCACACCTCTTCCGCTGATGACCTCACTCTGGAATTCTGTGACCACGGGAGTGGGAGGTGTGTGGGGTGGGGGGTTGGGCATGCATGGCGGGAGAGCTGCCCAGGGCTCTGCCCCATTTTGCCATGTCAGAGGCCTGGGTGTCCCTAAGGGGTGCAAATGGTTGGCTACTAATGGAAAGGCTGGTGGTTTGAACCTACCCAGTGGAACCACAGAAGAAAGACCTGGTGACCCGTGTGTGTAGATTATAGCCGAGAAACCCCCTGAAGCAGCCCCCCTCTGTAGCTCCACGAGTTGACATAGAACTAGATGACACTAGTGTTTTTGGATCTGAGGCCTTCCCAGGACAACTGCTGATCTGCCCCCAAAGTCACAGGTACATGCAGGGGCTATCTTTTAGTTGAACTTCCTCCCTTTTGAGGGCACTGGACTTCTGAAAATGCACTCAATTTAGACATCACAGTGGTCACCCGGGAAGGGAAAAGCAGGGGAAACTGATGAGCACTGATGGATTGAGAAATTTCCAGGAAACATCAGTTGCGTATTTATTAGGGAACATCACTTTTGAATGACCCTGAGTTCTCTGCCCCGAGCAAGGATTCTGGCAGAAAAAATGGCCTGGACTCGTTACAGCATTTGGTCATGTGGAAGGAATGATCTTCAGGAAAAAGTCCACTCTCCACAAAGGCATGCTACAGGGGCCCGGCTGGGTACGCGCCAGCTCTGACATGTCACAGGGAGGGAGCCAGGCAGACTTAGTCATCCCTGACTGTGGAGCGCTCCTTCCGCCCCCAACTCCTTGTATAACTTTCTTTAGGGAGGGGTGGAATCTGGGGAAGAAAAACAGCAGCATGTTGACAATGGGGGGTGGGGTAGGGGGGCGCTGGGAAGAGCATTTGGGTGATGGGGTGAACATTGGTGGATGTTCCTGAGCCTGACCCAGCCGGTGGTCTCTCCTCCAGTCTCTGCTGAGATGCTGGGAAAACAAGGGGGGATTAGGCAGAGAGAAAGCCAGCTCAGAAGCTGTAGCACTCAATTTAGCACTTTACAAATACCAGCTTACTAATTAATCACCACAAACACTCTGTAGTCATCAGGAAATCCTTGATGAGCGTGACGGAGAAAGATGTGCAGGGGTTCAGGGTTCAGGTAACCCAGATACTCATCTGGAGCCATTGGGTGAGGGGAGCAGGCGGGTCACAGTCTGGTGAGTCTTAGAGACCTTCTTGCCTCTTGCAAAGTCTGGAAGCCCTGCAGGCAGTGCAGGTGCCACTGGAGGGAGGGGGAGGGGTCAGGCAGATGCTTGCAGTTCAGGAGGAGAGAGGATGATGGGGACAGTGGCTTTCGGCAGAGCCATTTTCAGGTCATTAGAAGCTAGCCAGGAACCCTGGTGGTATAGTGGCTGGGTGCTGGGCTGTTAACCACAAGGTCAGCAGTTCACACCACCAGTCCCTATAAGGGAGAAAGATGAGTCTTTTTGCTCCTGTAAAAAGGTACAGTCATAGAAACCCACAGTGGGGCTGTTCCACTCTGCATAGGGTCACGATGAGTCAGATGACTCAATGGCAGTGAGTTTTTGGCTTGAGAAGCCAACCTATTTAAAAAAAAAAAAATCATCATCATCATCATCATCAACCCCAGAAGAGTGACTGTCAAGTACTCTGGACTCATGAGGACCCCACGTATTGCAGAGTAGAACTGTGCCATAGGGAGTTCATGGCTCTCACCTTCCTGAAACAGGTTGCCAGGCCATTTTTCCACGGTATCTCTGGGGGAGTTCAAACTAACAACCTTTGGGTTAGTAGTCAAGTGCTTAACTGCCTGTGCCACCCAGGGACTCCGTAACCTGATTATAAAACATAACCAAGCCACTGTCGTCAGTAGAACCCTGTTCCCCGAGAGGCTGTCATCGCCATAGAAGCAGATGGCCACATCTCTCTGCTGCCCAGGGGCAGGTGGACTCAAAGCCACCATTAGCTCAGCAGTCAGGCACTTAACACTCTGTGCCACCCAGGGCTCCTTAACCTCGCTCTAACCAACCAACCAAAGCAAACTCACCGCCATCGAGTCAATGCTAACTCATAGTGACTCTCTAGGGTAGAACTGGCCCCACCCCCATGGGTTTCTGAGACTGTAACTATGGGAGCAGAAAGCCTCATCTTTTTTCCTTGGAGCGGCTGGTGGTTTCGAACTGCTGATCTTGCAGTCACCAGCCCAACATGTAATCACTACTCCACCAGGGCTCCCCAACCTATCTTTTTGCGGCTCTCTTGGATGCTCTGAGAAAAACAAGATTATCTTTCAAATTTGTTGCATATGCCTAATTGGATGGGCTGGAGAGAAAGAGGGGAGCTTGTTTTCTCCTTTTGTTAAATTATAGGCGGTTGCCAGGCTGGACCCTTCCCAAAGAAGGTGATAAACTATGTAGCTGAGTTTGGTTTTTATCTGTGTACCCAGTACACAGAGAAAGCAGTGGGAGTCTGCATCCACCGTCAGCACATGCTTAGTAAGGGCCTTGGGCACTGGATTGAGCTCTCTTGCTCTTGGGCAAGGGGGGCTGAGTTAGGGGGCTGCAAGGGACAGCCAGTGTGAGGGGTGGGATTGGTGTGATCCATTGGGGAGACTGAGAGAGGGCCCAACTCCCCCAGTTCAGTCCTTTTCTGACTTGGACACAGCACTTAATACAGAGCCTGAAAGGAAGCTGGTACTGCAATATCCCCGTCTTTAGGGAACACAAGCTTCCGGAAGAAGACACTTGGGATCAACTTTGCATCCTCAGAGCCCTGTGTCAATAAGTACCCGATACGTATTTGTTGAATGAACACAAGGCCTGGCTCTGGGCTGGGGACAACGTTTTCTCACTGTCCCCTTCAGAGTGTCCTGTGGCCCACTTTTAGGTCTCAAGGTCACTGCCAAGAAAGAGAAGCTGCTAAAGCATCACCCCTACATACCCACATGACTCAACCCCAACGTGAACACGAGCTCTTCGAAAACAAGCCTCTCAGGTGTCTGCGCTCCATCCTCTGAGGACAGTGTCAGCACCATCAGATAGGGATCAGGCCTGGTGACCTGCTGGTCCCCGGGCATCCATGTGGCCCAGAGGTCATCGGAGCAGGTCTGCTCAGCAGAGGCAGAAGGAGGAGATGGAAGCTCCAGGTCTACAGTGCAGGTGGCCTCTGACCCAGAACTGGGGTCACTGTCACAGTAGCACATAATGGACCAATGGAGAGATAGGCAGAGTCAGGCAGAAGAGCGAGCTCGGTGTCCAGGCCAGGGACACCTGACCTGTGGTATTAACTGAAGAAAGCAGGTGAGTCTCAGCAGGAGGTTAGTGAACCAGGATGCCTACAGGAAGCTGCCCTCCGTCAGGGCTTCAGGCCCCTGGGGAAGCTCTCCTTGTGCAAAAGATGCATTTCTTGAGCAATGAAAGGCAGGGTGGTGTAATGGTAAGGAGCTGGGCTGGAACTCCTGCAGGGTGATCTTGCAAAAGTTACTTTCCTTTTCTGGCTTCCGTTACAGCGTCTATAAAATGGGGCTGGCTACTTATCTCCCTCTTGGGAGTCCTGTTCGAGTAGTGGTTACCTGTTGGGCTGAGATCCACAAGGTCAGCAGTTTGAAACCACCAGTCACACTGGGGGAGAAAGACAAGCCTGTCTAGTCGCTACTCATGGAAACAGCTAGTCTCCGAAATTCACAGGGGCAGTTCTACCCTGTCCTACAGGGTACCTATGCATCAGCATCAACTCGATGGCAGTGAGATTGTTTTCTTGTTTGGTGCTTATCTCCTTCCTGAATACCTCAACGGGTGAAATGAAGAAATGCGCCTCAGGGTCTAGGAGGCACATTAAAAGGCCCCACCTGCTCTCAGTCATGCAGATAATAAAGCAGAAGACAATTCCGCTTCCCGGTTGTCACATAACAGGCAGCAGCCCAGCAGCTGTTCATAGTCTGGGCTAGATGGGTGTTTACATGGGACAGGCAAAATACCGCCTGTGAGTTCTGTCTGGACCACTGTCTGTTTTTGTAAATAAAGTTTTATTGGAACACAGCTGCACGTGTTTGTTTACGTATTGTGCCCTACTAACTGTCCAAATTAGTAGAAGCAACAGAGACAGGACCGTGCCAGAGGCAAAAAGCATTTACTCCCTGGTTCTTTTCAGCAAGTTCCTTGAGCCCATCCTCCTGGATTAGTAGCCAACCAGCTGGTTCCTGGACATTGGTGTGGGCAGCACTCTATGGGAACAGCTAGGAGCAGGTCACCGGGGCTCTGACATTGGTCTGTGACCTTGGCCCGGTTGTCCAGCTCTTCTAGACCCATTGCTTTCCCAGGTAAAGCAGGGGTGCTGCACCCAGGGAGGATTAACTTGCATAGTGCCCGGGCTGGGCCGAGCACAATGCCCACAGGCCAGTGAGGGTGCTATAAAGAGTAGTTGCTATTATTAGCTGTTCAACTTCTGCAGTTGAAAAGCCTATGCGAGCTCCCGGAAGCTGCCTGCAGCTCTTTCTCCAGACCCCCAGCCCATTTCCTGAATGTCTACATACCGAGGACATTAACAATTCCAATTGCTTCCCTGTGAGAGCTTAGGAATAGAAGGTGCAGAGAAGGGGGAGTCACAGTCAAGGCCACGAGGTCTCGCCCAGTAGCCCCAGAATGGGGCACACGGCTGCACTGTTGTGAGCTGCCCTCACGTGGGCCCTGACGCATGGCAATCCTTTGCACAGCAGAGTGAAGTGTTGCCTGGTCCCACACCCTCTTCACCATCTGGCCCACAGTAGGTACCCAATCTGCCTTGCCCAGCTGACATTTGGTTGCTTAACCCAGAAGGTAATTTATAGGCCCTGGGGGACCACTGACCTCTAGGACGCTAAGACCACCTAGCCAGAGGTGGATGGAGGGTTCATGGCAATCTGAAAGCAATCCGAGAAAGAGGAGCAGAAACCCCGAGCCGGGAGGTGGCTGCAGCTTCCCCTTGCCGGGAGGAGGCATTGCAATGGATTCCTGGGGAACAGATGGGCGAAGGGAAAATGTTGAAAAACAAAAGCAGGCGCATAAGGTCATGCATTGGCCCAAAATAGCTTGGGGACACTGAGCAGACGGATGTGAGCGGCACATCTTGGTGGAAAAGAGGCCAAGTTGATAAGCCGAAATAGTCTCCCCTCTCTGGGCACCCTGGCTCCTGCTCCAGACGGCCTCGGCACAGAGAAGAGGAGCACATCAGCACCGGCAAGCCCTGGATTTTTCCTCTGTTTTATGTATTGCGTTTGTTCCTAAAACCTTAAAAAAAAGCTTACCAGGAGCAAGCTTTGGAATTCCGGTCTGGAAGCTATTTTTCCTCCCTCCAGACATTTCATGACTCTGGTTTCTACAACAGCAGGCTCTGGTGACACTGCCAAGTTGCAAGAGAAGGGCACCTTATCTGTAAAGTCACGAATCTGAGGAGCCATGTGGTCTGCCGTTGGCGAGGGGGAAAGAATGCTGTCTCGGTTTCTTGGGGGATCAGAAGACAGACGTTTGGGGAGGTTGCTGGTACACTGTCCCTTGGCACACACCCAGGGGGAGGTCTGCTGATCACAGAATTACCAGTGACCCCCAGGGGGTAGCCAAGTTTGAACGCAAAGCCCGGTTTGGGGGCAAAGAACAAAACCTCTGAGAGCTGAAGCAAGAAGACACCCATGGCGATGAAGGGGGACAGATGGGGCCTACTACTCCCATCAAGAGTCACAGTCTCGGACCCCCCTCCCCACCCCGGGGCAGATGATCTACCCTGTCCCATCAGGTTGCTATGAGTCGGCATCGACTCAATGGCAGTGCGGATGGGGGTGAAAAGGATGTTCCTGGCTGCCTCTGCGTGGCTCTTCAGCCCTGTTTCTCCTTTGACTCTCTGACCTGCACCCCCCTTTCTGCTTCAGCTAGCCGCGGTAGGTTTCTGTGGTTTGCTGCCAGAGAATCTTGAGTTATAGGATGGGTCATGGTGGGACCCAAGGGCATGGCTTGGAATTGACTTTCACAAGGAAAGGAATTCAGAACCAGCAAGTCATCAGGAATCAGGGATCCTGTGCTCTCGTCTGTGTCCATTGGGAAAGCAATCAACTTCAGACACGGAAAACCTGATGTGGGTAGAATCGCAGACTGATTCTGTCCAGTGACTCACTGTGTCCAGAAGGGTACTAGCCAATACAAGGCAGATGGGGCTTCTTTTGCCTGTGGATGTTGGGAGCCTGTCAGCTCCACCATGTGAGTTCAGTGAGTCAGGACTAGTCTGCTGGGTGCGGAGAGACCGTGGGGAGCAGGGATCTGTCCAGCTGAGAGAGATCTTCTAGACCAGGGCTTCTCAGCCCCGGCATTTGGGACCAAATGATCCATCGTCTTGGGGGCTGTCGTGTGGGTGGTAGAATGTTTAGCAGCAACCTTGGCCTCTACCTGCTATATGATAGTAGCACACCCTCCTCCCTCAGTAATGACAAGCATTGCCAAGTATCGCCTGAGGGGTTACATCACCCAGACTGAGAACCACTGCTCTGATCCACGGGCATGACAGCATCAGCCATCTAGCCCCAGCCAAGCCAGCCC
Organism: Echinops telfairi; assembly: GCF_000313985.2. Classification (NCBI taxonomy): domain Eukaryota; kingdom Metazoa; phylum Chordata; class Mammalia; order Afrosoricida; family Tenrecidae; genus Echinops; species Echinops telfairi. The sequence continues at coordinate 29,718,776 of NW_022111357.1, forward strand.
AGGCCAAGAAAATCACACAGCGTAACCTATGGCATCGTGAATCGTAAGGAATCTTGGTTATTTTAAACCACTAACTTTTGGGGTGCTTTGTTCCGTAGGACACGTATACTCGATGTCACCACTGACCGAGGCTGGGACTCATCAACCAGGAAGAGCTCGGGCCTGGTGCAGAGCTAGTTATGCCACTGGGACCCGGCCAGGTACCTCTTGTCTTTCCTCTTCCCTGTGCCTGGAAAGTGCCCTCCATCTTCTTGTGTGTTGCCCGAGGATCCCCAAGGTGGTGGCAGCTGTAAGTTAGGGCTCCAAGAGCGGGGGTCAGGGTGGGGGGAGAGCAAAAGGCTGTTCTCAGGGAGGTCACACTTTTTATTCTGGGGGAAGCCTTCCCCAGGATCTTCCCCTGAAATGCCATTGGCCGATCCTAGCTGTACGGGAGCCTGGAAAATCAAGCAGTCCAGCTTTCAGTCATACAGGAGAGGAAAGCAAAGATGAGGGGGCCTGAGAATGGCATTGGGAACCAAGGTCCAGTATCTGCTGCCTGGTCTCCTCTCTGGGCTCTCATGACTTCCTGCCTCTACTTGTACCTGTCCTGAGCTCTCTTTCCTTTGGACATCTGGCTGTGTTTCTCGGAACAAGAGGAGGGGTGGGGGTAGTCTCCTCCCCAGCCCTGGGACTGAATCAAGACACCCAGCTCCGGCACCATCTTCGACCCGAGTGGCACTTCAGTGTCCCACTGCTATGTCTCACCCAGAGAGCTGCTGAGAGGCCCAACCTTCCGTTAGGAGAGAAATCGGATTGGCTTGGCTTGAGTTGGGTATCAACACTTCGTCAATCAGCTAAGACCAAGGGGTGAGTGACTGTAGGGCAGACCTCAAGGTGGATGTGCATCCTCAGAGGCAGGGAGGGCATGGCTGAAAGACACCTGAAGAACTATCTGGTAGTTCAAGGAGGGTAGAAAAGAAGCTGCCCTAGATCAGTGGTTCTCAACCTGGGGGTCTCGACCCCCTTTGGGGGGGTATGTGTCAAACGACCCTTTCACAGGGGTCGCCTGATTCACAACAGTAGCAAATTTACAGTGATGAAGTACCAATGAAAATGATTTTATGGCTGGCGGTCACCACAACGTGAGGAACTGTATGAAAGGGTCGTGGCCTGAGGAAGGTTGAGAACTGCGGCCCTAGACCCTCCAGATTCCATGCCCATCGGATGGAAGCTCTGGGCTGGGTGGTTAGAAAAGGAAGAATAGTCTAATTGAAACAGATTTAAGTTTTTATGTGACACACGACCCAATTTCAAGCAAAATAAATGAAAGAAAGAAAGAAAAGAAGTGGCCCTTTAGGGCCATCGTCTTAGGGGGCAGTAAGGTCAGTTGTGTAGCATAGCCCACAACAGTCTACACACATCCTTTGTGCCTCTTTCTGGTAGTGAGTCGTGACTGGGGTCTCCCCCTGTCTGGAGGAAAGAAGAAAGATGGAAATCGCAGACGCAGGACGTGATTGGTCCAATGGACCCATGGACCACTCAGATGTCAGTCTCCAGAGTCCAGCAGAACCAAGGGGTGCCTGGCTCCCACGACCACTGAGCAGTCCTGAAGAGTGCAGGGGAAGGATGTGGACCCAACTCCAAATCAGGAGAGAGACCAGGCTCACTGGTCACATAGAGACGGGTGGAACCATCCGGACGATGGGCCTGCACCTTTGGGTACAGATCTGAACTTCCCCCTGTGGCTCCATTTCCAGCCAAGCAGTAGACAGGTCTGTAAGGGGACTGGTAGCACTACTGATGTCTGCAGACCTTAGAATGATTGACCATTTGGGATCAAAGGGCAGCATTTCCCGAAGGACAAAATCCAGGAAGATTTAGGAAAGAGGGAGGAATGGAGACCGGAAACACAGGGAGGAGGCGGGAGGGGTGATGCTGCACGGAAGGGGCTGCGGTGAATGAGAAGGGACAGAAGGCCATGCATCGCTGACTGCTGGATTGATGATCTCAGCAAGCCTTCCCCCCATTCACAATAAGAAGTTTGTTTGTTTTTTTAAAAAGAAAGTAGATGTAATGTTTGATTGAGTGCAAAAATGAACACATCCTTTGAAAGACATCAAAGATGGTCAGGTCGTAAATACGGTCATCACATGGGCATTACATTTAACTTAAGCACATTACAAATACACGCTCAACAAGCAAAGACTTTTGCATTTCATTGGCTCTCAAGTGCTGGCCAGGTCTACCCGAGGTGCTGCTTACCCACAGCGATCTACTCCAGGGCTGAGTGACAGATGACTGAGACTTCTGGGACATAGTACAGTACATATAAACAATACTATGGAGGCTGGTCTGGAAAATTTAAGGCGCTTTCAAGAGTATTTTTGAGCTCAGGTCATGTTCCCCTTCCTCACTGACTTTACATCCCAACCCTGTACGATGTGTGCTCACTGGAAGGTCCCCTTGTACTTTTAATCAGTAGAAAGAATACATTTGGTTTTGAAATATCAAAATATTTTTATTGTGGCTTTTTAAAAATAGAAGTACGTGATATTCCTGGAGTCGGGCTCGTCCTCCCGTTTTGTCTGGCTGTCCCGGTCAGACCAGAGAGGGCAGGGGTGGACGGAGAGAGGAGAGGACATTGAGAGAAGCAGAGAGCGGATCACGGGGCCCAGTGGCCTCTCCAAACCCCATCAAGGAGGAGTGGGTCCCCTGGACATTATCTGCTCTTTGGTGACTGGGAATTTGGTTCATCCTTGAGGCCTTGGGGCTTCAACTACTGGGCCATCTTGGGTGTAGCAGAACGGCAGCATGAGATGACTTAGAACCTTGAGTTCAAGACCCAGCTCTTGAACGTACTGTGTGATTTTAGGCTCCATTCAACCTCTCTTGGCATCAGCTGCTGCATCTTGAAATGGGGCACCTAATACTATTTTTCCTCCCAGGGCTTAGGGGAGGGTTAACTGAGAATATTTTGAAAACTGCAGAATGCCCAATGAAATCTAGTCATTGTTACAGAAGGGATAAAACTGACCGGCGACCTAAATTTATTATTCCAACATGGCCCCGATCACCGTGAGCGGACCATCTGCCCTATGGCTGGAGAGTACGGCTTGAGTGTTCTCTGGAGCTCCCTGGAGGTATAGATGTTTGCGTGCATCATGACCCAACCGTGGAGCCCTGTACGTGTATCCACCCAGGCCTAGGAATCTGGGCTACAGACTTAAACAGATCCTTCATATGCCCAAGTATTTATACACACCCACTCATTTTTTCAAAGAATCCCTCTCCCTGCACACTCTAAAATATAGTATTATACAAAATACCAGTCTAGAAAGCAAAACACTAGGTTAACAGTCTTTAAAGTCCTATGAAAGCATCTTAGTATTTTGACACAGAAGAGTCTGTCTGACTCACAGCGGCTGGTGAGAGACTGCCGGGAGGCCATTTCTCTAGCTCCTTCCACCAGGTCGAGCAAGCAGGGGATCCCGGCTGTACTTGCTTGTCGCTTCCTTCTTCATCATCCCCCTTTCTTGGTCTGTCTTTGGGGTAGTTTTCCTGGCTCCAGCCTTTAACAAACAAGAGAAGCACACAGACTCTATAAATCCTCGTCGCGAATGGCCTTAGTAGTTGTTACACAAATTAAAATGTTCGTTGTGGGGGAAAAGAAACAGAAAACCCCCAACAGAGGAGAAAAGAGTGGGTCAGATGATTCATTACTATGACCCTGGCCCTACGCAAAGATACCTATCATTCGTGGTTTGGTCTACGTGTGCATTTGTTTGTATTTATAGTCTAAAGGTCACTGTTGTTTTTTTTTTCTCTCTTCTACAGCGTCATGCTTTTGAGACCAGGGGCTCCTTGTGACGGCTAAACTCATGGAGGTGGAGTTTCTTTCTCCTTCAAAGCTGTCACTGAGTTGACTGTTATGTCTGTGATGTCGTGGAAACAAAAACAAACAAACAAACAAAAGCCAAAAAAAACACTACAGGCTATTTGAGGGATTCTGTCTTGTCCTGTGTCTAGCACGCTGCCCCCTCTCCCTCATCACACAGGAAGGGCAGTGTGTTGGAGACCCGGCCCCTCGGCCACAGCTGACTGAATACTTGGCCTGGGCGGAGTTATTAAGATGATCACTCCTGGGCTGTGGGCCATGGGCTCTGAGAAAGGGTGACGGAACTATCACATGGCTGGAGGAGAACATTTAGCTGACGCATGGAGGGAGGTAGAGGGGACACGTGGTATGTGGGTGTGTGCACGTGTGCACACGCGTGTGACATGTGAGCCAGGGTGTGAGATCTGGTAGCTGACCCGCTCATATTCAAGCCCATGTTTCCTTTCAGGCCTTTGCGTTATGAGGCACCACTCCTGTTGGAATCTCCTCTCCTCCTTTCTGAGTGGGTTTCTGCTCGCCCTCAAGAAACTCCAAACCCAGAGCCCCGAACCCACTGCCTTCAAGTTGATTTTGACTCACGGGATTCCGCAGGACAGGGGAGAACTGCCCATCAGGTTTCCAAGGCTCTGAGTGGGAACCGATTCCTTGCGGGTGAGTTTGGCTTGGGTGCTATTTCCAGAAACCGCCTGCCTTGTCTCTCTCCCGCTGTGCGGCTGGTGGGTTCAAACCATGACCCTGTGGCTGGCAGCAGAACACTCGACCCATGGCACTACCAGGCATCCTTTCAAGAAACACAGACACACACCCACACACACATACACCCTCTGTAGATACAATTCTAACTTGCAGGCTTCGTCCCCACGGGATGGACAGAATCGAGTGGACGGCAGTGAGTTTGGTGGCAGTTGTCCAGCCTCATGAAGATTTTTGACTCCAACGTTAGGACACAAAAATCCTTGAGAGGAACAAGGCTGCACATGGAGCTCGAGTTTCAGCTTCACCCCTGCGCACCTCCCCTGTGGCCCTCCATTTCCACCTGCTCCGTCTTCCTCAGAGGGCCGAGGGGGGAGGATCTGGGGGAAGTCAACAGAAGGGGCCTTGAGGGCCAGCTCTTCAGCTCTTTTGACTTTAAGACAGGCTTACAAAGCACCTTGCAGACAGAACTCAACAGTCACTTCCGTGTCAGGAAGGCTACCCTCTCTGCCCTGGGCCACAAAGTGAGTATTGGTGGGGATGCCCAGGGAGAGAGAAATCAGTAGCACATTTGAATACTTTCTGCCACCGAACAACCTTTGCTTTGTTGTTCTTTTCCAATGGGTCCTGGAGGCCCAGTGTCCACTCTGGGTGTGGGTGTGGGCGCACTTATGGGGGTTGGAGCCAGGGAGTTTGTTAAAAATAAAGAGCCCTGTGTCCCCATGCCATGCCCACCCCACCCCCTCAGTTCCCCACGCCCAGGAATGGAGGGAGCTTGGGGTAGAAAGCCCTTTTTCACAGGGACAAGGGGGATGGGGCAGGGGGTAGGGGGACAGGGGGGTGGGGGCTGACCTGGAAGAAGAGGAGACTGGGGAATGTGAAAATGCAAATGCTGTGGGCAGGAAGGGCTGGGGAAGGCTCGCAGAGTCCACCGAGTAAAGACGGCCAGGGAACCTCGGGCCTCACCCTTGGACTGCAAAAGAGGGAGCGAAGCCAGTCACCTGCGCAGTGACACCCAGGTGCAAGGTGCTGTTAACTCCCCAGTCCCCAGACTCTTGGCACCCAGTGCCCATCCGGACCTGACCGTTGTGAAACACAGGGCTTTCACAGGCAGATCTCTGGAAGTAGGGTGCCAGCCTTTCTCCCAAGTCTTTCTTCCTCTGGAAGCTTTGCTGAAACTGGTCCAACATCACAGCAACTCAGGGTACACAACAAATAGCCCCCCACTGTCTAGCCGAGTCCGAGTCACAGGGACGCCCTAAGATAGTGTCGGAACTGCTCCGCTTCACGGGAGCAGACAGCCTCCTCTTTCCCTCGCGCAGCAGCTCCTGGGTTCAAACCGCCCACCTTGCCGGCTGACCTTCTGGGATAGTAGTCGCTGTGGGCTCATCCCACTGGGCCCTCACCCCCACGCCAGGAGAAAGCAAGACCCCAGTCTGTTTCCACACAGCTTCAGGCCTCGGTTTAAATATCCCTTCTTCAGGCAGGGTGGGTGGGGGCAGGTGGGGATGGGGGAGGGTCCTCTCCTGTTCCCTGGACGGGGGCCAGGGGTGGCAGCAGTGTGGTGAGCTAGGCTTAGTCCACTGGCCTTTCCCTTCACCACAAACATTTGTATGACCAGTTATTTAATTAATGACTCGTATCTACTTTAAAAACAAAAACAAGGCAGGGAAGCAGGAATTTTTTGTCTGTTTCTGTTTGGGCGAATCTAGTCTTTCTCAACCTTTTCCTCCCCCATCAGCACCACCAATGACCTGCTGCTGCTTCTTTTTCCTTTTAACTTGGCACATGTCATGAGCAAAGACCAGTTGTTTGAAAACGTCGTTGTCACAGTTGTTGTAAAGGAGGTTGAGCAGGGACGGGCGGACAGACGGACTCACTCCACAACAGCTGGAACAATGAGGCCAGCACCTCCGAGCTCATGGAGACCTGTGGGACCCGGGCAGCAGCGTCCCGATACTTGAGTCGGAGCCGACCCAGCGGCAGCTAACAACGACATGACGACAGGAAGCTGCCGTGGAAAACAGAACCAGGGGGTGGCCTTCGGAGGACAGGAAGCAAAACCCCAAAAGGCCTGAAGAAGCAAGGAAGTCCCGGTTCTGCGCTGGCCAGCTGGAGAGGGAGTTCTTTCCTGAGGGCACCAGGAGCCTGCCAAGAGCAGGTGTTACACGCCCCGCCTTTGTCAGGGGACCGCATTGACCTATCGCTCTGAGGGCTCAGGGCACACTGTAGTGGACAGAGACCCCAACGACACTGTTGGAGGGTCCTGGCGGGGATCCCACACTTCAGACTGCCAAGCTCCACTGGACATGTGGATGGACTGGAAGACCCCTTTCGCTCTTAAGCTTAAGCCCCGTTTGACCTCCACTCTGTTAAGTGTAGCCATCGTACCAATCACATCCGTGGCTGCGGAGTGGATTCTGACTCAGGGCAATCACATGACTCCTGCGACGGCTGAGAGCTGGGCTGTGGGGTTTTCAAGGCTGGGACCTTTCCCAAGCAGGGGCCAGTCCTTACTGTGCGGAGTGGGCTCCGACCAAGGGGGCACCTCTAGAGGTGCTCCGCTCTCCCAGCACCCCACTTCTAGTCTTAGGACAAGGCTTGGGCTGAGACGAGCCTTCTGCTTTCCACGGCCTTCCTTGGACATTAAATGTCTTTGCTTTTTTCCAACGAGAGTTTTGTCTCCGAACAAATGGTGGCTTTCCCTCACATTCCAACACATCTCTCTCTTCCCTCATCTGGAATGTGTTAGCTTTTGAGCCTTGAGAGCTCGCCTCTACTTTTTCACCAAGTGGGAAAGCGACTTGGGCCAATTCCAGTTCCAGGGTGGAACTGTGGATGGCAACGCTTCAACCTGCTTTGGATATCACAGACTGGATTCTCAACTCTTGGGGAAAGAACAAGTATTTCTAGGGGATGCTTCCTTGACATCAAAGAGATTCCTTACCTCCGAAGGAGGGCAAGGAGCATGCACCTGGGGGAAGGTGAGTTTGTTAGCCTTTTTCCTACTTGCCTATGTGACTCCAGACTTGCTATTTCTAGTCTCTGTGTTTTGGACACCTCATCCTGAGTCGGGCAAGAACAACGCCCTCCTAGACAGGCTGTTAAAGGAGGCTGTGCATGTCCAGGGCTCAGCTGTATACCTGGAACACAGGAAATGCTCAGCATGTTTAGGGGCGGCAGGCAGTGCTGCCCACCAGATCCCCCAGAGGTGCTTACTGTTGTGGTGCAGTGAATGACTTAATATGGCCCTTTACCAGACATGGTCTTGTAACCCTCACGGAGTGAGTGGGTGGGTCTATGAAAGTTAGGTTCTTATGGCCCCCAAGTACATTGGATTTGCCAATAAAGCAAATAGGCACGTGGCACCATGCTGAGGGTGGGGCTATGCAAATAAGGTACACGAGATCCTCCACAAAGCGATTGGTCAGTTTTGGCATCCAGCAAGGTTTAAGAGTGCCAGCTCAGAGTGGGACCTCACAACCCTCAGTCAAGACAGAAGAGCTGGGAGTCCAGTGGACCTGGCAGTCCCTGAGCTGAGAACCTCCTGGACCTGAGAGAGAGAGCGAGAGAACGAGCTGTCACAGTCGGTGATGGCAAGAGGAAGCAGCCAACGACGCGGGAGCATCCGGAGTCAGAGAAATGGTGACAGCAAAACCAGGAAGCCCACTTGAGATGGGGCGGGGTCTTCTCAGTCCATGAGTGAGGCACCTACCATGGGCGTGCAGGCCTGGGTGTCAGAGAACTGAGTGCCCTCCAGCCCGAGACTACGGGTGGAGTCTCGTGCCTAAGGGGGACTTATTGGCCGAGCTGAAAGAGCTTCCTAATGCTTGTTTCAGCCAAGTGGAGGCCCGACTGATGAAATGCGAGGAAGCCTGTCCTGATGAGGTCAAGAGGAGCCTTCCTCCGGGGGCCCAGAGGTGCTCTACATGGCCAAGAGGAGGTGAGAGAGCTGCCCTGCATTGAAGAAGGGAGACTTTGCCTGTGTGCTTCCTGATCCTGAACCGTAAATTTGTGCTTCCCTGATAAACCCCATCATTGTGGATATGGTCTGTGAGTTCTGGTGGCCCCTGACGTGAAGTACTGCACCCTGAAGGGAAGGAGACAGTGCAGTGGGAGCAGAGGCATATCTAAGGATGGTGCGTGCCCTGGTTCCCACTGAAGGAGGGTGGGCATTAAGTAGCTTCCATTGACCATCGCACTATCCATAGCCAGCTATGAGAGATCACTCAGTAATGGAAACTGATTGTCACAGCGGCTATTTGCCTTGGTGTGGGAGGCACGGCTGGTGACAAACATGGTAGACAAGTTGGAGGGTGGAAAGTCTGTTTGAGGAGCAGCCTTGGGGTGTTCGGTTTGATGCTTCTTCACCCTCGAGACACAGCGGCCAACACCAGGCCATTGTCGCAAACGGGTTTCTCTCCACTCTCGGGCTCACCTGGAAATTTGAGCTCTGCATCTTGCTCTTCACCAGCTCTACAAATATCCGTCTCTTTAACACAGAAAGAAGAAGGACAGAATTTAGCTGCTACTCCTCTTTGCCTACTGCACCAAGGGGAAACAAAGAAAGGATTCGCCTCACCTTTCAGGCGCTTCTCATTTGGATTGTGGGGCCAGGGAGTGAGAGCATAGGGGTGTGTGATGTCTTCAGGGGGGTGGTTTGGGGGGCAATGGTACAGTCAGTGTAAGACACGAAAGAACAATAATAATATATAATTGATCAAGGATTCACGAGGGTGGGAGGGTAGGGGAAAATAAAAAAGGAACTATACCATGGACTCAAGTAGAAATAAATTGTTTTGGAGATGTTGATGGCTATATATGTACAAGTGTGCTTCATACTATTGAATGATGGATGGTTATATGATTTGTAAGAGCCCCCCCACCCCAAAATGAATAATTAAAAAATAAAAAATCCTGTTGAGTCTCTTGGAATCTCTGGGGATGGGGTGGTGGCCAACTGTGGTTCAGTGAGAAATACCACACTGTCCTTGGAGGGCAAATCCGCTTTAGCTGGGAGCAGAATCTCAAAGAGGAGGTGGAAGAGGCCACGGGCCTCTGGTGGATTTCTACCTAAGGACCCCAGCACCCTAGGTCTCAGTGACTGCAGGGATGTCCTATGAGAAGGTGCCATCACCCCACCTCTGAAGCATGCGCTGTCCCTGGGGTTTGATTTCCATAGGCAGACCCTGGTTTCCTCTAGGGCCTGACTCTCAGAGACTCTCCCTGAAGAAAGAGTGTCCCCCAGGAATGAGGGACACCACAGTGGACAAGAGACCTGGGGCCTCTTTCCTAGCCTGATACACTCATTCAGGTGACTGGGCAGAGGCACTGGAAAGAGGAGGTTTTGGGAGAGCCTTGGACTTCTGCTGGATCACCAACCTGATGCCTACATGAGCTAGGGAACTAAAAGAAATGATGGAGTGGGCTGGTAGGGAGGGCGGCAAGCCAAGGAAAGGGTCTTCTCTAAGGGGGCTGGAAGGCGCCCTGGTAGTGTTGTGGTTATGGGTTGGGCTGAGATCCACATGGTCGGCAGTTAGAAACCACCAGCAGCTCCCCAGGAGAAGGAGCGGGCTTTCTACTCCCATCAACAGTTAACAGTCTCCGAAACCCACAGGGGGACGCTGTGAGTCAGCATTGAATCAATGGCGTGAGCTTGGTTTAAGGGGGCTGGAGGAGGATCTTGTGGAAATGCAAGCCTAGTATCACCAGATTGTCCACATCTCCAAGGGAAGCTCAAAATCTAGAGTGCTCCATGAAAATGCCCTATTTTAGAAGAAAGAAAGGGGAGGAGAAATTTCACATGCCAAGTGAAATACGCCATGGCCTACCATTTTTGTGATGTCCGCATGAGAGCCTGCCCTTGACATCAAATGAGGTCTCAGTAAATATTTGTGGTGGGGTTCCAGATAAGATACAGGATGCCCCGTTGGATGCTAATGTGACAATTAGACAGTTAAGTTGGCATAAGTATGTCCCAAATAGTATTTGGGAATACTTTTACAAAAAAAGTATCCATTGTTTATCAGAATTTCAAATTTAATGGAATGTCGTGTTCCCCCCTCCCCCCACCCTAAATCTGGAAATCCCGTAGGTGTGGGTAACCAAAACTCAGAGGGAATGAGTAAGGTTGTCTTTTGGGGCAGGGGCATAGGGCTGGTAAGTTTCTTTCATTCTCAAAAAAGGATGCTAATTTTATCCCCAGCACAACTGTCCTAAAAGGCGATGGGCCCACATTTAACTGATAACTTGTCCTCCAGGCATTTTCCATGGAGGAGGCCTTAAGTCTGAAGTCACTTAATACTCATATTTGCCACAATCTCAGCGGGGAGGAATTACGCTGAGAAGTTAGTCACCATGGAATTTCCTAGACCTTGTAAAGTAGTATTTTTGTTGGTTTTCCATTTCACCCATGATCCAAGCAAAATCCCATGAGGAATCGGACATGTCAATAGACAAACAGGATTTTGTGTGTGTGTGTGTGTGTGTGTGTGTGTGCATACGTCAATAACCTCAACCCTCTGTGGAGCTTGAGGGCTTCAGGAAACCCTGGTTTGAATGCTGTTCCCAAATATATTCCTGGTTGAAGCCTGTTCAGTGGACACCCAACCACCGGCAGTACAGAGCCTGTTCCCTGCAGAGCTGCTTCCACTGAACTTTATTGAATTCACTGGGATGTGATGGCATCAGTCTGTCTCAAGGGCTACTGATCAGAGGTGATCAAGCCACCGCATCTGTCTTGCTCCTGTGCTAAGGGTACCCTTACGGATGTTGTGTCTTGTGTCGTGCAATGCTTGTCTAGGGCAGTGGTTCTCAACCTTCCCAATGCTGCCACCCCCTTTCATACAGTTTCTCATGTTGTGGTGACCCCCCAACCATAAGATTATTTTCGTTGCTACTTCATAAATGTAATTTTGCTACTGTTATGAATCGTAATATAAATGTCTGATATGCAGGATGTATTTTCATTGTTACAAATTGAACATAATTAAGCATAGTGATTAATCACAAAACAATATGTAATTATATATTGTGAAATATTTATTTCTAATGACAAATAAATAAAATGTCTTGAAGCATGGTATAGCATGGGTAACAGTCTTAATGTAACAACAGTAAACTACATTGTTACATTTTGCCACAGTATGGGTAAAAAGTCAACGTCTTGGTTTCTAAGACCATTGGAAATATGTGTTTTCCAATGGTCTTAGGCGACCCCTGTGAAAGGGTCATTTGACCCCCAAAGGGGTCATGACCCACAGGTTGAGAAGCGCTGGTCTAGGGGGAGAGCCAGGAGTCTTTATTCTAAGAAATTTCTGAGTATCACATCCAATGGTCTCCTGGACACTGGGACTATGGGCCAGGTTGGATTGTCCACTTCTCACTGGCTGCCAGGAAGCTCAGAGTCAATGAAGGGCTCCCTCTTGGTGGGCGTGGAGGCCATGACAGTTGGCACTTGCCCCTCCACCCTTGGTTCCACTTTACACCCACCCTTTCCCCGTCTTTCACCCCACTTCTTTCACTCCGAGGGCAGGGAGCCCTTTTCCTGGCGCTCCTCCACCCTCCCTTCTCCCCCTCTTTTCTTATGTTCTTATCTCCAAGTCCCCCGATCATCTTGTACCTGGCATGGTTCCTCTGCTAGTCAAAATTGCCTGCCTTATCATGCCTCAAAAATACTGGGCTGGGTGTTTGCTTGTCTCCGGGACCATTTGTTTAAGTTGCAGGTGAGGGAGGAGGCAGGGGAGGGAGAGGGACGCTGTGTATGTGTGTGTGTGTGTGTGTTGGCCTGTACATTCTGTAAGCTCTTACCTTTTGGGTATTCTGGGTCTATTTGGGGTCTGGCTGTAAGACTGAGAAACACTTCCATACCTGCCTCTCTTTCTCTTTGAAGGAACAGTTGCAAGATGTTGATTCCTTTGCATTTCTCTGCTGGTGGTCCTCTAAATGCTCCTGAGAGGAAATATCAGGCGGGCAAGAAAGTGTTTAAGGTACTTTGGGCTGTTGTAGCCTGTGAGACAAGTCCAGGCTTTCTAAGAGAGGCTGCCATTCACTGGAATTGGTGGGCAGAAGATGGGGTGTGGGTGGGGTGGGCGGTGGGTTTCCCTTCAGCCATGCATCTGCCCCTACTGTGCTACGCCACTGTGTTTTATTTCTTCATCCTTAGTGGGCCCCAGGGTACCACCCCCAAGCCTTATTCCATTCTCATCATACACGTCTACCAGTTTACCAGCTTCAGCCCCAAACAGGCAGATGGCACCAAGAGAACTCGGGCCTTGAACCTATTTGGGAGCCAGTGAGTCTTGGGGAATTGAGAATTAAGGATCGTAAGATGTTGATATAAGCACTTTTGGTGATCCTACGTGCTAGGTCCTCTGCTAAGGGTTTATCTTCAAGATGAAGGGTCTGGGGCAACTAAGCAGAGGGACCTTAGGGGCCCCTGGCCCCAGCCAGAATCAGGAGGACAAAGCTCCTGGCCAGGTTTGATGGACAGGAGCCCGGAAGGAGGTCTGAGCTGCTTCCTCAGCTAGAAGCAGTCCACCCACTTCCGCCTCTCTCACACTTCAAACCCGGAGACGGGGCCAAGGACAGGCATCTGTGCCTCTGAAATAGCAACCTCTGTGTATTTAAAGGCCGATCGAAACCCCAGCCTTGACCCATTCACAAAACTGTGTCTTGGCTCTAGTCCTCGTTGTATTCACCGCGCAGAAAAGTGGGCTTCACAAAACTGCTGCGGGTTTGAGGAGACTAAGAGAAACGTTTTCGGGGTTTGCTGCAGCATCAGCTGATGTCTCTGGGAGAAATACAGGCGGCAACCCCCTCCCCCCAAAAAAGGTTGCCACTGAGCAGCTAGCTGCTTGTGTGCTTTGGGCAGCATGTGCATCGTGTCATTGAACCTCCCCGCTGTCCCAGGAAGTGGGTCCCATGATCATTTTGTTGTTGAGAAACCTGAGACCTGGAGATAAGGCCACTTATGGGAGGTCTCTCGGGGACAGCGGGAGGCGGGAACTCAATTTTGTTTGCCTCCCAAGTCAGCCTCTTCACGTGGAGACAGACTGCTGCCTAATCTAGTGATATAGGAATGCACAGACTGATCACACTGCCACGGGGGAAGCGGGAGGGGCGGGAACACTCCAGAGACAGAGCCCAATGACCACGAGGGTCTCTGGGAAAGCCCCCCACAGTAGGCCCCATTTTCACAGCCAACTATATTAGTAGGGAAGCATGACTGAATTCTGGTAAGTTCTGCTTAGCGATGAGATGACGTGATATCCAGATATTAAAACCACCTCAGCTTCAGGGGTGGGGGCGGGGTGGTTCTGGGGCTCAATCATGATTTAGTGAAACTCCAAGGTGAGTAACTGCACTTCCTTCACCCCATCTTTATGGGGGTGCACAGTGCTAACATTTTATACAAAGGCTTTAAAACCTCCAGTTTAAAAGTGAAATATACTCCCAGGAAGGAACCAAAAAAGAAGAAAGAGCTACAGATGTGCCCTTTAGTGTGCAAAACTTTAAAATTGATCTATCCATCCATCCACCCACCCACCTATCGCTCTATCTATATTCCTGGCAAAAGAATTTCTCTGACAGTATAGTAAGACCAAAATTGACCCACGGACTGAAGCCCCAGGAGCAATGGTGAGTGGAGTATGAAGGGCCACCTCATAGGAGAGACAAAGGTGGGACATTGGCTTTAGAGTCAGGGGATCTTGGTGTGCTCCCATCCCTATGACTGGGTATCCCGGTAACACAGTCTATCACCTACCCCACCCCAGCTTTCGCATCTCTCCCATGGGCCAGCCCTCTGCAGCCTCTCTCAGGGGTGCTGTGAGAGGAGGGGTGTGGAGAGAGGCGCAGGTGCCTGCCCTGGAGGAGCGATCAGTCAGCCACACCATTGGGGTTGCTGGGTTGGTCCTTGGGGATCTTACCCATTCTTCCCCCATTTGTTAATCCTGCACGTCTGAAAGTTCCCAACTCTGGCTTCTGTATCCCTGGGACACCCCCCCCCCCAAATGTGTTTCACGTGGCCATTTCAGCTCCTTCTCCCACGGAGAGGTGCCTAGTGCCAAGCCGGCTGGCATGGCCCCTGCATTGTGTAAGAGCGAGACAGCCCATGCATAATGCATCTGCAGCCTGATTATGCAAATCCTCGGGCTTCTTATGTCTTCAGTCAGCACATGACAATGGGCTTTGGGGGGCCCTCTGCTGTCCCATTCTGTGGTTTGGTAGGTCTGCTTTAGGGGCTAGCCTGCCAAGCTGGGCTGGGGGCTGGGATGGAGTAGGGGTGGAGTGCTTGGGACAGAGTCCCCATCAAAGGGGAAGTCAGGTCTCTGTTATTATTGTCCAGCTTGCCTGGCATGAAAGGAGACCATTCCTGCCTGAGGCAGCCCCAGGACACATGCAGAGGGAGGCCTGTGATGTTTAATTCAGGGCCTGAGTGTAGGGCCCTGCTTTCATTCCTGGGGCTGGAAGCTGGCGAGCTAGTCCGCTGAATGGAAGGCAGGATTCTGCATGGTGCGCCCATGGCTAGAGTCTTTGGCTGGGGGTGGGGTGGGGATGAGGGGGCATCCCTCTATGGGGTCTTGGCCTCCTTAGAGCTCATGTGAGGGTATCACACTCACACACGTGCATACACACACATACAATCATGCACCCTCACCCACACTCACACACACATGCATTCAAGTGTATGCATTCCCATGCACATGTACTCACACATAGTCATACACATGCACACAGGACAGCTGTGCTCATACAAACACACAACCACATGTCAGAAAAACCAACAGTTACAAGGAGGACAATTGGGGCTAACCCAGCACAGAGCACAGGAGCTCAGGCCAAAGAGATCTGGGGTCAGGGGATTGTCTACTGCGCTCAGCTGCTGTGTGGGGGCTCAAGTCCACCCAGGTGCCTCAGAAAGACAGGCCTCGTGACCCCGTTCTGACTCGCCAGCCATGGGAACCCACCCTCTGGAGCACAGTTCAACTGAGGCACCCGTGGGGCTGCTGTTGAGTTGGCATCAATTCAATGGCTTCTGGTGCTACTGGTACTTGTGTGAATTTGGGTCAATCACTTAGTTCTCTGGGGTTCAGTTTCTGCGTCTGAAAAATGAGGATCACTGTACCCAGGCGCAGGGCTAGTTTAGGCATCAAGAAACTGGGCGTGACTGGAGCCCTGTGTCTGCCTGTAGACCGTTATGAGAAATGGGCCTTAATCTGCCTGCATGCATGATCCCAGCTATGAGATTTGCTTTACCTTGGGCAGGAGTTAAAGAAAAGGAATGATTTGCTTCTGCTTAGAAGTCAAGCCAATGCCATTTACCAACTCTACCTGACCACCTGTTTGGAGGGCAAACTCCAACTCCTTTGAAGCACAATGCCTGCACTGTTACTTTGGCCAGTCTTCTGCTCTAGGCTGGTTTATGTGGTTAACAGACCCAGGTAGCCTTTGGCAGAACACTTACCCCGGTTAAATTAGCCTGAAGTCAGCTTTTTACCTGTCTGTTCCCCACAAAAGGGATCATATGTTCTTCAAGGGCACCCATCCATTCACCCACCCACTTGTCTAGTCACTGACCTAACCATGTATGAATCCATCTATTTATCTACCATCCACTCAACAACCATTTATTGGTATCTACTATGTATCAGGCACTCAGAATAGTGAACTAAAATCCCTCCTCTCAGAAGGGTCACTTATCTAAGCAGCCCTGGCACATGGCAGGACAATAACTATTCACTTAATAGTGTGGTGCAGTGAATTACTTAATATGGCTATCCACATTACAACCCCCACTAAATGGGTGGTGCTATGCAAATAAGGTGTTTACACCCAACAAGTAAATTGGACAGCTTGCTAATAATGGAAATAAAGTGTGTAGCACCCTTCTGGGAATGGGACCATGCAAATAAGGTGTATGGACCTCTAAGGAGGGATGGGCCAGTTTCATCATCCTGCTGGGCTTCAAAGAATGTCCATCCCAGAGCACAGGGGGCACCTGAATTCCACCAAAGAGAATAGATGAAAGTAGAGCAGGTCTTTGGACCTGAGGTGCCTGGGTTAAGAACCTCCTAGACCCAGGAGACAGAGAGCTGTAACATGGGAGGCGGCGACAGCGTCAGAGTAGCGTCAGGAACATGGCTGGAGTGGAGGCATCAGGACGAGGAGAGGCTGGCAGAAGGCGGGCCTGTGGGCCTTCCAGCTGACAGCATGAGAAAGCTGCTATAGGTGGCCAACATGGCCATGTAGACACGGACAGGCATAACTCCTCCAGGCCGGAGGCCTGCTGGCAGAGTGGTGGCACCCTGACTTAGAGAGAGCTCTGTGACACTTGCCTGGGCAGGGCAGAGACCAGCTGAGGACCAGAGAGAGGCCTGTTTTGGTAGAACTATCTTGAGTCATTTCTAATCCTGACTTGTAAGCTCCTACTCCCCCCCCAATCAGCCCCATAATCCTGAGTGTGGTCCGTGAGTGGCCTTTGCTGTGAGTGATCGAACCCAGCAGAGAAACAGGAAGTTCTGGGGCAGGGCCAGATGTATCCACATGGGTTAAAATGGCTGGAAAGGGGACACGTGTCGGACCTTCCCTTCAGAGGATCAGCGTGGGGCTGTCAAGGCTGATGATCCTTCTCCTATCTTGTGAAGTTATTAGTCGGATACCTCCCAGGCTATGGCATCTTGACAAATAGCCACTGTTTTTATAGATGCAGTTGAATACCCTAACTCTCAGAGAGGTTAAGAAACCTGCAAAGGGTCACACAGCAAGCGGTAGAGCCACAGTCTAAATCTGACACTACAGCTCTGCCACCCTCCATACGCCAGCAAATGCCTTCTGCACTCCTGGGCGCCTCCTTGGGCCACACTGGGCTGTTTCCAAACCGGGGCCTCTCACCTTCTGCTGCCGGATCACTCTGTTGGTCCTCTTCTCCTGACACAGCTGCTGCTCCGTGCGCTCCAGGGCCTCCTTCAGCAGGGCCTTCTCTTCAGCCTCTTTGTAGATCTCGTCCTCCAGCTTGGCCACCTGCGACTGGTACATCTGAATGGACACTTTGCTCTGCCTGGGCAGACGGGAGGGACTCAGGCTCTTTCCTCTCCTAGACCTGGGGGGCTGGGCTCTCAACCTACTTTCATATGCATCTCGCCCATTGGTTCCATTAGGAACACATCTGGCGGTCAGAGGGAGGGATACCTAGCCAAGGGGTGGACTGTTTAGCACGAGGGTGGCAACAGGTATGAAAACCGTCTCCGCTAACTTCCGGGAGAGGGAGCCACGGGTTGAGCTGAATGTAGGATTGGATTAGCAAAAGCTCTTCCACTAACTGCCATCCAGTTGGTGCCGACTCATAGTGCCCCACCGGGCAGGGTAGAACTGCCCCTGTGAGTTTCCGAGTCTTTACAGGAGTAGAAAGCCCTGTCTTTCACCCATGGAAATGGCTGGTGGTTTTGAACTACTGGCCTTGAGGACCGCAGCCCCACATGTAACCACTACGCCACCAGGGCTCCAGGAGGAAAAGCACACACATGGTAAAACTAAGCTGACCAGATTTTAACATTGATAAAGCGGGACAAAAGCGGGACACCATTGATAAAACTCATATCCTGGTGAAATAGCCACATGGCAGCCGAAAACCGTCTACCCTAGCTTGTCGTGCATTCTTTCCAAAAATCGGGACTTTTTAAAAACGCCACGGGATGTGGGAAAAATTGTTCAAAATCAAGACTGTCCTGCCAAAAATGGGACGTCTGGTCACCTTAGCGTAAAACCGAAGTCGAGATTCACAAAAGGCTGAGCTTGGGCATGAAGAGAGAGTGGAGAAAAGAGAGAACGGATGTTACAAGGACCGCTTTCTCATGGAGAGACTCGCCTCGCCCAGGCCCGCGCCATCCTCCCTCCCCAGTATCTTAGGATTAGCACCCTGGGCCTTCTGCCCTCTGTCACAGTCCTTGGTTTCTGCTGCTTCCCGGAGGGTCCGCCAGGAGAAGGGAGACCGGGCGGTACCTGAGCTGTTCAATGTCTTTCTCGTAGCCTCTCAGAAGCTCCTCTTTCCTCTCCAGCCTGTTCTTGAGTTGGGTGATCTTATCAAACACAACATCCAGGTCCCTCTGTCGAAGCTGGTTGACTCGCTCCCTCTCTTTGGGGGACAGGTATTTCATGGACACCTGGCCTGGCATATCCTTGATGTTCATCAGACTCATGAGAGTTTTACTCATATCCAAGTACTGCAAGGCAAGCAAAGGATCCCTGGTGGCGCAGTGGGTTTCTCATCGGGCTGCTAAGCCCAAGGTCAGTAGTTTGAAACCACCGGTTGCTCCGTGGGAGAAAGACGAGGCTTTCTACCCCTGTGCAGAGTTCCAGTCTCTCCCCTGTCCTGTAGGGTCACTCTGAGTCAGAATCCACTCGATGGCAGTGAGTAGCTACTGAGTGTTTCTGGTTGGCAAGGCAAGGGCACAGGTCAGAGAAGTTGCCCATGACTGCTGGAGGCCGTGCTAAGTAAGTGAATGTCCAGTTCTAGCACACACAGCTTCTGCAGTTGCAGAGAACAAACATGCTTTGGAACTGAGTGCCGTTGAAGCCTCAGTGACTCTAATGCCCTGGCCCCGGCCCCGCCCCAAGCCATTTACACGGTGCCTTTTTGTGACCTGAGAGTGGGGGGGAAATGACAACGGTTATAAACATTTCTTCTAGCGACCTAGACTTTCAAGGGATTCTGTTAGGCGATTTCTGACCCACGCTGGGGTAGTCAATGGGCCGTGTGGAGTCCTTGTCACAACTCAACAGGTGGATAAGCTCCAGTTACCCGACCCCCTGGTGAACGCTGACTGCAGGAGCCCTGGGCGCTGGGCAGGAGAGGCAGGGACGCGGCATTTACATACCAGCTTCTCGCTGAGATCCAAAGCCTCCACTGCATCCGTTTTCCCTGACTTCTCAACGGCTGGACTGGGCCGCGAGTTGGAAGGGCTGTTTTGAGACTGCAAAAAGGAAAAAGAAGAAAGCATTTTCTCTTGGATGCTGAGTTAGTTAATTGTGCCAGCCTGGCTGATAATCACTTGTGGGGCTAATTGAAAGGCGGAGGGATAAATGGGTGGTGAGCCTCGCCTTT
>NW_022111357.1:29739367-29743738 GCF_000313985.2 Echinops telfairi
AGTTGAATTAATTCTGACACCCCCCCCTTTTTAATTGCCAACCTTGGAGGAAGGGGTGTTACAAAAGAGCCAGGAGGCTTCTTGCTATGGGGTGTCAGTGGTGGGCACAAGGTCCTCACCAAGAGGAAGGTACCAAGTGCCGAGTCCCCTGGCCTCCTAAATGGGATACTCATAACCCTGGAAAAAGAATGTTTGTCTTGATCAAGAAAACCAACACATTTCCTAGGGCCCCCAGGCTGGAGGGAATGCCGCTATAGACAGGGTGGCTCTGATATCTCTTTTAAAAGCCGGCGTATGGTTTATGTCTAGTTGTGGTTGGAGCAGACCTGAGCTGTCGATCATCATGTGTTACACAGACACCCATCCACCTGAGAACGGAATGACTTCAAAAAATCCCGGCACGTAAAAAGCCACACAGCCCCCCGATGAGAGCAGGTTTTCTTGAGTAAGGATACATAAATGGTAATATTGAAGAACAGCTGTCACCGTTGATAACATGCGCCCTATGAGCTGGGCACCAGGCTAGGCATGTTACACAGACGCCTCTAGTTTCTTCATCCTCCTTTGGCAGCTGGGGAGTGGTGGCCCAGAAAGGTTGAGAGACTTGCCCGAGGCCACTCTCAGCTGGCAGAGCTGGACTCTGGACACAGGCCTCCCTGACTCTAGAACCCTTGTCCTCTGACTCATGGCTCCCTCCTGTTGGGCCTTCCTGGTTTTCAGTTTTCCACAAAAAGCAAATGCCGAGCAAACCCATGGCCTCTGTTCTAAGTCACCCTGCTGGGCGTCCTGGCCATGGCTCTTTGTTAGGGCTTCTATACAGTAGGCATCTCTCTATTCAAATTCTGGACAGGGGGTTTGGCCAGGGCAAAGGGAGGCCCGGGCCCTGAACCCCCAGTAGCACAGCCATGTCAGGGCACACCCCAGGCACCAACCCTCATGCCCACCCTTGGCACACGGAGCCACTGCAGAGGCAGCTGCAGCACCCGAACTTTCTCCAGGTTTGCTTACCCCTCGGTTCTCTATCCTCGAGAGAGTTGGAAAATCAGTTCTGGAATCCAATAATACTTTCTGGACATTCTTTTCCATTCTGAAAGTCTTTAATTCTAGATAGGGGTCATCTAGTCGGTCGTTATGCTCTACAGGAGAAACAAGGTAGGCTCAAAAAGAAGGACCAGTAAGAAATTATGTCATGCAATCATCATAGCTGCGGCTTTTCAGAAAAAGGCAAGACCCAGCAGCCCTCAAGTTGGCTCTGACTTCCGGCTCTCACTGTGGGAATAGGGCTTCCCCGGCTGGGACCGTTCAGAAATAGGGCACCAGGGCTTTCTTCTGCGGGGCCTTTGGGTGTGTTCAAGGGCTTCACTGTTTGCAATACTCAGGGACACCTCTCTTCTAAAGAGCCCATCCTAAAATGTACCCCAGTGTTCACTTGTGAATGGTGTAGGTCCTCGGTGAAGTTTCCACAGGGCAAAGTGAGACAAATACGGATCATGCAGTGAACTGTTTGGAAGCAAGGGCAGCACTTAGTCAAGTGCTGTGAGATCAGGTCCTGCCCACCTTTTGGCATCAGATTGCCCCCTTTGTGATGGGATGGTGGGGATACAGGAAGGGACTCCTGGCAAACTGGTCTGTCCCCCGAGTGACCCCCCCAGAGTCAGGTGCCCACTGCTCTCAGCACGAATCAAAACCTAATCCACTGCCGCCCACTCAATTCCCACTCAGAGCGACAGAGTAGAACTGCCTCTCTGGGTTTCTGAGACTTTACATATTTAAAGGCATAGACAGCCTCATCTTTCGCCCATCGAGTGGCTGGCGGATTCATACCACTGACCTTATGGTTAGCAGCAAAGAGAGAGGAAAAGAAAAATCCCAACCCAAATCCATTGCTGTTCAGCTCACAGCGTTCTCTCTCAAACTGGGTGGAACTTCCCCATAGAGGTTCCAAGGCATGACCTTTATGAAAGCTGGTGGGTTTGAACTATCACCCTTTGGTTCACAGATGAGTGCTTTAAACCCCGCACCACCAGAGACACTTACTCAACAAGCAGGCCTTCTCAAGTTCTTTAATTCGCGCTCGAAGTTCAGATAGGGCCCTTTTCTGACGCTGGATGACTTCCTCATGCCGGGACCCCTTGCATCTGGCTCCCAGATCACTGAAGGCTTGCTCCTGTGGTCAGAATGATGCAGACAACAGGTTTATTAGGGAACAGAGGATCAAGCCCTGGTGGCATAGTGGTTATGCACTGGGCTGCTAACCACAAGGTCAGCAGTTCGAAACCACCAGCCGCTCCTCAGGAGAAAGATGGGGCTGTCCACCCCTGTAAAGAGTTACAGTCTCAGAAGTTCAGAGAGGGCAGTTCCTCTCGGTCCTCTAGGGTCACTGGAAGTAGGCACTGACTGGATGGGAGGGAGTTTTATTCGAAGGAGGGGCATGACTTATACACAGCGGAAACCAGTGTCTCAGTACTGTGAGAGGGTTTTGCAGAGAAGGGACTTAAATTTTCATCTCAAATATAGTGCTGCCTCTAGGAATATTGACAACTTTCCGACCTACTGACCATCACTATAAACAAAAGATCCCTGCTACTTTCCCAGTTTGTGCTCATTGATTTTTTCCCTCCTGAACTTCTTCTAAGCCTGAGTTTCCTTTGATAGAACCTTGGTCTCATCTCCAAACAATCAAATCTATTTCTACACACGACACTTGGTTCTCACGGGGTAGAAGGATGATTGCCTAGTACTTTCTAGGGACATCTGATAGACTGGCTCTTGGTTGGTCTAAACCACCAATGCCAACTCATGGAGACCCCCTCTCAGGTTTCCGAGGCTGCAGCTCTTTATGGGAGCAGTCTCCCCTTTCTTATGAGAAGTAGCTGGTGGGTTTGAACCGCCTACCTGGGTTAGCCGTCTAATGCTTATCTCACAGTGGCATGAGGGCTCCTTTCAGTGGGTGTAGAGAAAGGAAAACCACCGAGCACCCCAGAGGCTCCAGAGCAGCTGTGCCAACAGACCTCTCTGCAGTGGGGGGAAGCTCCAACCAACGTGGCAGCCACTGCCACTCGCACCCCCTGAGCATCTGGCTGAACACAGGAGGAACTGGACTTTGAATTCTACTTCGTTGTCGCTATTCCAGATAGCGACGGTGGCTAGCGGCTACCGAACCGTGCGGCATGAGGCTAGATGTGCTTTTATGGAGGACACAGACAAGGTTATCAACACGTCTTAACGAGATTCACAAGAAAGGGATTCTCCCACCAGAAAAATTCACACACACGATTGCACACGACTCCCGGAGGCTCAAGGACCCCCAGAAAGCCATTCGAGGACCCCAAGATGAAAACTGCTTGTCTAGGCGACATCATTCATTCATTTCACCGAGCTTTATTAAGCAGCCAAGAGAAAGAGGGGCTCCATCCACTCTTGGCTGCACTTAGTAGGACCTCCTTTGTAGGACCTCTGGATCTGGTTCCAACTTGATTTGAGGCTGTAAGGCTGTTCTGCCTCCCAGGGAGGTCCTAGACTGGCCTGACTCATCGCATCCAAGGTGCCTGTTTGCTCTCAGAGTGAATGACCTGAAGTGTGTGTGTGTGTGTGTGTGCGCGCAGTGTTTGCCAATGTATGTGGGCAGGTGGTACTGAGCCCTGGGAAGTGTGGGGACAGCCACCGCAGGAAGGCTGGGTGATAGCCTCAATCTCTTAGGAACTGAACGTGACCCTTCTGCAGGGCTGCTCTGGGATTGATTTATTTAGAGGATAGAGATTCTTTCTCATACAACTTTTACGCCCTCTGACCCACCCTGGCTTACAGAGCAGGAAGTGGCCTGAAAGTGGAAAACTGTTCTGAGAAGCAGCAAATCCTTCCTCCAGCCCTTTCCATCTTGCAGCCTCCCTCCCGCAGCCTCCTCAACCACGCCCCTGCGTCCCCACACTGCCCCGTCATAAAAACTCCAAACCATGGCCTCCCAGCTCAACAACCCATTTCAACCGACGTGATGTGCAGAGTTCCAGGCAGGTAGGCGTGGGCACGGCTCCTGTGCGAACTCCTCTCTCTGTGCCCAACCCAAAGCAAAACCAAACCAGTGGCAGCCTTGGCGTCCCTTCTGTGCCGTGCCCATCCCCGTGTGTGCAGAGAGAGCTGTGCTCCATCAGGGGCTCAGGGCGGGGCTTTTCAGAAGCAGACTGCCAGACCTTTCTCCCTAGGCTTCTCTGCGAGGGCCTGATCAGCCAACCTCGGGTTCAGTGGACAGCTGCCTACCCATTTGCACCGCTGTGGGACCTCCCGGGTCTAGCACCCAAGAGGCACTCGATAGTTGTTGAGCGAGTGAATGAGTACAGGCCAAGTCCCACTTGGAGAGTTTCAGATTCCAACAAG
>NW_022111357.1:29744640-29748362 GCF_000313985.2 Echinops telfairi
GTGTCCACAGAGCCAGATCCTCATCAGTCTCAAGGCATGGGCCAGACTGTAGTTGTTAAAAACTTTTAAAATGTTGTGTTTCTTATTTAAATTATATATTTAACTCTGAACTTATTTACTTTGAAATTTCTGTGTAATGTTTTGTATAAAAAGGCTAGGTTAGGATAAAACTTGGTCGAGAACTGATTAGTCCGTTTTCGGTTATTTCTTATGGGAAACATTGATTCGGAAGTCGACTGCATTGCCTCTCCATGCTCTTTCTAGAACAGATTAGCGTCAAGGTCCGGGGTTCTACTGTATTCTGCTAGGGAACGAGGCATCTCTGGGTTCGAAGAACCACCGTGCCCACAATGAAGAGGATCAGAGCCGCAGGCACCGGGAAAGGGCGCTGACGACAGGGCTTCTCACTCAAAGGCGTGTTGTTCCCTGTTTGATGTGTCTGATTTGTCATGGGCTTCCTGGCAGGAAAGGTTGCTGAACAAGCACACAGGGGAAACTCCCCAGGGGCAGCCACGGCCCTTTGGGAAGGTGGTCGGACTCTATTGAGCACATTTTGGGGTGTCCTTTGACCCCAGCCCATTCACATCTAGGTGTCTGTTTGCTATGTGAACAAGGATTTTAACCATAGCATCATGCAAAAGTAGAACCCACCTAAATGCCCAGCAACAGGGGAATGACTGGCTAAGCGGGACACACGGATCCGGGAAGCCACTTCTAAGAATGAAGTTGATCTTTATATACTGACTTAACAAGAGGTCCGTTAAACAGCATTAAGAGTGGGGGAGGTAGCAGAATATACATGATATCATTATTTTTTTTTTTGCAAAAGTCTATTAAAGAAATATCTGTGGACATATAATTTCTTTGTGTGTTTGTGTGTATACACATAAAATGTATTTCTAATAAGCCCACAAAGTGGGGGACTGTCATTACAGCCACTTCCTGGACATGGGCACTGCTGCACCATAGCTTCTCTGAGGTCCCAGAGTTCTAGGCGGAAGAGCTGGAATTTGAAGGCAGGTAGGCTGGAGCCACGCTGGATCCTCCAACCACCGGGCATTCCCGGTTGTACATGCACCTGGTGGCCTCCGCACGACAGGCCTGATGGGACACACGTCACCTTGGTGACAGGTATAAGCTCTGGGGACTGACTGCTGCTGAACAGGTGAGGCTTTCGACTTTTCACCCTTCACATAATTGAACGATACACTTTTGGAATGGAGAATAAAAATGCTTCTAAACAAAGAAAGAAGGCCACCACGGAGCTTGCTCCTCCCTCGTGCCCGCTCACCTCTGGGCTGTTGGAGACCATATCTGCGTGGATCGGCTCCATCTGCACCGAGATGTCACACATCTGGGCCTTATCCTGGGGCTTCTGGTTCTTCTCCAGGCTCAGCTGCAGTTTGTGCTTCTCTTGGGACGTCCTAGGGCAGAGAGGAGGGGGCAGCGGGCAGTGGGCTGCCAACAGCACAAGCTGCCCAGCCACAGGTGCCCACTGGCAAAACCAGAAAGGGGAGCTCGCTTCCTTAAGGAACTGCATTTCAATCTTGGAGTCCTCTGCACCAGATTTCTAGAGAATCTGATCTCGGGGGACCTAGAGGATATCAAGGGGCACTGGTGGCTCAGTGGCCCAAGCAAGCCCTTGGCTGCTGACTGAAAGGTTGGTGGTTCCAAACCACCCAGCTTCTGGGAGAAAGACCTAGTAGTCGGCTTCCACAAAGATCACCGCTTAGGAAAGCCTGCAGGGCAGTTCTGTTCTGCCCCACAGGCTGGCTCCGGCCTGTCCCCAACAACCATAGTGAGGACTGGCCAGAGCCGTCAGCACCAGCCCTTGGGGTGTTGGCGGGGCATTGGCTGCGTATCTACCATTTCTAACTCTTTATGGACGGCGAATCTGCTAGCTCTGAGAGACGCGCACGGTTTGGGAATGGGGAGTCCGGCTTTGTGCCCAGGCTGTCTGGATCTGCAGCCTGTTCTTTTCACCAAGCCGGGAAGCTGCCGTGGCTGCAGCCAGGAGGCCCAGGGAGTATCTACCGAAACGTCACACTCCTCAGACATTCCTTGACAAAATGGACAAGAATGCAAAAGCATTTGGTCCTTCTTAGCGAGGGCCTGTGAGACAGCAAGGGCGTCATTTCGCGTTTGAAGCTGACTTGGGACACGCCTGGTTTGTTCATTTCGGTGACTAGATGGCTCATTTTCAGCGGCTACCAGTTATGTTGCCTTCCTGTCCCAGTGCCTGGGCGTCTATCGTTGGTGGAGCCAACACAGACCCTGTCCTCTTGTGGGAGGCAGGCAGTGGAAGAGCCATTAACCACACTGCTGTGTGATGAGTGTTAGGTCCGGTGGGAGGACAGGGTCTGAGGGACCCCCCAGGCTGAGCAGGAGCCCTTGACCACGTGGTTGAGCATGGACAAGGCAGCCCTTCGTTAAGAAAGTGGCATTTGCCCTGGGACCTGCCCTCAGGAATCTTGAGCAGGAGTGTTCGAGAAAACACAGAACTGAGCAAAGTCTCGTGTTCCTGGCTGAAGCTGGGAAGCACTGAAACACGACAGGTTCCCGGCTCTTCGCTTGCCTAACCTCCGTGTAAGGCCCTCGGGCGCCCACACACCTCAGTGCCTCCTGGAGGGTCTCCAGCTCCCGGTCCTTCTTTTCCACCAGGCTGGTCATCTGCCCCATCTGCTCCTTGAGCATGCTCAGCTCGCTGCTCTGCCGCTGGACCAGCAGCACGTTCCGCTCCAGCTCCATCTTCTGCTTCTCGCTGAGCTCCCCTGGCAGTGACAGGAAGCCGTGAGGGGGTCTCCTCCTGGGACCCCAGCAGAGCTACCATGCTTGTGAGAACTACAAGGCGGGCTCACCCTCCAGAACTTCTCAGGGCTTTACTAACACCTGCCAGGAGTCCTGGGGGCCCCAGAGGTTAGCCGGTGGGTTGCTAACTAAAAGTCAGCTATTAGCTACCACCAGCCAAGAAAGACGGGCCTTTCTACTGCTGTAAAGTTACAGCCCCCGACACGCACCAGGGCAGTTCCACCTGGTCCTGTAGGGTTGCTTTGAGTTGGCATCGACTCGATGGCAGTGAGCTTGGATTTTTGGTTTTAAGAGCAGCCAGGAGAAAGGCGATGCCGTCTGCTCCTTTTACAAGTTACAGCCTCAGACACCCACTGGGGCAGTGCTACCCTGTCCTGTAAGGTCGCCATGCGTCAGAACGGACTCAACGGTAGTGCGTTTGGTTTTGGTTTTACTAACAGCTGGGAGATCTGCTTATACCTTCGAGGACTCTAGCAATGTTGTCACAACAGTGGCCGCTCCCTTGGAGGGACTGTGCACTTTTGCCTCACATGCTAGAATTGTCCATGTCCCAGCCCAAGTCCCTCGGGGGGCTCTTAGGACTCTTCGGGCCTCGGCAGCCTGCTCTGTGTCTGCCAGGGGCAGCCACCTCTAGCCAGTGGCTGATGGAAATGGCCTGTACATCGCCAGCTCCCGCCCCCAACATGGGACATCTGGGAGGCATATGTCCTACACACCTTCTAACAGCACTTCCCAGTAGAGTGAAGCGCTGGTAGCTCACCACGGCAACCTGGCTGATAACACACCCTTTTTTAAAAATCGTTTTATTAGGGGCTCATACGACTCTTATCACAATCCATACATACATCAATTGTGTAAAGCACATTTATACATTCATTGCCCTCGTCATTCTCAAAACATCAGGTCCTCATTTT
>NW_022111357.1:29749632-29761423 GCF_000313985.2 Echinops telfairi
AGAAACTGGGGCTCAGAGAGGTCAAGGGACTTGCCTGAGGCCATGCAACTAAGAAATAGCAGCTGCAGGATCGAGCCCAATGTCTCCCAGCTCTAAAAGCAGGCATCGCAGCCTCTGTGCTATGAACGTTTTCAGGGGGGAGAGGGGAAAAAAAATCACTCTTGGACAAATTCAGCTATCAGTGCCTTGAGGGTATTAACAGGAACAGCCAAAGGGAGACGATATCCCTGAAGGGCTTGGACAAAAGCGCCCTCCTCTCCCTCCCTCCCTCTTCCTGACCTCAGTTATATGTCCTCATGTCTGCCTGTGTCTTTGGCTTGATGGAGGCTCAAAATGCAAACTCACTGCCACGGAGTCAATTCTGACTCCTAGCGACTCTAACGTCCCTCTGGGTTTCTGCGGCTGTACATCTCTCTGGGAGTGGTGAGCCTGGTCCTTCTCTTGAGGAGCAGCTAATGGTTTTGAACCGCTGATCTTGTGGGAAGCAGACTAATGTGTAATGCACGTCACCACCAGGGCTTCTTGAAGACCAGGGAGGGGAAGGAGATGGTGGCAAGCAGAGGGGATGCAGAAATAAAACAGAAGCAGAGCCAGGTAGGACAGTGACGCCAGCCTTGCTGTGTCCATCGAGGAGAGAAGGACTCCATGTTCTTTCTCCCCAGCTCTAGGCGGTCCTTGCTGGGCAGGACATCAGTGCTGGGAAGCAGCTGTTCTCTTCACTTTACGTCACAGGAAGAGGAGGCCTAGAAGGGCCACCTGGCCCTTGGTCCCAAAGCTAGTGAGTGAGGTTTGGGCAGACTGGCCTGTCCAGGTGGCCCAGGGCTGCTCTCCAGGCCTTTGCTTTCAGTGTGAAAACCCCAGAGGGTAAAGAAGACTCCGTCCCCCCTGCTCCACCCCCTGCAAAATAAAGCTTCCTCCCCATTGCTCAGGAGAACTTCCCTCTGGGCCCTCGGGCTCTGGGGGACTGCTGGCCCCGAATGGCAAGACCTACAGCTGCACAGGATGGAGTGCAGGTTGACTAGGATTTTGAGGCCCGGGGTTTCCACCTCTGAACCCTTCTTTCTTTCTTCTCGTGAAGACGTGGCTCAGAATGTCCAGACACACAGACAATGGCACAAACCTCTCAAATCTGACATTCGGCCATGGGCTTCGGTAAGGTC
This sequence comes from Echinops telfairi, assembly GCF_000313985.2. Lineage (NCBI taxonomy): Eukaryota > Metazoa > Chordata > Mammalia > Afrosoricida > Tenrecidae > Echinops > Echinops telfairi. The sequence continues at coordinate 29,750,793 of NW_022111357.1, forward strand.
TTTCCTCAACCTCACGATGACCTCCTGCTGGGACAGGATCTCCTTCTGAGCCGTCAACAAGTCTTCTCTGAAACACACGGAGACAGGCAAAGTCAGTTTCATTTCACTCTGCGGTTCGTCCGAGTTACCTGGAAGGGGCAAGCACCGGCGAAAAGGGGGCCTCGGTGGCGGCCCCCGGGGACCAGTCACAGCCAGGGGACTAAGGTCCAGCTTGACCACCTCCCACAGCAATCGTCCTTTTTGGATATACCCTCGGGTGTTGGACGTGATTGGTGCATTCAGCTGCTAACTGAGAGAGGCACCACAGGAGAAAGGTCTGGAGATCTACTTCCAGCAAATGAGCCTTGGAAAACTTTGCGGAGCACCCGTGGGGTCGCCGTGAGCTTGGGGTTAGCTCAACATCAGCTGGTGGTTTCAACGTCCGCCAGGATGGAACAGAGGATTCCAGCTGGGTTTGGTCCAAGGTTGAGCTTCGACTTGCATGCAGGTGAGGCCCCACACTGCCTAGGCATCTGCTGGCGGGGATGGGTGTATTTTCCGGCTTTTGACCGTGTTAGCCCAAGGAAGAAGGAGCTCTTTGAGGAGGAGGAAGAGGAGGAGGACCTCTTCCATGCCCTCACCAGTGACTAACAGTCAGCATCGAGCTGACTCCAACTCACGGAAGTGCCCTGCGTGTGCGCCGCGGGGTCCCAGAAGTAGATCACCAGGCCTTTCTTCTGAGGCGCTGACTTTTCAGTTAGCAGTTGAGCGTGTCGACCCTTTGCACCACTCAGGGACTCCATTCCCCCACGGGCTCGTGAGCCTTCCTGACAGAGAGAGGTGAGGCCAGAGGCAAAGACCAGTGTCCACGAAGCCTTCGTGAGGTGTGGGCTTTGGGGCGCGGGTAATCAAGTGGACTGCAGGGATGGTGAGATGGGGCACTTTCACCTACCATCTCACCAGACCCCAGAGAGCAGGGCACTGTTGTCACCATGAAGCTCAGGGTAGGTGACAGGGAGGATGGCTGTACCCCGTGGAGCAGTGGTCCATGGGAAGGAGGCCCTGCAGAGAGGCAGAGGGGTCCCCGAGTGAGGACTGAACTGGGAGAACATGGGATGTGTCTCCGAGCAATCTCAGCTCTCAGGAAGATGTGTTATGCATGTGCATGTGTTGACGGAGAGGGAAAGCCACGAGGCAGAGGGAGTGAGGAGCCTCAGGCGATAGTGTGTTCACCTTTGAGTGCACATGCTCCTGAAATCCAGGCTTGACTCTGCAGCTATAGACTCTTGAGGGAAAAGTGTGGATTTATTATGAAATTAAGCAAAATAGTGGTGGGTAGCATCTCAAAAGAAAATATGGATGATAATTGAATGGATTAAAAATACATGTGTATATTTTTATCATCTGTCTATCTATCTATCTGACTGGCTATCACTCTTCCAACTTGAGGATGAAACCTTAGAATTCCAACATATCTGCACACAGGGACGGAGACCTGAGTGAGACAATGTGGGTGCTAATTGTTCTTCAAGGCACAGATACTAGATCTTTAGAGGGGTTTTTTCTACCAATAGAGCGAGCTGTAGGCAGTGTTTCGAAGCAGGGACTGGAGTGGAGGCGGATAGCTTTGTCTCTCTGGGTACGACGCCAGGGGTGAGTGGAGCTGAATGTGAGGGTCAGCCTGGTGGTCGGTCTTCTCCAGGAAGCTTTGGGAGGATTTCCTCTGCGTCACATGATTATATGCTTGCTCTTGCTCATATGCTGCTTCGCAGTGGTTTCCTGGGTCCCTGCCAGCCATGGGTTTCTCTGAAAATGGTCAATGCCTTAAGACCCGTGTCATAGACTTAGTGACCCCCGAGAGCCTGCGGAGAGACCTCAAAAGCCTATTTAGGCCAACTTCTTACCTCATGCTTTTCCAGGACCCCATGCTACCAAGTGGTCTCCATTGTTCAAACATTGCACCGTGCCTAGGCATGGGCCTGCTCTAGCAGCCCCTTAGGATTAGTAGCTATAGCAGTCGTAGCTAGCACCCGCCCGGAGCCTTCTGCGGACCAAGCATTCATGTCTGACACTCCCATTTTGCAAACGAGGAAGCTGAGGCTGAGAGGTGACTGAGGTTTGGCCGGGGTCCTGCAACTGGAGCTGGAATTTCAATGCAGACCTGTCTGGTTCTTCCAGAACGTAGCTATCATCAGCTCGCTCCTGACTGCCTAAAGGAATCCAGAAATCCAAGCAGCCACGAAAAGACTCCAATCCCCACCCCCACCATTTGTTGTTGTTGTTCCAAAGCGATGGCCAGAAAGAGGGGCCATGGTTTGCTTGTTCTCCGTCCCGAGGACGTTGGGGTGCTCCCACACTCCTCCGGATACTCACATCAGGTGGTTGCACATGTCCTCTTTGATCGAACTCTCCGACGGAGGTGTCCTGGGAGGCTCCGGCTGCACGTCCTCCTTTTGAACTGTGCCAGAGGGACGTGCAAGGGTCAGTAGGCCCTCACACGTGGGTGCTGCCCTTCTCTTTGCTCATACCCGCAGGATGTCTCCCCCCACGTAGAGGCCAGCCCTACCCCGGCAGCCCTCTCCCACTTGCGGCACCACAGGCTAGGGTGAGGCCCGTAGGCGAGGTCATGTGATCTTCCCAGCAGGGAGCATGGCCTCTGTTTACAGACTGGGAAACGATGGCGGAGTCTTTGGGGACCGCTCAGCTCAGCTAGTGAGAGGCAGAGCCAGGGTTCAGATCCACTGAGTCGAAACACCTGCCCTTCTTTCCCCTTTCTATCCAGGCAGGAGATTTGACAAAGGCCACTCTACCGGTGGTTTGTCCCTGTCCTCCTCCCTGCTCACTCATGAGCTGTTGTCTCCTGATTTTGATCCTCAACACCCAGCCACCTGATCACCCCAAATTCAGTCAGCAAACACAGAATGCTTGCCTGAGGGCAGCACTGATGTGAGAGCTGGGTGACAAAGCTGCCTGGAAGGTCCCAGCTTACACTCCCTCCCTTGGCCCTGGGCCCTGGACTGGGAAACGGAGAGAGCCTTTGCGAGTGCCCTGTCCATCCTGTTCTCACACAGACCGCTGTCAGGGCACTGAGGGAGTTAGCTGCGGGTCCCTCACAGACGGCTCACTGGCCAACAGGAGCAAAGGGAACACAATCGATGCTCCGTTGAAGGCGTGGAGGGAATGAATGAGGGAATGAATGCAGGAGGTCAGTCCGGACAGTTCAGTCTCTGGGCTCAGGACTAGGGCTGTGGTCCTCCACTGCAGGTGGGCGGTGACTTGCCCCAGGGGGCATTCAACAAGGAGACATTTCTGATAGCCCCAACCAGCATCTAGCAGGGAGAGGCCAAGGATGGTGCTAGACACCTGACAGTGCGGAGGGCAGCCCCCCAGGGAAGGCTCGGCTGGACCAATGTGTCCACAGTGTGGAGGGCTCGGAGCCTCTCCCTCGAGCACTCTTTTTCTGAGCTCAGTGTCTTTGCAGTCAGATGCCGTGCTGTGGCCCCTTAGGATGAAGAGGTGCTCACGGCTCTGAGCTCTTCTTTCAGCTCCTGCAGGGATCATTTTTAAAGACAAAGCTGCATTAGCCAAGTCGTAAATTGCCCATGGCAGCGAGGAGCCTTGGGAGGTTTTCATGGGGAAAAGATGGCTCTGCTCCACCTGTCTCTGCACCCCTAGGGCCCCTGGCAGCCAATGCAGGCCGCTGGTTCCTAGGGCTGCCGCAGAACCCATCTCCAGTCTTGACTTTTATCTAAATTGGGTCTGAAGGGCGCCTCACCCTGCTATGTAACCAGGAGAAGGGGTATGTGCATGTGTGTGTGTGTGTGTGTGTGTGTGTGTGTGTGCTTCTTTTAAATGGGGTGGGGCCTGTTTTCTTCTCCATCAGTGGGAAACAGAAAGATTTCTCCCAAGTTGTCTCCCCCAAATATAAGTTAGACTTAGGACACTGCTTGCAACTAATGGTAAATGATAGTCAAGTTACCACCCTGTAGGCTGTAGGCAGTCAGTTGGCCAGACTACTGTCTGGTCCCACCACAGTTAGGGCCCACTCCCTGCTGTTAAGGACAATGGGCTACTTCTCCCTAAAGGCTTGAGGCCATTGGCTTGGTCCCTGTAGGTGGGGTTTACACCCACTGATAATGGTTTCTATGGAGATCCAGAGAACAGGGCAAACCTGCTCAGTGACATCCAAAGTTAGGCTGCCTTCCTGAAACTAGGATCCGCCCATCTTGTCACATGTATACCCCCAATCCCTGCTCTTCATATTGCGTGTATAGCCCTAGATTGTCTCCCTCTCATTGCTGTATAACCTATAGTGCAACCCCTTCCTGTGACGTATGTCTTTACCTGTAATTAGTGGGTTTGCACGCCCCGCAAAGATATATAAGCCTTGGTGAGCAATAAAGGTCCTCCTTGGCCTCTCTCAGCTCTCCCCTTCCTCTCTCCCCCAGTCCTCGCACCCCGGTTCCCTTTCCCCTTGTCCTCCTGCCCCTCCCCCTCTCTCCTGCCCTCTGGTCCCCCATCTCCATGTGGACCACCAAGCGGGGCTGAGGTGAGCATGCTACTATGAAATGTGTCTGCCTCCATTATTTCAATCTCTCTTTTATCTCTCATGCTCTCTATGACTTTATTATAATATATATATCTCAACTGTACAATTGTGCCTACAAACCCGCGATTAGTTGTGGGGGGCTGGCCCTCCCCCCACATCCATCAGCCTCCTGGGGCCCAGAAGACCAGGAAGAGCTGCCCCCAACCCGGAGCTCTCCTCCCGGGCTCTCTCTCGGGGCCTACCTGGGTCATCGTCCTTCAGCGCCGAGATCTCGTCTTCTATTTTCCTGTGGTGCTGCGTCACGCTTTGGAGTCTCTCCTCCAGACTCACGATCGTCTGCGCGTGCTGCTTGATCTGCTCCTTGTACTCGGCGATCTCCGTCTCGAAGCCATGCTTCTGGGACTGCCGCTCGTCCTGCAGGGCCTTAGTGGTCTGCTGCTGCAGCAGCATCCGCTCCTCCATCAGGATCTGGGGAGACAGGGGAACGGACCGGGCGATCTTGGGGGTCGGCTACGAGGACAGTGACAGTAACAACCACATGGCCCTCCTGCTCCCACACAGGGGCTGTGTGTCGGAGGAACAAACCCAGAAGGCTTCTTAGAAGCAAGTATGGTGAGGCTTTCATCGCTGGCTTTGGACATGTCAATCACTAGAGACGAAGATCATGTTTGTCCAGTGGAGGGCCAGGGAACAGGAGGAAAGACCGCAGGGAGATGGATGTGCACCATGGCTGCACCCGGCAGCTCACACATCCCAGCGATTGGAGGATGGCGGGGTGGGGTGGGGGGCAGCCTGCCTTTTGTTATGTGCAACACCAGGGCACCAGGAGTCGGAGGGACCTCAGTGGCAACTGACAACAGGTTCTGGTCTCACCCACACAGGCCGCCTTTGCCCGTGTGGGCCCTCTGCCTGGCATGCCCTTCTGGTGTCTCAGAGATCACGGCACATCCTTAGAGAGGCCCACAACACCGAGCGCAGGGAGATGCCTCCGCTCCTTTCTCCTCCATCATCTGATTTCGTTGCCTGGAGGGGCTGGCCGCCACCCGAAATGAGCCAGTTTCTCTATTTCTTGCTCCCGTGGGAGCAGCTCCACGGGGGCGGAGACTCTAGTAGCTTGCATTGCAGGAGCCCTGCGGCGGAGTGGGTGACCCGATGGGCCTGGGCTGCTAACTGCAAGGTCAACTGCTCTGCAGGAGAGAGGGGAAGCGTTCCACTCCCGTGACGAGTCACAGCCTCGGAAGCCCACAGACACGGCCGTACTCTGTCCTGGGGCAGTGAATTATTATTGACTTGATGGCAGTGAATTATTACTATTATTCTTTTGGTTTGTGTATGCTATCTAGATTCATGCCCAGCATCTAGGTCTAGATGTTCCATGAACAAGAGCCAAATTATGGCAGAATAGAGTATGGAAAAGCAAATGGATTTATGTTTCTTAAAAACAAACATCAGTGAGTTCCAAATGGTGAAATCTCCTCAAACCTTTTCCCATGACCACCATCTCCTCTCGGGGCTTTTTCTTGGTGTCTCCCTCTTGGCTGCCCTCCTGCTGCTCGGACGGCCTTCCAACCAGGCTCCCTGATGTCACGTTCCTGCCCTTGTGCCCCGTTGCTGTCCTGGGCCTCAGCCTCTAACCTTCTCCCCATGGGTCCGTCCTTGGCGGGAGAGCTCACACATGCTCATTGTTTCAACAATCATGCCTACAGGGTTGACTCCCAATTATGACCCCTTGTCTTTTCTCTCAAATGGATCATACCTCGCTCAGTGTGGATTCCCAGTGCTCACCTTGGTCTGGACTCCTCTTGTCCAAAAGAGAACCTCTGCCCCAACCTCCACGAACCCGCCCACACTTCCGCCCACAGTCGCATCCACATTCCATCCAGATGTCCTCATCCCCTGGCTGGAAGCCTGCTGGTCTCCTTTGGGGCCTCCTTCTCCTTGGCACTCACAGCCGGGAGTCAGCTATCAAGCCTTGGCATTTCTCTTACAACCATCTCTACAGAACTTCCTTCCCTGATAGGTCTCTGCTCCTCCCAGACCACAGCAATGGCCACAGATGCTGTGAAGCACCCGGTGCCCTGGAGAGCCCCTCCAACCAAGATGGATTGGGCCAGAATGTCAACAGTGCCATTGGGGGTGGGGGTGGGGGAAGGCGGGACGGGCCTGCTCTTGAACAAGCATTCCCAGGGAAGCATCGTCTTGCCTCCAGGGAAAACGTTGCCAGGCCCGGGGAGGCACCACTTACCATCTTTGTCTTGGTCGTTTCCAGTTCAGCTAAGGTCTCGTTGATTTTGATGGTGAGGCTCTCGACTTTCAGGCTTTCCATCGTCTTCATCTTCTGGGTTTCCTCTACCATGGCCAGTGCGGTCTTTAACTTGCTGTTTAAAACGTCCTCTTTCTGCACCTTTAATTCCATTTCCTGCACGGGCAACAAACACCAGGTGAGCAGGCCTGCAGGATAGACACTTACCCAACGCCCTCCCTTTCTACGGGAAAGTCAGGGGTGTTAGTATGCTGCTGACCCTATGGAAGAGCAAAGTCCACGCCATTTCCGGAAGGTTCCAGCGAGAACAGACGACTTCTTCATATTCAGCTGAATGATTTCTGGCCGCTGAGCTCAGTTCTGTCACCTCCTGAGTAAGTTTTATTTCTTTTTTACAGGACAGCGCTTTACGTATTTGAGGAGGGCTGTCTCTCACTGAATCTATGTTCCAGGGTGAATGGGCCGAGTCCCTTCAACCTTGCGTCATGGGATTTGCCTTCCAGATGCACCCCCACCTCCCACTCCTGCCCCCTGGACTCCGAGACGCTTGTCTTTGCACACCTCACTCTTCCTCTTGGAGCGCATCCTCCCATCTCCGACCACCTCAATTCTACTGTCCTCTTTGTAACCACGCGGCATTTGGACTTCATGCAGGGCCCTGGTAAGGGGCTTCCTAAACATTATTTCATCTCATTTTAAATGCATCATTGGCACAGGGACGGGGCAGTCTGGGGCTCTGGGGCTGGCAGTGTCGATGGCGATCCGTCTGTACAGCCAGAATGCTCCTTAGAAGGGAGGGTGGGAGACTTCATCTCATGTGCTGTGGACAGACTGTCAGAAGAGACAAACCCCTGGAAAATGGCATCGTGCTTGGTAAAGGGGCAGGGCGGTTAAAAAGAGGAAGGCCCTAAAGGAGGGGGTGGGCACCGTGGCTGTCACCACGGGCTCACTCATCACAATTATGAGACCAGCACAGGCCTGGGCGGGGTTTCCTTCTGTAGTACACAGGGCCACCCTGAGCCGGAACGGAATCAAGGGCACCTAACCACAATATCAGCCTCCTGACCCTTGGGGGGGGGAGCCGTAGTTCTGTGGTAGCGTCTCTCCCTCCACGTGGGAGACTCAGGCTCAGTTCCTCTCAGACTGAGCCACCGTGGTGCTGAGCAGGCTCAGGGGAGCTTCCAGACTGAGACAGACGAGGAGGGTTTGGCAATCTACTTTCAAGAGAGTTAGCCAGTCATCCCTATGAATCACAACTGTTCAATTGCAACCAGTGGTGAGGCTGGCCGGGACTGGGCAACGTTTCCGTCTGTGGTGCATCAGGCCACTCAAAAGCTGTTCACGACCACAGGCACGGGCCCTGAAGGTCCATCGTGGGTACTTTGTGTCCCATCCAGGTACGAAACCCACTCCCAGGGGTTTACCCAAAGCACCCACCCAAAGTCTGAGGCAGAGGGGTAGTCAGCTAAGCAATGACTAGCGAGATGCTAGAAATGGCCCCAGCATCACATCATAGGGGAGCATGCAGACTACATGGGGTCCATCCAACACAGGGCAGGCCATGGAACAATGCTCAATGACGTGGGGACATCTTTATAGCATTCCAAGTTTAAAACACAGCTTCCAAAGCACCGTGTCCACTCTAAAAGCCCACACCACTGGCTCGGTCTCAAGTGAGAATTTATTGACATCTATAGAAAGATGGGCTTTCTGCTCTCATGAAGATTTACAGCCCTCAAAGCCCACAGGGGCAACTTTACTCTGTCCTGCAGGGTCACTAAGATTTGGAATTGATTCAATGGCAGTGAGTTCGAATAATGATTGCTGATGGGTAAGCATTGGATTGCCAACCAGAAGGTCAGTAGTTCAAACCCACCAGCCGCTCTGTGGGAGAAAGCTGAAGCTGCCTCCTCTCATAAAGAGTCATAGTCCTGTGGGTCTGGACTCCTTTGAGGGTCAAATGACCCTTTCACAGGGGTTGCCCGGTTCATCACAGTAGCAAAATTACAGTGATGAAGTAGCAATGAAAATAATGTTATGGTTGGGGTCACCACCACATGAGGAACTGGATTAAAGGGTCGAGGCATGAGGAAGGTTGAGAACCACTGTGTTATAGACTTGGAAACCCTGTATAGGGTTGCTACGAATCTGAATAAGCTTGTTAACAGTGTTGGGTTTTTGCTTTTTTGGTTTTCTTTAGTGTTTCCCCTCGCTATAACATCAACTAGAAAGCTGTCAACATAGAGGGAATCACATCAAAAGGTCAACTGGGCTAACTGCTCAGTGCAGTCCCAGGTGGCCTTCCGCACTTTCCCCACTCGCTACAATCAACAGTCTTCCCCTTTATAATGAGAATACAAAAGGAAATGGGGGATTTATGAAAAATACAGTAGAAACATTATTATTTTCAACTTGCTGTTCCTGAAAGGCTTGCCTGACTACCCCTCCATCCCTTCCGTACCTCCCCTTGCCTTCTAGCCAATGTTTTTCATGGTCTTCACAGCACTGTGTGTGTAGAGAAATCCTAATGAGGGGCATGTGTGAGCTGGCCGAAGGAGATGCTCAGTAGCATCTTTTAACTGGCAGGCATCCCACAGTGCAACCTGTCACACACCCTTCACAGTGAGGTGTCTCAAGATTCTCTGAGAACCCACAGCAAACTGAGATTGTTTCTTTGATGGGCCGTGCAGCTGCCCAAGGACGGAGCTTGCTGCCTGGCATCACTGCTCCTTGCCAGCTACCCGGCTGCTTCTTCCAGGACAAGAGACCAAAGTTCATTGTTCCCATCACTATGAAATTATCTCGCACCGATCCCTCTCTCCCGTTTCTCTTGTGTGAGGGGCGCTGACGAGTTTTCCTGTTCATACAGGTTAATTCCAAACAAAACATGTTTAACCCATGTCAGCAGATGGCTGCAGACAAGTTCTCTGACTAATACACTTGGCCTGGTCTTGTTAGGAGGGTCTTCACAAAAAGGATTCTCTTTGTATCATTGGGGGGTGGGAGGGGAGGGCTCGTGGGGAACCAAACAGTTCTGAGGTCAGGGCTAAGTACTTTTAGCAAAACTCAAGTGGCCATCTTCCCCAGTCACTGGAGCCACAAGACCGTGGGGCTGCTGCTCCGCATGGCACAGGCTTTAGACTCATCAGCTGTCTCAGGGACGACCTTGGAGATGAATTCAAGGCAGAGAGCTTAGCTCAGAAGGGGATGGTGACTGATGTTTGGCATTCCAAAGGGGTAATACTGGTAGAGTTTCTTGAAGGACATAAGGTAATCCCAGGGGCTTGGTATGAAGAATTTTTTTTGAAAATTAAAAACCACATGAGTGAGAAAAGGACCAGGACCATTGGCTAGGGCTTTGTCCCCGTTGTAACAGCGCACTTGCTCATTCTTCGAGGGTGGCCATGGCTGTCCTGGAGAACTCCACGGGCAAAGCAGATGCCATCCACTCCCCAGCTCTGCTCTTACCCCCGCAGACTTCTTTTTGCTCTGAAAAGTTCAAGAGCATTGAAAAAGAGTACGATTTGAATCTCTCCAGGATGCTGACACTGCCATTTTTTTGACATGGTGCAAATAGAAGAAGGCCGACTTCGTGGGGGAAAGATTCGAGAGATGGAAACACCACCCAAGGGAGTGTGTAGACGTAGAGATGACAACGTCACATGCTGCTATTTTTGCTTCATAAAGGGTTCTATGAGTTTTGTAGGAACTTTTTGATGTACCCTCCTATACGTCCTATTTTTGCCTGCATAGACGACATCGATGTTTGGATGCCTCTTCTGTAGATCCAAGAAAAACAGCCTGTAAAGCAGCAGCTCCACACCGGGGGTGGGGTGGGGG
>NW_022111357.1:29761756-29769120 GCF_000313985.2 Echinops telfairi
TCCCACTCAAAGGTTGTTAGGCCCCCCCGCCCCCACGTCACCTTTGTTCCCCATGTTGCTGACGACATTGTTTGATGCCTTATAGAGAGTGCACTGCAAGAGATCCTGGGGAAAGGTCACCTCTGGGTATAGAAGCAAGAACGGCCCAATGTCTATGAGCAATCGGCTACTTGTTATCCACTGAGATGCATGACCCATTGGGGGTTTCCTTCTCTGGTACCAGAGTAAAACTTGTGATCCAGTCATTAATACCACGGCAGGCATTTCTTGTCTCTCTCTCTCTTTGATGTTCATTTCATTCCTGATCTGTTTTATGCCTCGAGCGTTCTGCTTTTTAAATGTTAGTTTCTCTTCTTCTCCTACCCCTAACTGAAGTCTTCCCCAGGAGATCCAGGGTAGGTCACAAAGGGAACCGGATGGTGTGTAACTGCTCTTTGGCTCCCCGACAGCCTGCAGTGTCACACCCTGCATCAGGGAAGTCCGTCCTGCATGCAGATGTCAGCCCTCAGCTGACAAGTCTTGCATGGCGCCGCTGCTCAGCCGGACACCCTCCAGTTTGTCAAGCCCCAGGGCCGACAGATCATCCAGCTGCTGTTTATGGACACCATGCTTCCCTGAGCAGCAGTTTTCAGAGTGGGCCAGCGCCACTTGGACAGTTGCTGTTGTGGGCTGGTAACACGTTGGCTCTGACTTGGGGTGACCTCAGAAACAACAGAATGAAAAGTTGTCTGCTCTTGCGCCATCGTCATGACCATCCATACACTTGAGTCAGCAGTTGGGGCCAAGGAGCCCTGGTGATGGTGTTAGGTAGGTGTTGGGTGGTTCTAACCCACCAGCTGGTCCTTGGGAGAAAGTTGAGTCTGTCCGCTCCCATAAAGACTTGCTGTTTCGAAAACCTGACTCAGAGTCGCTATCAGTGAGCTGGACTTGCTGGCTGGGGGCTTGATGTGGTGGTTCTGATCACGGTGTCTCTGAATGGCTTCCATCGAGGCACCTCATCTTCAGTCAATATTCTGTTGTGATCGATAGGGGTCCTGTGGGCTAATGCTCAGAAGTAAATCACCAGGCCTTCTCCCTTGCCTATTGTGGTGCCTTGGATGTTGCCGTGATGCTGGAAGCGATGCCATTGGTATTTCAAATGCCAGCAGGGTCACATGCGGTGGACAGCTAGACCTCCCAGACTAGGCAGCGTCCCTGAGACTACTGGTGACAATGCAGATGCCCCAGTTCACCCTCCCTCATACCAAACTCCAGGCCATCAAGTGGAGTCCAGCTCACAAAAACTCCGCAAGGCAGGCAGAAGGGCCTCTGTGGGTTCCTGAGACGGTCACGCTTTACAGGAGTAGAAAGCCCCAGCAGTGTCCTGCACAGAGGCTGGTGGTTTCGAACTGCTGACTTGCGGTGAGCAGCCCCACAGGGAACCCCTGCATCATCAGGGCTCTGTGAGTCAGAATCTCCGGGAGTGAGACTCAGGAAGGAGGCCCTTAAAATAAACTCCCTGATGATTCGGAGGGGTGACAATATTTGAGAATTTTTCTCTGACAAGAATGTTCCAAGACTGACATGAATGGAATCAAGGACGGTTTTAAACTTGTCTGGTCTTGAAAAGTCTTTCAAATCAAAAGTCCTTGTACGGAAATGTAACCCATTGCTGTCAGGTGATGGGTTTGCCTGTCACCGACCGGCTTAGACTTTGAGATATTGGACTGTGAGTGGGTGCCTTGCACTGTGGGGACCCAGGAAGAAAGACGTCTATTCCATGGCTGCTGAGACATCCAGCACAGGATCTGATCACGGGCAATAACCGCCCCTTACGGCATGGGCCCCTCCCAGTAATAGCAGTGAGTGTGCTCTGATCGTGAAGGGGGTGATAATGATGACATCATGTTGGGGATGGGTGGGGAGGATGGCATCAGAGTGCTCAGCGCGTCAGACTTTCTTAACCAGACATCTCTTCTTGCCCTTTGCCCACACAGCTTAGAAAGAGGTGCGGACAGTGAGTGCTGTGCAGGGGAATCAGAGAGCCTGGGGTTCAAATCCTGCCCCTCCACCTCCTGGCTGTGAGCTCTCAATAAAAAGACAAGCCTGCCAGGTTCTCCGTGGCTTTGTGTGCAGGTTCCCAGTCAAGTCTCATAGCAACTCCATAAGGCCGATCTATTCAGAGTAGCCAGGCCACAGAGACGATAAGCAGTTACCGGAGATCACACAGTCAGAGAGTGGCGGAGGCCTGATAGGAACGGAGGCCTGATCAGCCCTGCCCTCAGTCTCGCAGGACCGGCCTCATCCATTGCTCCCTCTGTGAGCCGCGTACCTCTTTCTGCTTGGTTAAGTGGTTCTCCAGATCCTGCACCTTTTTCTTTTCCTTCTCGACGGCCTCCTTGGCTTTGTTTTTCTCGTAGGCAATGCTGGTCTCTGCAATCTGCAAGTCGGTGACAAGGCGTTTAGGGGCGTGGGTATGAAAAAGGAAGGGACAGGACACCACAAGGGGAGCCAGGATTAGGAAGCGTGGAAACCAGTGAGTCAGGGTCTGGGAGCGAGAGAGGAGAGGCAGGGTTTGTGCTCGGCTGCGCATGTGCATTGCGTTCTAGGCTGGGTTTCAGGAAGTGACTTCCTGGTCAGTGTTGAGGTCAAGCCTGAGCCTCTGACCCACCTGACACACGTTGGCAACATGTGACCTCTGCCTGGAAGCACTTGGCTCCTTGGGTGGTAGGGCAGGAGAGCCAAGTCCTGGGAGAGGCTTCTGGTCCTAGCAGGCCTGGCACCTCCCCAGTCTACAGAAGCTTCCAACCTCATGCCCAGGATAGCTTGGATCTGGGAACACGCACCACACTAAGCCTAGTGACAGAGAAGGGCTGCCGGTCCTGAGGAGGTAAGTGGCCAAAGCAGGGTCAAAAATTCTGCCGGTAGCTGTTGAATACCTTGCAATTATACTGCCCACACAAAAGAAAGTTCACAAGAAAACTATTTTTTAAATGTGTATTAGTGGTATAGTTACAAAGCACAACGAAGGGAGTTGGTGTCAATGAATTGTCCGGGCAAATAAATGTTGAATTGGTAATGTTTTATATATATATATATATATTTTCCAGTTTTGAGGGTATCTCCATATGGAATTGTGCTGGGTGGGGGGGGGGAGCACACATTTTGTAGTACACATTTCCCCCCCTGCGTGAGCATTGAGCAACTTGCTCTGAGTTAGTGCACCAGTGGCATCTCCTGGGGAGGTTCTCTCTGGTCACAGTGAATATTTTTGTAAATGTAGTTTCACTCAAACCTCATTTTTTGGGATGGCTGATTTAAGAGAATAGCATGTGAGTGGGAAATTTTGTTTCCTGCTCAAGAAAGATGCTGCAGAAACTATTGTGATGTTGAACACAGCTTACAAGGACAGTACTATAGGAAAAACTCAGTGTACAAGTGGTTTTCTTGTTTCAAAATAGGTGAAATGTTGATTGATGACAAACCTTGTTCTGGATATTCATCAACTTACCGAACGGATGAAAATGTCAATTTGTAGCGCATTTGGAGTTTATTCCAGGAGGTGAGACTGCTAATCAAGCTTTCTGTTTAGAGCAGCGGTTCTCAACCTGTGGGTCATGACACCTTTGGAGGTCAAATGACCCTTTCACAGGGGTTGCCTGATTCATAACAGTAGCAAAATTACAGTTATGAAGTAGCAATGAAAATAATTTTATGGTTGAGGGGGGTCACCACAACATGAGGAACTGTATTAAAAGGTCAAGGCATCAGGAAGGTTGAGAACCACTGATTTAGAGGTTCTGAAAAGATTGTGTAACAGCGTGTGACAAAAAAAGGCCTGATTTGTGGCAGATGGGGCACTGGTTTTGCCACCACAACAATGCACCTGCTCACACAGCCATCTCAGTGTGCCAGTTTTGGGCAAAAAACAGCATGCCTCTCTTGCCTGAGGCATCTGAGTCACTTGACCTCACTCTGTGTGACTTCTTTTTGTTTCTGTGAATATAGAGGGACATGAAAGCACAGCAAATTGAATACGTAGAAGAGGTGAAGAAAAAAACGACGGAGGTGCTGTCAGCCATCCAAACAGATGAGTTTGGAAAATATTTCCAAGAATGGAATCGCAGATTTGACAAATATCTAAGTGTAATGGAGAGTACTTTGAAGGTGATAAGGTTGGTTTGTAAAACAATTTAAATACATAGTTTTGAAAAAAAATCTGGTTTTGGGGGTACAGCCTCACATGCATATGTAAACAAGAAAACGGGAGAAGATGTACTATGATGCAAATTGGCACACTCTGCGTCAGGAGTTGGGATTATAGCAATTTATAGTTGCTCTTTTCACTAGTCCATAACTTCTACATTTTCCTTAGTGAGCATGCATTGTTGCAAAAACCACCACCACTGGAGCCAAAAAACCCCAAATAATTAACTTTTGCTTTTTAAAGAACCCTTCAGCCTTCCTCTGTGAGAGCTAGTCCAGGCGAGGAGGCTGTTAGGAGGGCAGCGCCTGTGGACCTGGAGAAAGGACTGTTGTTTCCAATGGCCATGACCTTTCAGCCTAACATCCTTGGCCCTCTGCCCGCCTCATCCCACGTTTGCACCATTCTCCCTACCCACCCTGGACTCTGCCCTCACCTGGGGAGATCTGAGCTCATTACACTGCCAAATCCTTGCTTGAGCCTGCCCAGCCCCCCGTTGCTAGTGGAGGGCCTGCCTGACAGCTGGTTCCTCTGGCCTTTCCTTCTCACGGCCCCTTCTCCTGCAGTGGGGGGCGTCCCTTCTCTTGCAATGCTGCTTGCAGTGTGTTGTTGTTGGGTGCCATCAGTCTGTTACGACTCGTAGCGACCCTATGAACGACAACATGAAACACCACACGGTCCTACGCCATCCTCACAACTGCTCTCTGTTCGAGCCCAGAGCCCACCGTCGAAGCCACCGTGTCAGTCCATCTCGTCTAGGGCCTTCCTCTTTTTTCACAGCCCCTCTACCAAGCACGGCGGCCTTCTCCAGGAACGCATTTCTCCTGACAGCGTGTCCAAAGTATACAGGAAGAAGTCTTGCCATCTTGCCTCTAAGGGATACTCTGGCCGTACTTCTTCCAAGACGGGTCTGTCTGTCCTTGTGGCAGCCGCTGGTCCTTTCAATATGCGTTGTCAGCACAACAATGCCAACGCGTGGCTTCTCCTCCGGGATTCCTTATTCAATGTCCAACTTTCACGTGCATATGAGGTGATTGAAAACACCTTGGCTTGGGTCAGGGGCACCTTTGCCCTCAAAGAAATATCCTGGCTTTCCAACACTTTACCAAGGTCTGTGTAGCAGATTTACCCAATGCAATGCATCTTTTGATCTCTTGACTGTTGCTTCCAGGAGCATTAACTGTGGATCCAAGCAAGACAACATCCTTGACAACGCCCATCTCTTCTCCATTTATCATGATGTTATGTATTGGTCTAGTTGCGAGGATTTTGGTCTTTCCCATTGAGCTATAATTCATACTAGAGACTGCAAGCCTTGATCTTCATCCGCAAGTGCTTCAAGCTCTCATCACTTTCAGGAAGCAAGGTTGTGTCATCTGCATTGTTAATAACTGTGTTAGGCTGGGCTGTCTAGAGAAATACAGTCAATGACATGCATAGATGTATAAGAAAGAGCTTTATGTCAACAAGTAATTTTATATCAAGAAGGCATTCCGGCCCAGTATGACTTAAATCTGTAGGTCCAAAGCTTCCTGGGGCCCTCTTCAGACTCACAGAACTGCTGTCTGATGCTGGAGAGCGATGGAGTGGGATGCTGGAGCATCAGAGGACAGTGTGCGCAGTCTCTTAGATCCAAAATTGGTGGAAACATGGCAGGGTTGTGGACAGACCACATGGGGTGGCTCTCAGAGGCAAGCAGATTTCCAGTAAAGCAGGAAGGCAAAGAAGCAGAAAGAGTGTGTCCACTGTCTTTCACGCTCACACAAGAAGGCTTGCGACACTGAGGAAGTGGCATCAGGCTGCTGCCCAGTTGATAGATTGGGCCCTGCCCCTATTCTAACCCAGGAGTGTGTAGTTGACAGAATCCTTAACTGTCACAATGAGCCTTCCTCCAATTCTGATGCCCCATTATCTTCATATAATCCAGTATCTCTAAGGACTTGTGCCACATACAGATTAGATCAATATGTGAGAGAGACAATCCTGATGCACACCTTTGCTGATTTTAAACCACGCAGTAGTCCCTTGTTCTACACGAACAGTCTACCTCTTGATCTATTTACAAGTTCCAAAGGAGCATAACAAAGTATTCCTTAATTCCCATTCTTCTCAAGGCTATCTGTAGTTTGCTAAGATTCACACAGTTGAATGTCTTGGCATAGTCAATAAAATTCAAGTAGACATCTTTCTGGTATTCTCTATGTATAGCCAAGATCCTTCTGCATCAGGAATGCTATCCCTTGTTCATGTCCTCTTCTGAATCAGGCCGGAATCTCTGACAGCTTCTTAATCAATGTACCACTGCAACCATTGCTGAATAATCTTCAGCAAAATTTTATTTGCTTGATATCAATGATATTGCTCTATAGTTTGAGCATTCTGTTGGGTCACCTTTCTTTGGAATGAGTACAAATATGGACCTCTTCCAGTCAGTTGGCCAAGTAGCTCTCTTCCAAATTTCCTGGCATAGGTGAGTGAGTGCTTCCACTGCTTCATCAGCCTGTTGAAACATTTCAATTGGTATTTGATCACTTCCTGGAGCCTTGTTTTTGCTTTCAATGCTTTCAGTGCAGCTTAAATTTCCTCCTTCAGCACCACTGGGTCATGCTCATATGCTACCTCCTGAAATGGTGAAATGTCGACTAGTTCTTGTTAGTACAGTGACTATGTATTCTTTCCATCTTCTTTTGATATCTCCTGCATCATTCAACGTTTCATCCATAGAATCTTTCAATCTTGCAACTTGAGGCTTGAATTTATTTCTTCAGTTCTTTCAGTTGAAGACACGCAGTGTGTTCTTCCTTTGTGGGTCTCTAATTCGGGGTCTCTGCACATTTCATTATCATATTTTATTTTGTCTTCTCTAGATGCCCTGTGAAATTTTTTGATCAGCTCTTTGGCTTCATCATAGTAGGAGTAGGAGTCCTGCTGGTGTAGTGGTCACGAGTTGGGCTGCAACCTGCATGGTCGGCAGTTTGAAACCACTAGCAGCTCCGAGGAAGAAAGGCTGGACTTTCTACTCCCATAAACAGTCACAGGCTTGGAAACCCACAGGGGTCATGATGAGCTAGCACTGACTTGATGGCAGTGAGCTTGGTTTTTGGACTCTGAAATTAAGAGCACGTTTCAGAGTCCCTTCTGACTTCCACTTTGATCTTTTCTTTCCTGTCTCTTAAATGAC
>NW_022111357.1:29771283-29773781 GCF_000313985.2 Echinops telfairi
CAGCCACTATGAGGAGCCTGGCCCTGGCCTGTCTGCTCACCTCAGGGCCCCTGGCACTCAGAGCAGGGCCTGCCACACGTGGATTTGCAGAGCCACTTTGCTGAGTGAATGAACATATGAGTGGAGTAAACGGTTCCTGAGATGATTGGCTCACTTCTGAACTTTCCCCGAGGGCCCCCCCAGGGCTGTCTGTGTCCACTCCTGTCCCTGGGGCCTGGGTCATGGCAGGTCATCCTGGGACCTGAGTGAGCATCTCCCCGGCCTCCAGGGTCCCTTCTGTGACACCCACATACCACTTGGGCATTAAAGTGACCGGAAGTGACCTTCTTCTTGGCTTGGTCTGGGCCTGCCTTTTAGGGTGTGTACATCGATGGGCCAGGCCCCAGGCCAGCCAGGCATGAGAAGATAGATGCAGATGTCCCTGCTTGTCCTGGGCCTGGGGACCTCTCCCCAGTTCCACCCTCTCTACAGGGGGGCCTTTCTCACCCATTCCATTACCCCTCGGGCTACTTGATGTGACTATGATATGATCTCTTTTCATACGGGCCTACTCCATCTCAATCGGTGACATCTGCTGTGTCTTGTACCCACCCGTCCGTCAGTCTGGGGCAGGTCGGCTTGGGAGACCATGAAGCCAGCAGGCCAGAAGCAGAAGGCGTGTGCTTTCCGGGGACCATGCCAAAAATACTTTCCTATGACTCTGGCTGAGGGGCCCACAGGAGGACACCCGGGGCTTCTGTTCTGAGGGGCAGTTTTCTTTCCTACGAGGCAGAGCCTGCCTATTGCTAACTTGCTACAAACAGGAGACCCTTACAGAAAGTCACTCCACTGACTGACTTCAGCTTGGGAGGTAGGGATTATTATCACTCCTATTTAACAGATGAGGAAACGGATAGAAGAAGCTAGCCCTATAGCTAGTAAGTGGCTGTCAACAGAGGCATTGGCTCCCCCACCGTGCGGGGTGGTAGGGCAGGGAACCTCGCCTCCGTCATCAGGCTTGGGCTGGAGCGTTCTGCTCCTTGTACCTCCTTCTGCTGGGTCAGGTGATTCTCCAGGTCCTGAGCTCTCCTCTTTTCAGCCTCCCAGGCTTCCCTCGCTTTTCTTCTCTCGTGGGCCATGTTGCTCTCCAAAACCTGCAATTGATGTACGTATGGGTTGTGATAAGTGTTGTATGAGCCCCTAATAAAACTCTTAAAAAAAAAAAAAGAAGAAAGAAATTATTTTCAGAAAGAAAAAAACCTGCAAGCCAAGGACCAGTCCTGTGGGTTGCCTGCACCCTTAGGTGGGAAATCCTAAATCATGACGAGGAAGAGGATCACAGGTGGGGAGCCAGGAGCAGGGGCTCGGGGCAGCACTTCCTATGCAGGTCGGCATTAATGCTCACAGCAGCCCAACCGGAGGGGCCCCGTTTTATAGCCGTGGAAACGAAGAAATAGACTTTTTTTCCTCTTTTGGACAACTGCTTGTTACAAAATATATTCAGTCGTGTTAAGGCGTCCCCGAGGGGCGTGGTTAACGTGCTCGGCTGGAGTCATGTCAGAAGAAAGGCCTGGAATCTGCTTCTTTGAACAGACTGGCCTTTAGGAAGAAAACACCGAGGAGCGCGGTCCTCCTCAGACACACGTGGGGCGCGAGAGAAGGAGGGGGGTGAGCGGCCCACGTGGGTGCTGTCTGTGAGCAACAAGGTCAGCACTTGAGTCCTGGGAAGAACAACAGCCCACTGCCTACAGGCAGGGCCTTGGTCAGGAGCCAGTGAGCAGAGAGAGCCGGGCCACTTTACCACCCGCTGTGCCAGGCCACCTCTCAGCTCCACATGCTGGGCTTTCCCTTTATTGACAGAAATCGATTCTAATGCATCCGGTCTAGAAGATGGCAGCACACCGAACTGATATATGGCTTTCTAGAAAACTCAAAAACCAAGCTCACTGGCATCAGATTGACTCTGACTCTTAGCGGCCCAATAGGACAGAGTAGAGCTGGCTGCCCCTGTGGGTTTCAGAGACTGTAAAACTTATGGAGTAGAAAGCCTCATCTTTCTCCCTTGGAGCTGTGGGTGGAATTGAACTGCTGACCTTGGGGTTAGTAGCCCAAAGCGTAACCCACAATGCCACCAGGGCTCCTAACTGCAAACTCACTGGCACGGAAACTCTGCAGGAGTGGGTAGAACTGCCCCTTTGCGTTTCCAAGCCTTTAAGTCTTTACAGGAGTGGGTAGCCTTGTCCCCTTCCTGGGATGGCCATTTAGGGAAGACAAAGGACAGCGAGTGTTTGCTGCCCGTAATCAAGGAATTGGATCTGGGAAGTCACTTGCTGACAAGCTATTCTCCTACGTGGCTTAATGCAAATGGCCAAAGGGTATGCATGCACTGTGGGCCAGGCCCTTGTTCCTAGTGACTGCAAGAAAGGATGTCTGAGCTATCCAATGGGCTGTGTTTTTCACACTGCGTTGACTGTCAGTATTGGAGACATGGTACACGGCTTCCATTCTAACAAGTGGTT
>NW_022111357.1:29774000-29775741 GCF_000313985.2 Echinops telfairi
AACCTCCAGCCTTTCAGTTAACAGCTCAGCACGTTAATCATTTGCACGGCCCGGGGATTCCATAATATGACGGAAAGAATATAGATATTTGAACAAAAGTGGTTAAACGAAACACAGAAAGCAAAATCTAGAGCACCCTGCAGTTCCAAAGCCAGCCCTAAACAAAGCAGGAGAGTCAGGACTGGGGGGAGGTGAGGGTAAGGGAGGGGGAGAGTAATATTAACTTTGAATGCTTGAGGGACGTGTTAGGTGAGACATTTTCCTGTAAATCGTGAATGAGACGTCCAGGCCCTTGTAGGTCTTAAGGCTACCTTCCAGCCTCTGACCTCCTGCCAGAATCAGGACATCCCTGAACCACTCCCCACCGCTTCAGGAGCCACCAGGGCTGGCTGTTTTGCATGCCCCTGGGTCCTAGCCCCCTTAGCGGCTTTTCTCCGCAGCTCAGAAGCCCTTTGCTGGGCTGAGAAGAGTTGGAATCGACTCCAGGCCCGTTGTTTCCTGGCAGCAGAAGGGTTCATAAAGAAAAAGAGCTGATAACCACTTGAGGCGGGACATAGTCTTACAGCTGGAGTGACAGGGGCCGAGTCCCTGTGTAAAAGTGTAAACCAGAGGGAGGGTTGCCTACAGACCAGACGCTGACCTTCTCACAGACCTGAAGTGACCGGGTCACAGGCCCCCTCTGCAATCGAGCGGTCCTTAAATCTCTCTGCTGCTGTGCCCCGTGGCCCTGGCATCTCTAAATTCAAGGATCTCTCAGCTCCATGCTGGTGACCCCTCTGTGGCATTTGGCCCCGGTGACTCCCGGGCAGCCTCTCCTCTGGTCCCCATCCCTGGAGATGTAACTCAGGGCTAGCCTCAGGACAGTGTTTACAGAGGGCTGCAGAGCCTGGATAAACAAGGTGGGGAGCCCACCCATTCACCCTGGGGGTGAAGCGGGGCTCGTGAGAATACAAAACGCCTCCACCAAGGGAGAAGCAGTAGTGACAATGACAATAAAACCCCAAACCAAGCCTGCTGCCAGGGAGCTGATTCTAACTCACAGGGGCCTTGTCCACAAGCAGGTACCTGTCTCTGAACCTTGGAAAGGCAATGATTTAAACGGGAGTGGCTACATCCTGCAGGAGCCGGGAGGCCAACCAGAGGACAGGTGCTTTTCTAGGGAGAACGCTATCAGCTTAGGAGAAGAACTTTGGGCCAACGGGCAGGCGCGCCCCTGAACTGGATTGCCCCCCTCTGTGGGAACCCCTTGCTGGTAGAGCCAAAGGCTGTTGCCAGGGAATCCACACTGCCCAGAAGCCCCATGATTTGGTTGTCCCTTCTTCTTTCAGCTGCTGTCACCATGCCCAACTTGTCTCCCAAACTTTGTGGCTGGGTTTCACCCTGCTCGCCACTTTCTTCCCAACTTCTCTTCAAGGCTACACCCCCCAGGTCCTCTTGAGTCCCTCTGCTTCTGAAGGAGCCAGGTCCACCCAAGGATGAGCTCCTCTACCCTGTCCCCCCAACCCCCCTCCCCCCACCACTCTCCTTGGCCTGGAGCTTATTTCCAGGGGACTCCCACCCCAAGCTGGACATGGGCTCCAGCCGCCTCTCTCCTGGAGCCGCACACCTCATTCTGGCGGGCCGAGCGCATCTCCAGCTCTTGGAATTGCCTCTGCATGTCCTCCATTGCTCTCTTCGCTCGGGCTTTCTCTTGAGCAATGCTTTCCTCCAACATCTGAAAGGCAGCGAGCGGGTTGTTGAA
>NW_022111357.1:29782079-29785800 GCF_000313985.2 Echinops telfairi
GGTCACTCCACAACAGTCCTGGTGGGAGGCTGGGGTCCACAAGCCCTTGAGGACAAGACCTGGGGTCTGGAGGCTGACAGTGGGCAAGTGAAACATTAGGGAAGCCTCAGTTTCTCCAGCTGTACAATGGAGACAATAACCGCACTTTCCGAATTGAGTTGTTGTGAGGACCATGTGGTCGCTAAAGGTAATCTTCTTCTCCTTCTTCTTCTTCCTGTTACGTTTTATTAGTGAAGACAACAAACATATTTGATGGAAACATACCAAGAAGAAATAATCATAATAATTTCAGCCCTCATTTTTGCAACTGGTCACATGGCTGTGGCCGGTGTTTAGAACTACCCTGTTTCCCCCAAAGTAAGACATCCCCCGAAAATAAGACCTACTTACAGTTTTGCCTCTCGCTGAAATATAAGGCATCCCCCCGAAAATAAGACCTTCCCCAAAATAAGGCCCCCTGAAGCTACCGTAATTCGGGACTCTGGACCGTAGCAGCGGGTGCCGCCACGCAGCTCACTGTTGGCCGCAACACAGCCGAAGCAGATAGGAAGTGTGAGGTATCTTTTAATAAAACAATAGACAATAAATGTGTACCGTATTCTTCTCCGTGGAAAACAAGACATCCCCTGAAAATAAGACCTAGCACACCTTTGGGAGCAAAAATTAATATAAGACACTGTCTTATTTTCGGGGTGACAGGGAACCTCCATGTGCCATCCATTAAGTATTCCAGTTGCACTCAGCAAACACCTCAGCCAGGCCTGGTTCTTTGCCTAGGGCTAAACCCAGACTTGCATTCCTTCCGGGTCTGCACTATGAATGCTCATGCCAGAATTTGGCTGTTGTCTTCTGTTGACTTTTATCACAGGGCTTGGTTGTACTAAGATACATACTCAAGGGGTCTCCTGGATTCCTGATATAGTCTTCTTTTTCTTTATTATAAATTGCACTTAATAAATATACACATCAAATCATTTCATAGTTCAATCACATCCACAAGAGGGAACCTTCTTGGTTATAAATGGAAACCACTTAGCAATAGGGATAAGCTACCTCTTTTGTAATTTCCACTTTGCAGATGAAGAAATAGGCTGAGAGAATGAAGCAATTTGCCAAATCTACTGGTCAGTCACCTGAGCAGGGATTCAAACCCCGATCCATTTGACTCCACAGCCTGTGCTTGAAATCAGGGGTTGGCTCACTGTGACCAATGAACTGAATCCAGCTCACTGCTGGATTTTATCAATAAAGTTTTACTGGCACACCTCCATGCTCATTGCTTAAGTGTTGCCTCTGGCTGCTTTTGTGCTATGAAGGAAGAGTTGAGTAGCTGTAACAGAGACTGTCTAGGCCACAAAACTGAAAATTTTATTATCTGGCTGTTTGTGGAAAACACTGCTGAGTAACATCATTTGTGTTTGTACAAACAAGGTGTGGTTAACAATTCATAATAAATAATTATAAGGAAAAGAGATGCCATATTGGTAAAGGAACCTAGAATTCCATACAGTGCAGCAAAGTCTTCATACATATCAGAGCCTATAAGCTTCCGCAAGGGTCAGGGTGTGGGGAGCCCTGGGATACAAGGAAGAGTCACTTAAAATGAGGGAACCTGGCAGAGTTATTAACAGCCTGCGGTGATGTGCAGATGATACAACCGTGCTTGCTGAAAGTGAGAAGGACGTGCAGCCCTTGCTGATGAAGGTCAAGGAGCGCAGCCTTCAGTGTAGACGACAACTCATTGTAGAGAAGACCAAAGTCCGCACAACTGGGCCAACAGGTAACATCAGGGTAAGCAGAGAAAAGGGTGAAGTTGTCAAGGATTTCGTCTGGCTTGGAGCCACAGGTAACGCTCGTGGCAGCAGCAGTCAAGAGATCAAGAGATGCATTGCATTAGGTGAATCTGCTGCACAGACCTCTCTCGAGTATTGAAAGCAAGGACGTTACTTTGAGGAGTAAGGTACGCCTGACCCAAGTTACAGTATTTTCCATGGCTTCAGATGCACGTGAAGGTTGGACACTGAATAAAGAAGACGGAAGAAGAATCCACGCACGCTTTTGAATTACGGTGGTTGGAGAAGAAGCTTGAAAGTACCATGACTGCTGAAAGGACAGAGCAATCTGTCTTGGAAGAAGTATGGCCAGTGTGCTATTCAGAGGCAAGGAAGGCGAGACTTCATCTTACATACTTTGGACACTTGACCAGAAGAGACCAGTCCTTGGAGAAGGACCTCCTGTTTGGTCAAGTAGAGGGGCAGCGAAGGAGAGGAAGGTCCTCAGGTAGATGGACTGACGCAGGGGCTACAACCACGAGCTCAGGCATGGGCACAATTGGGAGGATGGCGCAGGGCGGGGCAGGGTTTGTTCTGTTGGGCTATGGGTTGGGATCCACTCGATGGCACCTGTGGCAGTTACATCCTGTCAACTTGATAAATCCGTGCAGGGGTGGAGTCCAGCCTGTCAATCGGGTCACAGCCTGAAGCTGTCTCCTGGTGGGCATGGCCTTCTCATGAGGATTCTGGGAAATTCCTCTCTTTCTCCCTGGAGGTGGGCCTCACACTTCCTCTTCGATTCACTTCCCTGCTGTTGAGACTCTCAGAGAACTGGAGGACCCAAGTGGGAGACACGCTGCCAGTGGTGAGATGCTTCCACTGCCACTGGATCCACAAGATTTCTCACCCACCAGCCTGTGATCTTCCTGAATTTGGCATCATTGCACATGCTGCATGAGTCTGAAGATGAATTTATGGACTGGTATTGGATTCATGAGCTAATATTGGGCTTAGGGACTTGATCTGAACTGGGCGGGGATGTTTCTTAATATACAATTATTCTTTGATATAAAGCTCTTTCTTTTACATGTATGAGTGTCCCTGGATTTGTTTCTCTAGTCAACCTGGACAAACACAGCATCTAACACCACCTGTCACTAAAGTCTGAGGAGGTGGTCATAGGTGAACCCCTAAAGTTAAGCTGTCTAAGGAACAGAGACCCTCAACAGGAGCAAGAACAAATAGGAGCACTCTCCATTCTCCTTGGGCATACACCTGACGTGGCTTCCCCCCTACACAAGGTGAATGAGGTTTGTTGTGTTTATAAGAGGGCCCTCGAGGGCCCAAGGGAGAAGTGGGAGTTGCATGGTGGAATCCTCACCTTCCATGAGGAGTCCCGGGTTCGATTCCCAGTCAATGCTGCATGCCTGGCCGCCACCCACCTGTCCGTGAAGTGAGGCTCTGATGTTAAGAGTCTTCAGCAGAGCTGCCTAACAAAACGGGCTGGGAAGGGATCCGCATACGATCATGCAGATGGTCAACAGCTCATCTTGTCACGTACGGGGCCTTGCTGTGAGCTGGGGCCGCCAGTTAGCAATGGCACATCATCTCTATCAGGGATGATGCTATAAACACCACATGCCGACTGAAGCCAAAATTTAAACAAATGAGATCAGACGGCTGGAACACTGCTGCCGCCTGGGAGAAGTTTCTCGCAGAGGACTAGAGGGAGGAGGAAGAGTGTTTGGTTCCAAGTGGGCTACTAGGTTCCTTTTGTTCCCTAGCCCCTCTCTAGCACTGGCTTTTTTGATACCTAATCTGGTCTTCAAGAGCCCTGGGCTGCTAATTGCAAGGTCGGCAGTTCAAAACTAGGAGCCGCTCCTTGGGAGAAAGATGGGCTTTCTACAGTCTTGGAAACTCACAGGGGCAGTTCTACTCTGCCTGGAGGG
>NW_022111357.1:29786082-29793074 GCF_000313985.2 Echinops telfairi
CTACCCTCAGGAACCCGTATTTATTTATTTATTGTCCCCTGTAAAAGTGTCTTGCTTGTTTGATTTTTTTGGTTTTTAATCCAGTCTTCAAAGTTCACACCCCGATCGATGCCTATGGTCCCAATGCTGGGATGCAGAGCATGCCTGGCCTGGGTCCAGTGGCTCTTCCTTCACAATTGTTTATTTGACAAAAGGCAGGAAGCAGAGAAGGAAGAAGGGAGAGAAAGTGGTCAAAGGGGGAGGGAGCATTTCTGGGCTCAGGAGAGACAAACTAGGGGACAGAAATAGGAGAGACGGAGGCTTGTGAGCATTTGTGGCAGTGAAGGCAGGGTCAACATGGTGGCAGTGGTAGGTCCAGTCCTCTGCAGGGCAGAAAGGAGGGGCTGGGGAAGACTTGGGAGTCCAGAGGGGCTGGGCTCCACTGTCTTCATGGGGGCAGCATGCAACTGGCCCTCCACGTCTGCACCCACAACAGTGATCAGTAGTAACCTTACGCTGGTGTTCCTGGACCCTTTACCAGTCCCCATACACGGGCTGCACCCTCACGCTAGGAAGACCACACCTCTGGGTGTAGGAGCCAGCACCAGTACAGCACAGGGGCTTACACATTGAGCTGCTCACCATAAGGTCAGCAGTTCAAATCTAGTCGACTGGCCGCTCTGAAGGAGAAAGATGAGTTTATCTGCTCCTGTAAAGATTTCAAGTTTTGGAAACCCCAAAGGGCAGCTCTACCTTGCTCTACAGCCTTCCAATGAGTGAGAATCGACCTGTTGGCCGTGGGAGTATGGGTGGACATTGTAAAAGTGCAAAGTCATCAACCACCAATCTATGATGATGGCAATCACTGTAAGTTCAATTCATGGCAGGTCCCTGAATAACAGAACAAGGAAATGCGAGTTGATAATGAGAAGTGGCTTATTACGTACAGATTCCTGGCCTCGGCCATAACTTCTGGTCCAAGGGGTCTGGGGTGGGGATATTACTCTGTAGTTGTTGTTTTTTTAAATCATTTTATTGGGGGCTTATACAACTCTCATCACAATCAATGCATATATCCATTCTATGTCAAGCACATTTGTACATTTGTTGCCCTCTTCATTCTCAAAACATTTGCTTTCTACTCGAGCCCTTGAATTCCTAATTTTCCCCCCTCTCTCCCCGTTCCCCCCTCCCTCATGAACCCTTGATAATTTATAAACTATTATTATTTTGTCATATCTTACACTGTCCGATGTCTCCTTTCACCCACTTCCCTGTTGTCCGTCCCCCAGGGAGGAGGTTATATATAGATCCTTGTGATCGGTTCCCCGTTTCCATCCCACCTTTCCTCTACCCTCTGGTATCGCCACTCTCACCATTGCTCCTGAGAGGTTCACCTCTCCTGGATCCCCTGTGTTTCCAGCTCCTATCTGTACCAGTGTACATCCTCTGGTCTAGCCAGATTTGTAAGGTAGAATTTGGGTCATGAGAGTGGGGGGTGGGGGGTAGTGGAAGAGGCATTTAGGAATTAGAGGAAAGTTGTAATTTCACTATTGCTACACTGCACCCTGAATGGCTTGTCCCCTCCCCGGCGCTATAGTTTTCACAAAGCGTCCAGGTGGTTCTTCTCCGGCACCTTTGGGAAACCCTCCCTCTACGACTGGGTTATGTTCCTTTTATAACACAGAAGGTTGCCAGGAATTGGAACTGATAACCTCATCATTGAAAATATGGTACCTTGGGAGTAGGGTACTGGAGAAACAAATCATAAAGTGGAGAGTAGATGCTTATTTGACCTCTCCCTCATGATAGTTTTTCTTCTTTGTCTAGCCAGAGGTCAGATAAGGCCACACTGTTTACTTGGTTGTTTGGGGGTGGGGAATAAGGGAAATATGAAAATAGAAAGCTTGTGAGCCCACTTGCTTTCAGCCATTAAAATTTGGTCTTTAGATGGGTTTAGGCCATGCCTGCAAAGAAAGCTTTGAAAATATATACCTCACCCAGTGCTTTGGAGTACTCAGGAACCAATGTTCTTTGTCAGAAGCTGGAAAAAGTCTGGAACCAGGAAGAAAACTCCTCTCTGGGACTGAATGTTAAAGGGCGCCTGTGAGCAGGCTGAAATGCTTGCTAGGTGACCACCTGGATCTACTTGTTGAGTGGAAGTGGGAGAAATGCAGCAATAAAGAGATGGGTTGAGTTTGGCCACTGACACCTGTGAATGTCTTTTACAGGAAAAAAAGGAGAAGATAAGAGCAGGTTGACTGGTCTGAAGTTCATGACCTAGCACGAGGGGGCTAGGCTTGCTGAGTATTGGTGAAAGCCCCTGGTTTAAGGGCAAGGCGACCAATGGGCTCCCTGAAGGGGCTGAGTGAGGCAGCCCACATTGAGTTGAATAGAACCCGATCAGATGGAGATTTTTGAGCCTGTGAGCTGGTGCATATTGTTGCTGACTTTATGGATGACCTGTCCGGATTTGACTTTGCTTATGGATGCAGATTTCACAAGGCTTCAACTGGAATGAAGACTCATGTCGAAAAATATGATTGTCTTCTCCGAGAACTGGGTTGATGTAAGTGGGGAGATAAAGGCATGAAGTGGTTGGCTTACAAACTTTCATAGGTGGGGGAACATATTCACAGGATTATAGGATTAAGGTGTAGGTGTTACTTAATTGCAATTGTGAAGCTAAAGAATTATGTACACATGCCAAGTTGTCAAGGGGTGGATTGAGGTAGTTAGTTTATTGTGCCAACGTGGCCGATAAACACATGTGGGGTTAATTGAAGGGCAGAGGGATAAATGGCTGGGTGAGCCTCACCTTTCTAGTTCTTGGGTCTCTTGCTTTGTGATGGTTGGACCAGGGTTCAGCTGCCTTAGCCAGTTCCCTGCTTTAGCTGGCAAGGCTCACTCCTGTAAGACATCCCTGAAGAGAAGCCACATGGACCTACCCTGATGCAGCCCTGGGTGCTGGAGCACCCACGTGGAGACCCCTGCCAGCGCTGAGATGCTTACACATTCATTGACCTGGCTTTCCTCCTGAGGTCGGCTTCATTGCATCTGTTTTGTGAGATGGAGGAGGACTTTGTGGATTGGTGTTGGACATATGGGTTAATGGGTTGATGTTGGACTTGTGGGCTTGGGCAGCACTGGGTTGGGATGTTTTCTTGATGCACACTTAACCTTTATATAAACTCTCTCTTATACATGAGTTTCTGTGGATTTGTTTCTTTACTCAGAATAGCACAGAGACAATTCCATCCGTACCAACGAGGTGCTTGTTTGAAATGCAGAATCTCAGACTCCGCTCCAGAGTCACCGAGTCAAAATCGGTGCATGTTCACAGGCATGCCAGTTGATTCATAAGTCAGCTTGATGTTTCAGAAAGGAGCTCTGGTGGAACTATGGGATATGCACTGGGCTAACCAGCACGTTGGTAGTTCAAACCCACCAGTGGCTCCAGAGGAGAAGGACAAGGTTCTCTGCTCTGGTAAAGCTTTACAGCCTTCAATAGGGCATCTCCTCACAGAAGGGTCACAAGGAAGGGATGAGTCAACCAGGGCGCAGTATAGCACTGATGAAACACAATATTCCTCTGGTTCTTTGAGACTTCCTCACCCCCCACTATCATGACCCCAGTCCTGCCTTCCAGTTCTGGCTAGACCTGAGCATGTACAGATAAGAGCTCTCATGACACACGGAAAGCAGGTCAGATAAACCCCTCAGGAACAGAAATGGGAGCAGCAATTCCAGGAGGGTAGGGGGAAGTTGGGGCAAGGGGGAAACAATCACAAGATCGATGTATAATCCCCCCCGCCCCCCAGGGGAATAAACAACAGAAACATGGGTGAAGGGAGACAGCGGCTGGTGTAAGATATGAAAACTATAATAATTTACAATTTATTAAGGGTTCACAAGGTGGGGGGTGGGCGGGAAGAAGAGCTGATACCAAGGACTCAAATAGAAAGTAAATGTTTAGAAAAGGATGATGGCAATAGATGTACAAATATGCTCGATATAAGTGTTGTACGGGAGGTTATAAGAGCCCTCAGTAAAATGATTAAAAATAAAAATGTATCGCCTTGGAAACCCTATATAGGGCCAATCTGAGTTGGGAGGGATAGGTTTGGGGGTTTCAAGCTTGAGATGCGCTGCTGTGATCATCTTTAATTGGTTTGGTTTCCGAAGGAAACGAATAAACCAAACACCTGCCATAAAGTTGATTGCGATGCATAGTGACCCTCCGTAGGGTTCCTGACGCTGAAAATCTTTATGGGAGCAGGTACCGTATACACTTGAGTATAAGCCGACGCACCTAATTTTACCACAAAAACTGCATTAAAAACGTGCTGAAAAACTCGGCTTATGCACAAGTATATATGGTAATCTCATCTTTCTCCCCAGAGGTGGCTTGAACCAGCAACCTCGAGGGTAGCAGTTCAGCTACAATCTGAGAGTTCCAGCAGGCCTTCTTGGGTTTCGAGAAAGGCAAGCAACAATTCTGGCCACTTGCGTTCCCTGCTGTGTATACAAGGAGGCTGGCAGTTCAGGCTCAGCAGCTGTGGAGGCTGTCCGCTCACGGACAGAGTGACAACCCCCCGAGGAGGGTGGCGATGTATCAGAAGGGACCCTGGCTATGGGTTTGGCTTTTTGGCTTGGTGGCACTGTGGGTCAGACATTGCACTGTTAACTGCAAGGTTGGCAGTTCAAACTGCCGCGTGGACTCTGACTCCTGGCGAGCCCACCAGCGCAGGACGGAACTGCTCCACTGGGTTTGCAGGGCTGCGACCTGTAGAGGCTGTCCTCAGGCCTGTCTGCCAAGATGGGGTTGGATCGCCAGCCCTTTTGGCTAGCTGTTGAGCGCTGAATCCTGTGCGCCGCTTTAGAAATTTCACTACTCTGGCCTTTCCACGTTGGATTCTGCCTTAATTTCAGAATCCCAGCTCCAACTTAATTCCTGAAAAACAGCCCAGGCTGTGTAAATTAATTTAGTCCCGTGGTGCCAAACAGGGAAGTGCTGGGATTTCTCCCCCTAAGGACGACGACCCTGCTTTCTCATAGAAAAAGAGCATTTCACAGGGTCCAGGAGGAAATCGCGGGGCTGGGACACCTTACCGCCTTCTCTGCCGTCAGCCGCTGGATCCTGGCTTTCAGCTTCTCCTCCTGCTCCAGCCTTTCCTGGCACAGCTGCTCCTTTTCCGCCAGGTGCTCCCGCAGCTTCTCCTGCAGCAGGCTCTGCTGCGTTTCCCGGAGGCTCTCACTCTTGACCTGCAACCAGGGAACCAGAGCTGACAGCGTCATATCTACACCTTCTCTTAGGAGGGCAAGGGTTCACACAAAGCTTTCTTCAAAACAGAGAAACCATGTTTAGCCTACGGACCGGCCGGCCGGACTGTTGTTGGGTGCCATGGTGACCCTGTGCCGTCCACACAATGCGGAAGGAGATAAGGACTCTCATTCTGGCTCTAGACCAGTGGTTCTCAACCTTCCTCATGCTGCGACCCTTTAATCCAGTCCCTCATGTGGTGGTGACCCCCAACCACAAAATTATTTCCTTGCTGTTTCATAACTATAATTTTGCTACTGTTATGAATCGTAATGTAAATGTATTTTCATTGTTACAAATTGAACATAATTAAAGCATAGTGATTAATCACAAATATATAGTAATTACATATTGTGAAATATTCATTTCTAATTACAAATATATGAAATTTTGTCTTGAAGCCTGGTGTGGCATGGGTAACAGTCTGAATATAACAGTAAACTACATTGCTACATTTTGGGACAATATGCGTAAAAAGTCAACATCTCCGTTCCTAAGACCATCGGAAATATGTGTTTTCCGATGGTCTTAGGCGACCCCTGTGAAAGGGCTGTTTGACCCCCAGGTTGGGAACCGCTGCCCCAGACCCAAACCCAGCTCTGGTTCTTTCTGGCTGCCTCTGTCTGGCAGTGAGCAAGGAGCACCAGGCCGGAGCTTTTGTCTCTGTCTTTCCCCCAGCTAGCTGCATGACACTGAAAAGGTCACCTGACCCCGCTGGACTTGGATGTCCATCAATATAAAAGGAGGGAATGCACTGGGTCAGGGGTTGGGCAATTATTGTCCTCCAGGCAGTTCCGGTCCACTGCCTGGTGGTCAGTGGCATCGTGGGCTGCACATCGAACTGATAAGTGCAGAGTCAGCAGTTCAAATCCACCAGCTGACCCTCGGGGGTGGGAGGGAGTAACTTCGACTCCTGGGAAGAGTCACCGTCTCGCACGCCCGCAGGGTCGTTCTGCGCTGTCCTGGAGGGCTGCCGTGCACGCAACCACTTGGGGCAGGGAGGCTTGGTGTTGTTTGGGTTGCTGTGCAATGATTGTGAGAGGAAGGGGAAGCTGGCTGTTTCCATAAAGGTCGTCAGACTCTGCAACCTGACAGGCGTTTGTACGAGGCAGGACTGACAGACTCAGTGTGGCCTGGGGTTGGGGTTATTATGGCAATAGTCACTGGAGGGCTATGACCCCTAAGAATTGTTTTGCCTTTCTGCCCCGTGTAGCCTCTGACCATTCTGCTGCCTGTCCTGCGATCGCTCTGCTCCGTCCACTGCATCTAATAAACTCAGCTGTGCCATCGGAGCCCTGGCGTCGGCGGCGTCTTGTGTTGAGCGGCTAACCGCAGGGTCAGCAGTTGGAAACTTCCAGCTGCTCCGCAGGAGACAGACGCAGCTTTCTCCTCCCGACAAGAGCTAGTCTCAGACATGCCCAGACACAGCGCTGGCCTCCCCTACGGGGTCTCCATGTGTCGGGATGGACTCCGTGGCCCTGAGTTTTGGTTTGGTATTCTGACAGAGGAAAATAAGCAGGTGACACTTCCCCGGCCCAGGCTGCGGGATTCCCTGCAAAAACTGGGAGTGGGGGCATCAGTCCACCTCTTGGAGGATGTGGACGGATGCGCCCACGAGGGAACAGCCATGCTCTAAATGCACCAGGGTTTCGCTCGCTGGGGTGTGGACTCCTACTATGCAGGGCGGCCC
>NW_022111357.1:29794528-29804113 GCF_000313985.2 Echinops telfairi
GGGGGACTCGCTTGCACAGTGGGAGACATGGAATGACGGCACAGGCAGCTGTAGGGGTGAAGGGTGTGTGGGTCTCAGAGGAGGAAGAGACCACCCATTGGGAGGGATCCAGGGTGGAGCTATGCATTGAGCTGTGTTCTC
The DNA here is from genome assembly GCF_000313985.2 of Echinops telfairi. Classification (NCBI taxonomy): domain Eukaryota; kingdom Metazoa; phylum Chordata; class Mammalia; order Afrosoricida; family Tenrecidae; genus Echinops; species Echinops telfairi. The sequence goes on from NW_022111357.1 coordinate 29,794,670, forward strand.
TTCTGCCCTCCAAAAATGTTGAAGTCCTTACCCCTGGTGCTTCGTGTAGAGACAAGGTCTCCTAGCGTGTGAGTAGTTAAGCTGACAGGGGGTCATACTGGAGGGGGGTGGGTCTTAATCCCACCTGGTGGTGTCCCATCAAAGAGAAGATGGCCACGTGGCACGGGGTGATGCCTGGGAGGCTTGGGCTTAACCAAGAGCTGGGAGCGACGAGAAAGGATCTCCCTCGGGAGCCTTCTGAGAGAACATGACCAATCAAGGCACCCTGAGTCTGGACCTGGAGCCTCCAGAGCAGTGTGAACGCTGGCTTGAGCTCACGAAGGCAGCCGCCCTGTGGTCCTTTGTGTCCGCAGTCCCAGGAAACGCAGACAGAGGCTTGCTGGTGGAGGAGACTCTGGGCGTGGGGATTCTGGGAAGGCAAGGGTCACAGAGGCCAAGGGCAGGGTGTTTTGGAATGGGGGATGTGGTAGGATGAATAACGACCCCTAAAGACTTTAGAGTCTGGTGTCTGAATTAGGGCAAAAGGGCCCTTTACCTCTGGGACTGAATTTGGAATCTCGCGGTGTGGAGATGATTATCCCAGATCACTGAGTGGGCCCAGTGTAATCCCAGAAGTTCTAGTGAGAGGAGGAGAGAGCAGGCGACTGGCCTAGAGACAGAGACGCGGGAAGCAGAGAGCGTTTTGGAGAAGCTTTGCTGCAGGTTTTGGAGATGGAGGAAGATGGAGTCCTTGGGTCAAGGACTGCAAGAAACGTAGCTCTTAACACTGGGAGGGAGGGGAGGGGGAAATAACCCCCCCCCCCCCGCCCCCAAACAACCCAGGCTGTCAAGTCGGTTCTAACTCACAGAGACGTCATAAGACACAGTGGAACTGCCCCGCAGGGTTTTCAAGGTAGGAATCGTCATGAAAGCAGACGGCAATATGTTTTTCCCACATACTGGTTGGAGGTTCGAACCAGAACTTCTTGAAGGTCTTACGTGTGGACAGGAGTAATGGTGTTGTGAGTTGTCGTCAAGTTGGTCCCAGCCCATAACAACCTGATGTACAACAGACCCAGCAGTGCCTGGTCACGCTCCACCATCGGCCTGTCGCTGTGGCGGTTACCCAACAGTGAAGGAGATAAAGATGCAGTGGGTTCCAGGGAGGAATATGATTTTCCAGATAGTAGAGCCTACGAGGCTAGGAAGGCTGTGGATGCCACAGATGATGGACCTTGTGCCCAAAGTCCCTGAGAAGGAGAGGGGAGACAGTACAGGGGAAGGGGGGCAGGACGGAAAGATGGGCAGAGAGAGTTGGGAAGGGAGTACAGAAGGCCACTTCCTGGGCCTGACATCACTGATGGCACAGCTTTCTAACAACTGTCATCAGCAAGCAGTGGGACCAAGGTTATTGTTGTGACCAGGAGCCCTGTTGGAGCTGTGTGGCTGTGGACTGCAAGTTCTGCAGGAGCTAGATGAGGCTGCCTGCTCCCATCAAGGTCTCCAGCCCTGGAAACTCCATACAAAGTCCCAAGGAGTCAGAATGGACACAATGCCAGTGGTCGGTATCAAGTACCAAGAACCTCCTTTACATCAGGGAGGGTCATTGGTGGTGTCGTGGTTATGAGCTGGGGTGCTAACTGCAAGGTCAGCAGTTTGAAACCACCAGCCACTCCGATGGAGAAAGATGGGACTTTCCACTCCTATAAAGAGTTCCAGTCTCAGAATTCCACAGGGATAGCTCTGCCTTATCTTATCTTATGGGATCACTCTGAGTCAGCATCAATTCAATGGCAGTGAGGTTTTGTTTTTTTGTTTTTTAATCAGGTACTAATGCCAGGAATTGAATATATATATATATATATATCTACTTAGGAAGTCTTAAGCAGGACAAAGACATGAAGATAAAGCATTTGGATGAAGGTAACAATAAGGCCATAATGGTGTTCCTAGTTTTAAAAATGTCCTTCTTCCATGACCTAGCAAGGAATGCATTTGCACTTTATAGGTGAAGCAGCCTGTGCTAATTACATAATCTACTGTCAACTTGATGAAGGGGTGGAGTCAAGCCTGTCAATCAGTTCATAGCCAATGATGCTTCTGTGTGGGAATGGCCTTCTCCTGAGGATTCTGGGAACTCCTATGTTCCTCCCTGGAGGTGGGACACATACTTTCTCTGCTTTATATTCCTGCTGACAAGCCACATGGAGCTACACTGATGGAGCCAGAGCCCTGGAGCTGGAGGAGCCATGTGGAGACCCACATCAGCACTGTGATACTTCTACCGCCACTGGATCCACAAGACTTTCCACCCACTGGCCTGTGATCTTCCTGCATTCAGTATCATTGCATGTGTCCTGTGAATCTGAAGAGGAATTTACAAACTGGTATCGGACCTATGGGCTAATATCAGACTTATGGACTTGATCTGGACTGGGCTGGGATGTTTTCATAATATGCAATTACTCTTTATATACTGCTCTTTCTTGTACACATGAGTGGTTATGAATGTGTTTCTCTAGTCAACTTGAAAACAGGAGCCCTGGGGTATAGTGGGTGATGGGTTGCATTGCTAAGCCCAAGTCAGTTCAAACCTACCAGCCATGATGAGGCAGAAGGATGAGGACTGACCTTGAGCTCTAGGACCACCATGACTCGGAGTGCACCCGATGGCGGGGACTCTGGAACCACAACAACTGTCAGCAGGGATGGGTGTGAGACTTCGGTCCGCTGCAGCCTGCGACAGCCGCAGAATCAGGTCACGGGGGCTCCAAAGGGCAGAGGAAGAGGAAGCCAAGGGTGCTGGCTGGCGAGCTGGGTGTCTGAGTATGTTTCTAGCTCAGGTGACCGACTATAACATAACTGGGTTTCATTATGAATCCATCTCTTTCTTCCATCTCTGGTTACCAAGGTACACGGGCATGTTACAAAAATCCAAACCCAGGGGTGGGGAGGGATGGGGAATCCTAAAGTGTCAAGTGCTCTTGGTGCCCTTTCTGAACAACTAGATCAGAGTAACATTCCTGCCCGACCCCAAGCTCTTAACAGCCACATGTCTCCCATCCGCATTTCTTTGCTGCTTTTAAAAAATGAATGGAAGCACATGCTACATATTATATGACTGCATGACAATGTGCGTTTCTTCTCCTTCATGTAAAGATACTGTATATATTGGGCCGGCTCTGTGCAACACAACCTTGCAGAAATAGACACAAACAACTAGCTAGCCGAGAGGAACGTCAAAAGTCCTTTGTTTGCCTTAGCTACAGTTGTCCAAGAAGCCTGAGAAGGTAGGCGGGAGGGAGTATGGAGCTTCCTCCGTGGACACCACTGTAAGTTTCTTAACCCCCAGCTGGACCACATAGCACACCCTTCAACCGAGAGAGGCTCAGGGCCCACCCACATGTGAGCTCTGCAGAACCTCACGTTCTCTCTGAAGCCTCCTGATGTCACCGACACATTTGTTTTTGTTGTTCGCTTCCATTGATGCAGCGTGCTCGGTGACCCCCACATCGCACAGTGCATGCTGTGATGCAAAAGATTTTCATTGTCTGATTTTTGAAATTTTTATTGAATGTTTTGGTTTGAAGACCATTCATGATAGGGAAGATAGGAGCGATTGGTCCTGTGTCCTTTCAGGTTTTTAAATGTTCACTGATTAACTTTTTCGTGTGAATGAGGCGAAGGGTTCTGTCCTGTCCTTTGGTTACTCCATCTGCCCCAAGGTGGACCTATAGCTGCTCTTCCTCACGCTTCTGATCCAGAACTTGGCCTCCAAAGATGTGTTGTTGTTGTTGTTGTCGTCCTTGGAGGCATTTTGGCCAAGACTCAGTGTTTTCTGGATTTCTAATTTTTGTATGTTATATATATATATATTTACAGATGTATGCGTTTTTGTATTTATAAGCAATGATGTGCCTTTTTCAAGATAGACTGAAGTTATCATGACAGGCCATCTCTTCTGGTGACGGCTGGTGAATCCCCACCCTCGTTTGCTATCTTTCGATCTCCTCTTGCTAGACACCAGGTGAACAGGTTCTGATTCATAAGGATCCTTTCCTCTTAGCTGAGATCAAGGATGAGTAGCTCATGAGAAACTCATTAGAGACATCCTGTTCTCAGCTACCTATCCCCTGGCACTGTCCCTGGCCAGAGACCACAAAATACCTTTCCTCTGGACGGACTGAAGTCTGTTCCAAACCGAGAGGTTGGTGTCTTATTCCCAGCACACGCCTCGTCCGGTCTAAGGCAGAGCCCCTCCCGTCCCGTCCCCTCCCCGCCCCTCCCCAGCCTCCCTCACGTCCATCGCACCGCACTGTTCTTCCTGCTTGGCGAGAAGCCAGTCTTGTTGGCTGATTTTTTGAAAGCACATCTCCAGGCCTTTCTTCCTAGTTGGTCTCAGTATAGAAGCTCCATTGAACCACGTGGGGCAGATGCCGAGGCTCGGGCGTGAGGTTAAACGAGCGGTTTGGCCATGAGACGCAGGCCTCCTGCCTGGAAGTTGAGAATTCTGTCTCGGAACCACCTCGGCCGGCCTCCTCATCTAACAAGACGGCCTGTAGTTTCCCTTTCTCTTGATTTGGGCCTGATTATTTCTGGATTTACAGACTGAAAGAGAAAATGCCTTTTAGCATCTACTCCCCCTCTTGCTGCGGGGCTGAGGGATGGGCTCTACTCTTTAACCTTCCTGTCCCTGCCCTCCATCCTCCCTCTCTGGGCTTCTTAGAACCAAGCATTGGGAACACAGACATAGTCACTCCGGCAGTCCACAGCTGCGTGCGGTCCAGCCCACGCAGGTCCAAGCAGAACTGTGCTCCGGGGGGCTTTCAAAGACTGTGATCTTCCGGAAGCAGAGAGCCAGACCTTTCTTCAGAGGGACCTCTGGGTGGGCACAAGCCTCAGGCTTTCCGTTAACAGTCCAGCATCCCATGAACTGTGTGTGCTACTCAGGGGCCACCGGAGAACGTTATTCCCAAAGGACATCCATTGCCACCTGGGGCACCAAAAGAGGAGAGACCGTATTGTGGGAACATCCTTGTTCTTGACCTCATTCTCACATCTCCACAGCGCATGCACAGGAGGGATTCTGCAGACACCCCCCACTCCCTACCCCGACGCCCGGCTTCATGTGATTCACGTCTCATGAGTCTACACAGCCAGGAGACCTAGAGGGTGGGCCTGATCCATGCTGCCCGATGCCAGGCTTTCTCAAGCTTCCTGGACTTGCTGACCAGAAAGCTTAGGGGTCTTTATGGAAACAGATGGCTAGCTCTGCAGACATAGCGGGTCATGAGAGCCAGGAGGGCAGGGGCAGTGTGTGCATAACTCCGCTCCAGTATTATCAGGACAGGGGGTGGGGCCTGTCTGCTTTTCCGTTCACATACTGATGGAGATCCAAGAGAGAACTGGGACCCATGGTCCACCTACGTAATTTCCTGGGAGCTGGGACACCCTGCCATGGTTCCACCAGCAACAGCCCTGGGTGACGGGGAGCTCATCCGGGGTGTGCCCTCTTCCTCCCTAGGCCTGCCCCCGCCCCCACCCCCCTACCCACTGCTTTCTTTGCTGCACTACAATGAGGGCAGACCCCTGTGCCACAAATAGTCCATCTTGCTTTTCATTTGTAGAGCCACCTGCACCACCCTTTGGACCGCGTGGGGACATCTGGTTGGGGGCGCTGAAGCAGCAGAGTTGAAGATCACTCCTCTGGGCGCCTTCATTGCCGCAGAAGGTCCAGTCCATGTGCCGCCCTGGAGGGCGCCAATCGTCTGATTGCTGGGCGCCTCGAGACTCTGAGCCTGTTCCTCTTCCCCCTCAATCATTTCTTCCCAAGGGAGGGCCCGCACATTCAGCCAACGGCTATGAGTGAAGTGCCTGCTGTATCAGAGCTCAAACCCTGAGCACTCCTGGTGGCAGGAGGCTGCAGAGGGCAGGGACAGCCCCCCATCCATTTGCAGGGCCCCTTGGGGATGAAGCCCCCTCCTCTGGATGAGGCGTTTGTGTCTTTGTCTCTGTTAGGACTGTCTACGGACTCTCCATCCATTCCATTGGAGATGGAGGTCACTTTTGGGTCCGAAAGTAACACTGCTCACAACTGGACCGATAAGCAATGTCCTGATAGATCGAGAGATCGTTGAAGCTGCCAAGGACCAGGTCTTCAGGACTAGGTTTTACTCGGGTCCAGGGCCCACGCCCACTCCACGCCGCCGTCAAGAATCAAACAATGTACCGCACGCAGCAAGTCTGCTGTCAAAGCACTCTTTATGGCAGTAACAAGCAAAGGTGCCACTTTGAGGGCGAAGGTGTGCCAGACCCAGGCCTAGTATTTTCAGTCACCTCACACACCTGAGAGCCGGACGCCGAATGCGAGGGACCGAGCAGCTGGGATGCATTTGAATTCCAGTGTCGGCTAAGCAGGCGGATTGCCAGAAGAAAGAACTCATTCGACTTGGAGAGCGGCAGGCTCGCATCTCACGTAGTGGGCCACGTTCTCAGGAGGACATCATGTTTGGTGAGGCGGAGGGTCTGAGATGTCCTGCCAGGAGATGGACTGACCCAGAGGCTGCAAGCATGGGCAGCAACACTGGCGAGGACCGGGCAGGGCTTCGCCTCCTGGCGCGGGGGTCCCTGTGCGTTGGTCCGACGTGATGGAGTCTGACAACAGCGTGTGGCGCGTGTGCTTCGAGGTGCCGAGGATCCGCCACGATCTCCAGACGAGGCGTCCGCATGACAGCTGGTCCTTGGCACGGGATTGGGGATGCCTCGCAGGCACTGCACGCTCACCGCCCCCCTCCAACTGGGTCCTCACGCAGCGTACCCAGTGGAGAGGAGGAGCCACAGCTGTCCTCTGACACTAGCCAGACACGGAGAAGGTGCAGGACACTTCCTCGGTCCCTGACCGCCAGGCGCAATTCTCTTAGAGGTCTGTTGATTCTCCTCTTAAACATCCCAAGAATCTTGATGCTTAAGGGCCACTCCCAACGCTGCTCTTCCCACTAGGAGGGCGGGGCTAGCACACGATTTGATTACGGGAAGTTTCAAACCTACAGCAAAGTTGGGACAATTTTATAGCAGCCCAGTACATGCATGGCCTAGATTCTTACCTGCTTCCACCCCTTTCTTCCTCGGCCCCCCGCGGTGCCTGCTGCCCGACAGGCAGCAATGGGTCTCCACAGAAGGAAAGCAGAGCCCCTCCTCACCATAAGGCCTATCTCCTTTACCAAGCATGAAGTCCTTCTCCAGGGACAACCCAACATGTCCAAATAGATGAGATGAAGTCTCACCATCCTTGCCCCTCAGGAACATTCTGGCTACACAGCACTTCTTCCAGGAGAGATCTGTTTGTTCTTTTGTAAGTCCATGGGACTTCCGATGTTCTTCTCCAACGCCATTGAGTCTTCTCTGGCTCTCCTTCAGTGTCCACCTCTATGTGAGGTGACTGAAAGTGCCAAGGCTTCGGCCAGGTGCACCTTGCTTTTCAACACTGTAAAGAGGTCTTGTGCAGCAGATGTACCCGGTGCACATGTGTCTCTTATCCTCTTGACTGCTGCTTCCATGAGCATTGATTGAAAATCCGTGACAACTTCCATCCGTTCTCCGTTGATCAGGATGTTGCCTGCTGGTCCGGTTGTGAGGATTTGGTCTTCCTTACACTGAGTTGTGAAGACTGCCGCCCTTGGTCTTTATCAGCAAGGGCTTCAGGCCCTCCTCACTTTCAGCAAGGTTGGGTCGTCTCGTACCCCAAGCTGTTAATAAGCCTTCCTCCAGTCCTGGTGCTTCATCCTCCTTCCTGTGAGCCGGATTCTGTGAGGATTTGCTCAGCGTACAGATTGGCTAAGTATGGTGAGAAGATACAACCCCGACGCACCCCTTTCATGATTTTATACCATGGGCCGTGACAGACAGTGATGTTGACGGGTGCCCTGGTGGTGATGTGGGCTACTCCTGGAGCTGGTGACAAGGCCAGTAGTTTGAACCCACCAGCTGCTCCGAGGGACAAAGAGGAGGCTGTCTATTCTCGTAAAAATGCACAGTCGTGGAACCGTCGCAGGGACAGTCCCACTCTGCCCCAGCAGGTCACTGCAAGGCCGCACGGACTCAGGTGGCCGGGAGCTTTTCTGTTGTGTTTTGTTTTTTAATGTAGAGCATGTGTGTTCATGTGCTTCAATCCTCACCACAAACCAGGAAGGTGGGCATGCCTATTAACCTCCTTTCACAGGGAAGGAAACTGAGGCACGGGAGGCTAAGTAACTTGCCCCAAATCCTGTGGCTATTTCTGTGGGAGAACGTCTTCAGTGTTACACCCCAAATAGTAAAGAAGCGAATGCTAAGAGGTGGGGTCTGCTAATGTTTTGATTTAATTTTCCTTTGGCCTTGGTCCCGTCTCGTTCTGCTACCCTGATCACAAAGGGAAATCACTTCTGCACTGGAGAAAGGAAAAAGATTGGACTTCGGCCACCTACCAAAGGAGCCTTTCTCCACAGGTGTCCCCTCCTGACAAGATTCCACACCTCACCCGAAGGTCTGGCAACTCTATGCGGGAGGGAAGCCCAGTCACCTTTGTCGGAGCTGGGGAGCTGGACCCCGACGTCCCCTAGGAGCTGCTCTGTCTCCTCCAGCCAGGACAGCGAGAGGCCCAGGATGTCCAGTGCCACCTTCTGGAGCCCCGAGACCGGTGGGCTCACCTGCAGGCTCTGAAGAAGCTCCACCTCCTTCTTGAGGTCATGGCTGCAGCCGGGCTTCTTTAAGCAAGCCTGCAACGAGGTGAGATCATGAGGGCCCTGGCCGGGGGGAGGCCAGAAATAGCACTGACGTAAGGAGCAGGGAACAAGACTCCCCCCTGCTCCAGGGCCACCCCCCTTTCCCATGAGCTTCTGACTCACCCCCCACCCTTCTCTGCACACGCTCCTCTGGGCTCTGAGGGCCACAGGGACCCCGCTTTGAGGTTTGCCATCTATGATTCAAAACAGAACACCCACCACCATCGGACCAGAACGGCATCGGGCTGCTTCTATTCATCAGTTCCTGCAGACACCGCCGCACAAGCCTCCCTGATTAGAACGTGCTGATGAGCCCGCATCGGCACCGACTCCTCAAATAGCCACTGCTGATTTCCACAGAATGCAGAAGCCGCTGCCTGCTTAGATAAGCAGCTACCCAGTGCGGGGAGGACACAGGAAGGGGGCCCTCCGGTCCTTCCTTCTCTGCATCCCAAGGCCACTGGGATGGAAACAACTTTCCTATTGCTGGAGCCCAAGAACACAAGTAAAGATCACACATGTTGTGTTGATTCCTCTGGAAATTACAGGGGCCGGTTTCCTTTTGCTGGGGCTCGGGGCCTCCCAAAGTAAGTGTCTGAGGGCACTCAGGGCCACACGGAGCGCACTCAGGAGCTGTGTCGTGAAAGCCTCTGTCCTCTCCTTACACACGTTTCTCCCACCAGAGAAGAGTGGATAAAACCGGAGA
>NW_022111357.1:29804601-29807146 GCF_000313985.2 Echinops telfairi
GTTTCAATTCTGAACCTGGCTAACGGTGATGGGTTTTCTCACCAAAGGACACAGGACGATGTTTCAAGAAGACGTTCTTAGAAAACAGAAAATGGCCTTGGTGAGAAAAGGCCCGGAGAGTCGTGCTGAGGGACTGTCCGCCCCCTCGAGGCAGGCCTCATGCTCTGAGAGGCAAGGCCTGTCCTGCCAGAGTGCCCTTGGGGAACCTTCCCCAGCCACCCTACAGCCCTGCGCCTGCTCCTGCAGACTTCAGGCAAACATTTCAGAGGAACACGGCTCGAGCCCCTCCAGGACTCCCAAACTGCCGTGGTGACCGCGGCCTGCTCCAGGGGCAGGGAGGCATGGAAAGGCCGCCTCCACACGGGATGGACCTACAGGGAGGGGACGTGGAGGAACAGCAGCTTTTGATACTCTTGTTTCATAAAGGGGCCTAAGGTTTCCTAGCAATGCTTTCTGACTTACCCCCACCCCCGTGTGTGTGTGTACGTATGTATGTCCTGACCCCCCCCTCACCCCCCAATTGCCTCTGAACCAATACTGGCTCTGCCTGCTGTGACAAGGACATGAGTGAGATCTGTCAGAGCCGGAATCTGACGAGCTGTCTTGCTTTTCCAGTTCTCACAAGTTCGCTGCCTGGAACAGGGGACCTGTCTACCAATGCCTGGCGCTCTGTTAGCGGGGAAGCCTGGCACTGCCCAACCCTGGCAGCTTCCCACCGTGCCCGGGTCCTGGCTTGCTCAGATCTCACAATCCTGGCTACTGGTGCGAACTGTCAGACACTCAGCTACTGAATTGAAAGGCTGGTGGTTTGAATCTGCCCGAATGCCTGTGGGTCTCTCTCTGCGAGGGCCACCATCACTGACCACCCTAGGTAGCCCGGTTCCAGTCTGCACAGAGGGGTCACCTCAGTGGTAACTGGTTTGGTTCTAAACCGGTCAAGTCAGTCCACCCTACCCCACCCCTGAACGAGAAGCACTGAGGCCGAGGGCGGGGGCATCTGTGTGGAACTCAGGAGGGGCCACCTGGCAGCTGTTCAGGGACGTCCCCAGCTTCTCGATGCTCTCTGTCAGCTCCTCCTGCTTCGAGTCGCTCAGCTGCGTCCCCTTGTGCAGCATCCTTTTTTTCTGCTGGACGGTGACGCTCTCCTCACTGACCTGGGTGATCTTCTCAATTAGCTGGTGAGCAGAAGGGGGAGGGGGATGAAGCCACACGACCGTGGGAGGAAGGGATGGCCACCTCCACTTGCGCCCCCATCTCAGCAGACCCCCGCCTCACCAGCTGGCACACGTGGTGGGGAAGGCTGAGAAGGAGGGTGCCGGCCCCCCGTCCAGGAGGCATGTCCTGGGTCAGAGACTAGGGCTAAGAATCCCAGGTCCCTGGGGTGTCGTGTGTGTGTGTCCCAGGCTCAGCAGGCCAGTGGCAGTCGTCCCTAACACCGAGTCTGTCCGTCACACAAGGTCGGGTTTGCCTTCTCTGTGTGTCGGTGAGAAGGACCTCTGAAAGGGTCACACTCAGGCCCGTCCTCACCGCCCTCCTTCCTCCAGAGAAGGACTGTGGCCCACACGCCCGTGCGGGGAGACAGCCTCTTTTCTCACTGTTAGTGAAGGCTAAATGTGGGTGTCCGGCGACCAGAAAGAGAACTGGGTGGTTTCGTTTGATTTTTCACGGAAACATTTCAAGGGAGTTTAACTGGCTTTTGCTGTAAAAGCCAGGAAATCCCATGAAAGCAAAACAACTCTTCATGGTGTAGCAACAGTGTGAAAAGCTGTGTGTCACCACCCAAACACAAGCATATGCTCCCTGGGTCTGGAGTCCCAGCGCCCCGAGGGAGGGCACGAAGAGCCTCATGGCGGGGAAGCTGACGCACCTGCTGGTCGGTGATGAGCTTGTCCTGGAATGGCTTGGCTCGTCCGTAGGTGGCCTTGATCACTTGGTTTCTGAAATTCTCCAGCTGCAGACAAAGGGGAGGTGACAAGGTCAGGGTGGCTGTTGGAACCAACAAGCCTGGGCACCTCATTTCCAACACGAGTATGTGTATGCGTGCGGTGGGGGGGTCTGGGAAGAAAAATCAGAAGGGTCTGCCTGCTTTTAATGGTTACCACATGCTACGAACATCTCTCCCTGGAAGTGGTGGTACCCACAGAAGGATGAGAACAGCAGGTCTTAATGACTTGCAGACCGGCCTATCTAACCCAACAGACACATGTGGTCAGAACACACACACATGTCTCAAGTCCCCAGAAGAGGCGCTTGCTGTCACTGAGCCAATGGGAAGCCTGTGGCTGGGAGCACTTTTCCATAATTGCGTGGGTGGCACCAGACTGTGAAATAAATACTGAGGCTGTCAGTCTAAGTAAACGGTGTATACAGCGAGGGTGTCCACGAGGGGAGAAGACTGCTCCCCCTTCTGCCATCCTGCTCCGGGACAGTAAGTGGGATAAAGACTGTAACCCTAGAGCCCGGAACAGCACCTGGCACAAAGGCGGCACTTGGACCCTACAGCCTGGAACAGGGCCTGGCACAGAGGAGGCGCTCAGATCCTACA
>NW_022111357.1:29809124-29819517 GCF_000313985.2 Echinops telfairi
GCCTGGCACAGAGGAGGCGCTCAGATCCTACAGCCTGGAACAGGGCCTGGCACAGAGGAGGCGCTCAGATCCTACAGCCTGGAATAGCATCTGGCACAGAGGAGGGGCTCAGATCCTACAGCCTGGAACAGGGCCTGGCACAGAGGAGGCGCTCAGATCCTACAGCCTGGAACAGGGCCTGGCACAGAGGAGGTGCTCAGATCCTACAGCCTGGAACAGAGCCTGAAACAGAGGAGGCACTCAGATCCTACAGCCTGGAACAGCAGAGGCGCTTGGTATGTATTCATTGACTACTTGTCTCTAGAAACACGGGTTCAAAGGCAGCGTCACTGAACTCAATTCAGCTAGCGTTCATCGAGTGCCTCCTGGGTGCTGGTGTTTCCACACGAAGGTTGTTGGAAGAACACAGCAGTGTGAATTCAGGGCTTAGGAAACCCCAAGACCGAAGGGTCCAGGCTTCCATCCAGAAGGCAGAGACGGAGCAGCCTTTCTCTCTCTGGGAATTTCCCAGCATGGTGACCTTGGACCTTGGGTGTGAAGTTGACTGATAAAATGTGTTCATTAAAGCAATTGACTGACACAAAGCCCTGAAGGAGAGTAAAGGTCAGGGAGCCCCATGACCCTGGGCCTGCTGCACACCAGGGAGCTTGGCAAACCAGGCCAGTGGCACACTGGTCTCTTCAGGCCCTCTCCTCGGCCAGCCTGGGATGATTAGAGGCACGCCACCCTGAGGTCACCCTCCGGTGTCAGTGTCAGCGGGGAGGTACTAGCTCACCCCAGGAAGAGGCTTCATAGAGGGGACCCAGTGAGTGTGGCCCCATTACCACCCCGCAGGGATGACTGGTAGGGGTGGGGTGGTGCACGGGATGACTCGCCCAGCTCTCTCGGGAGGGTGAGCTCAGTTCTGGAGTCCCTGGCTGGGGAGAGGCAGATCCTAGACAAGGGACAGGGCCTGGGAGACAAGGCAGGTGACACAGCAAGGGCTCATCTGCCTTCTCTTGAGTCTATACCTAGGGCAACCATCCCAGTGTCTCCCAGAATCCTCTTGGATGGCCTTGGCCCAGAGTGATGTCTCTTGGGGATGGCGAGGCTCAGGTGTGTGCGAGGGAAGGAGGACATTTAGGAAAGGTGAGGGGCAGGCCAGGGCACCTGCAGGACAGATGGCCCCAGGCAGAGTGGCAGTAAAAGTCTGTCGATGGGGCTCTGACATGCACAACAGTGAAAGTTGTCCTTGAACCTGCAGGTGCCTCTGACCATCAGTACAGTAAGACAAAGCCAGGTGATGGTCCATGACCCCTCAGAGCCAGGCCAACCTGCCCAGGCTGAGGATTGGACAAGACTGAGGGGAAGGGGTCACGGAGTGGGCTGGGCACATTGGAGGGGACCCTTTCAGGGTGGTGGTTTGTAACCTTTGTGAGGGACTCACAGACCCTTCCAAGAATCCAATGAGTGATATAGAGGATCCACATTCCCGGGAGAAAGCGTACACACACATACAAGTACACACACATACAAGCACGTCCTTCCATGGACGCCCCCCACCCCAACCCAAGCCATACTGCTAGGCGAGGGCCCTGGTAGAGGAGCCCCGCAAGAGGGGCTGCCCTTAGGGGGCCCTGTGCTCGCAACCTCCTTTCCACATTAGCCTTGGGGCAAAGGCATCCTGGCCCGCCTGCTCCTCCTGGCAGTGGCTGTGTAATGGGAAGGTCCCCTGGGCCATAGCACCCCAGGGGAAAAGGTGCTGCTGAGGAAGCAGGTTGGTGCCTGCTCAGCCCCCTGCCTGGGAATGTCTCCACCTAGCACAGCCTGGCACGGCCTGGGGCTTTCCTTTATTTTTACAAAGGGGCCCGGGGAAAGTTTGTGGTGAGTGTCAGCCTTGGAAATGTGAGGGAGAAAGGACTGGAAAGGTCAGTGGGGTCGGGGCTATGGGCGACATCTCTCCCCAGAGGGAAGGGCAAGGCCGGCCCATTGGGGCAGGCATGGAGCCAGGCCTGGCTGCTCTGTTCGGGCCTTAGGCCAGTCGAAACCATCAGGTGGGAAGCTTCCTGCTAGGAAAGCCCCATTTGGTGAGCCCCGCTGGGATGCAGAGGCCATAAGGAGCCTCAGAGCGTGAGACCAACGGGGAATGGAGCCTCTCCTGTCACAGGCTGGCTGCCCCCTCAGCCGCCCCCACCGGCCACCTGGATGCAGAAAACCTTGGGGAACGTGGGCCCCTGAGGGGGCTCTGCAGCATGCCTACCTGACCTACTGCCCTTTCCAAATTGACTTTAATGAGGTTCTCTCTGTTCCCCATTTCTTGCAGATGAAGCAATTTCCTCCTGGAGTCCTCCTGCAGCTTCTCTTCAACCTGGAATGATGGTGAAAGGGGCACTGGCTGCTAATGCACTGCTAATGCACTGTGGGGGTGGGAGGCATGCCTAGGGGGCTAAGGGACCCAGGGGAGGCCAGTGGATTTGGGCAGCTGCAGCCCACATGCTAGGGCCACTCACGGGCGTGCCTGGGCTGGAGGTAGGCTCCCAAGGAGCCCTCTCCTGGCAATGGGCCTAGCTCTCCACCTGAGCTCTGCCATGGCTTGTCCTATGCCAGGTTCCTAGCAAGCCACGTGTCCTTGGGAAACTGCACGGCCCCGGGGTCCAGTGTCTTTTTATCTATCAAATGGGTATGACAACAGTAGTGCCCATCTCACAGTGGCTTCTCTCTTCCACGGGTGAGAGTGTCCAGGGCTCAGTCGGGGTTCTCTACGGCATGAGGTGTTGCTGCGACTGGTGTGGACAGGAATGCCTCTCAGGTAGCATCTAATACCGTAAGTACCTCTCCCAGCACTAGCTGGAAGTGGGTCCTTGGGAAATGCTACTAGGATATTATCACATTCACCAGTGGACTCACCTCTCATTAGGCAGCAGCTATGAAAGAACTGCAGCCCGTGAAGCAGTGTTTAAACCCTCTCTGCCTAGACGCTTGCCTGGGTAGCAGGCAGCCCACCAAGAGCGTGGGAGTGTTGATGCTGCCCTCTGCTGGTCACTGCCGGCCCTGCAGCGTTTACGGGTGTGCTCTGGGCCGGAACCTTTGTTGGCTTCATGTTCGATGGAGAAACATTGTTTGAGCGTCTACAGAGCCCAGAGCAATAACACTTTGGGGAAAGGCGGCAAACTCTCTTAAATGAAAGGAGGCTGTGTTGAAACAATTCACGTTGTTTTTCTCCCTTGGAGCAGCCGGTGGGTTTGACAAGCGACCCTGTATTTAGAAGTCCGATGTTTACTTGGCAGCACTACTGGGGCTCCTTAGTAGGGGCAGAAAGAGGGACCCCAGGCCAAACAAGATCGACTGCCCTCAAGTCCAGTCGGACCCATAGCCACCCTCGAGGACAGAGCAGACTGCCCTGTAGTTTCCAAGGCTGTAAATCTCCATGGAAACACACTGCCACGTGGGTCTCCCTCAGAGCAGCTGGTGCATTCGAACTTCTGCCCTTTTGGTTAGCAGACACGTGGTTTAGACACTGCATCGCCTGGGTCTCTTAAAGAGGGATCACATGGAAATAACTGAAAACCCAGCAAACTCTCTTAGAGATTCTTTTTCTGGGCAGTGTGGCCCAGGGACAGACCTTCTAAGGACCTAGGTTACTTGGGAGCGGTCATGTAACTTCCAGGGTTTTAGCTTCCTTCCACGTCTAAGCAGTACTTTCCCACAGGCTTCAAAGGCAAAATCTAACCCTGGACTTCACTCTTATCCCAATGAATGGCCTCTCGGTTCCTCTATCCCAAACCTCACACCAACTTCAGCTCCTCCCCGGCTCCGTATCACATATCCAAGGCCTCTCCCCAGCTTCTCTCACCCACGCAATTTCCATACCTCCTCGCAGAGCAGGCCCTAGTCACCGCGGGCAGTGACCACAAACTAAGGAGCCTTTACCCTGCCCAAGGAGCTCGGGCGGCACCTCAGTGAAGCATTTGGCTGTTAACTGAAGGGTCAGTAGTTTGAATCTAAAAAACGAACCATAGGAGGGAGAGGTGGCAGTCTGCTTGTGTAAAGACTTACAGCCTTGGAAACCCCGTGGGGCCGAATCGGAATGGATGGGATGGCAGGGGGGCTTTTGTGTGTGACTCTGGCCCAGGCTCCAGGCGGGGCTCAGAGGTTGGCCTCTTTGCCTCCATTTTATCCCCCTCCCATAGTTTCTCCGTGGTACTGTGGGAGTTACCAAGCGACAGAGCAGCGTTGTGTGCCAGAGTCTGCGGAACGACATGTTCGGAATCGACAGTGTCCAATGTGGTTAAGGACTAGCCACGTACTTCAGGAGGGCTGGTGGCAGAGCAGGGACTGCTCCGCCCTGCCATTCGCCAGGAGTGGAACAGGCTCTGTGGTGGTGAGTGAGCCATGTGCTTCATACTTGAAATGTGACCATGGAGCACTAGAGATGTGGCTGTTGATAGTAAAAATGCATTGTTTTTACATGTTACTTCATTTTAATGAATTTTAATTGAAATGGTCCCATGTGACTAGGGTCACTAGAGTCAAATAGACTTGGCTTCTAAACTTGGCTTTCACCACCTCCTAACATTTGGCTGACTTTGAGTTAGGTCCTGTACTTTCTGCACCTTGGTTTCCTCATCTGTAAAGTGGGGGTGTGCTTTTCTAGATCATGGGGCTGATGTGAAAATAAAAAGAGATCAAATGTTTGGCATAATGTTTAGAGCATGAGAAATGATGGCTATCATTTTCATTATTATCATTAATCACAAATGTTATCCTATCCGTCATCTGTCTGAAAGCCTGCAGTCCCCATTGCCTCCATGGTATGTAGCTCCAACTATAAAACCATTGAGAGGGGGAAAAAACAAGGCAATCCAAAGATTCAAGGAGCCGATATGACTCCTATATGAATAAGACAGATGAAAGTAACTCCACACCTGGATAAATTATACTAAAACCACTGCCAGCCAAAGGAAAAGAAAATCTTAAAAGCAGATAAAGATAAAAGGCAAATTACACCAAGGTGCTACAGTTAGCTTATGGCTGACTTTTCAACAGAAACAACGGAAGACAAAAGACAATGGGGTGACATACTGCACGTTTTTATAATGAGCTCAAGGAGAATAATTGCCAATGTTGAATTTACTACTCAGTCAAATACATTTCAAGAATGATGTTAACTCACAGAATGTCACAAGGAAGGGACAAGCCAGCCAGGGTGCATTACAGCACCTCTGAAACATACAATTTTCCTCTAGTTCTTTAATGCTTCTCTCCCCCCTGCCCCCAAACACCACTATCATGACCCCAATTCAACCTTACAAATCCGGCTAGACCAGAGCAAGTACACAGATAAGCGCTCACAACACATGGAACCCCAGGACAGATAGCCCCTCAGGAAAAATAACGGGAGTAGCAATACCATGAGGGTAGGGGAAAGGTGGTGGTGGTGGTGAAAGAAAGAACCAATCACAATGATCGATGTATAACTGCCCCTCCACCAGGGGGATGAACAACAAAAATGTGGGTGAAGGGAGACAGCAGTCAGTGGGAGATATGAAAATAATAATAATTTATAAATTAAAAATTAAAATAATTTATAATTTATAAATTAAAATAATTTATAATTTATAAATTAAAATAATTTATAAATTATCAAGGGTTCATGAGGGAGGGAGTTTGCGGGAGGGGGGAAATGAGCTGATACCAAGGGCTCAAGTGGAAAATGATGATGGCAACCGATGTGCAAATGTGCTGACACATGGATGTATGCATGGATTGTGATAAGAGCTGTAAGAACCCCCAATAAAATGATTAAAACAAAAAGAATGATGTTAAGTGTAGAAAATTTCAAACACACACAAATTTGAAAGAATTTTCTATCAGCAAAGCCACATTGAAGAAAAATACTAAAAGATGTTCTTCAGGTAGAAGAAAAATGATCCCCCCAAACAGTAGTTCAGAGGTGCAGAAGAGACAAGCAGTAGAAAGGGTGAGAGATGGATAGATACAAATGAATACTGACCATATAAGAATACCAACGATGTCTTTTGAGATTTTAAATAAAGAGAGACATTAAAAACAAAACAAAAACAACCGATGGCACCCAAGTGTAGAGAGGCAATAAATGAAGTTAATGTTATTCTAAAGAGGAAGACATACCTATCAAGTAATATTCGATTTTGGTAAATCAAGAATGAACGACATTGTCTTACTCTCACTAAAAGAATAGATTAATGAAAAGGGAAAACGTCTAAGCGAATGGGAAGGGCAGTGGAATGATGGGAAACCATCCACTCAAAGGGCCGGGAGAAAGGAGGGAAAAGTGAACACCACACAGGTGGCTCAGGCCCCGGAGCCAGTATCTCACCGGCCACAGCGGACAGACGTTTATCTACACGTAGGCGCACAGTCTCAAGACGCGGACATACAGACACGAAAGGGAGAAGTGCACATTCACGATGTAACACAGAAACAACAACTCAACATCTGGTTGAGCAACAGACAGGACAATGGCCAGGAGCATTCAAATTCGGAACAACATCTTTGGCAAACGATCTCGTGGACATACGGAGATACAACAGCCAACACTTAGAATACGCGTCCTTTTGAAGTGCCCCCGGGGAGCATGGGACAGGCCTGACTGCAGGCAGGATCACAAAGGGGGTCTCCCGTCATGTCCAGATGCTGCGGTCACCCAGAGGGGTTCTCTGGACACAGGGCCATTCAGCTGGGAACCAACACAAAAGTAACCTGAAAATTCCCAGATATTTAGAAACTACGGAATCACTTTACACTAGACGTGGATCAAAGAATAAGTCACAATGAGAACTGGAAACTATTTTTACCTCAATCATAATGAAAGATCTATATACTAAGAATGTGAAGACGCCCCCAAAGAATGTGTCGGAAAGTAGGCTGCTGCAGCTGCAGCTAGGCCAGAATTTAGCCCCCTATCATTTGATCTTCCTTAGGATCCATTTAAATTTGCTCTAGCTTTCAGTATCTTCTACTTTCTTTTCAATTGAGGTTTTTATCTGTTTTACTTTATGATTGTTTGTTCCTTAATGTTTGTTTTGTATATGAACTCCAGGATAGGGAAATTTATAGAGACAATAACTGGATAAGTGGTTCCTTAGGGGTATGGCCAAAGAAGAGGTGGGGGAATGAAGAAAATGTTCTAATTCCAATTGCAGTGATGATGTACAGCTTTTATTGATGTATTGAACTATTTAAATGTATGATATGTGAATTATAGGCCAATAAAACTATTGGGGGGGGGTGCAGCTAAAGCCTCATTTAGAGGAACAGGTGTAGCCCAAGGGGGCAGTCTGAGTCCATGAGCATCGCTACAACTATTTTAATTAAAACTGTATCAATGCAAATTTGTTTTCAATTAGAAAGTATTTTCTAGAATGAAGCTTACAATGGTTTAGGAGAGTTCCAAATTTTTCTATTTTCTCCTTTATTCTTTGAGATGATTTTTCTCTGGGTCAATTCATTACAGGGTCAGTTAGAATTAAGATCGGATCCACCCATAAGTCATTTTCTTTCTTTTCGCCACTCAACTGTCACTGTGTGTGTGTGTGTGTGTGTGTGTGTGTGTGTGTGTGGCCCCCATGTCTGTCAAGTCTATTTTTTCCTCCAGATTATATTTTATACATATAATTTTTTTCAAGAGTATCTGATTATTCTCTCAAGCTCTCTTCAGTAACAGATTTCACTCAGTGTAGACTCAGCTACGGGTGTCATTCGAATGATTTCCAACAAGTCTACTGATGCTTGGACAATTTTCCTGGTCGTTATCAACATCATCAGCATAATCTGACGTTCCAGGTGGTTTCTAGTCTACTACAAATGCTAACCCATGGGGTTCTGATGGTCACTTTTAGCCGCATTCACTCAAAATTGGAGAACAGCGTCACTTGCCTTGATTTCTCAAGTCATCAGTGAAAGATTCCCTGCCCTCAGGATTGTACTGTCTTCTAGATTTGACCTTAGAGTAGCTTGTTTTCTCAGTAGTGACTGTCTTCTCAGCAGGGCGCTAGAGCTTCCAAGGGGAAAGAGTACAGCTTCTCCCGTGCCCTCCGGACCTCAGAGGTATTTTCATGTTAAGGTGTCCATGGCGCTGCCTTTGTCTCAGCGGCTATACCGCCCTAGGAGAAAGCTCTTCGGTGTGCAGGAACAGGTCTTCCTAGAACAATGGACATGCCTCCGCTCTGCACTTTTCAATAGAGTAACCACTGACCACATGTGCGTACTGAGCACTTAGGTTGTGGCCAGTGCAATGGAGGAGATGAATTTTAATGGGCTTTCGCTTAATTTCATTTTCCATAGCACATGCGCTTGGTGGTTGCTGTGATGGGGGGCTGAGGTCTAGCATATGCAACTCTTAAGTGTTTTCTCATGATGTGGAGGAAACGCAAAAACAATTGGACAGCGTCATACCCACTGGGGTCTGGAAGGAAAGCGATCTCATTAGAGGGTGAGGGGAGTACGGGATAGTCCAGAGGAGTGGTTCCTACGGAATCAGACAGACCTGGGTTCAAGTTCTGTGTCATTACTTTATCCAAGTGCACAGGAAGGGCTGCCTTTGCCTCCATAAGCCTTAGTGTTCTCAGCTGGGAGGTGGGGTTGAGAATGGACTGCACCCAATGGGGCTGCTGTGAGGGTTAATGGTGCTGACACATGTGCAGGTCCAGCTGAGGCTGCCCTGGCCCTACCTTGTTTTTCTCTCGAATGGTCTTGGAGATCATGTTATGTTCCGTGCAGCTCTTCCTCAGATCCTCCTTGAGTTTCTTCATTTCTCGATCCATGTCCTCGATTTGCTGAAAGGGTTTCAAGCACAGACACGTCAACACTCCCAGTGCGAAGGAGGAGCTGGGCATATGGCCTGAAGCCTCAGGGCCCCTTGATCGGGTTCACTGGGGGAGAAACCTCGTCAGGCGCTGCAGACCCATAGCCATGCCCCGTGAGAGGGCAGAGCGTCCTCGAAGGGCTGCTGGACTGTGATCTGTACAGAAGCAGACCGATGGGTCTTCTGCCCGTGGAGCCGGTGGGTGAAAAGTTCCTGTAGGGGGTGGGGGGCAGCTGAGCGCGTAATCTTTGTGCCCCCAGGACTCCTTAGTCTCGTATTAAACTCACAGCCATCGGGTTGACTCCCTAAGGACCCTATAGAGGCCCCATGCTGACTTGTGACGTGGGACATAGGAGCACACGGGGAGCACGCCCCTGTCCAGGGGTAGGACACCAGCAGCTCTGTAGATGAGAGCAGACAGGCTCATCTGTCTCTGAGGTGCAGCCGGTGGGCCTGCACCACCCTCTTAGTTCAAGGCCCAACTCACAGAGCCACCAGGGCTCCTTAGTCTGAGCTTCAAAACTCAAAACGCACTGCCGCTGAGCCTAGGCAGACTCAGCGCAGCTCTCTAGGGCAGGGTAGAATGGCCCCTATGAGTTTCTGAGGCTGTTAACTCTTTTTTTTTAAAGATATGAAAATAATAATTTATAATTTATCAAGGGGTCATGAGGGTGAGACATGGGGAGGGAGGGAAAAAAGAGGAGTGGATACCAAGGGCTCAAATAGAAAATAAATGTTTAGAAAATAACAGTGGCAACATATGTACAAATATGCCTGATACAATTGATGTATGGATTATTATAAAAGCTTTAAGAGAACCCTATAAAATGATCTTTTAATTAAAAACAAAAACACTTCTATTGAATATTAGGTTTGCAGAAGATGACAGATAACAGTGAAAGCCTAAAATTGAATTCAAGATTCTCCAAGTGGGTTAACCCTCAATTGAATCCCTTCTGACCATAGGCTGTTAACTCTTTACGGGCGTAGAAAGCCCCATCTTTCTCCCAGGAGTGGCTGGTGTTTTACGCTGCTGGACTTTGTGCATCGCTGCCCAAGGATGAGCAACCACTACGCTTGCTTTGTCCCTTCTCCTGGGGGCAATTTGATATCTTTAAGGCCAAGTAGACTTTTTCCACGGGTTATTTACAGTGCTGGGTCAAAGGAAATCGTTCATTTCCTTGGAAAACAAGCAGGATCCTGAACTAAATGCATGCTATCCATCAATGCATCAGAATCCTTGCCTGGGGTATGTTTTTGAGAACAGCCTAAATATGGACACGCCGTTGGGAAGACAGGCTGGGCACAGCTTTGGGAGAACAGAACAATGAACTGATTCTTTCCTTTCTCTATCCACTTGAGGCCGAGAATGGGAACATTCCTGGTGTGGCAGAGACCGGGCCTCCTTGCCTAGGGCTCAGTAGCAGAGCCAGAGCACCGAGTGGGAAGATGAGAACGATGTGAAAATGGGTCTTGGGGATGGTCCAGCAGCAGTCGTCGATGCCACTGAGAGCTACCCTCAAACAGAGTGGAACGGGCAGGTCTTAGGCTACCGACAGTTGACCCTCA
>NW_022111357.1:29824208-29837324 GCF_000313985.2 Echinops telfairi
AGGGCTCAAGTAGAAGGCAAATGCTTTGAGAATGATGATGGCAAAAAATGTACAAATGTGCTTGACAGAATGGATATATGTATGGATTGTGATAAGAATTGTACGAGCCCCCAATAAAATGATTTAAAAACAAAACAAAACACCATACAACTTAGAAGGCACTAACAGAAACTCGAGGAGCCTCCTTTATATCGGCTTGTCACTTAGGGCCCCCTTTGCCCCAGTTCATCAAAGTCAAGCCAAGCAGAGAAATGAATTCTTCAAAGCAGAACCACAGTGCTGTGGAACACCTTCCCCCAAACACAGTACAATATGATATGAGGGGAAAAAGAAAGGAAATATAAACCAGGGAAGAAAGCAAAATATTACACGGGAATTTACCTTTGCTCTGTAACAAAAACTCATTCAGTTCCACATGAATTAGAAGTACAGCATATCATATAACTGCATATATGTACATATGTGTGTTTAATCTGATGAATGTGTGTATGTAGATATACATATGCACATACATATATCCCCAAGAACAACAAACTCACTGCCATTGAGTCAGTGCTGACTCATCGTGACCCCCGTGGGTTGCCGAGACTGTGATTGTTCACGGAGTAGAAAGCCCAGTCTTTCTCCCTCAGAGCTGCGCGTGGTTTCGAACTTCGGACCATGTAGATTGCAGCCCCATGTGCAACCACTACACCACCAGGGCTCTCTCTCAATACATAAACAATTGATTGGTAAAAAGACTTTCTAGTGGGGTCTTTAAAATACCCAGGGTTTCCTTTCCTTAAGTTTCTAGATCACCCCCTCCCTGATTATAGACTTCTCACTTAACCAATTAGTTTTGAGTTCACATAACCAATCACGTAAAACGTCTTGGCTATTAGCCCACTATGAAACCTCTTCTCCCCTTTTAAAGAGAGAAATTAGGTGGAAGGCTCTCTCTTAGCAGTGTGGCCACCCAATAAACATTTTGTTGAAAGGACTCTGTCTTTTGCTTGAATTCAAAGCAGGCACAGGCCCTGCTGAGACCAGAGAAGGAGCCACAACACGGGCCTGTGGAACCAGGCCCAGGGGGGAGAAGGACCAGGGGGTACCTTCCAGAGGCTGAGAGATGGGCTGTGGTGGAAGAGGGCAGGGTGGAGGCTGCTGATGGGTGAATAATGATGTCAGTCTGAATCTCTACCAGTTATTGGGTCAGGGGTCTCAGGCAATGTGCTTAAACGTATAATGTACTGACCCTATAGACTTAGCATAAATATGACCCTATAGATTTAGCGTAAATAAAAACCAGAGTCACTGTCGTCCAGCTAATTCTGACTCATGGGGACCCTATATGGTAGAACTGCCCCCCGTGGGTTTCCAAGACTAGAACTACTTATGGGAGTAGAAAGCCTCATTTTTCTTCTTGGCAAAGGCTGACGGTTTCAAACTGCCAAGCTTACAGTTAACAGCTCAATGAGTAACCTCTAGGCCACCAGTGCTTCTCTTAGGGGTTAAATAGATGTGATGTATAAAGGCTATATATAGTCAGGGGGTGAGCACCTGGCGCTGGTTCTGTGCTCACTATTATAATTCATGATTGCGAGCTTCCACAGTGGTCCCCTTGATGCCCGTCTCCTGGCGCAGCCCCCTTCTGTACTGACAGCTGTCCTATGTCATGGGGAAAGTGCTGCAGAAGTGATGGCATGTGACTTTTAGGGCTAGCTGTAAGAGACATGGCCACTCCTCTCTGCTCTCCCTTGGGTCATTCACTGGGGGGAACTGGCTGCCCTGCTGCCAGGACACTAGGCCCTTGCATTGTCAATCCCTGGGATTCCAGGAGTCTTTGTTATAAAGGAGCCCAGTGCTTCTCAAACTTGAATGTAAACACAGACCCCCTGGGGATCTTGCGATAGTGCAGGTGCTGGTGAGAAGCTAAATGCTAACAGTTAGCAGGGACCAGAGGCCTCCAGCCAATAGCGGAGTGCCTAAGCTATCCTCAAAAAGAACCTTCCAGTCCGCAGCAAGGCTTAGGAAGACTAAAATCCAGCCACATCTTAACTGTTCCAAACCAGAAATGGCTTCCAAATTCCTGGCCTAGAGAAACTGGCTGAGACGATAAATATTATTTTAAGGTACTACATTTGGGGACCATCCATTACAAATCAATAGATAATTAGCTCAGCAGTATTGGGTAATGACACAATTTTTTTTTCTTGGAAGAACAGGGGGCCCAGCTTTATTGGTAGGCATTAATCAAGGTGGATTACGAGTTGGGCTGCAAACCTCAAGGTCAGCAGTTCGAAACCCTTTTCTCCTCTGGAGAAAGACAAAGCTTTTGACTCCCTTAAAGTGAGCGTTACAGTCTCCGACCCCCGGGGGCAGTTCTACCCTGTCCTGTGGGGTCGGGGTCCGATGGCAGGGTCTGAGAGGCCCTAGCTCTCGCTTCGTCAAGGACGTGTTAAAGGAAGGGACATCATGGCTCAGAAGTTCACTTCTCAGAATGAGCTTTGTCTTGGGATGCAGGCAAGTTGCTTGGAACCCGTTGGATCCTGTGGAAGCTCTTCTTCCAGCACAGCCTTCCCTGGCGCCCCAGCTGGCTCCGACTCATGGCGCCCCGCTGTGCGTGGGGGTAGAAATAGATCCCCGGGCCTTTTCTTCTGGGTGGACACGGCCCGGTCGCTCGGTTTCAGCCCAGTGTATTGGTGGCATCGCTGCTGCCTTTCGTCTAGAGCGGCCGTTGGCGAGCTTCGGCTGGCAGCCAGCCGCACGCGGCTCTTTCCGCGCATGCCTGTGCTCTGCAGTCAAATGGAAAAGGGAGAGAAAACCACCAGGTTCCGTAAGGGATATGTGTCCTTTGTCAAAACATATTTATGGCCCTGGAATAATTTTAAACTGCTGTCAGCGACAGGGTGGGCTCTTGCGTGTCAGGAGTTTGCCATCCCCTGCTCTAGAGCTGGCTGGGCCTCATGG
Source organism: Echinops telfairi (assembly GCF_000313985.2). Lineage (NCBI taxonomy): Eukaryota > Metazoa > Chordata > Mammalia > Afrosoricida > Tenrecidae > Echinops > Echinops telfairi. The sequence continues at coordinate 29,827,158 of NW_022111357.1, forward strand.
CTGAGGGGTCCGTCTGAGTACTGGGCCAGCCGCCCAGGCCTGAGGCCCTGCTCCCTCCTGGGTGCTGAGAAAGTGATGTCTGCTCGGTCCGGTGTGAGCTTCAAGGTGGTTCCCTCTGCTCCTCCGGGTGGTTCTTGTCCCACCCACACACGTATGCGGCTCGGGACTCGGCTGAAGACTTTCGGGGGATCCTGTGCGGGTCTGGGGAGCTCGCCCTCCCTCTGCGTTTGCTCTCCTCTCAGGCACGCTGCCTGGCAACCCTGAACTGGGCTGGGGCTCCTGCTCCTCCACCAGGCGAGGCAGTGGGGCTCTGCTGGGCTTCCCTCTTGAGCCTGTGGCCCAGGGGGCTCCCTGCTGGGGTTATGATCAGACTCCTCTGGCTTACCTGCCCCTGTGTGGGGGTCCTTCTCATGCATTTGCTGGCCAGTGTATGAAAGCCCCCAGTTCGGCTGTTTCTTCTGTGTTGTTGTCTGCCTGTCCAGTCCCTGCTCCTCCATCTGCTCGGTACACTTTCCCAGCTTCTGTCGTGACAGCGGCCAGAGTTCCCATGGCCTCTGCTGGCCTGGGTCCCCAAGGAGCTAGACAGAGCAAAGCTTCCCTTGGCCCCCGATGGACCGAGGGTGGCAGCAGCAGATGCACCTGTGCTGTTGTGAGCCGGTGCGATTCGGGGGCTATCTGTTATAGCAGCACCACACAGCCCAGTGCTTCTCAAACTTGAATCAGCACACAGGTCCCTGGGGATCATGACAGAGCAAGTACAGATGCTGACCTGGGGGGTCTGCGGGGGCAGCCAGACACTGTTTCTCACAAGGACCCAGGCGGTGTGGATGCTGTGGCCTGAGGGGCAGGGGGTAAACTTTGAGTGGTGAGCTCACAGCCTATCCCAAGTGACCCCCAGGTCTATCAGTCTCCCTCATGAGAGAAGGTTACGTTTAAGAAGGCCCGAGGCACAAATGGGACTTGACAGGCCGACGAAGGGATGCCCTGGGGCCCCTAGGAGATGCTCAACAAATATTCTAGACCCTTACAAGTTAGGGTCAGTTGTAGAGAGAGGCAAAGGAAAAGCCAGTGGGCTGACCACCTGAGTACAGCACGGCAGAGACCACTGGAGGCTCACACTGTAGCTCACGGTACCGTTTGCTCTTACGGCTGCAGACATATGTCCTGCTACAGACTTGGGCACTTTACACAATGTCCCCAAATATCCCAGCAGACTCATCCCCTCCTGGCGGTCACCTCCCTCTTGTCCTTCTCTCTCTGCTGGGGCCCTTGCTCCTTAGATCTCCAGATGGGTCATGTGCAGCCATCTGGAGGGCCAACCCCACCCTCACCGTGCCTGGGCTCGCTCTCCCTCTCTGAGCATCTGCTGCCCCACACCCTGATCCTGCCACTCCAGACACGTGCTCCCTGATCCTTGCCCCAGGTGTTAGCACAGGTGCTCCCCTGCCTCCAACCTCAACTGGAGGGCCCCCGACTGGCTGCTCCCAGTTCCTCAGAGGCCCCGCCCTAGCCGGTCCACGAAACTCGTGTCCTCTTCCTTCATACCCTCAAGCACGTCACCGCCACTTGGCCCAGCTGGATTCTCCTCCAAACAGCTCTCATTCACTGAATCCACTCGCTGGATTCATTTATCGGCCGACATGGTTTTCTCCTACCCTCTCCCCGAAGGAAGCCCCACAACACAAGGATCTTGACTGATTTGCTGGGGGCTCTGTTCCTAGAGATGAATAGTGGCTGGTACTTGTAACCAACCAACAACCAACCAACCAAACAAACAAACAAACAAGATCAAAAGCCAAATTCACCACTGCCGCCGAGTCTGTGCCGACTCATGGCAACCCTCCAGGACAGGGTGGCACTGTCCCTGTGGGATTCCAGGACTGCCACTCTTTGCGGGAGTAGACAGCCCCCTGACCCCCTCACAGAGTGACTGGCGGTTTCGAACTGCTAACAGCGTGGCTAGCAGCCCAATGCGTCAACCACTACGCCATCGGTAGCAGATGCTCAGCAATCGTGTTGCGGGAACAAATGAACTCAGGTTCTTAAGACGCAGCTGTGCCAGATGTGAGGGCCACCTGGCTGCGACTTGTGTCACTCCGTTGATAACCACGGTCCATTCGGCTGGTCTGGCTGGCTGGGCTAGGCCGGTGTCCCCTTCCTCCCTCACCGCTCCATGTGCGTCCCTCCTGAAGCTGGGTGCTCGGTTGAAGAAGAGGACAACGTTCCCCAATAGGAGGAGGACCGTCCTTCGGTCAAGGGCAGAGGAGTAGCTGTGATCCCCGGCCAGAACCTCCAAGCAAGTCTCAGGAGACAGCGTGCTGGCAAGGCTGGACCGGGAGGTGGCCGGCCCTCTCCGCCCCTTAGCACCGCGTTGGCTCGGCCGGTCAGTGAGAGGAGTGTTCTCACTCAGGCCTAAGGAACTAGGATGAGACGGGTGAGACAATCGGTGCCCCAAAGCAGTGACCCCAACTTGTTCACAACAGTTTACGTTCACGCCTGACTGGCTTATGGAACGGTCCCTCCCACCCACAGCGAGTCCCGTGTCCGACCTGGTGGAGCCGGTTGGCAGATAAGACCAAGCTAAGAGATAGCATTAGTTCTGATATCTACTGTGGGCTGGCCTTGGGCCACACCTGTGCTAGCACCTGGATTCCAAACAAGCCTTTCTTGAGGGAGAACTCTGATTTCCCCCACAGGGACTCCCTGGAGGGCTGCTGAGAAGCACTCTGAGGCTGCCACCCAGATCAGTGAAAAAGAAAAAGGAAGGTGCAGTGATCAATTGTTGATGTCTGCCATGGCTGCAAACTGTGGGTAGTGGTGGCCTCGGACCCACCTCTGGAAAGTGCTCACCTGAGGTGATGGCATTGTCCCTCCGTAAGTTCTCGCCCTCGCTCTTCAGGGATGTGATTTCTGAGTTCCGCTCAGACAGGGTCTGGCATAGCACCTGGCTGTAGCCCTTCTGTAGGGCGTTGATCTGTGGGAGGAGGCAACACACAGTCAGAGGGGGCCAGTCAGGCCTGCAAGGCACTGGGGACTGCTTCACAGTTGGCACAGAAGGTCTCTGAGGGCTGATCTTTGAACTGGGGGGAGAGGACAATCCACTTAGCTAGTGGAAAAGCAAGCACCGGTTCCTTCAGTGACTACCACTAGATAAGCAATCCAAGCACACACTTTATCTTTGTGCCCACAGAGGCACTCAGGCCCGGCTGCCATTGGGCACGCCTGACTCCCTAATGCACATGGCAGCCGCCTTGCAGCCCCCGGTCCAACAACATTGATCTGAGACAAAGCAAAGTTCAAGAGAGGGGAACCGGTGATAAGATGCATGTGGCTGTTGCCCCAAAGGCTAGAGGCTCAAGCCCACATAGCGGTGCTCCAGAAGAAAGTCCTGGCAGCCTACTGTTGAAAAAACAAACATGGGAAACCGTAGGACCACTCAAATCCCCACAGGGTCACCATGAGTCTCAGGGGCAACTTTAAAAGAACTGGGTCAGGACAATAACAGGAGCTTCTATCACATAGAAGGGGCCTTGACGGCACAATGGTTAAAGGCTTAGCTGCTCACTGAAAGGGTGGCGATTTCTACACACCCCGCAGCTCTGTGGAAGAAAGACCTGTTGATCTGCTTCTATAAAGGTTACACCCTGTCTGAAAACAAGCAGCCAGTTAAGTGAGGTGTCAGCTAAGTCCTCCCAGAAGACTCCCAGCCCTGTGTGATCCGGGGAATGTAAAAAATACAATCCCAGTCCAGAGGAGGGAACTGTATCAGAGCTTAAGTTCTGAGCACCTGCTTTGCAGAAGGCTATGGATGAAAGGCTTTGCAGAAGGCTGTGGGAGCCCCAAATCCACTTGGTTAGTGCCCTGTGATCATTGACCAGGGATGACAATAGTCTTGCTCTCAGACAGAAAGTGGATGAATGCAGATGTAGTTAGGTTCAAATTTAACACCGTATCATTTGTTTTCCCTTTTCACACCCATGGAACATTTATTGTAGCGTTCATTATTTCCTACTTTCCAGTTGAGGTTTGTCTCGGTTATTGTTGGTGTTGCTTGGAATGGTTAGTTAGTTAGTTTGTTTATCCCTCTGTCTCTGACATCCAGGATAGGAAAATCCATAGACAGTACCTGGATGGAGAGCTTCCTACTGTCATGGCAGAGGATGTCAGTGGGAAGTGGGAGTGATCAGAAGGGCTAGAAGAAGGGAGACATGTTCTAAAATTGTGGGGATGGCTGCACAATTCTCTTGTAATACGTTTAAACAACCGAATTGTGTGATGCATGAATTATATCAATAAAACTGTTAAAAAGAGTTGAATATATTAAATGACCCTCCCCCCCAAAAAATTCAACCCTAGGCGGGCCTGTGAGACAGCTCTCCTCTGTCACACGGGGTTGCAATGCATCTAAATCAATGGGCCCAGTGACATCCGACAACAACACAGCTCACAGGACACCCTAGAGCAGCGGTTCTCAACCTTCCTCGTGCCGCGACCCCTTCATACCGTTCCTCATGTTGTAGTGACCCCGCCCCCCCAGCCATAAAAATATTTTCGTTGCTACTTCATCACTGTCATTTTGCTACTGTGATGAATCGGGCGACCCCTGTGAAAGGGTCGTTTGACCTCCAAAGGGGTCGCAACCCACAGGTTGAGAACATGCTACTTCTTCCAGAGATCTTCCCAGCATCCCATGGGACACATGGATTTGCAGGTGAGGGAAGCAAGTCTCAGAGAGGCCAGGCCACTTACTCAGACTCCGTTAGTCCACCCAGTCTCCAGCTGCCTGGTTCCCTTTCCTCCCACCTGAGCACATGGCTTTGGGCAGTGACATGGAAGCTGGAGGCTGGGAAGCCTGGCACAGACACGGCCGCCAGACCACTACCACCCCCCCTCTGTCTCTTTCTCTGATGGGCTGAGAGGGCGTGGGGAGAGGGGTGCCGCCTTCTGCCTCATTCTCTGACTGCTGGAAGGCGTTGGCTGTATTGAGTCAGCCCCTCATGCTTGGAGACCCCAGGCACAGTGGAAGAGAATGCTGCCTGGCTCTGTACCATTCTTACGATCGGTTGTTAATTGGACGGCTGTGATAGATCGGGTTCTCGCTGACGACCTTTAAGAGGTAGGTCGCCAGGCCTTTCTCCCTAGTCTCTTTTGGTCTGGAAGTTCCACTCACACCTGTTCAGTCAGTCAATAGCGACATGCAAGCCTCCACTGGCGGACTTGTGGTGGCTGCGCAGGTGTGTGGGCCAGGAATTGAAGTGGGAATCCTCCCGTCACACTGTGCCACTGAGTGAGGCCTGACTCACAGCCAGTCCCTGTCAGAGGGTCCCGGGCTGTGTCCTCAGCCGGGTCAGATCTCCTCCGTGCAGCCGCTGGGTGGGTTGGAAGCCCCAACTTTTTAGTTAACAGCCGAGTGTGGAACCGTTGTGCTGCCCACATAAACAACAGCAACAGCAAAGAAACCCCCAAACTCACTGCCTTTGAGGTGACCCCGACTCCCACCCCACAGGACAGAGTCGAGGGGCCCCGCAGGCCTTTCCTAAGCTGTCATCTTTACTGAAGCAGATCGCCCGCCTCAAGGGGTAGCTGGTGGGCTCAAACCTCCAACCTGATGGTGAGCAGCCGAGCTCTTTAAGCACTGTGCTACCAGGCCTCCTCTTTTGCTGCCTGCTGTGGGTCGCTGACTTCAAGGCCAGCAAGTCAAAATCACTAGCTCCACGGTAGAAAGACCAGGTTTTCTATTGCTGCAAAGAGGGACAGTTTCAGAAACCCACGGGCGCAGTTCTCCGCTGCCCTGGAGACTCCCCGTGGTCAGAATGGACTGGGTGGCAGGCAGCTTGATGAGCTTCAGGCAAGTACAAAAACTGATGGCAGGGAGCGAGGATGCGGCCAAGGACCCGCTGGGATTTGCCACTAGATGGCACTCCTGTCTTTGTCGCTGGTTCGGCCTCCACAAACCTGGTGGTTCTTGGATTAACAGAGACATCCAAGTTTGAGAAGTGTGCCGCTGATTTCATGCATCGTGGTCATTCGGCCTTATGACACTTGGCCCGGATACACCTACTTTTCTCTCGGGGAATCTGGAGACACTGGGGATGTTGGGGGACAGGTGCTATGGTAGACCAGGATGGGATTTGTGTCTCTCTACTTCCTCACCTTACACACACACACACACACACACACACACACACACACACACACACACGCTTCTATCCTTTGGAAATCTGAATGAAAAAGAATCTCTCACTTCCTACTGTTCTCTGTGTGGGAAATGCAACTTCCCATATAAGGATCTTTAAAGAATGCTTTAAGCTGTTCTCAGCTCAGTGCACGATTTCAGAGGCCCAACCAGGAGTGGAAACATGCATCTCCTGCTGCGCCCCCGTGCCTACCCCCTGGAGGGGCTCCCCTGCTTTCTGACAGCAGAGAGAATACATTTCAATCCAAGCCTGGGGCTTCAGCATCACAGATTGTGGGGAAACCTCACGTGGTCCTCCACCCTCTTCACTGCTGTCAGGACCAGAATAAATAAATGCTAGTGTCCACAACCAGCCTCAGGCCCACGGTGCTGACGGCCGCAGACGGTGCGCTCCGCCTCGGAAGACAGCTAATAGCGCTCGGAGGAGTAATGGCTTCAATAAATAATTTGGCTGCTAGCAATAATAAAATCATAATAATCATCTTCATGGTCATTGTTGGGCTGCAAGGTAATAATGACTTAGGGAGGTGGTACCGTGCACCTGGAGGCAGGGTCTTTCCATGGTTTTGTAGCAGATCGAAGGGCGTTGAGAGCAAATCTTTACACACACACTTTCCCGGGGACGGGGAGGAGCGTGTCAAGTCCTCAGAGCGATCGTTCAATCGGCCTCCTTCTGGGTGTGTGCTCTGCCGCCAAGTGAACACGTAAGGGCCAACACTGTGAGCAGACGGAACCTGATCTGGTCCAAACCCAGGGCGGCCAGGTTCAGTGGCACCTTGCAGTTATGCGTGAAGACCCAGGGGGAAGACCCAGGGGGAGCTAACCGCGTGATGCACCAGAGCCTTGCCGCCTAAGGAATGCCCTTGGAAGGAACCCAGGGCCGCTCCTCAGAAGAAGCGTTCCCGTAAAGATGGCAGTCTCAGGCACCCAATGGGACAGCTCTACTCCGACACAAAGGGTCACTGGGCGTCAGAACCGATGCACTTGATGGCACCCAGTGACAATTCTCTCAGATAAAAAACAACGTGACAGAGACGAATAGCTACTTTGAACAATGCTCAAATCGTGAGGCTCAGACACAGACCCCCGGGAATGGAGGTGGTTCTGTACCCTCAACCCCAGAGCCGGACGAGGTGCTTTTGCTCAGCAAGGCTCTGGAACAGGAGCTCCTGCAGCTGCGTGAGAGGGATCAGCCCTCTCATCACTGCGGGAGTCCCATGCCACGCAGCTGTGGGGGCCGCAGGGCCTGCTACTTCCATTGCTCGTGGAGCAGGTATTCATTTGTTTATTGTTGATTTTCAGTGTCCCTCCGGGGAGTGTGGCTCGGGACCAGCCAGGGTCAAATCCACCTGGCTCCATGCTGAGTCTGCAGGGCCAGAAATGGGAATGGCAGTGGGGAGTGGTGGTGGTGGTGGTGGGGCGGGCACTCATAAAACAGTTGTTTATTTGAATGAATAAATGAGTGAGCCCGTAAAGGAGCAACCGAAGGAGCAGACAAGGTCCTGCTAGAGTTCTGAAAGGCAACTGCACCCAGTCCCTCCTGGAGTTTACAGCCTCAGAATATCCACCACTAGATTCCTTTCCTACGACACCCTGTGGGGGGCTGAGCCCATGGACCTAAAGCCAGAGGCAGGAGGGAGAGGCAGCGAGCAGGAGACCACAGAGAGAGGCCCAAGCATGGCCACGATTTAGCATCACAGTTTAAAAAAAAATCAGTCAATCAATCAAACAAATCCCGAACCCAATGCCTTCAGCTTGTGGCTCCTAGTGACCCTCTAGTACCGAGTAGAACTGTGCCACGGGGTTCCCCAGGCTGCTAATCTCTATGGACGCCGAGTGCCATGTTTCTCCCTCAAGGCAGAACAGCCAGTGGCTTCAAACCACCAACCTTCCCATTAGCCGTCAAATGCTTTATCCACTGTGCTACCAGGGCCCCTAGCATTCCTCAGAGAGGCCAGCATTCCCCAATGGTCAATTTCTTGTTTATCCTTCTTGTTGGCACATCATCTGTGAACATCGTTTATGAACAACATCGATTTTAGAACAGTCCCTTTTTAAAAACAAGGGAATTCGGATCTAGTTTCAAGAGCAAGGACTAAGGTGATGACAAGAAGATCCAGGTGGGGGATTGGCAATGAACGACATCCCGAGTGAGCCAGCCACTCACTGCCCTTGGGATTTGGGGAGTGGCCTCTCTTGGGGACACTGGGACGTTGCTTCTCCCTGCACTGGCTGGTGCTGAGTGGGTGTTGCGGCAGGCACACAGGAGTGATGGACCTGGGAGGAAATAGAAAGTGGGCGTGAGAGTAAGGGGTCTGCCACAAGGCAGAGTTGAGTTCAAACCCAGCCACCGCCTTTAACTTGCTGTGCAAGCTGTAATTAGCGAGTTGCTGCGTGTCCCTGAGCCTGCTGCAGCCTGGTGAGTTTTCAGTGAGGGGGGGGCGGGGGCTGCATTTACAGGGCTTGCACTGGTCGGCGCTTAGAACGCTTAGTATTGCTCTCACCCCACCGCCCGCCTGATGGTGTGTCATCCCGCGGTGGCTTGCGTGCTGCTGAAATGCTGGAAGCTGCACCGTCGGCATTTCAAATACAGCAGGCTCCGGTTCTGGGGGGGCGTCCAGATTAAGGCGGACTAGGAAGCCCGGGAGTCTACGTATGACAAGGAGCCACTGAACACGGCACCATCACAGCAGGACGCTGTACAGCATGCTTGCTTTGGACAGTCGTCGGGAGGCAGCTATCATCACAGGAGGACACCGTGTTTGGGGAAGTCGAGCCATCGAGGGCAGGGAGACCCTCTGTGATGGATCTACCGAGACAACGGCCGTGAGGGTCAAAAAGAAATGGATGGGTGCAGACACGCTGGCGATTGCGAGGAAGGTACAGGCCCAGGCAGTGGTGCCCACCTGGCGGCCACCATTCAGAAGGGTCCTGAGCAGCTAACACCAGCTGTTCTACGGGCCTGGGCCGGGGGCCGGGAGCAGGCGGGCTTGTTTCCTGGCCCAGCAGGCTCGCTGTGGGAGTGCCCAGGCCTGGTGGCTCCGAGGACAGGGGGACCTTGTTTCTGCACCGTACCTGGCCCTTCAAGCTCTCGATCTCTTTCTGGTTGGTGTTGGCGGCCTCATCGGGAGCCAGAAGCTTCTGCGGCCCGGCCCGCGGCTCACTGGGGGCGGCGGCGGTGGGGGCCCAGGCTGTGGAGGACAGCTTCTGAGTCATCTCAGCCACTTCGTTCTGCAGGTTGGCGATCACCGCGTCTTTGTATCGGGATTCAATTTCAAAGTCTGAGAGGCGGCTGACTTCTTTCCCGAGCAGCAGAATGATCTCATCCTAGTGGAGAGGAGAGGGCACGTTGACTGGGTGTGGGGCACCCCAGGGGGGCAGGGAGGGAAGAGGCACACTCCCCAGGTGGTCTGCCACTCGGAGAACCCTCACCGAGACGGGGCTACAACTGTACACGGCTATGGCTCTTGAGGTGGCCTCGAGTGGCCCAAATGGTTAAGCGTTCAGCTACTAACAGAAAGGTCGGCAGTTCGAACCCACCTGGAAGCACCTTGGGAGGCAGTTCTGGTGACCTGCGTCTGAAGCAGTCACAGCCTTGGGAATCCCATGGCGACGTTCCACCCTCGACGTGACTTCCACAGCATCGGGCTCTGCGTTGATTCTGACACACGGTGACACCCACCCCCACCCCCGTGTGTTACAGAGCAAAGGGGCTTCGTGGGTTTTCTGCATGGAAGCAGATCGCCAGGTCTTTCTTCCGTGTGCTGCTGGGTGGCTTCAAACCCCCCACCTTCAGGGAGTGGCCCTGTCGGACAGAGGGGATCTGCTCCACAGGGCTTCAGACGCTGTCTGTCTTGAGGCACACACTGCTGCATTCTCCTCCCACTGGACAGCTGGTGGTTTTGAACTATTGATCTTCCTGGTTAACCGCCCACTGAGACACCGGGGTTCCTTTTAAGGTTTGTTCCCCC
>NW_022111357.1:29837680-29839413 GCF_000313985.2 Echinops telfairi
TACACCTCACAGATGTGGAAATGCACCTTCCCTACAGTGATACAATTCACACAGGAATAACCAGCCCACTGGGGAACTTTTGTCTCCAGACACTTGATTCACATACACTTTGGAATTAACGTGCTGGACCTCTATCTGGGCACGGGAGACCTCGGAAAGGTAATTAGCAAAAAGGAAAAAGACTGAGGGAAGGGTTTCCTTGATCACATCCTGACTCTAATGGGGATGATCTTCAGATTTGAAGAAAAAAAAATTAAAAACATTTGCTACATTCTGAAATCTCTCTTTTCCTCTTTCTTCTCTCCCGGTCCCCACGGCCTGCTTCGGTCATCCGTATCAACGCGTGTCTCAGGCAAACGGGCCGGAGGGTAAACGATAGAGCAGCGGCCATTGAGGACGGCTGGGGTGGACTCGTGTCAACTCCACGTCGGAAAAACAGAACATTTTCACCCAGACCTGACCCATGGGCTTCATTCACCCGTCCTCCACCTCTCTGGAGGAAGTCTCTGGAAAGAGACTGGAAAGAAGGGGATGCCCCACCCTGAGCCAGAGGTCTCCCATACCATGTCAGGAAGCTTAGAGACAGGAAGTCTCCAGAGGTTCCCTCCTAAGCAGCTACGGCATTTCTTTTCTTTTAAAAACTTTTTATTTATTGGGGGCTCTTACAGCTCTTATCACAATCCATACATATATCCATTGTGTCAAACACATCTGTACATATGTGGTCATCATCTCTTTCAAAACATTTTCTTTCCATTTGTGCCCTTGGTATCAGCTCCTCATTTTTTCCCTCCCTCACCCATGTCCCCTTGATCATTTATAAATTATTGCCCCCCCCCATCTTATACCAACCACTGTCTCCTTTCACCTACTTTTCTGCTGTCCGGCCCTGTGGGAGGGGGGCCACATGTCGATTATTGAGATCAGATCCCCCTTCCCTGCTCCCTTCCCTTAACCTACTAGTATCGCTGTTCCCCTTACTGGTCCTGAGGGGTTTATCTGTCCTGGATTCCCTGTGTTGTAAGCTCTTATCTGTACCAGTATACATGTTCTGGTATAGCCAGATTTGTAAGGTAGAATTGGAATCATGGTAGTTGGGGGGTGGGTAGGAAGCATTAAAGAACTAGAGGAAGGTTGTGTGTGTTTCATCGATGCTGTACTACTGCACCCTGACTGGCTCGTCTCTTCCCGTGACCCTTCTGACAGGGGTGTCCAATTGACTACTGATGGGCTTTGGGTCTCCACTTGGCCTTCCCCCTCATACAGCTATGCAGTTGTCCCCCTTTTTAAAAAAATTCATGGAAAATGAGCCATTTTAAAGCTGGCAGCTCAGTGGCATTTAATCCAGGTGCACTGAATTACAGAGTGATTCCAGCCCCAAAGTTACCCCGTAGCTGAGGCAGATCAACTGCTTTGAGGGGCATCTCTGCTCTTCCAGCGGTTCTCCATTGGTTGGCAGGAGCCTAGTAGGGGTTTCCAGGTGGGCTTATTGCACAGGGCCACCAAAGCAGTCCATGACCTTTCTAGGCTCCGCCAGTGGAGGAAGCACAGGGTTTGGGTCTTGTGGGAGCCCATTTGGGGTTGCCCACAGTGCCAGTGTCTTTCTTTGAGTCCTGTGGATGCCCAAAGGCAAACATGGAAGGGGCAGCCTCAAACCAATTCCTGAGCAGCCCTATTCTCCACCCTATTGTGAGTTACGCAAAGCCTCAGGCTCAGCCCGGTGTCCATTGAGC
>NW_022111357.1:29839862-29841292 GCF_000313985.2 Echinops telfairi
TGAGCGTCTACTATGTGCCCGGCACTATGCTGGCTCTGGAGTACAGGACAACCTGCAGGGGGCTGTGACTCTGCCATTCTGGTGAAGACTCTGGGCCCTTCTGCGGGGAAGCCCTTCCCTACCACTGTACATGGTCTTGGCAAGTCTGTCCCTGTTTCTCCCTGTCCCACCTCCTCATGTGACCCCCAGCTGGCCAATTGAAGTTTTCTGAGACTTCATATATTGAGTACAGAGACATAGAGTCTCCCTCCCTTTTGGATCAAAAATGTTAAATGTACAGCAGTGGTTCTCAACCTGTGGGTCATGACCCCTTTGGGGGTCAAATGACCCTTTCACAGGGGTCACCCGATTCCTAACATAGCAAAATGACAGTGATGAAGTAGCAACAAAAATAATTTTACGGTTGGGGGGTCACCACAACATGAGGAACTGTATGAAAGGGTTGCAGCACTAGGAAGGTTGAGAACCACTAATACACAGTACAGGTGTGGTGTTGCCTGCAGCCATCTTTTCCATCACTTAGAGCCAGCCTTCTGAGGAAAGGCAAACTATCAAGGAATGAGAGTGGAGAGGCTGGTAATGGGAGGGCTCTGAGGACATCGTCTAAGCTCCTGGGTCCAGCCATGCCTGATGCTAGCAGACCTATCCGTTTCCAGTAACAAGAGGAGTCAGTAAATACTCCTCTCTCCTTTCTTTGAGCCTATTTGTTTATTGCCACTTCAGCCCAGAAGAACACTGGCAAGTCAGGCATTAGTGGCTCATGAATAATTGAAAAGATAAACGTGTCTATATTGCATTTCCGGGTTAACATCTGCAGCAGGTTTTAAAATGGCTACAGATTTGGCATGTTTCTGCCGCAATGCAGCGAGTGAAGTCTATTCCCCCACCTTTTAAATCTGACTGGCTCTGGGACTTCTTCTAAGAGAAGTGATGGGAGTGATGGATGTCCAGGACACACACCTACATCAGGACCACCCAGACACAGGCCCCAGTTCCCAGGTATGCCGTTCCTGTGTCTACCAGAAGCCCAGGTGGTCCTGGTCCTTACAGACTTGGAGAATCACCGCAGGCTTGGGGCCTGATCCTTAAGGAAAGCAAACTATTTCTGGACTCCTTTCAGAATGGTTCCTAGGCTAAAAGGGGAGCAACCTACCTAGGCTCCTGCCCAGGCCTGCTTGCATTCACTCCTTACCGTTCCCATTCCTGCGGCACTATCTGAGCCTCTCTGGTCCTCTGGCCTGGACTCTCCCTTCCCCCTCCCTCCCTCCCTCAGAGTGGAATGTACTTTCATCTGTAAATTGAGGGCAATAAAATCATTTGAAGACCAGGGTGACTGAGGTGGTGAAAGTGAAGTTTAAGAAGTTTATGGGGCACAGTCTAGCACACAGTAGGTGCTCTGTAAGGAGCCAGTGGGTGTGGATGCTGTTGCT
>NW_022111357.1:29841720-29858784 GCF_000313985.2 Echinops telfairi
CCCCTCACCTTGTCCTGCTGGGCCAGGTCCTGGTTGGCAAAGATCTCTCTGGAAGGTGCTGCGCTGGGAAGTCCCTCGGCCTTTCCTGGTCCAGACAGGTCCACAGAGTTGGTCCACACTAACACACAACATCAACAGGGAGCACAGAGCACGACTGTGAGTTTCCCGAGGGCCTCCTCGAGAGAGTTTCCCGATTCACCTTCAAGTTCATGTCCCCTTTTTACATCTTATCCAATTTCAAAACGATTCAGCAGCATATATGTTCACTGAAAACCGATGAGAACGTTGCAGAAATCTTGCAAAGGGAGAGCCCCGCCCCATCCTCTTCCCCAGTGCTAATGGTGCTGTTTGCTGGGAGGGGTCTCTTTCCAGGATTTTTTAAAAGTCACATGACACTGAGCAGATCCCTTAATGGGTAAGCCTTAGTCTCCACAGGTATAGCAGAGTGACACTCATAGTCTCTGTTATAAAGGACCGTTACAGGAAGTAAGTGGCATACTGATTTAGAACAGAGGTTAGCAAACTACAATCCTGGGGCTGAAACTGGCCCCTCGTTTGTTTTTGTAAATAAAATTTTATTGTAACCTGGTTACTGTCATTTGTTTGTTTCGATAGTGCCAATGGTTGCTTCCACACTACCTGAGTACTTGCCACAGAGACTGTATGGCCCAGAAAAAAATGTTTACTCTATGGCTCTTTGCATAAAAAGATTGCTGGCTCCTAAGGTAACACTAGATGTTACTGATTTCCATTGTTAGTATATCACTCAAGTATTGATATAATTAAAAAAGAAAAATGTAATCTCATTGCAGACATTCTTTTCCAAGTTGCTTTTCTCACTTGCAAAGAAAGCCGGGCATCCTCCCACGTCAGGATGTGTAGTGGTCCCATTCTCTGTAACATCAGCGCTGTAGCCCCTCGTCCAAAGGCAGCAGAGCTTAGAGACCCACGTGATGGACGCTTAGGCTTTTCTGATGATTTTTTCTTCTTATACCACCCAGTGTTTCAACAGCCTCCAGAGGTGCTGGCATTGCTTTGCCTGGAGGCTCCTCCCATAGCTCATATCAAATGTATTGCAACTTATTGAAGTCAACAGTGGATGCGTTTGTGTATATACATTTTGAAAAGATTTCCAGAATCCTGCTCTGAGAGTCACTGGCTCCTACTTGCGTATTTTGAACTTCTAGCTGACTGTGATTTCTGGAAAGCTGGATCACATGAAGAAGTATGTGGCGTCAGGGTTAGCAGGAGACTCACCGACAACCTACTGTCTACGGGTGACACAGTCTTGTTTATTGAACGTGAAGAGGACCTAAACACTTGACGATGAAAATAAAAAACTAGCCTTTATTATGAATTACACTTCAGGGTAAAAAAAATCCCAAATCTTTATTACTTGACCAATGAGCAACATCATATGAAGCGAAGAAATGATTGGAGCTACCAAGGATTTCATTTTACTTGAAATGAATCCACAATCAAGGTCCATGGAAGCAGCTGTCAGGCAGTCCAAGGATGTATCAGATTGGGCACATCTGCTACAAGAGACCTTTCTAAAGGGTCGAAAAACAAAGATGTCACTTTGAGGACTAAGGCACACCCGATCCAAGCCCTGGTGTTCCGATTTTCTCCATATGCATGCAAAAATCACCCAGTGAGCAAGGAAAATCAAAGAAGAATGAATGACTTTGAATAGGGTATTGATGAATAATATTGAATATAACATAGACTACCAGCAGAATGCATACAGATCAATATCTTACGCATTAGTGAGCTGAAATGAATTGGCAATTACCATGCTGAATCTGGCAATCATATAGTTTACTATGCTGGAAAATGACAAATTCAAGGACTGCTGTCCCATTCATCGTCAAAAAGGACATTTCAAGATCTACTTAGAAGTACAGTGCTGTCTGTGGTAGGACAGCATCCACCCATAGACAAGAAACTCCAGTCAACGCAACTATTGTTCAAGTTTACGCACCAAGCACTGGGCTAAAGATAAATCAAACAATTCCACCATCTTCTTCCGTATGAAATTGATCAGACATGAGATCAATATGTACTGATAGGTATTGGTGATTAGAATGTGACACTGGAAGCGAAGAGGAAGAAATAGTAATTGGAAATCGTGACCTTTGTGGCAGAAATGAAGAAGGTCTGATAAACCTTTGCAAGACCAACTCCTTCATCACAAATAGCGTCTTTGCCCCCACACAAAAGGACTTCTCCAGACGGCACACAGACATCAAGCGGACGGAATCTGGAGGAAGATGCCGGCGAGAAGCTCAAGATCAGCCGCCCTGGCAGGCTGTCATCCTGTGGTGGCTCAGGCAGCGATGTCACTGCTATTTAAAATACCAGTCGGGTCACCCAAAGAGAGCAGACGAAGAAGAAGGATTCGGGTGTCTGCTTCACAGGAAGCAGCCACGGAAACTCTCCTGAGTGGAAGCAAAACATCGTTGGAGAGAATGCTGGAACGCGAGCTCCTCAGATGCGGAGGCGCTCCGAGTCTGACTGAGGAAGAGCTGCCTGCTCCCCGTCCGGTTGGCCATGACGAGGAGGAAGGAGTAAGCCTCCAGGAACGCAGCCCTCAGGACCTTCATTACTGAGGGGCAAGACTCAAACTGGGAAGAAACGGCTGCCAGCATGCATTCATGATTAGAACTTGGAATGCGAAAGGTACAAATATAGGACAATTGGAAGTTGTCAAGAAAGAAATGAAAAGCATAAAGATCATTTACCATCCTGGCTGTCAGATAAAAGAGTGTCTGGGGTTTTAAAGACTTGTTTCCAAACAAGCAGCCATCTAAGTGAGATGTCAACTAAGTCCGCATGGAAGAAGCACACCGTCATCAGTCATCGAAGGACTCCGTGTAATTCGAAGTCAGGGGAGGGACTAGTATCAGAGCCTAAATTGTGAAAATCCGGAGTACAGAAGGCTACGGTTGACAGTGGGAGCCCAAGACTCATTTGTGGCTCTACACAGGAAATAAGTCTTGGAGAACCTCCTTTATCTACAATTGGGGGATGGGAGGAAAGTGGTTACTAAACAGAGAGCTTTGGGGAGAGGAGTGTAGAAGATCAAAGGGGGAAATCTGGCTTGAACAGTTAAAACTGTGTCAGTAGATCCCACTACGATGCATGCTGGACCTGATCTGGCTTCCAAATTTTTCTGTATTTTTGGTTCATAATGTTTTGTTTGTTCATATTAGGGTATATCTCAGAGGTGTCTTGTTATGTTATATATTTTTCCATTTTTCAGTATATGAAACCCAGGATTGGTGACCCTAGAGAGACAGCCAGTAGAATACGGGTTTCAGGGAGAGGGGAGTAAAGTGGTGGAGGGGCGATGGAGGAGTCCATGTTTGGAAACTGTGGTAGCAATTGTACAAATCTGCTTGATGTGATTGGATTATGAAATATATATATATATATATATATATACATATTAAAATTTAAAAAAACTTAAAATGAGAGATCAAACGATACATCACATTGGGTTCATCATTGGGTGAATCTGCATCACAAGACCGCTTGAAAATGTTGAAAAGTGAGATGTGACTTTGAGGACTAAGGGGCACCTGCCTCAAGCCATGGTATTTCAATTGCCTCATGTGCATGTGAAAGTTGGACATTGAATAAAGAAGACAGAAGAAGAATCGATGAGCTTGAATTGTGGTGCCGGAGAAGAATCCTGAAAGGACCATGGACTGCCGAAAGAACAAAGAAACCCGTCTTGGAAGAGGAACAGCCAGAAAGCTCCTTAGAAGGGAGAATGACAAGATGTGGTGTCTCGTGTATTTTGGACGCGGTATCCGGAGAGACCAGTCCCTGGACAAGGGCATGACACTTGGTAAAGTGGAGGGGCAGTGAACAAGAGGAAGACCCTCAAGGAGATGGAGGGACACGGTGGCTGCAACTATGGGCTCAAACATGACAAGACCTGTGCGGATGGCCCAGGACCGGGCAGCATTTTGTCCTGCTCGGCACGGGATCGCTGGGAGTTGGGGCCAACCCCCCTACACCCCGCAGCAACAAGGGCAACATGGCTTCTGGGCAATCCTTTTTCTTTCTCTGTCTTCTCGGCAAATAAGAAATCGAACCAACCATTTTCCAACGTCATAAGTCATTGATGAATATTACCATTAGTAATGAAGTTTGCACCCTCACACTTGTGGATATTTTACTTAATCATTTATTCATTTTTTATTCTGCATTAGTATTTATGTACTTTCGAGCCAATGATTTTTCTCCGGTGTCTTAAACTTGTCTGTGGACCCTGCACAGCTAGTGGACGCAGGCACTGGCCCGAGGGACCTGGGGAATGTGTGAGCTTGAAAGTGGCTGAGACTGAACTTGTCCATTGTGCTTCTGAGGCCACAGGAAGAAAAGGGGCTGAATGCCCAGCCTTCCCTCTCTGTGTACAGCCCAGGGAAGCTGGGATCACAGGAAAATCCTGCTTCCGCTTTGTAATGAGTTGGGTCTCTCCTATGATCTGTATGAGGCCGTGAGCCAAGGCTCTTGAACAAAACATTTCCAAAGAGGAAATTATTGTGTCAAACGTATTCCAACTCCTGGTTGCAGACACTTCCTGTCTGCCTAGTACCCTCCTGTGGCTGCCCGCTTCTCCTTGCATGAGGTCCGACTCATGCTAGGTTCCTTCCTCATGGAGCTTATCTCTCAGCTACCCCGACCATCTCCTGGAACCCATGATAGGGCCTCTGTACACGCAGCCCCTCCCCCACCAACCACCTGGCCCTTGGACACACGATTCCCTTGCCCTCCTCACTGAATGCTGCCATCAAGTTGAAGCCATCCCATAAGACAGAGAAGCACATCCCTGTGGGGTCCGTCAGGCTGTCATCTGGACCAAAGCAGACTCCCATAGCTCTTTCCCACAGGTCTGGTGGGTTTCAGCAGCCGGCCTTTCAGTTAGCACCTGGGTGCTTCACCACTGCGCCAGCTGGACTCTGTAAGCTAACGGAAAAAACGCTCAACAAACAGCGAAGCACGACTTGAAGTACTGGGTTTGAAAATTCTCAACCTCTCCAGAAGGGCAACAAAATTTGAGAAATCCATTCTGGTTAACCGTCACATCAAGGACACTCTCCAAAGACATGACCTAAAGATGAAGCCACGGGTGTGAATGTACCATCTTTTGCAAAGAACTCAGAAAGATCCAAGACTGTGCTCAAGAGAATTACTCAAACCGTAGAGCTTCTGAGAATTACTCAATCAAGCCGTACAGTTGAGAAATTAAATGACTCAGTCAAACTATACAGCTTCTAAGAAGCTTAAGGGTGTTGCCCTTCGAAAGTCTCTGCAGAATCCCAAGGTAGAGAGGGCTTAAGTCAAAGAAATGTGTGGGTAGGGCTTTTGTCAGATAGATTGAACCTCAGCCATAAACACTGCCAGCTTGGACTAAATGTAAAAATAAAAGAGGCCTCCATAGGCAGGAAGCAGACTGAGAAAACGATCCCTTTCATGGCAAAAGTAAGATGGCTCAATGGGTAGAACTAAGAGCCCAGCATTTTCAGAAAATCACTCTTGAACAGAGTAAGATTGAGGAACTCCCAACATTTCCCCCGCAGGATTTAAGAAGGTTGGTGGGCCAGTGGCTCTTGTCTCCTGTTTCCCCCTTTTGGAACAGGAGTGTCTGTAGACATTCTCCCAGGTTGTTGGATGTGTGCAGGAAACACTAGCAGTCACGTTAGTTCACAGGTCTCCAGAGCAATAGAACTTGCTCTGAAGGAGCTACACCCAATGAGGCTCATGTGGCGAGCATGTGATTTAGCCGATGAGATTCTTGACTTGGAACTAGTGCTTTAAAGGGATCAGCAGTTTAGGAATCTCCAGAGGGGGCAAGGGCATTTTATATGCAGGAGGATGTAAACTGTGTCAGACCTGGTTGACTAGAGAAACAA
This sequence comes from Echinops telfairi, assembly GCF_000313985.2. Taxonomy (NCBI): domain Eukaryota; kingdom Metazoa; phylum Chordata; class Mammalia; order Afrosoricida; family Tenrecidae; genus Echinops; species Echinops telfairi. Next base: position 29,847,648 of record NW_022111357.1, read on the forward strand.
ATCCAAGGACATTCACATAATGAGTAAGAGAGAACTTTATATCAAGAAGTAATTATGCATCAATAAAACACCCCAGCCCAGCCTAGATCAAGTCCACAAGTTCGATAGTAGCTCATATGTCCAATATTAGCCCATGAATTCCTCTTCAGACTCACAAAGCATATGCAATGATGCCAAATGCAGGACGATCACAGGCCTGTGGGTGGAAAGTCTTGTGGATCCAGTGGCGGTGGAAGCATCTCCAGGGGTCTGGCTGCCTCAGCGTGGCTCCATGTGGCTTGTCAACAGGAAGGCAAAGCAGGCAGAGAGAGAGAGTGGCCCACCTTCAGGGAGGAAGAGGGGAAGTTTCCAGAATCCTCATGAGAAGGCCACACCCACAAAGAGGGATTGAGGGACCTGATTGACTCCGCCCCTTCATTCTTATTTATCAAGATGACATGAAACTGCATAACTGCCACATAAACCATTTGGGATCAGAGGGCAAACGTAACAGGCAGCCTCCAAAAGGCCCCTGGTAATCTTTCTTCCTGATATTCAAGCCCGTCTGTAGGGTCTCCTCACATGGTGCGGGGCTAGCCTGTGTAACAGATCAGGGGAATGATGGGGTCTGAATCCGGAGGCGAGATCATAAAAGACAGCGCAGCTTCTTGCATGCACTCTGGGATCCCTTTGCTCTGGAGAAGACATCTGCTCTTTTGTGAGGACATTGCTGGGCTCCCCCATGGATATGTCCACCTGAGGCCTCCTGAAAACAGCCAGGTAAGTGGGAGCCACCTTGAGTGCAGGTGCTTCAGCTCTAGGTGAGCCTGCAGATGAACGTAGTCCTGGCCCGTCGTTTGATTACAACTTCACGAAAGACCCCGAGTCACGGGTCTCGCCAAATTCTATCATGCGATCTCCTACTTCCATTTCATCACCAAGGCCACGTTTTCCAACCACTGCTCCTTCCTCTTGGTTTCCAGCGTTTGCATTCCCACCACCAGGAATGACATGTTTGATCAATGGCAGACGGAAGAAGTCGGTAGAATTCTTCAATTTCTTCATCACTGGCTGTAATGGTTGGGGCGTAAACTCAAATAACAGTGGTATTACCTGGTCTTCTTGTTCACATATGGCTATTATCTGGTCACAGGTAGCATTGTACTCCAAGATAGAGCTTGCCATTCCCTTTTTGGCAGTGTGATGCCATTCCTGTGAACTGTGCCACATGCCTGGCCCGGTAAACCATGTGATTGTCTGATTCAAAATGGCCAATGCCGTCCATCCACTGGAGCTCCCGACTGCCGAGGATATCAACCTGTATGCATGTCATTTGACTTTGGAAAATTTTCCTGCGTTCATGCTTCCGCACATTGTAGGTTTTGATTATGAATGGGTGTTTGCGGCTGTTCCTTCTCATTTTGAGTTGTGCCACATCAGCACATGAAGTCCCCATTAGCTTTGCTCGCTCTCCGCGATTAGGGAGGCAGCTCTTCCCCGGTCATATTGTGAGAGATTTCCAACCTGAGTGGCATTTTCCAGCGCTATCGGGAGGTGTACAGATGTCTGAAATTCACTTTGAACTGCGTGAGAAATGAGGTGAAATAACGAAGAGGGAGTCAGCTACACAGTGAAGTGTAGCAAGAAGCTGATAAAGCTAGTGAATGTGTGGTGTTCACCATAAGATCATTAAAAGTCCCTTGGTGTTTCTGTTTGTGTGTGGACATCTACAACAAAACACGGTGGGGAAATGGCCGAGTCATTTCTTGGGTGGTGGATCCGCGGGATACATTTGAGGATGACAAAGAAGTGATGCAAACTGGAGTGAGACATTTCATTTGTTCCGCAGTTTGTATTTTCTAACAGTACGTGTCTTCGTGGCTGAGGAGACTGTCTCAGTGAATAGTCAGGAGTGAGACCAAGAGGTGGTTGAAGGTACAAGAGCAGCCAGGGAAGAGGATGGAGAAGCCTTGCCATCAGAAATCAAGGTGAAATTAAGTTGTGTACCCAAACATCCCAAGCTAGTGCTGTGGTTAGTGCTATCAACCAGTTGGTTACAACCTACAGTGACCCTGTGCACAGCCGAGTGAAGTCGTGCGGCCCTGCGCCCGAGCTCATTGTTGCAGCCACGGACAGTATCAACCCTGTCCAGGGCCTTCCTCTCCTGCACTGCCCTCCACTTGACCAAGCCTGATGCCCTTCTCCAGGGACTGGTCTCTCCTGACGACATGTCCCAAGCACGTCAGACGAAGTATTGTTATGCGTACCTCTAAGGAGTGCTCTGGCTGTTTTAGAGATCTGAAACCAGTGTGCCAGTGGGGGGAAGTCAGATACTTGCTGCCAGACTGCTGTCTCATCCCTCCAGAGGGGTGGGCCTGCTCCCTGATGCTAGAGACAATGGGTTACCTCTCTCTGGAGCCTAAGGCCATTAGTTTGGTTCCTGTGGGCGGAGTTCGCACCCTACTGATAATGGTTCCTATGGAGACCCAGAGACCACCCCCTAGACCACCCTCTCATTGCCGTGTAGCCTATAGTGCAACCCCTCCCTGTGACGTATGTCTCTACCTGTAATTAGTGGGTTGGCTTGCCCCCAAAAGGTATATAGGCAAGGGTCAGCAATATAGGCTCTCGGACTTCTCTCTCTGACTCTGAGCTCCTTGCTGCTCACTCCCTGGTCACTCCCCTCTCCCTTGTTCCCTTCCCCTCCTTCCCTTCCCCCTCTCTCCACGTGGACCACCAAGCTGGGCTGAGGCAAGCGATGGTATCATGTAATGTGTCTGACAGTATTATCGTAATATCTCTCATGCTCTCAATGACTTTAATATAATACTTATATATCTTAACCATACAACTGTGCATTACTGAACCCAGAAGTAGTATTACTGAACTCGTAGGAGTAGCAGCGGGTGGGGGCTGGCCCTTCACCCACCTCCCTCGGTGACATTTTTTAAATTTAATACTACATGTGCCCAGGGATGAAGTTGGCCTGGTGAGGCAGGAAGTGTATCTCTTCCCCAAAGGTCAAGAGTTCTTCCAGGGTGTAGGTGTCTGTGTGTGGTGGTGGTGGTGGTGGTGGGTGGGGCGGTGGGTGGGGGGAAGTCCTAGAGGCCCGGTGGAGCCTACAGCAGCCCAGCATTGAGTTTAATTATCAGCCCGGCTGAGATAATCCTGTAATTTGATTGAACACAATTAGATGAGGTCATATATGTTTCTTCTGGGGAAGTGACTTTTGATAGACCCCAGCCTCCTTCCCATGTGTAATATAGTAAGAAACTTATTTTTAAAACCTTCTAGAGCTGTGGAGGGCAAGGGGTGGTGGTGTTCAGTTACAGAGAATTCTACACATTTAAGTGAAAGTGTAGAGGTGTCTACATGTAGAGGCATCTATATATTCGTACGTGTGTCTACACGTGCACACACTCACCCAGGGGCTTACTGATGTGTGCATCTGGCCAGAGTGTGCAAGGATGTACACCAAACAGTCAACAGTCAACGGGGGGAGGGACCAGTGTGATCAGGATACAACTGATTTTCAACCTTTGTCTTACTTGATGTCCATTTCCGTGCACGCCCCCCTCCCCGTGGACTGTCTTTCTTTTAGAATAAGACAAATGAGAACAAGAATGAAGGACCGCCCTCGTGCCAGTAGATCCACCCCACAAGCCGCAAACATAGGTGCCGATGACTACCTTGATTGATGGCCGGAGACTTTCGGGTCTTGTCCACCACAAATGAGAACATCTTCCCGCCGGCGCTCCCAGGCCGCTTGGAGGAGCTGGGCTGGATCCTGGTGGGCCTGGGGAAGCTCTGGGACCAGCTCCTCTGCACTGGCCGCATGCTTTGGTGGACAGGGAACTGAGACGGCGAGGGCGACTGGCTCGGCTGCGGTGTGGTCCAAGGTGGCTGTGGCCTTGGCCAGGGGGATGGACTCCTCACCCATGGGTAGGAGGCCTGCAGGGTCAGACAGGAGGGGCCAGAGAGGTTATAATCAGCTTGGGTGGTCTCCGCCCCTTTGTTCCAAGCATAGAATTGTAGCCTGGGGCCTCTGCTCATGAGTGACCGCCCCCCAAAGGCTTCCTGGACTTACCGCAGGCCACACAGCAGCCTGTCATACCCTTGTTAATTTACTAGGCGTGCTGTCCTTCAAGCCTGGTGGGCACATGCATTCATGTATTTAATAAACCCAACACTCCAACCCGCTGGAAGGAGGCTGAGGCTGAGCGTGGTCCTTCCTAAGGTCTCAGGTCTGGTTGTGAACTGCCGAGCTCATAGATAGTCACTTTTAAGAGATAAGGTACCCTTTGCCTATCTTGCTCATCATTGTAGCCACACCAACTAGAATGAACGCCTGGCACACAGCAAAACCCAGTGGTCCTCGACCTCACTCAGTGTATGTGGAGAGCCCAGGTGTGCCAGCTGGGCTCCACAGGGCTCTTAGTGACTGGTTTCCAAGTAGAGCACCAGGCCTTTCTCCTGAGATGCCTGTGGGTGGGCTCGATCTGCTAACCTTCCGGTGAGGAGTAGAGTGGGTTCACAGTTTGCACCACATAGGGACTACTGGCGGCAATAGATCCTCACACGGAGGGAGAAGAACAAATGGGCACAACACTGCGATTCCAGAGCAGCCGCCCGGCTCTACATCCTGATCTCTCTTCCTCATCTGGAGAGAGGCTCTGTCTGGCGGCGAGCTCCCCACTTCACTCGGCACACTCCCCCATCTGACTCTCAGCAGCTGCTCCAGGAGCATCGGTGGTGAGAACCCTGCGGGGTTCCACCCTGGGGCACACTGCTGCCCGTGCACCTCCATCAGCGTCCACCTCGCCTGGGAGCAATACAAGTGCTGAGCGGGCCTGCCGCCTGGCTCTGGCCTGTGTTTCATGCTACCCCGTCTTGCCAGGCAGTTAATGATGACCTTAGGAGTGCTGTCTTTCGTGCGCTGAAATTACCCAGCCTTCACTATGACCTTTCAGGGCAGGAGAGCACCTTGCTCCTGGGCTATAAATGAGGCTGGGGGAGGCGTGGCGTTTGGCCATAGTCCAGTTGGCGGTGGTGGAGATGGAGCTGGGATCAGGTCTCAGCTCTCTCTCTCTGGGCCCTTGCTTCCTCTTCTCACATTCCCCTCCCTCCCCCTCCCCTCCTCTGTGTCCCCCTCCTTCACCAGTGGCTTTCCCTCCCTCTCTATTCTCCTGCCAGAAGAACACACTGTGGAATCCAGCAGCCACGTTCAGCCATCAGCAGGGGCTTGTGGTCCATGCAGGCCACATACCCATTCTCCCTGGGTGTAAGCCACTCTTTCTGCACATGGAAACAGCATGCGCTCTGAGACTCCTAAAGAGGGGACAGATAGGATGCTTCCAACATCGGGCACCGGCAGACAGAACTGTCTATAACCTCAGCAGATGGACTCCTGACCCAACCTTCACGTCTTGACCAGCAGGTCAAGGACCCCGTGCAGCGTGCAGCCATAGGCCGACTCTTGGAGTCACTGAGAAGGGTGTCAGGGAAATCAAGCACCCATGTGCCATCACCGGGAGCTACCTGGGCCAGCTCTCACCACGACATTGGCCCACTGCCAATCTCTTACCAGGCGTGGGACTTTGCAAAGTTTGGGGGGCACCTGTCAATGACATTTTGCATTGGGCAAATCTGCTGCCCAGGACCTGTTTAAAGAGCAAGGGTGTCACTTTGAGGACAAAGGTACACCTGGCCCTCATTATGGCATTTTCCATCATCTCAGATGCAGGTGACAGTTGGGACAGTGACGAAGGAAGAATCAAAGCATTGGAATGATGATGCTGGTGAGGAATATCTTCAAGTACCACGACTGCCAGAAGAACAAAGACACCTGTCTCTAAGAAGGTACAGCCAGAGTGCTCCTTAGGACCAAGTGTGGGGAGACCACACTCACTGCCATAGAGTAGATTGCAACTCATGGTGGCCTTAGACAGGCTGTGAATCCTTATGGGAACAGATAACTTTAACTTCCTCTTGTGGGGTGCCTGGTAGGTTCGAACCATCGACCATTTGACTTGCAGCCCAGTGCTGACCGGATAATGCCATCGGGGCTCCTGTCAAGAGAGACCAGAGCCTGGAAAAGCACATCGTGCTTGGTACAGCTGAGGGTCAACAACACCAAAAAGGGCAGGACCAGGAGATGCACTGACACAGAGGAGGCAACCACAGGCTCAAACCTAACCATGATCGTGAGAGTGATGCTGGCCTAGGCAGTGTTCTGCTCTGTTGTACAGTCACCATGAGTCCGAACCTCGTCCACAGCCTCTAACAACAATATAACATCAGCAGGTAGCTTAGCGGTCATTTTGATTTGTCTACTAACACGATCCTAGTCTCTGCAGAAATTCTTTTCCGGAGGGGAGGCACCCATCCCATCCTGTCCTCACCCCGCCCTCTTCAGGAGCCGCCTTCACTCCACCACACCTGTGACCTGTCCTCACTGGTGTATAGCTATTGACTGATCCACAGAAGGCCAGAAGGGCCGGTCTGATGCTTCTCACCCCAGGTTTCTAGAAAGTGATGATTGACAATGGTACTGGAGTCACTGTTGCTCTGAGATGCTCACGGGGCCTCTTAGGCAATTATGAAGGGGCTTCAAAAAGCTCATGGGAAAGTGGAATGAAGAGACCATAGAACTCCGCCCTCAAACGTTCCAAAGCCCCCCTCCTATGCCTTGCGAAGGTACCGCAAGGGGAGAGCATGTCTCAGGACCAAAGCGTTCCACTTCTGTAGCAATGAGGCAGAGTGCAGAGAAAGAGAGCATCTGACCCCACTTAGTGGTCTTTGGGTTTTATACTCCAGTTTCTCTCTGGGGCAGTCCCCCTCCCCCCGCCGCATCCCTCACTTCTTGTGGTTCTCAGCCAATCGCATTCTCTGGCCATAGTGATTGGTTCAGGCAGAAGGCATGTGTTCCAATCAAAGTCACGGAGACCTACCCTGCTTCCCTGAAAGTAAGACATCCCCCGAAAATAAGACCTACGTACAGTTTCGTCTCTCGCTGAAATATACGGCATCCCCCGGAAAATAAGACCTCCCCGAAAATAAGGCCCCCCGAAGCTACCGTAACTCTGGACTCTTGACTATAGCGGTGGGCACCACCGCACAGCTCACTGTTGGCCACAGCGGCTGGAGCAGACAGGAAGTGCAAGGTCTCTTTTAATAAAACAATAAACAATAAATGTGTACCGTATTCTTCTTCATGGAAAAATAAGACATCCCCTGAAAATAAGACCTAGCGCGTCTTTGGGAGCAAAAATCAATATAAGACACTGTTTTATTTTCGGGGAAACAGGGTAGCTAGTACTGGTCAAGCCTCAGCCCCACAGAGGACAAAACCAGGAGCTTTCGGTAGCGGTGGGACCTCATGGGACTTGAGTGAGGCCAAAATACGGTGTGTGTCAGGGGATCGGGGGCGGGGGCCGGTGGAGGGGGCTGGTTTGGGGACCCTGGCTCAGGTGGAAAACCTAAACTGCTCCATACGGAGCTCAAGTTAGAGCTGGTTTCTGGGACTTGCAGTTCCCAGGACCCTAGTTAACAAGGGCTCCTGAGAGGGCCCGCCAAGGATACTTAAATGCAACAAAGGCTGCAGTTGGCTTTTGGGGTTCAGAATTTTTAAACGAAGGGTTTTTCTTTTCTTTCTTTCTTTTTTTATTGTAATGGCGTTTTTTTTTTTTATAAGCTTGCTGTTTCAGACTGGGGAAGGCCTCAGTTGGATAGTGGAAGTTAGGTCCCTCTGGTGGGTAGATCTGCTCGGTCATCAGTAAGGTCAAGGTTTTCTCAGAAATAAATAGCTGCAGTGGTAAGTAAATAAGTAGAGCCATAAAAGCTCACTCATGGCTAGGTCCAATTAGGATAAAATTGGAACTTTGAAGAAAAAAAAAAGGAACTTGGGGTCAAGGTCACTTATCAACAAGTCTGATTTCAGAGAAGTTCATTTTAACATCCATGCTAATGCCTTTTCCCTTTTAAGTTTTTTCCTTCCTGTTCCCTCACCAAATGGTATGTTGTGTGGTTGGCTTTTAAAATATTGTTCTAGAGGCAGCTTGTGCTGTAGCGTAATCCTGGGTGACCCCTCCCCCAGCTAGCTTTACAGTAGAACAGTGGTTCTCAACCTTTCTAATGCAGCGACCCTTTAATACAGTTCCTAGTGTTGTGGTGACCCCGAACCATAACATTATTTTCGTTGCTACTTCATCACTGTAATTTTGCTACTGGTATGAATTGTCATGTAAATAGCTGACAGGCAGGATGTATTTTAATTGTTACAAGTTGAACATAATTAAAGCATAGCGATTAATCACAAAAACAATGTAATGATATATTGTGAAATACTTATTTCTAGTTACAAATAAATGAAATTTTGTCTTGAAGCATGGTATAGCTTGGGTAACAGTCTTAATAAAACAACAGTAAACTACATTGCTACATTTTGCGACATGAGTAAAAAGCCAATATTAGTGTGAGGGAGGGTTGAGGAAGGTTGAGATACGTAACTTCTTTCTCACCAGATCAGCAAATCTGCATGTGGGCATACATGCCTGGAGACGGATAGAGGAGCCGTGTCTCGCTTCCTAAGACCATTGAAAATATGTGTTTTCCGATGGTCTTAGGCGACCCCTGTGAAAGGGTTGTTCACTCCCAAAGGGGTCTCAACCCACAGGAGAACGGCTACAGTAGCGGCTTTTCAAATGCCGGGACTCGCCCTGGTCACACCCACTGCTGAATGCACACTTAGCAGCCTCGACACGCTCCAGTCAATGGTTTACCCAAGAAATCAGAATCCACTTCTCTTTCTGATTACCAACTTAGTTTTCTTGTATGATCACTTCTAGGTCTGCTTTTTGACCTGGTAAAGGGGTGAAGATTGAGTGCTACACCCTGAAAATTCAGGGTAGGGTTGTGTACACCACTTTGCCCTGAAGAGCTGGTTGTGTGCTCGGCCATTTGTAACCATTGTCACTACAGTGGCCATGGGCCACCACAAGGAGGACACCCATGTGGAAGAGGCTGTGCTGTGGTGTACCACAGAACATCCCTTTTCGTCATTCAAACAGTCTGACTAGGTGAGGGGAGAGAGCGTGTGTATTTTTAAGCCCATTTTATAGATTAACAAATGGAGTTCTGTGAGCCTAATGCGCTTAATGTCCTGTAGCCAGGAAGGGGCGATGCTGTTTGAAATCCAACATGTGTACTCTCAGAGCTTCTGGGTCATATGAAATCATGATTTATAACTGCTTTCAGCGCTCACAAAAGGATTTCAGGTGATCGGGCCATGAAAAATGAAAGATTTCATGATTCCCGAAGAGGTAAATAAAAAATAGATTGTATGATAAACTGTAAGGTGTCCAGTGGGCTATTTACAAATTGATTTTTCTAGGAACACTGGCAACTCCCCTCTGGAGTTAACTCGTGCTACACACAACTTCCTGGAAGCAGTTTGGAACAACACAGCCTCCTGGGAGTCCAGCCTGGGCTTTATTTACCGCTGTGCCCGAGGGGCGCTGGGCCAGCTTGGAGCAGCTCATGAGAGCTGGTTATTAAATGCTCAGGAATTCCGTGAGTGTTGGTACCACATAGATCCAGTACAGTGAAATAACTTCGAGAGCACGGATCATAGTGAAATAGAGTCAAGTAATTGCAGTGATGAGTTACACGAATTATAAGTATCTTAACATTCAAAGTTTATATTTCAATGTTGATGAGTGGCAGTGCTCATCAACTGGCCTTAGACCTAAAACGGAGAAGCCTTTGGGGAGCATTGAGTAAGCACAGGCTTACTAAAAGTCTGAGGCCTGGTCACAGGATTGAAGGGTGTTCCCGTCAGCTTACCCTGCATCAGCACCAACTGTACAGGGGGGTGGGCAATGGGGCTCAGGGGCTGACTTGATGTCCCAGTGGGTTCCATGCTGGGCTGCTGACTGTGAGGTCGGCATGTGAGCAACCCAGGCATTCCTCGGGAGAAAGCTGGGGTGTTCTGCTCCCATCAGGATGTGCAGCCTCCGAAATGCACAGGGGCAGTTCCCTCTGTCCTGGGGGTGGGCTGAGTGGGAGCCCCTCCAAAGGCAGTGAGCTTGGTTTGGCTTTTTGTTTCATGACCAAGGAAAGAACATTTCGTCAGATGTGCGATGGTCAGCGTGCAACAGAAAATCACAAGGCACGGGAACGGGCAGAACACACAGCTGAAGAAACAGAGGAAGCACCAGAGCCAAAGTCTGAGATGACAGAGGTTTGGGGATCAGAAGACCGGGAATTGAAAATTGCTGTGATTCCTAGGCGAAGGTGATGTAGTGGCCGTCAAAACAAAACAAAACAAAACAAAACAAAACAAAACAAAACAAAAGCAAGCCTAGTTTACATATGAAGCTCACTCAAAGAAGAATTCCTTGGATCCAGTTCCATAGCCTAATTCCTCTTTGTCCATTCTACTTGGGACCTCCTGATGCAGTCCAGGGATTCCGACTCACAGCAACCTTACAGGACCGAGTAGAACTGCCCCATGGGGTTTCCAAGGCTCACATTTGTATGGAAAGCAGATGGCCACCTCTCTCCTAGGGAGTAGCTGGTGGGTGTGAACTGCTGACCTTCTGGTTAGCAGTCAAGTGCTTAATCACTGTGCCACCAGGGCTCCTTTACTTGTCACCACACAACTGCCGTGATGGGAGGGAGCACCTTAAGGTGGGTGGAAGCACATAGACCACAGCACAGGGATCGAGGGATGTGTTAAAGCAGACACTGGAGCTGAGAGCCAGTGACAGATGGGCTGTCTGCTGCAGTGGCTTCAGATTCACCTTGGGGGTCCCCTCAGCTCAAACAGGACACTTGTTCAGACCCCACAAAAAGGATAAATGATCCTCAGGATTTTCATTTTGAGAAACCACATAATACATTTTAGAACACAAAAGAGCCAGTCATTGCCCTACCGAGACCACTCCTCCCAGGCTTAGTTAGCCCTGTGCAATGTAAATCCGCAGAGCAACATGCAACGCTGGGCTATGCTAACCCTTCAGGACAGAGTAGACCTGTCCCTGGGCATTAGCATAGCATCACATTGCAATATTGGAAAACATGCTGTTGTGATCCATAAGGTTTTCATTGGCTCATGTCTGGCCTTTCTAACTAATCTACGTCCTGAAGTGCTGCTGAA
>NW_022111357.1:29859553-29865594 GCF_000313985.2 Echinops telfairi
TGCAGGTATCTGAAACATGGGTGGGTGGCACAGTTTCTAGCATCATAGCAACATGCAAGCCACCCTGTTGCAATACACTGACAAATGGGCTAGAGAAACTGAATTCAGTCCTTGTATCCATAGACGTTTCTCTCCCTCCCTCCCTCCCTCCCTCTTTCTTTCTTCCTTTCTCATTTGCCTGACCTACCCTCATTTCTCCTTCTGAATGGGCTCCTAATTTTGGGGGGAGGAGACACAATCCTGAGTCCATGAAGCTCTGGTGACTCCCCGTGGCTCCAGGGGAGGGAAAGTGACCCAGGCCCACTGACTGATCTTACCATGAGCTCAGTGGTTCAAAGTCGCCCAGAAGGGCCTTGGAAGAAAGGCCTGGCAATCTGCTTCTGAAAGGTCACCCCCAAACAAAACAACCCAAACCCACGGCCATTGAGTCAATTCCAGCTCACAGTGACCTTGGGAGGTAGGGTAGAACAGCCCCTGTGGGTTTCTGAAACTGTAGCTCTGGAAGGGTGTAGAAAGCCTCATCTTTCTCCCACAGAGCGGCTGGTGGTTTGGAACTGCTGACCCTGTGGTGAGTAGTCCAATGTGTAACCTGCTGCTTCCCCAGGGCTCCTAGCTGTTGAAAATCCTGGGATCGGCAGTTCTACTCTGTAACACAGGGGGTTTCCAGGAGTTGAAACAGACTCAGTGGCAATGGGCACAGCCTATTTAGAATGCCTACTGCAAGCTTTCATTTGAAGAGGCAGTGAACATATTGTTCAAAACCGATGGACAGTATGGCTCCTGGAGGATCCTAGGAGTTCTGGGTGGGTTAGTTCTTTCTCTCCCACCTCCACTTCTGTTTTTAAGTTCTTCTTTCAGAGATGGTACAAGCACACGTGCGGTGCCGGAGCAGCCAGCAGACTGTTTCTGCAAATGGCCAGAGAGTAGAGACTGGCAGCCTGGCCGGCCCCATGCCATCTTCGAAACGACTGGACTTTGCCCTTGAAGAGGGAAAGCAGTAGCCCACAAAAATGGAAATGGAGGGTGCGACTGCTTTCCAATAAAAGGTCACTTACAAAAACAGGCCTGTAGTGTGCCACCCTCTGGTTAAGAGCTTGGTGCTTAGAGTGAAACAGCATCAGTCCTAAGCCCCTCCTCTGGCCCTCGGGCTTGGCTCTGGGAGGCTGATGGAGATCTTCCTCTTTGCTCCTCTGAAGAGCAGCTAGGCCACAGCGACTGCTTCCTTTGTGAGATGGGAATGAGATCGGACGTCTAATGTGCTTGGAACATCTCTTGGCCCATAATGATTGTTCAATAAGCATTAGCTGCCAGGCCTGATCATCATTAAAGAAGAGGCGGAAAGGGAGTAATTGAGTTTGTCTGGGGAACTGCAGTGCATCCCTGGGGAACAGAGGCTGGGAAGGGAAAGGAGGGAGGCGACTATCAAAAACAGAGTGTTCTCATCCATGCCTCCTGTGTTTCCGGACGGGCTCTCATCCCCCAGCTGTACGTGAGATCACAGGTGGGCTTGTAGAGGTGGGCTTACAGAGCCTTCCTGAAGTCCCCTGCAAGGGAAGACCGGTGCCCTGGGCTCTACTGTTAAGAAAATACTCTAGGCAGGGACTCAGAATGTCTGGATTTCATCCTGGTTTGGCTGTAACAGACACATAGCCTTGGGGAAGTGGCCGTGCCCCTGCGGGTGGACACCCATTAATGAAACAATAGTGGTGGTCCCAGTGGCCTCTATAAAAACTCTGAAGGGTCATGGGTACCTGTCTGGCAAGCATTGGAAACTGGGGCTCTGAAAGGTTTAAGTAGGCTAGTCTGGTGGCATTTGCCTTTGGATCTGTCTGACTCTACAGCCCGCTTTTTCCACGGCACAGAACAAAAACCCAGCCACACCCGGGACTGTTGAGTCTGTCTCATGGTGAACAACCTCACAGGGTTTCTTCTCTGGAATCTTGGCAGGATCTTTAGGGCAGTGGATCACCGGGCCTTTCTGGCCTCTCTTCTGTACCACCATCCCGGTGAGCTCCCATTGCCAACTTTTAGGTTAGCAGCCCATCCCAAAACGTCCCCTTGAAGGAGGAGCAGCAAAGACTACAGGCAAATAGAGGCCGCTCTGTACATCTGGTGTAATGTCATGATGTGGCAGAAAGGAAGGACCTGGGAGATACAGGTGAGTTTCTGGCTGGGACAGAAACAGGGCTGTTGTTCTTGGGTGCTGTCAGGTTGGTTCTGATTCACAGGTACCCTTGCAATGGAGTGAAACCATGCCCAGTGCTGCGCCATCTTCACAACTGTCCTTCTGTTTGAGGCCACTGATGCAGCCACTGTGCCAGTCCACCTCATCGAGGGCCTTCCTCTTTTTGCTGCACCACCACTTTACCGAACATGATGTCCTTCTCCAGGGACTGGTCTCTCCTGATAACATGTCCAGAGTAAGTCAGAAAAAGTCTCACCACCTTTGTCTCTAAGGAGTCCTCTTGTACTTTTTCCAAGACAGATCTGTTTGCTCTTTTGGAAGTCCATGGTACTTTGAATATTCGACAACACTGTAATTCAACTGTGTTGATTCTACTTCAGCCTTCTTTATTCAATGGCCAACTTTTACATGCAAATGAGGCCATTGGCAATACCATTGCTTGCTCAGGTGAACCGTAGTTCTCAAAGTGACATCTATGCTTTTCAACACGTTAAAGAGGTCTTGGACAGCAGATTTGCCAAAGAAATGCATCGACTGTTCTCTTGACTGCTGTTTCCATGAGTATTGGCTATGGATCCAAGCGAGATAAAGTCTTTGATGATTTCAGTCTTTTCTCCAACTATCTATTGGTGGTGCAATTGTCAAGACTTGGGTTTTCTTTATGCTGAGTTACAATTCATGCTGAAGGCTGTAGACCTTGAACATCATCAGCAAGTGCTTCAAGTCCTCCTCCCTTTCAGCAAGTGTGGTGGAGAGAAATTTCTTAATATGGTTCTTCTGTTCAAGCCTCTGTAATTCCCAACAAGTGATTGGGTTGGACTAGGGCATGTGAAACATTAACAGAAGGGATTGGTCAGTTTTAGTTATGACCCCCTCCCCCACCCCCTGGACTGTAAGGATGAGCTGTCTCAGCAGGAGCAGAGAGAAGTCCCAGGAACCTTGGAAGAGGATTCCCTGGTACAGCATGTTCTAGATCTCTGTCTGCTTTTTGTACTGGCAGAGGCGGACACCAGAGGCACCAAAGGCAAGGAAACCATGAGGCAGAACAGAAGGGCGATGCTGACACTATGGGAGGCACTATGGATTGGGAAAGGCTTCCTGGCCCACAGAAGAAGAGGTGGCTGAGAGGCTGTTCTGGAGAGAGATTTGGCTGTTGGCTGAGGAGCCATGTTGCTGTGGACCAATGACTACATTCTTACGGTTAACTGACTCCAGCCTCCTAATTGTGAGTATTGTTGGTGAGTTCCGTGTGGCCATTGCAGGTCGAGAGCTATGGGAGGAACAGTGGGTATCAGAATAGGGTAGAAAGATGGAGAGTGCAGGCATGCCTGGCCCTTGCCTCCTGGCAACATGGAAGCCAGAGGAGGTCAGATCTGTCTGCCCCGCCATCCTCCCATGCTGTTTTCATAGCAAGCAAGGCGTGTCTCATCAGCATATTGCAGGTTGTTAATAAGCCTTCCTCCAATCCTGTTACCACTTTCTTCTTCATATAATCTAGATCATCCATTCAGTGTGCAGATTCAACACATCTGGTGAAAGGATGCAAACCTGACATGCACCTGTTCTGATTTCCAACCAGGCAGTACGCCTTGTTCTGTTTGAATGATTTCCTCCTGGTCCGTGTGCAGGTCCCCAGGAGCAGAAGGGTGTGTTCTGGAATTCATATTCTTCTCCATGCGATCCGTGGTTTATTATGATCCACATAGTCAAATGACTTTGTGTGTTCAATAAAAAAAACCTAGTAAACATTTTCCTGTCATTGTAGACTTTGAGCCCAGATCCATCTGATTCCATCTCATTCCATTTGAGTGACACCCTTCTTTTCACACCCTTTCCTGAATCCGGCTTGCATTTCTGGAAGCTCCCTGCCAATGTCCTGCTGCAACCGTTGTGGAATGATCTTGAACAAAACTTTACTTGCATCTGATATTAATGATTTTGTTAGCTATTTTCTGTATTCTCTGCCATGGGTACAAATACAAATCTCTTTTAGTTGGTTGGCCAGATAGCAGTCTTCCAAAATTCTTGGCATAGGCAGGTGAGTGCTTCTGGAGCTTCATCAGCTTGTTGAAACCTATCAACTGGTATTCCATCAATTCCTGGAACCTTGTTTTTGGCTAATGTCCTCAAAAGAACTTAGGCCTCTTCCTTTAGTACTATTGGTTCCTGGTCATGTGCTACCTCAGGAAATGGTTAAATGTTGATGAGTTCTCTTTGGTACAGCGACTCTGTGTTTCTCTTCCATCTTTTTTGATGCTTCCTACATCATTCCATATTTTCCCCTTAGAATCTTTCACTATTGCAACTTGACACATGAATTATTTCTTAAGTTCTTTTAGCTTGAGATATATGAATGTGTTCTTCCTTGATGGTTTACTAACTCTAGGCCCTTGTACATTTCATTAGAATAGTTCACTCTGTCTTCTTGAGCTGCCCTTTAAATTTTCCTGTTCACTTTTTTACTTCATTTCTTCCAGTCAAGAGCAAGTTTCAGGGGCTTGTCTGACACCCGCTTTGATTTTTCTTTCTTTCCTGCTTTTCAATGACCTTTTGCTTTCTTCATGAACGATGTTCATGATGTCCCCCCCCACTCCTCAGGTCTTCTGTCATTAGTGTTCCATCTGTCAAGTCTGTCCTTGGCATGTTCTCCAAATTCAGGCGGGATAGACTCAAGGTTGTATTTTGGCTCTCATGGACTTTAAAATATTTTCAACTTCAACCTAAATTTACATAGGAGCAGCTGATGCTCTGTTCCACAGTCCCACAGCAAAAGAGGCCTTGTTCAGCGCAGATAAGGAGCTTCTCTCCTTGGAGACGTAGTCACTTTGATTCCTGCGGATTGCCTGTGGTGACGTCTGCTGGCACAGTCCCCATTTAGGTTGCTGGGTAAAGGTATTGGTCATGAAGAAGTCATTGGTCTTGAAAAATTATATCACGTGATCTCCAACTTCATAGCTATCACCAACACCTCCTGTTCCTTCTTTGTTTCCAACTTTCGCATTCTAATCACCAATATTTATCAATGCATCTTGATTGCATGTTGGACCAGTTTCAGACTAAAGAAGTTGGTAGAATTCTTCCATTTCTTCATCACTAGCCTTAGTGGTGGGTGCTTCTATCTGAATAATAGCTGTAGTAACTGGATTCCCCGGTATGCAAACAGATACTAGCCTATCACAGACAGTGTTGTACTTCCAGAGAGATCTTGAAATGTCCTTGTAGATGAAGAATGGGGATGTCATTCCTCTGGAATTTGTCATTCTTGGTAGTGAACCATATGATTGATTCAAAATGGCCAATACCAGTCCATTTCAGCTCACTAAGGCCTGTTATGTGTTTTGATTCACTTTTGATATCTCCCGATTCCCTTAGGTTAATGTTTCACACATTCCATGTTCTGATGATTATGATGTTGCAGACGTTTCTTCTCCTTCTGAGTCATGCCCCATCAGCAAATGAAGAGCCCGAAGACTCTACTCCATCCACATTATGGCCAACTCGACTTTGAGAAGGCAGCTCTTCCTCATATGTTGAGTCACGTTTTCTGTGCCTTCCAACCTGAGGGCGCCTCTTCTGGCCTCTCTCTGACAATGTTCTATTTCTGTTCATTACGCCTTCAGTGTCTGACAATGTCTCCATGCTATTCATAGGGTTTTCAGTGGCCACTTCTTTCTTTTATATATATAATTTATTTATTTACTTTTAATAGTTTTATTAGGGGTTCATACAACTCTTATCACAATCCATACATACATCAATTGTGTAAACCACATTTGTACATTCATTGCCCTCATCATTCTCAAAACATTTGCTCCCCACCCAAGCCCCTGGCATCAGCTCCTCATTTTTCCCCTCC
>NW_022111357.1:29866648-29883657 GCF_000313985.2 Echinops telfairi
TGAGAAGTGAATGGCCTATTCACATGGGGTCTGTATGAAGATACTTACATAAAAGTCTCCACCTAGCTGGGGCAGGGTTGGGGTCGGGAGAGAGGAAGGTGGAGGGAGGGCCCTGCTGGGGAAAGCTCAGCAGGAACAAAGGAGGTGCCATGCCCCTAGGGGAGCAGCTGTGTGGGTGCCTGCAGGCCTCATGGGAGAACAAAGGGTGTGGCCGTCTGTTGAAACTTGGACAGATTTTAAGAGCCATCAAAAGACCGTGAAAACGTCAAAGTGTGCTTTACTGTCTCTCCAGCCTGAGTCTGTACTATTGCATCAGACTAAATGGTTTTCTCAGCTCTCCTATCCACAGGCATTGAATGTGCACCGACTTGCTGTGTCTTTGGAAAAATTACTTCTTGTCTCTGGGTTGTCTACTTCTTGTCTGTAAAGTGAGGACTGTGGAGGTTGTTGTGAGCACTCAGGGGAAGACGGTCAGTCGTTTCGCACGGTGTCCTTACTCAGCATCACAGTCCCCATTAGCTACCACACACACCCAGTCCCTATGGAGTGCATTTCAGCTCAGGGCAAACCCCCGGGTGTAGGCTTTTCAATGGCTGATTCTTTTTTTCCAGAAATGGATCACCAGGCCTTTCTTCCAAGGTGCTTCTGGGTGGACATGAAGCTCCAACCTTTTGGTTAACAGCCAAGTGCATTAGCCCCCCAGTTACACAAAAACACCAAACAACCACTGGGTTGTTTCTGGCCCGTGGGGACCCTGTGTGCTGTAGCTCTCCACAGGGCTCTTGTGGCTGTGGCCCTGGGGAAGCAGGCCACCAGGTGTTTCCCCAAGGTTCCTCTGGGGGGCGGCGGGGGGGTTTACACCATGAACCCACTGGTTAGTAGTCTAGTGCTTGGCCATTTGTACAGCCCAGCAATTCCTCATGCCAGTGGGAGATCCTTTGCTTTCTCTTGCTACAGGTCAGCCTCTTGTCCTTCCCTGCCAGGCGCCAGAGGCCTTTGAAGTCCGTGTTTCACCGCTTCCCCATATTGGTCTACATATAAGAAGCCCAGTTTAAGGCAGTTTCCCCCAGAGTGTCTCTGTGGGTGATGGAAATGTTCTTAAAGTAGATTGTGGTGGTGGCTGTACATATCTTTCAGTCTACTAAAGCTTATCGGATTGTGCACTGGATGTGGGGCCATTACATGGTGTGTAAACGACATTCCTCACGCCTCACCTAGCGGTCAAGTGCTTAACCACGCACACCATTCAAACCCTGCAGGACACAGTGCCGCTCTGGAACACAGGATGTCCCACTAGATGGCAACAGTTTTTTGTGTTATTTGTAGTACCATTGCCACGCGCCCACATGCCACACTTGAGTGTAATTCCAAGAAATGACCAGAAGAGGGAGCTAAGACTCTCCTCTGACACCAGCTTCCCCAGAGACAGCAAGGAATCGATGGCTGCCACTTGTGTGAGACCACAGAGCCAAGCCAGACGCAGACTGAAAGGTCCTCTTGGGTCCCCTCTGTGCCCCAGGCTGCAGGAGGGTCACTCCACACAGCCCCTCCTGCCCCGCTGCCCGGCGGTGGCCATACTCACCGTGGGTGGGTTTTCGATCACCAGTTCGTGGGTCAGCCCCGTGGCCCCAAACCTCAGGATGTCCCCGGGCAACAGCTTCACCGCCACATTCTGGATGTGGCAGTCATTGACGAAGGTGCCGTTTCGGGAATTGAAGTCCTGGAGGATGAAGCTGTGCTCGGCCTCGTTGTATTCGATGAGCGCGTGGTGGTTGTCGATGTCGGCAGACTGAAAGGGAGAAGGGGGAGGAAAACCTTCACTGTGACCGGGCCATAAACATGGGGGTGGGGGCACTCACCTGTGTCACCTCCCCAGGTCCTCACCACCATCCTCATTTTAAACGAGGATGTCGAGGGTCAGAGAAGGTCAGTGACTTGCCCACGGCCACGTGGTTAGGAATGGCGGAGCTGGGATATATGTCCTGTTTGGCTCGAGGCCCTGCAGGAGGTACTCAGACGGCTGGGTTGAAAATCAGGCAAGGCAGAGGTCAAGGATCTCGGGGGTACATGAGAGTTGGCCAGAGAACTGCCGTTTTCTATTTCCCCTTTTCTATTTCCCCGCACCCACACAGGGTGAGTTTCGGTCGTCCCAGACAGGAGGGTAGGAAGCAGAAATTGCCCAAGGCACCACTGTTCTACAAACATCAACTGTTGCACAAACCTACAATGATAAAGCCAAGGTCACAGGCTGCCAGAAGAAGCCAGCTCCTAGCACAATCACTACGGGTTTGGTAGGCGCAATTGTACAGCGATAATAAGTAAATATTATAGTAAAGTTATAGAGAGCATGAGAGATAAAAGAGATATATAGAAATAAATGGAGTCAGACACATATTATGATAGCATGCTCACCTCAGCCCCGCTTGATGGTCCACGTGGAGGGAGTGAGAGAGAGCTTTAATGTTCCCCAAGCTTTTATACTCTCTCACGACATTGGGGACACGTGCAAGCCCCCACATTACAGGTGAAGACATACGTCACAGGAAAGGGTTGTGCTACAGGTATTACAGTGATGGGAGGAGGTGATCTAGGGACATATGCACTACAGAAGGAGAAGGGATTGGGGGTGTACATGCGGCAAGATAGGCGGCTCCTAGATTTCTGGTAACAGCTTGACTTGATTTTGGGTCTCTATAGGAACCATTATCAGTTAGGTGTGAACTCTGCCCACAGGAATCAAACTAATGGCCTTTGGCTCCAGAGAGAGGTAGTCTATTGTCTCCGGCAGCAGGGAGCAGGCCCAGCCCTGCTGTGGGATGAGACAGCAGTCTGGCAGCAAGGATCTGACTTCTCCCCACAACAGGCTAGGGTACCTACACATAGTTGACCAGCAATGTAATGACTGTCACACTCATTCATTTGCTCTCTACACTTTTTAGAATAAGTTCTGAAAAATAAAACAACTAAAATCACCACCTTTGAGTCCATTCTGATTCCTAGCTACCCTACAGGACAGGGTGCAACTACCCTCGTGGGTTTCCAAGACTGTAACTCTTTGTGGAAGTAGGAAACCTCGCCTTTCTCCCAAGGAGCTGGCGGGTGGTTTCGAACTGCTGACCTTGCCGTGAGCAGCCCAGGTATCACCAGCACGACACCCGGGCTCCGTGCTGAGACTCACTTACTGAGATGAAATTAACATAGCATAAAGTGCCCACTTGAAAGTGAACGATTCAGTGGCACTGACTCCAGCCAGTGTTGTACAACCACTGCCTCTATTTCCACCTCACCCACGTACAGCCCAGCACCCAGAATGCAGATTCTCCCCATTCCCAGCCCCTGAAAGCACCCATCTGCATTCTATCTCTCCAACTCTGCCGAGTCTGGGCATTTCCTATACACGGGACCCAGACGACACATGGCCTTTGTGTCCTCTCGACTCTACGTTCATCGTCATGAATACCGCCCCGCCCCCCCCTGCACTGTGCCTATAGACCACCATCTGTTTATCCACGCATCCCTCGGTGGACAAGTGGGCTGGTCCCACCTTTGGGGGAGTGAGAATAGTGCCTGCTTCCCCTGCTTTTGAGTATTTGCCTGGGAAAAGAAGGGTAGGAACATATGGAAATTCATACCTCAACCCCTGAGAAACCATCAACCTTTTTGTTCCCCACAGCAGTGCAACCATCTAGCGCTCCCACGAGCCGTGTACCGGGGGCGGCAATGTCTCCACACCCTGGCCAGCGCTGGTTACTGAGGGATCTGCTTGATGGCAGTCACAGCCCCAGGCTTGAAGTGTGCCTCCGTGTGGTTCGGATTTGCCTCCCCCACATGGTTAGTGAACGAAGGAGCCCAGGCGGTGCCCTGGCTGAGACAGGGCTGTTCTAACCTGGCCCCCAGCCCCACAGGTGGAGGATGTGGCCGCCTGCTTCCAGAAAGATCGGCAGCCATGGAACCCTATGGGTGCTTCTCCTGTTGCTGTGAGTCAGAATTGACCCGGAGGCAGTTGCTGTCGGGTGCCATCAGGTCGTGCTGACCCATAGCGACCCTATGTGCCACAGAACGAAGCACTGCCCGGTCCTGCCACATCCTCACACTTGTTCTTCTGTGAGAGCCTACCATTGCAGTCACTGTGCCAATCCATTTAGTGGACAGTCTTCCTCTTTTCCCCTGGCCCTCCACTCTACCCGGCATGACGTCCTTCTCCAGGGACTGCTCTCTCCTGACCACACGTCCAAAGCACGTGAGACCAAGTCTCTCCCTCCTTGCCTCTAAGGAGCACTCTGGCCATACTTCTTCCAAGACAGGTTTTTTTAGTTCTTGTGGCAGTCCATCCAACTGTCAAAATTATTTGACAGCACCGTAATCAAAGGCATCAATTCTTCTCCGGTCTTCCTAGTTCGATGTCCAACTTTTTCATGCACATGAAGTGACTGAAAATACCATGGCTTGGGTCAGACGCACCTTGGTCCACAATGTAACGTCCTTGCTTTTCCACACTTCAAAGGGGTCCTGGGCAGTGGTTTTGGTTTCCATGGCCAACAATGTTGAGCATCTTCCCATGCGCTTGTTGGCCATTTTGGAGAAATGTCTTTTCAAGTCCTTTGCCCATTTTAAGAACAGGGTTGCTGGGCTTTTACAAAAAAAAAGTATTGTTTTTGTTTGTTTATTTATTTTGGAAATACACATAGTGAAATGGATGTTTGAACCACAGAGATTTCTTTACGTGACATTGATGACAATTTGATGGCATTCTTCAGGTTGGGCAACCGTTCTCACCCTCCTTTGCTGAAATGTGCCCCCCAAGGCTGCCCACTTCTGAGGAATTAGCCACTGACAACCTTCCAGTGAACCCATAAGTGGAAGCAGAGCTGGTGAGAGAAAGTGCCAGACGATGAGCCTCTCAGGCCAGAAGGCACCCAAAGAATGAGTGAGGAAGAGCTGCCCTCTCAAAGCACCGCCGACCACAATGATATGGATGGAGTGGCGCTTGTGGGAGTCAAGACTTGAGGGTCTTCATTTGCTGATGAAGGAGAGACTCAAAATGAGAAGAAACAGCTGCAAAATTCTACTAATAATCAGAACTTGGAATGTGTAAAGGATGGATCTAGGAAAATGAGACGTTATCAAAAATAAAGCGGAACTCAAAATGACCACTATTCTAGGCATTCGTGACGTGGAGGCAGCTGGCACTGGGCATTTTGAATCAGGAAATCATATGGTTTACGATGCTGGAAATGACACACTCAAAAGGAATGGCCGTGCAGTCACCCTCCAAAAGGGCCTGTTAGTGTCAATGCTGTCCGACAGGATTGCATCTATCTGCATTCAAGGAAACCCATTCAAAACCACTACTCTAAACATGCACCGAACATGAAGGCTACTGGTGAAGAGATTGAAGAACTCTGTCAATGTCTTCAGTAAGAAATTGATCAAATATGTAAAGATGCATTGATAATAGTTGGCAATTGGAATGCAAATGTTAGAGACAAAGAGGAAGGAATAGTAGTTGGAAAACAGGGTGTTGCTGAGAAAAATGAAGCTGGAGATCCCATGCTAGAATTTTACAAGACTAACTACTTGTTCATTAAAAAATACCTTTTTTCCAACAACACAAACAATTATTACACATGGCCTTCTCCAGAAGGAACACACAGAAATCAAATTAATTGCATCTGTGGGAAGAGACTATGGAGACGCTCAAAATCAATCGTCAAAACCAGGCCAGAGGCTGACTGTGGAACAGAACATCAAATGCTTCTAGGTAAGTTCAGGCTGAAGTTGAAGAAAATTACAAACAAGTCCACAAGAGCCAAAATATGACCGTGAGTAAATTCCACTGAATTTCAAGAACATCTCAAGGACAGAGTTGATACATTCAACACTAATGATAAAAGACCTGATGTTCTGTGGGAGGGCATCAAGAACATCATTTATGAGGAAAGCAAAAGGTCATAAAAAGACAGGCAAGGAAGAAAAGATCAAAGTGGATGTCAGAAGTGATCCTGAAATTTGCTCTTAATAGTAGAGTAGCTAAGGCAAATGGAAGAAATAATGAAGTCAAAGAGCTGAACAGAAAATTTCAAAGGCCAGAGTAAAATATAATGAAATGTGCAAAGAATCAAAGTTAGAAAACCAAATGGAAGAACATGCTCAGCATATTTTAAAGTAAGAACTCAAGAAAAAAGTAAGCCTTGAGTTGCAAGAATTATGGGCAAAACATTGAATGATGCAGACAGTATCAAAAGAACATGGACCTTTTTGTCCCTCTCTTCACACTTGGCCCCAATGGCCTTCACCCCTTCTTTCCTCCATTGCCACCCAGCTTCCAAGACAGCCAACACGATGAGTTTCAGAGACCTGAAAACCCCTGCTGGCCCCAGGTGCTCAATGACTGCCTGGCAGATAGACGCTACGCCGAGGAGTGTGTGCCATCCCAAGCAGAGGTGGCGGTGTTTAAAGCCATCTCCAGCGCTCCGCCAGCCGACTTGTATCATGCCCTGCATTGGTATCATCACATCAAGTCTTAGGAAAAGGAAAAGGCCAGTTTGCCAGGAGTAAAGAAAGCTTTGGGCAAGTATGGCCCTACTAACATGGAAGACCCACAGGAAGTGGAGCTGCCGGCCGTAAGGATGATGGTCTCTTTGGATCTGATGAGGAGGGAGAAAGTGAAGACGCACAGAGGCTAAGAGAAGAAAGCCAAAAAGCCTGCGCTTGTTGCCAAGTCTTCCATCTTACTGGATGTGAAACCGTGGGATGACGAGCCCGACGCGGCAACATCGGGAGAGTGTGTCAGAGCACTCAAGCTGACAGCTCGGCCTGGGGCTCATCTAAGCTTGTTCCGGGCTGGTAAGGAACTTAAAACCTTCAAATGCAGTGTGTAGTTGAAGATGATAAAGTTGGCACCGATCTGATGGAGGAACAGATCATTTCTTTTGAAGACTATGTCCAATCCATGGACGTGGCTGCTTTCAATGCGATCTAGAAGCCATCCTGGATAGCGGTATTTAAATAAATGATTCAAAACAAAACAAAAGAATAGGGAAAGAATACACAGAGTCACTGTACCCAAGAGAACTAGCCAACCTCCCACCATTTCAAGAGGGAGCACATGAACAAGAACCAGTGGTGCTGAAGGAAGAAGTCCAAGCTGCACTGAAAGCATTAGCCAAAAATAAGGCTCCAGAACTGGGTGGAATATCCATTGAAATGTTTCAACAAGCTGATGACGCACGGGAAGCACTCGCTCATTGTGGTAATTACATAATCTCATGTCAACTTGAAGATCTAAGAGTGAAGGGGAGGAGTCTAGCCTGTCAATCAGGTCACAGCCGATTGGTGCCTCCTTGTGGGCGTGTCCTTCTCATAAGGAGGGTCCTGGGAGCCTCCCTCTCTCTGCCTTCACCTTCTTTTTTGTTGTTGTTGGTCTAGTTTTTTCTAGCCCTTTATTCTACAATCCAACAGAATCTGCAACAATGGCCTCCAACATCACAATCATCAGGATGGTGTAGGACTGCGCAGTGTTCCATTTGTTGTCCATGGGGGCGCTATGAGTTGTAATTGATTCGAGAGCATCTAACAACACAACAGCAGCAGCAATGACTTAACAAATGATTGTTAGGATAAATCATACATGATTGTTAATACTAAGTCTTCTATACTTTTTATTTTTCTGTAATTCTTGTGAGGAGCTTTTAATATCACTCACGATATGTTTTAGCACTTCCAAAATTCAAAGTGTCATAGTAGCTCCTACCTTTTCATAGTTTCATGAACAGGATACACTTTAACTCTTTAACGTTTTTAAGAGCAAACTACTCATGAAAAGTCCCATGTTTCTCCCTCGGAATGGCTGGTATGTTCAAACGGACAACTTTTGAGTAAGCACTATGTTACCAAGGCTTCTTGATCATGAACTCAACTTAAATATATTCTTAAATTATCCTTTTCACTGTTACATATCACTCAAGTTCCCAACAGAAATCTTGTCGTGTAATTGAAAGTGAGAACTAATTTTGAAAAAAATAATGCTGTTCTTCAGGAGTGATAGCCATGGATTACCTGCCGAGTTTGGCATCCCTGGTAGAGTCTCTTTTCATTCCTCCACAGATGTGGACCCTTGAATCACGGCACACCTCCCCGAGTCTCAGCAGTGGGTCTTTTTAGAGGCGTGTCATACTGTCACTGCTAGTCTTCTAAATTTTCCTTTGGATAGACATGGCCTTGCTCCATCATCCTAGACATCTCCATTTGTAGCTTATCCAGAGAGTTTCATTGAGGTTAATCTCCTGGACGGTCATGATCTCAACAGCCAGTTCCATGCACAGCGTGGCAGATAGGCAGGAGAGTCTCTCCCTGACTTCACCTTCTTGTTGGTGAACCACGCTGAGACCTGCCAGAGCCCTGTGATGCCTCCACTGCCATTGGATCCACAAGACTTCACACCACTAGCCCGTAATCTTCCTGCAGTCTGCATCATTGCATGTGACTGTGTGAGTCTGAAGAAGGACTATGGACTAGTACCAGACTTATGGACTTGAGTTGGACTGGGCTGGGATGTTTTCCTGATATATAAAGCTTCTTGATAAAAAACTCTTCTTACACATATATGTGTCACTGTATTTGTTTCTATAATCAACCTGGCCTAACACATTCATCTATGAAATTTGGAAGACAGCTACTTGGCCAACTGACTGGAAGAGATCCATATCTGTACCCATTCCAAAGAAAGGTGACCCAACAGAATGCTCAAACTATAGAACACTCAAACTATAGAACACTATCGCTGATATTACATGCAAGTAAAATTTGCTGAAGATTATCCAACAATGGTTGCAGCAATAAATTGACAGGGGGCTGCCAGAGGTTCAGGTCAGATTCAGAAGACGACATGGAACAAGGGATATCATTGCTGATGTCAGATAGATCGTGACTGAAAGTAGAGGATACTAGAAAGGTGTTTACGTGTGTTTCATTGACTAGCCCAAGGCATTGAACTGTGTGATCATAACAAACTAAGGATAGCTGTGTTAGGCTAGGTTGATTAGAGAAACCAATTCACTGACACTCATATATGTGTAAAAGAGAGAGCTTTATATCAAAAAGTAACTGTATATTAGGAAAACATCCCAGCCCAGTGCAACTCAAGTCCATAAACCTGATACCAGTCCTGAAGTCCTATACTATTCCTAAGTTCCTCTTCAGACTCACAAACCCACATGCAATGATGCAGAATGCAGGAAGATCACAGGCTGGTGGGTGCAGAGTCATGTGGATCCAATGGCAGTGGCCGCATCACAGGGCTCCACAGGGCTCCATGTGGCTCGTTAACAGAAAGGTGAAGACAGACAGAGAGAGAAAGAGGAAGTTACTGGGTTCTTCCTTATGAGAAGGCCATGCCCAACAGGAGGTTCCATCAGGCTGTGACCTGATTGACAGGCTAGACGCCACCCCTACACTTTTATATCTTCAAATTGACACACAATAATGCAACTACCACAATAGCCGTGATAAGAATAGGAATTCTAGAACACTTCATTATGCTCATGTGGAACCTGTACATGGATCAAGAAGCAGTTGTGTGAACAGAACAAGGAACAATTTTACGGTTTAAAATGAGGAAAGGTGTGTGTCAGGGTTGTATCCTCTCACCATACTTATTCAATATGAATCTGTATGCTGAGAAAATCATCAGAGAAGCTGGGTTATATGAAGAAGAATGAAGTATTAGGATCGGAGGAAGGCTTATTAACAAGCTGTGGTATGCAGATGACACAACCTTGCTTGCTGAAAGTGAGGAGGACTTGAGCCGCTTGCTGATGAAGATCAAGGATTGCAGCCTTCAGTATAGATTACAGTTCATTATAAAGAGACCAAAATCCTCACAACTGGGCCAGTAGGTGGCATCATGATAAGCAGAGGAAAGATTGACGTTGTCAAGGGTTTTGTCTTGCTTGGATCCACAATCAAGGCTCATGGAAGCAGCAGTCAAGAGATCAAGGACACATTGCACTGGGGACATCTGCTGCACAAGACCTTTTTAGAGCATTGAAAATCAAGGAGGTTACTTTGAGGATTAACGTGAGCCTGACCCAAGCCATGGTATTTTCAATGGCCTCGTACGCATGTGAAAGTTGGGCAATGCATAAGATAGATCGAAGAATCCATGCATTTGAAGTATAGGGCTGGAGAAGAAAGTACCATGGACTACTAAAAGGACAAACATCTGTCTTGAAAGAAGTATGGCCAGAATGTCCCGTAGAGGCAGCTGAGAAGATTTCCTCTTACATACTTCGATGATGTTGTTAAAAGAGACCCGTCCCTGGAGAAGCACATCATGCTTCGTACAGGAGAGGGGCAGTCAACTGAGGAAAGAGATGGAGTGACACACAGGCTACAACAATGGGCCTGGAAGGATTGGGAGGGTGGCACAGGCCTGGACAGTGTTTTGTTCTGTTGTGCATAGGGTTGCTGTGGGTTGGAACTGATTCGATAACACCTGACAACAACAACAATAAGCTAGACCAAAGAAGAACGAATGCCTTTGAATGATGATGTTGGTGAAGAATATTAAATATACCATGGACTGCCGGAAGAAGGAAGACATCCATCTCGGAAGAGGCACAGCCAGAATGCTCCCTAGACAGGAGGACAGTGAGACTTGGCCTCATGTCCCTTGAGCATGTTGTCAGGAGAGACCACACCCCAAAGTCATTGCCACCCAGTCAGTTCCAACTCACAGCAACCCCGGGTACAGTTTCTGAGACTGCACACCTTTGTGGGAGAAGACAGCCCCAGTAGCTGATGGATTTGAAGCACCGACTGATTCGGCAGTGAGCAGCCCAGCGTTGATCTGCGGCACCTCCAGGTCTCTGGGGAAAGGACCCCATGGTTGGTGGAGTAGAGAGAGGAAGATTTGCAAACATCTGGATGGACACAGTGGCTGTGACAATGGGCGCAGCCATGACAAGGGTCAGCGAAGACGGCGAAGGGTGGGGCAGTCTTTCCTTGTGTGGCACACAGGATGGCTCTGAGCAGAATCCACGTGGTGGCCCCTAAGCACACAGCACACACACAGAGCACACACTGAATGCAGACTCATAGATATGATCACACGAGACACACAGTCATCGTGTATAAAACCAGTTGCCATCTGTCAGTTTGGGGTGCTGGGGTGCAGCAGGCCTTTGCACGTGCTATTCCCACCCACCCCTCCTGTGTCTAGGAAGCCACCCTCCTCCTCATTCCTTTTCTGCAGAGCCCCAACCTCAGTGTGCAGCCAGACCTGCCTTTGTGGACTCCTTTGACCAATGCCCCCCTCTCCTTGCACCTGCCGGACTGTGGGGACCACACCCACTGATGTACCCCCTAGGCTGGGCTCAGGAATGAGGTTCCAGGTCAATATTTATGGAATGAATGAGTAATGATAGCAGCTAACCCTGGGCCAGTGAAAACAGGTCTCCTAACTCTTTACGGGACGTAGAGAAGAAGTCTGGAGGGCAGAACCCTGTACAAATGCTGCCTGTCTCTGAGTCATGTAATTACAAGTGACTTTTCTGTTCTTGGAAGAAAGAGGAGGTTCCTACTCCCGTAAAGAGCTGCAGTCTCAGAAACTCACAGGGGGCGGGTCTGCCCTGTCCTGTAGCGTCATTAAGAGTCAGCATCGACTCGATGGTAGTGAGTTTCTTTTCTTAGCTGTATTTTGCTGCAATCTCTCAATTCATTTTTTTTTTAACAATAAGCATGTAACTACCCAGCAGCAGCAGCAGGAAAATTAAGTGGTGTAAAAATATGACGATAGCCCAACCCAAATAATACGTCAGCCTTGGAAAGGAGTATAAGTTGGCAGAAACACGGCGGCTAACCTTTAGGTTGCAACCAGGTAAATAAAATAAAAATCTCTCTTTATTGGCTTGGTGTTCCTTCTGGGTAATTGCAAGGCTAACTCCTGTATGTATGTATGTATGTATGTATTTATCTATATTTTTTTCAAGTGGAACGCTTTTATCTAGTGAAATGACAAATAATAAAAACGATAAATCTGGGGTTGAATTATTACTCAAGGTGGCTGGACGGGGTGGCTCGAGGGTGACGAGAAAGGCCTAGTTTTCAGCACAGAAGCGATTTTCACCTTGTCTCCACTTACATTGCTGCCAGGCGCCACTGGACCCCCTCCAACTCAGAGCCACCCCATGTTGCCAAAGAAAGCAACGTGCCTCTCCTGCGCCATCCTCACAAGTGTTGGCGCGTTTGAGTTCACTGTTGGAACCTCGGTGCCCATCATCTCACTGAGGGTCTTCCTCCTCCTCACTGCCCCTCTCCTTGAGCAGGCACGGTGGTCTTCTCCAGAGGCCGGTCTCTCCTGACCCATGTCTGAAATAGGAGGAAAAGTCTTGTCATCCTGGCGTCTAGGGAGCGCTCTGGCTGCACATCCCCCAGTCCGATGAGTGAGTTCTTCCGGCAGCCTAGGGTACCGGCAACATTGCCAAGTGCATCAAGTCCCCTTTACACAACTGGGAAAAGTCATGGCTGCAGGTTTCGGTTCTTTACACAGACCCGTGCTCCCGCGCCGCCTCCTGCACCTCCATCTCCTCTTCAAGCTCCCTTTAACTGATTTGTCAAAGAGAAGATCATCCAAAGTCCATTCACCAGGCCCGTGGCAATTCCTGTACCATCTTTTCTTGGGGAAGCCGGTGCCTCTGGAAGTACCACTGGAGAGTGCTGCAGGAACTACAGCAAATCCCCCCAGAAATCCATGTGGCCGTTGCGGGCGCTAGGGGACGACTTCTCAAGTATCTTTATTCGACAGATGAAACTCCATTTCTGTCCCCATCATGATGTCGCCTTTTGAGTTTTCCTTTCGAAACATGGCTGGATTCCCAAGTCAACGCGGCGGCCACTGAGTTCTTCTCCGTCTTCCTTTTAAGAGACCCTAATCGTTAATGATCCCAGAGTCTTTACTGAACATCAGGGACCAGGCTCTCTGCATTTTCTTCACTGACCTTCATCACATGGATACATACATACATTCATGCCCTGGTGGCATAGTGGTTGGGTTCCTAGCCACAAAGTCAGCAGTTCGAAACCAGCAGCCACTCTGTGGGAGAAAGAGGAGGCTTTCCACTCCTGCAAAGATGTACAGTCTCAGAAACCCCCAGGGGCAGTTATTCTCCGTCCTATAGGATTGCTATGAGTGAGAATCCACTCTTTGAGGTTGTAAATCTTTACAGGAGCAACCAGCCTCACCTTTCCCCTGAAGAGTGGCTGGTGGTTTTGAACTGCCAACCATTCAGTTACCAGCCCAATGCTTACTTGACACTGAGGGTCCCCAGGGCTCCTTCTGGTATCACCGGTGGATTCAAAACAGCAATTCCCTGTCTCCACTTTGGCCAGGCAGAAAGTGACAGTACCTAACACCTGCCCCTTGTTATGAGAAAGAAGAAACTGCAATTCTGTTTCCTTTTCCCCCCTTTGTACCCCAGAAGATGGTCTGTGTCCTCCTAGGAGGCCAGTGCTGTGAGCAAGAATCTTAAGGGTTCTTGGAGTTACTTTCAACTAGGAGTAGAGGGGAGCTTCCTCACCTGGACAAAGCAGATGCACCAAGAACCTACGGCTAACATCCTACTCAATGGTAGAGGGCTGGGTGCTTTCACATCTAAGACAAGGAACAGGGCCAGAATGTCTACTCTCACTACTCCTATTTAACCCAGTTCTGATCGTTCAAGCCGGAGCCCTCACGGTGTAGTGGTTAGGCATTGGGCTGCTAACCACAAGGTCAGAGGCTTGAAGTCACCAGCTGCTCCTGGAGAAAGAGGAGACGCTCTACTCCTGTAAACAGTCTCAGAAGCCCACTGGGGCAGTTTGACCCTCTCCTATAGGGTCACTATGAGTCGGAATTGGCTCCATGGAAGTGATTTGGTTTTTTGGCTTTGGAAGTTCTAGCCAGTGCAGGAACAACGGGAGAGAATTAACAGCATACAAATCATTAAAGAAGAACAAGTCTGGCCCTACTGGCAGATAATAAAACTGTCTATGATCCCAAGAACCCTACTTCCTAGAACTACTACCAAGCTTCCTAGAACTACTGAGTTCAGAAAGTTCACAGGAGTTAAAATAAACATGCAGTCAACTGTGTCTACTTACTGGTAATCAACATGTGGCTATCGAGGTGGGAAGTGCAATACCATTTGTAACTGTTCAATAAAACACTTATGTGCAAATCTAACAAAAGAGACACAGGCTGTGTATGCTAAAATGCAAAACAAACAAGAAAACAAGCCCTGAAAGGACTCAGAGAAGACCTTAATAAACAGATTGCCGCACCATGTGCCTGGTTGGGAAGACTCAACAGAGCGAAGATACTCATTCTCTCACACTGAGTTATAGTTTTCAAATCACAGCAAGGTTCTTTGTGGCTACAGCCCACTGCTGTTGAGCCAGCTCTAACTTATAATGTCCCTGTGAGTTACAAGGTAAACCTGTGTCATAGAGCTTTCTTGGCTGCAATCTTACAAAGGCCGACTGCCAGGCCTTTCTTTCAAGGTGCTGCTGCCAGAGTCCAAACTCCCAATCTTCCTGAATAGTCAAGTGCAAACCATTTAAGCTACCTATTTGTGGGACCTTTGTAGATATATATGGATAAAATGAAAATTAAAAAAAAAATTTTTTTAAACATCTCACTCCTGTGTAGTCAATTCTGACTCATAGTGACCCTATAAGCCAGGGTAGAACTGTCCCTGTGGGTTTGTGAGACTGTAACTCTTTACAGAACTAGAATGCCTCCCCTTTCTCCTGCAGAGAGGCTGGTGATTTTGAACTGTTGACCTCGTGGTTAGCAGACCAACACATCACCCACTATGCCACCAGGACTCCTTAGACAAGCATAAGGTTACACTAAAAGAACAAGAATGGGTGAAAGAAAAAAATTTAAAGGCAGACTAAAGTGGGAGCAACCTTGAATTTGAAGGCTTATTACAATTAGAGTAATCAAAATTCTAAGGGATTGGTGGAAGGATAGACTTAAAGATTGAAGGAGTTGAACAGAAAACCCAGAAATAGCCCCACACAAGTACAGCTAGCTCATTTTGGACAAACAAGCAAGAGCAAGTCAACGCCGCAAAGGCAGTCTTTTCAATAAATCGCACGGAAGCAACAAGACACCCACAGATGGTCCTCAATCTAAATCTTAGATGAAAACTTAAAAAACTAACCCATAACAGATTATAGATTCAAATATGAAATCTGAAGCTGTTTAGAAAGAACTGTGGGAGAAAATTTTTAGGATTCAGGGTTTGGTGAAGCATTCTTAGGCATAACACCAAATGCATGGACCAGAAAAAGAAAAGAAGTTGATAAAATAGCCTTTCACAACGTCCAAACTTTGGTTCTGTGAGAGACTCTGTTATGGAAGTGAAAGATCAAGCTACAGAGCAGGAGGAAATGATTTACAAACCTCTCGGCTGCCTTATCCAACCTGTCTGCTGAGCAAATCATCTGAAAAGCTGGATGTGGTAGCTACATACTTTCATATCAACTTGATAAACAGAGTGGAGGGGTGGAGTTTAGCTTGTCAATCAGGTCACAGCCTGATGATGCCTCCTGCTGTGGTATGGCCTTCTTATGAGGATTCTGGGAACTTCCTCTCTTTCTCCCTGGAGGCTGGGCATGGGACACTCTCTGCTTCACCTTCCTGTGGAGGATTCACTTGTGGGGGGAGGTCTATCGAGTTGATCCTGACAAGAACATACACCTTACTATTTTTCACCCTCCAGTCACTCCCACTGCTACTTTGGCCCAAGAGGACAAGCCTCTCGAGTGGATACATTTAGGGAACACTGGCGCTAAGGTCATCTGGCCTTATTGGGAGCAAGTAGCCCTAGCTGCTTAACCGTTAACTCTCAGGCATGGAATAACTGGCTGTCTTTAACAAAGCCAGCCATGGCTTCTGTATGATAATGGGTGAAGCATTTGCAGAATATGAAAATTCCACTACTGTGGAGGGGAGAGGAGACATGGAAACCTGTAAAGTTATGAGTTACCGGCATGT
Organism: Echinops telfairi; assembly: GCF_000313985.2. Lineage (NCBI taxonomy): Eukaryota > Metazoa > Chordata > Mammalia > Afrosoricida > Tenrecidae > Echinops > Echinops telfairi. Next base: position 29,882,691 of record NW_022111357.1, read on the forward strand.
CGTCGCTGACAGACTCAAATGGCTCAAATGTCAGGGGCCACATGGAAAGGTGTTAAGAAATGACACTGTGACTATCTTTGATTGGGGCCCCCATAGGAAGTTTCTAACTAATTGCTCAGAGGAATCTAATTTCTCCTCATGTGATTATATAAGTGATTGTGAATGGCAACGGACCCCTAATGGCATTGCCATCTCCAGGTCAAAGTTGATGGCCTGGCATAAGGGAAGCCTTGCGCCTCCCCACCCCAGGTTACTGAAGCCTGTGACAGGACCTGAACAGTGGGACCTGTGGAAATTACCGCTTGCCACTGAGCCTTTAACAGGCGACACAGGAAGCCTTACTGGCACCAGTCAGTCGGGCTATACTTATACTTTTCATAAGAATGAGACTCGATACATAGTCTCGTGTGTAAAGCTGCCTTATGTGGTTGCTGTAGGAAACATCATCATAAATGCAACTGCTCACAGTGCAACTTGCCATAATTGTAAATTGTTCACTTGCATTAACCATGCTCTGCTTGTAAACCTTTAGAAAGACAGCATCCTCACCCTAAAGAGCAGGATGGGGGTGTGGATCCCGGTGGAGATGAAGCGCAGATGGGAGAGCAGTCCGGAATCCTCCTTCATGATGCAAGTGATGTCGGAGATGTTGAAAAGACCCCGATTCGTGGGAGTGTTAATCGCAGCTACAATCGGACTTCTAGCAATTGCCACCACTGCTGCCGTCGCTGGGAGTGCTCTACAAGAGTCCATCAAAACTGAACATTTCGTGCAGAAGTGGCAAGTGAACTCACATTAGCTCTGGGCCACTCAAGCAAAGGTGGACGATGAACTGGGGGGGAAAGTAGCGGAGCTGCAGCAAACTGTCCAATGGTTGGGAGACCAGATTATGGCCTTGCAACATCAATTAATGTTAAAATGTGATTGGAATGTAACTGATTTTTGTATAATCCCTTACCCATATAAT
>NW_022111357.1:29885766-29891864 GCF_000313985.2 Echinops telfairi
ACAATTGTGCTTATTGAACCCACGACTAGCGGTGGGGGCTGACACCCCACCCCCCAACCATTATACTACATTCACTGAGCTAGCTGGAGGAGCCACGTGGAGACCCACACCAGTATTGAGATGCTTTCACTGTAACCAGATCCACAAGACTGCACCCACCGGCCTGTGATCTTTCTGCATTCGGCATCATTGTATGTGATTGTGTGAGTCTGGAGAGTTATTTATGGGCTAATATCAGACTTATGGACTTGATCTGCACTGGCTGAGATGTTTTCTTATTATATGATTACTCTTTGGTGTAAAGCTCTTTCATATATATATCTCCTTGGTTTTGTTTCTCTAGTCAACCTGGCCTAACACACTGGAGTACATGAAGAAGGACCACATCTGGATGGGAGGAAGGCTCTAGTCCAGGTGGTGAGTAAAACCCTGTGATACACCGATGCCACATCCGAAAGTGAGCAGGACGTAAAGCACTTACAGCTTCACACAGAAAAGCAAAAACCCTCACGAGACCAGAGAGCAACATCATGATAAACACGGCAAAGACTGAAGCTGTCGAGGATTTCCTTTTACTTAGATCCACAACCATGCACAGAATCGGCAGTGAAGAAATCAAATGGGCGAATTTGCAGCAAAGACCCCTTTAAACTGCTAAAAAGCAGAGATGTCAACTTGAGGTGGGCCTGGCGCAGCCACGGTCGCTTCCATCGCCTCCCTGCAGGTGGAAGCTGGGCAATGAGTAAAGAAGACTGGAGTCTGGATGCATTTGAATTATGCTGTTGGAGAAGACTACGCAGTCTACCCTGGACTACCACCGAAAGAACCCATCTGTCTTGGAAGAGGGAAAGGTAGAATGTTGCTCAGAAGCCAGAGTGGCCGGACTTCACCTGACCTGCTCTGGATAGGTCATCAGGGGAGACCAGCCACTGGAAAGGACATCGTGCTTGGTAAAGCCGAGGTATCAAGGGAAAGGAGGAAGACCCTCAAGGAGATGGGTTGACACAGTGGCTGCAACAACAGGCTTAAGCGTAGCAGCAATGCGGCGTGGCCCCGGGCTGGGCCACCGATATTTGCTCTGCTGTGCAGAGGGTCACCATGAGTCAGAGCCAGCTTGACGGCCCCTAGCAACAGCAGCATTCTGACAACAAACTCGACCCCCAAGGACAGAAAGAACTCCACAATAAGAAGACAGACATTCAATTGGAAAATGTGCACCTGACATGAAGAGATGTTTGTCACCAAGCAGGATATCCAGGGGGCAAGTAAATACCCCCAAAGACCATCAATATCAGCAGCCAGTGGGATGATGCCAGCTGAGATCACGATGCGCTCTCACGACACACCCACTGCGATCAAAACCCACTGCCATTGAGTGGATGCAACTCACAACAGCTCTCTCCGGACAGTAAGCCCACTCCTCGGGTGTCAGGGCTGCAAATCTCTACAAAGGCAGACTGCCTCACTTTCCCCCCAGGGAGCACTGGTGGATTCAAACCAGCAACCTCTTGGCTAGTGGCATAACCGGCTGCACTGAAAGAGTAATAACACACCTACTGCTGTTGGTTCTGTGAGGTAACATCGAGTCGGTTCCGACTCATTGTGATCCTATGCACAGCAGACCACCACTGCCCGGTCCTGGGCCACGCTCACAACTGTTCTTACGTTTGAGCCCATCGGTGCAGCCGCTGTGTCAATGGGGCACACCTATCAAGAAGAGCTCAAATCATTTATATGTATATATATATGTGTGTGTGTGTGTGTGTGTGTATATATATATATCAGTGAGAATGTTGAGAAACTGAATCTCTTCTATATTGCTGGTGGGGCTGTAAAATAGTACATTCTGGAAAATGATTCGGCAGTTTCTTTGCAAATCCAACATCATACTGACCTTCTGACCCAGCTTTCACACTCCAGGGAGTTTATCTCAGAGAAATACACACCTGTATCCACACAGAAACCTGTGCAGGAAAGGCTTGGGCAGCTTTATTTGCAACAGCCTCAGATAAGAAGCAAGGCTGCGTGGTTAAACCAACGAGGGTAAATCCCCACCCTGGAACACTAGAACACACTGCAGCGACAGTAACAACCTACATGGATCTCCAGAGAATGATGCTGAGTCTGTGTGCTGGGGGGGCGGGGAGGGGGAAGCCAACCTCAGGTCACATCAATTCCATTTACACAGCGTTCTTTATAAAACATAGTCCAACTGGTACAGAGAGGAACTGGAAACACAGGGAATCCAGGGTGGAGGATGTCTTCAGGACCAGTGGTGAGAGTGGCGATACCAGGAGGGTGGAGGGAGGGTGGTGTAGAAAGGGGGAACCAATTACAAGGATCTACATATAACCTCCTCCCTGGGGGACGGACAACAGAAAAGTGGGGGAAGGGAGACATCAGACAGTGTAAGATATGACAAAATAATAATTTATAAATTATCGAGGGTTCATGAGGGAGGGAGATGCAGGGAGGGAGGGGGGAAAATGAGGAGCTGCTGCCAGAGGCTTAAATGAAAAGCAAATGTTTTGAGAATGATGAGGGCAGCGAATGTACAAATGTGCTTTACACAATTGATGTATGTATGGATTGTGATAAGAGTTGTACAAGCCCCCAATAAAATGGTTTTTTTTAAAAAAGCTCCCATTAAATGATAAATAAAAATTTTTAAAAATACATAGTACAGCATTGGGCCAACGTGTTCAAGTGTGCAGGCCTGTGATGCCAATTACATTACTTGTGGAACCATCACCCACAATCACGGCCCAATCCCCCATCGCCAGGCCCATCTGTCTAGCATGCTGGAAGTGACAAAACTGTAGGGAGGGAGAGGAGAGGCGTGGTGGCTCTGGGTGAGGGGTGGCAGGGGAGAAGTGTGTGGCTTCAAAGGGGCAGCATAGGACCACCTTCCTGGTGGTGGCGCCCGGGTCTGTGTCTTGACTGCGGTGGGGATTACATCCCTTCACAGGTGATATAACAGCCCACAAGGAGACACACAGAGTGGACCGACGCCCATTTCCTGGTTTTGATGTTGGTGCCATTATAGGTAAGTAGCCACTTGGGGAACTGGGTGGAGCATACACGGGATCTCTGTAGACCATTTTTGGAACTTCCTAGGCATCAACAATTACCTCAAAATGGAAGGTTAACCAAATACGACAATTACAAAATTTGAATAGAGAGAAGGGGAAAGTATCAGAGCTCAAACTATGAACACTTAGTTTGTAGAAGGCCATGGAGGACAGTGGGAGGCCAAACCCATCAGCAGAGAATCTAGTCAGACTGAAACCCTGGCAGATCTGCTATAGCCAAGGCAAGAGTCTCAAACAGCCCTACCATCAGGCAGAGACCATTGTAGTCTTGATTCTGCTGGATTGAACTGGACACTTGGCCGGTTGACCTCTTTTTAGAATGGACCTGAATTTGTTCTGGGTGCAAGTATCTCTTACATGTTCCATGACAGAAATTTCTTGCCTGGCTTTTTGAATGTTGATGGGGTCTGGGGGAGGGGGGTGTCTCTTCTTTCTTACTCATTATTTGTATTTTTGTCCTTACAAATTTTGTATTATTTTCTCCTTTCCACAGTATTTTGATTTTATTTTTTATTGTTTCCATTGGGCTGCCCAGTTTGTAAAGCACAGGAGGAGTGGATGCATAGAGACAATAACTGATGCAGGGTTTATAGGGGATGTAGGGATGTGGGTGGGGAGGTGGGTGATAGGGAGGGTGAGGGGATTTTGGGAGTAAACAATGAAGGTGAGAATGGGGAGGGAGCACTAGAACTGACTGTTGACTGAAGGCACAACTTATTTTAAAGGTGATTTGACCATGAGGCATGGGGGATGTTCTAAAATTGATGTGATAATGATTGTACAGTTCTTCTTGACACGATTGAACTGTTTGATATGTAAATTATGTGCACGATTGAACTGTTTGATATGTAAATTATGTGCCAATAAAACAGTTGGGAAAAAAACCCCAGAACATTAAAAATCATCTGAGTACTCTGTTGAGTGGGGTCTGAGAGACCCGCCTTTCATACTGAGAAAGAGATTTTCCATTGCAGGTTCCCTGGCAACTCTGAACTCCCTTTGATGTTTAAAGATGCCCAATGGAGTAGTGACTATGAGTTGAGCAGCTAACCGCAAAGTCAGCAGTTCAAAACCACCAGCTGGTCCCCAGGAGAAAGATGAGACTTTCTACTCCTATAATGTAGTCTACAAAACCCAGAAGGGCAGTTCTATTCAGTCCTATAGGGCCACTGTGAGTTGGAATTGACTTGGCAGTGGGTTGGTTTTGATGTTTAAAAAGGCTCAATTCCATTGTTCCTATCATTCTTTCTTCTTCCCTTCTTGGCTGTCAATGAGTTGAGTCTGTGGACCAGACTCCAGCCAATGCAAAAGATGAAACACAATAGGAGAAGACTGTGGCCAAACTAGCCCTTATCCTGCTTGGAGGTCCATGGGTCCTAAGGGCCCACAACTGTCCCCAGGAGCTCTGAAGAGGACAAGAGGCCTGTACCCCAGCTGGACACTCCTGGTGGCCCTGGCTGACCAGATAGAACAGGCAGAGGCCACAGCAACCCTCCTTTGTCACCTGCCTTTGAGATGGCCCATCCAGCTGCTGGGGCTGGGGCCCTGGATGGTGGGGAGACATCTGCAGACAAGTGTGCTAAGGACTATGCTTCATGGCCATTTCCTGCCTCAGCCCAGGAAACCCAGGACCCTAGGTGCCTGGGAGAGTCTCAATGGGAGAAGAGGCTGTGGGAGGTGGGGCTTTCCCAGCACTGAGTGCACAAGCCAACCAGAAGCTCTTGGGTCAAGGTCAAGGGAGTGCCAGGGCATGAGGAGGAGTTCTTACCTTCAAAACAAGGTCTGAATCCTCGTGCCGTCCAATCGTCGTGCTTTTATTCAGAACAAAGAAGCCTTCCGCGCTCTTCAGGTAGGCTTTCATGCCCTCTGCTCGCCCTGCAAGGAGCCCAGAGACAGATCCGCTGAGAAAAAGGCAGTGCTCTACCCATGCAGAGCAGCCTAGATGGCGTAGTGGCTACACGTTGGGTCCTCACCACAAGGTCAGCAGTTCAAAATCACCAGCTGCCCCAAGGCAGAAAGAGGAGGCTTTCTACTCCCATGTAGAGTTCATCTCAGAAACCCACAGAGGCAGGTGTGCCCTGTCCTGTAAGTCACTATGAGTGGGCATCACTCGGTGGCAGGAGCGACTTATAATCATTCAAAAGTGTAGCATTTAGAATGAATGGAAGACAGCCTGTGGCAAAGGGCAGCTGGAGAAGCCAGCAGAGGTGACCGCGGATGGAGGGAGGGACTCAACAGACAGTCACAACAGTGACACTTCTTCTGCAAGGGTCAAAGACTGCCTTCTTAAAGGGGAGGAGCTTGGTCCTGATTACCAATCAGGGCACACTACTTACATGACTCAGGACACAAACAAAAGATAAAACAACCCAATGGGAAAAATCCGAATGCCACTGATACTGGTTCTCGACCGCCCTTTAAGTTCACTACGGGGTTTGTTACCTGACTTGATCAAGTCTCAGCTCACCACTCCCGCCCACCACTTCCTAGCTGTTGTCAATTGAATTGTGTCCCCAAAGTTTGGGAGTGGGGGAGCAGAAATGCTGTGAAAGATGAAGCCGTTTTTCCAGCCAGTTTTTCAAGTCCCTTCCTTTGTGTTGGGGTCATCGTTCCTGAATCTGTGGATGTAACTTCCTTTGGGAAGTGGGGTTTTTTGTTAGTCTGGTGGATGAGACCGTATCTAGGGGGTGGGTGTCCAAAGTCTAACCACGCCTGAATTATAAGGAGCCCATAGACACAGAGACCAGTAGGAAACCCTAAAGCAGACCTAAGCCGTCGAGTGGACTCAGACTCATGCTGACCCTGCAGAACAGAGCAGAACTCTCCCGTTACGGTTTCCAAAGCTGTCATCTTTCCCGATGTAGACTTGCACACCTTTCTTCTGCAGAGCTGCAGGTGAGTTTGAAACTCAGCCCTTTGGATGAGCAGCCGAGTGCTTAACCCCTGTGCCACCAGAGTTCCTTGTCAAACGGCACAAATGGGACAAAGGATGTCACAGGGCAATCA
>NW_022111357.1:29892529-29894964 GCF_000313985.2 Echinops telfairi
GCCTTGTGGTTACTAGTGAATCTTTGAAAGGGCTTTGAGCTTTTTCTTGCATCAAACTCCAAAAAACAAACTCACTGCTATTGAGCCCATCCCCCATCCCCTAGAGTCCCTATAGGGCAGAGTAGAACTGCCCCTGTGAGTTTCCAAGACTGTTAATGGGAGTAGAAAGCACAATCCTTCTCCTTAGGAGGAGAAGGTGGTGGTTTCAAACTGATGACTTTAGTGATCGTAGCCTAATATGTAATCACTATGTCACCAGGGCTCCTTGCCCTCTGGTAAGGCTAAAGAACATTGCACACCTATTTCAACATCCTCACAAATTCGACTTGAAGGCTCATCTGTAACCTGAGCACCGCCTGCATTTCTGTTACAGCAGCACAAAGAAATGAAGGCAGGCTTACTAACAACCCCTGTAAAAGACTAGAGCTTCCTGGCTCAGGTTCCTCCCTGCAGACTCACGGTGTGCTGCCCAGCACCTGGCCAGCTGTTTTGCATCTCCAAGAGACTTCTTGGACAATAGAACCAATCCACACAAGCAGCCTGTACTGCCTTTTGTACCTGCTGCGCCAGGAGTAGCAAAGCCCTTGGCATCTGACCCAGGAGTCCTGTGCTTCCTGCCGGCAGCAGCCACGACACTATGCATTTGCAAGTAGGGTAACAACCTCAGGCCATCCTCGGCTGACAGTTTGTGTTATTACTGCATCTCCAGTGCCCTGAGTAGCACCTGACGCATAGTAGGTGCTCTGTAAATACTTGCTGAGGCCATTGGTGATGCCTTGGTGGAATTCTCACCTCCCATGTGGGGGGCAGAGGGCAGATCCCCTGCTGGGGGTGCAGCTCGTGCAGTTACCATCCCTCTGTCTGTGGAGGCTGGCATATTGCTATAATGCTGAACGGGTTTCACCAGAGCTTCCAGACAAAGACAGACCAGAAAGAAAAGACCGGGCTGTCCGCTTCTGAAAATCAGCCAATGAAAACCCCAGAGAACACAAGGACACAGTGGCCACTGCGCAACCGACCAAGGGGCTAGTGCAGGACAGGGCAGCTGACCAGTACTTAAGACAAATGACACTTAAAAGCAAGTCAGTGAAAGCAGCTCGCTCGGAATCTTTGGCTGTAACTCATTTCCCCCTCCAGTCTCACTCCTGGATGATTTCTTTAAAACGTGTATTTGATTATATCACAGTTATCTGCTATTGTGGGTAGATGCCATTGAGTTAATTCCAACTCATAACGACCCTGTGCACAACAGAGCAAAACACTGCCCAGTTATCTAGCGGGGCTGATAGAAACCCTGTAAGTGGGTGCCTTTCACAGACAGAAATGTATTCAATGAGAGCTCAGGAAGCTACAAGTGTGAATTCAGGGTGCAGGCTCTGGGAGAAGACTTTCTCTGTGTCAACTCTGGGAATAATCCTCGAGTCTTTTCAACATCTCTAGTTCCAGCATCTCTGGGGGATCTCCATGTGTCTTAGCAGAGTCTAGAAGTTCTCAGTCCAAGGACCTGGGGTCCAAAGGATGTGCTCTGCTCCCTGCCCTTCTTTCTTGGTGGCACTGAGGTCCCTGCTCCTTTGCTTGTTATATCCTTTTACCTTGTGTCAGATAGAAGGTGACGCAGGCCACACCCCAGGGAAACGCTCCCTGCATTGGATCATCGAGGCTGCAACCGGAGTAAGGGTGCTGCCCACCTCACGCCCCCTGATCCCAGTACTACTGATTGGCTGGCTGATTCGATAGCATCTTGGCGTTTGATTACACCATTAGGTAAGTGACAACCATGGCCCTGCCCAAGTGACCCATGTTTTGTGGGGGGCACAACTCAGTCCATAGCAGCAGACGTTAGCCGTCTGGGTTGGAGAACATGTCTCTACTTTCCTTGTGCCCTTCGAAGTCACCCTTCTGTCTGCAAACCGTACCGGGAGTCCTCTGAACTAGTTCAGCTCTGTAAGCCGTTCTCAGGGGAAGGCGCGGAGCTGGGCACACAGCATGCTGACAGCTTCATTCATCATCGCGGCTTCAGCAGGGTCAGAATGGGGCTACAGGAGCCAAGCTACTTTGGCGAGGTCACAGGTGGTCTGTGAGCCGTTCCTCGAGGTTATGTACATGGGAAGGAGAACTACTGTGTGGGCGTTGTCCTTCAATCAGGTGAGGCAGAGTGTGCCCTCCCGGTGTTACACGCCGGGCACCCAAAAGCTGCCGCAGCAGGTGCCAAAGAGGGGCCTAGCGGTACCCCGGGGGCCCGGTGGAGTGGAAATGCTTCCACAGTAATCTTGGGGCCCGAGTCAGGGTCCGAGAAGCGTTCCGCCGCCTAAGCACCCCTCAACCCTTGACCTCGCGGGACCGACCCTGGTCTGGCCCGGACCTCGGCCCGCACTCACCTGGCCGGAGGAAGAAGCCCACCCTCCGTCCTCCGCTAGGAGCCCCGCTGGCTCGGG
>NW_022111357.1:29895263-29902626 GCF_000313985.2 Echinops telfairi
GAGGGGGCGGGGCGGGGCAGCTCCACAGCCAGGTGACCCGAGGTGTGCTGGCGCGGAAGAAGCAGGGAAGGAATTGCACTTGAGCCTGGCTTTCCCATGACTTTGGCCGAGGGCTAGATGGGGCATCTCTGAGTCAGGCTCAAGAGAAGCTTGGGGTGGTTAGTAGTCTGTTAACTCCGGGTTTTGTCGGGGCGCCTTCAATGGGGACCCCATGTGACAGAGGAGAACTGCCCCATCCAGTGCTCTGGGCTGTCACCTGTATGGAGGGGAGCCCTGGTGGTGTCCTAGGTTAAGGTCAGAGTTCACCAGCAGCTCCACAGGAGAAAGATGTTCTAGTAAAAACTGAGTCTCTGAAACCCTGTCCTTTTTTTTTTTAATTGGGAGCTCTTACAGCTCTTATCACAATCCATACGTATACCCATTGTGTCAAACACGTCTGTACATATGTTGTCATCATCTTTTTCAAAACATTTTCTTTCTACTCCTGCCCTTGGTATCAGCTCCTCATTTTTTCCTCCCTCCCCCATGTCACCTTGATAAGTTATAAATTATTCTTTTTTGTTTTCATGTCTTACACCAACCACTCTCTCCTTTCCCTACTTTCCTGCTGTCCGTCCCCCTGGGAGGGGGGCCAGACATTGATTATTGTGATTGGCTCCCCCTTCTTCCCCCTTCCCTTACCCTCCTAGTATCGCTGCTCCCTTTATTGGTCCTGAGGGGTTTATCTGTTCTGGATTCCTGTGTTGCGAGCTCTTATCTAAACCAGTATACATGTTCTGGTCGAGTCAGATTTGTAAGATAGAATGGAGATCATGATAGTGGTGGGGGGAGGGGGAAGAAGCATTAAAGAACTAGAGGAAGGTTGTGTGGGAAACCCTGTCTTACAGGGTCACCGAATGGCAATCAACTTGATGGCCATCAGTTTTGATTAATTTTCGTGGAAGGAGGTAGCCAAGTTTTTCTCTGGAAGAGCAGCTGCCTCATACTGCCAACTTTTGATCAATCGCCCAGCACCTAGCCGTTGTGCCATTCGGCTCCTTCCCTACTTCCACCCAAGTCCTTTTCACTGCAGATCACGAAACAGAGTAAGCTGAAGGTAGCCGCCTCTGGGAGAAAGGTGGGGGAGTTGGAGACAGGGTAGAATGAACAATTTAGAAGCAATGAGGTTTTCTCCCAGGAACTGAAGAAAGGCTACTGCTAAGCTCCCAACCTTTCAAGGGCCCTTCCCTCTCTGTTGAGCCTATTGCTCCTGACTTCCTGGTCAAAGTGACCTGCATTCATTCTCTCATTCTTTCTGTATAGCTGCAAACATTCCCCTCAAGTCCCTGTCTCAGTTGTGGCCCCAGAGTTGACCCAGGCCAGTCATTGCCCTTTTAGAAGCCCCCTGCCCAGTGGACGCATGGGACTGTGGGATGGGGTGTATGGAGACAGACTTGCAAATCAGATCTAGCTCCACTGCACGTTCAGACTAGTTCCTCCGGCCTGTGCACAGAGCAACCTTGCCCAATACCACTACACACGCCTGCCCCTGGCAGAAAATGGCTGGCCCGGTGCCTTTGTGTTTGTCCACGAAGGATCAATACTAACGGACTCTACCCTGGTCAGCAGGAAGAAAAGAGAAGGAAGCTGGAGGTCTGTATGAACCCAATACAGGGGAGATTTCTCCAAAAGGTCCTAGAACACAAAAGCTTCTGATTAAGTGAGTCTATAGCATGCCCCTCAGAAGTGCTGGTGGCCCAACAGTTAGGCACTCAGCTGCGAACAGAAAGGTCAGTGGTTAGAAAACCGGTGGCCCGCTCCGTGTACCTGGTCCTGTACAGACCACAGCCTAGGAAACCTGATGGAGCAGTTGTCCTCTGCCCTTTGGAGCCACTCACCCCAAGTCTGAAAGACTTGTGACTATACATCAACACCAGAGTACAGCCAGGAACGTGCATTCGTAAGGTTGATTTAAAAATAAACAAAACCAAAAACACCTGACGTGTGCAAAATGGAATGGCATACATCTCCCCAAGAGTCTGTTTCTTCTAGGCCCTTGAGTGGGCTGGTGCTGCCCAGGCCAATTCTCATGGCTAGAAAGACCCTCAGAGTCCAGGACTGAGAGTCACCAGAGAGGCGTGGGGCTGAGTGATGGTTTCACCAGAAAGGGAGATGTGGGCTCAGCTTTCCAGGCTCAGTCCTGCCCCAGGAACTTTGCATTTGCTTTTCCCTCTCCTTGGAAGGCTCTTCCCACAGGGATCTCCTTTACCTCCTATAGGTTTTTCACTCAAATATCACCCTATCTAAAATTGTAAAGCCAAAGCAGAGCACACAGCAAATAAGCAATTAGAAAGCACATGAAAGAAAGTCAATAACAACCGCACAACAAAACACTGAATGCTGTGTGCTTCTTCCTTCTTATCATCATCTAAGATACTATTTTATTCATGAATCGAGAGGCAGTCGTTTGAACAGAAGAAGGGATATGGTTTGAAATCAGGAAATGTGTGCATCAGGGTTGTATCCTCTCAGCATATTGGTTCAATTGGTGTGCTGAGCAAATAATAGGAGAAGCTGAACCAGCTGAAGAAGGACCGGAAGAAGGCTTATTAACAGCCTACATTATGCAGAGGACACAATCTTGCTTGCAGAAAGATCAAGGATTTTTGCTGCTGAAGATCAAGGGTGCAGCCTTCAGTATGGATTACAGCTCAATGTAAAGAAGACCAAATCCTCACAACAGGACCAATAAGTAACATCCTGATAAACAGATAAAAGATTGAAATTTTCAAGGACTTCCTCTTGCTTGGATCCACAATCAATGTTCATGGAAGCAGCAGTCAAGAGATCCAAAGACATGCTGCATTCGGTGAATCTGTTGTACAAGACCCGTTGAAATTGTGGAGGAGCAAAGATGTCACTTTCAGGACTCAGGTGCACCCAAATTGAACCAATATGCTGAGAGGATACAACCCCAGTGCTCACATTTCCTGATTTCAAGCCATATCCCTTCTTCTGTTCAAACGACTGCCTCTTGATTCATGTATAAAATCGTATCTCAGATGATGATAAGTATTTTCAATTGCCTCCTATGCATGTGAAAGTTGGACAAGGAGTAAGAAAACCTGTGGAAGAATGGACATATTTGAAATATGATGCTGGGGAAGAATGCTGAAGGTACCGCGGACTGCTGGAAGAACACACAGCTCTGTCTTGAGCAAGGATGGGAATCATCTGACGCACTCTGGACATCTTGTCAGGACAGACTAGTCAGTGGAAGATGGCAGCAGGCTTGGTAAAGCAGAAGGAGCAGCAACAAAGAGGACGACATTTGATGCGAGGGTGTCACACAATGGGCTCAAGTGTGACAACAATGCTGAGGATGAAGCAGGCCTGGGCGGATTGTTGTACCTTGGGTCTCACTCTGAGTCAAAACCAACTCAATCGCACCTACCACCAACAATATACTATTTTCAGGACCACGGATGGTTCTCTATGAGCTACCATGTATTTGATGGCAGTGATGGTGGCACTGTGGGTTAGGTGTTGGTTTGCTGACCACAAAGTCAGGGGCTCAAGTCTACTTGTCTATCCTTGGAAGACAGATGAGGCTTTTTTCACCCATAAAGATTTGCAGACTTAGAAATTGGGTTGCTGGGTTTCAGAATCCGCTCCATGACTGGGAGCGCTGGTTTGGAAAGACGCCATTTATTTTAGGTAGTTAGTGTTTCTATGGTCTCTCTCTCTTAGAACCTAAGCTTTCGGAGGGCAGGGATTTTGTTTTCCTATTTGTCCCCAGAACCGTCTACTGCAGTGGTTCTCAACCTTCCTCATGCCGCCACCCTTTCATACAGTTCCTCATGTGGTGGGGACACCCCCAACCGTAACATTATTCTCGTTGCTACTTCATAACGATAATTTTGCTACTGCTATGAATCGGGCGACCCCCGTGAAAGGGTCGTTCGACCCCCAAAGGGTCGCAACCCACAGGTTGAGAACCGCTGGTAACATTATTCTCGTTGCTACTTCATAACGGTAATTTTGCTACTGCTATGAATCGGGCGACCCCCGTGAAAGGGTCGTTCGACCCCCAAAGGGTCGCAACCCACAGGTTGAGAACCGCTGGTCTGCAGGACTTCCTTTTCTGGGAGCACCTTATCTTACCAGTTGCTGTCTGGCCCATTTGGACTCCTGGAGACCCCGTGGGTGTTAGAGTAGGCCTGTCCCGTAGGGTTCTCCATGTTGTTGTTCTGTTTGTGTTTGGTTTGTTTTCTGAAGTGGATCACCAGGAATCTAGTGATCACGGAATGCCTAAGCACGGGTACCACCTAGGAACTCCACCACAGAGCAGGCTTTCAGGAATAGCTGCTGAATGCGTGAATAAATGAGCGAAGCAGCAAGAAAGGGCGGTCCAGGCCGTGTGCCAAACCCCACCTGTCTTGCTGACCCTTTAGGCCGGGAGCCCCCAAGAAACCTCCCACGGCTTGTCCCCCTGGCCCCTGAGGGCTGCTGAGATGGCCTGTCCTTAGTTTCTCTAGCCTGCTGCCCAGCTAGTTGGCCCTATAGGGTGGCCCGAGTTCTTCCCCTCCGTACTGTTTTTGACTCAAACTCTTGTCATCTACCTGAGCACAAGACACTAACTTGGTCACTCCCAGACCGCCATCAGCAAAACCCAAGCCAGCTAGGGCTGGAAGCTCCCAGGACCCCAGCAGGCTGCAGGAATCAGAGGCTGCTGTTATCCAATCTCTCAGTGAGAAACACTAAGCCAACTGCCCAGCCGACACCCCTAACCCATGGAGTGCAGCTTACTAAGCCTTGTTTGAACTTCCCCCACCCCACCCCAGGGTGCCGCCGTTATCTCCGAGGGTGTGAGTAGTTCTGGAAACCCAATTCCATGCAATCCACATGACTTTGAGATAAAGAAAGTGAACACCTCGATCACTTGGGCTATCATTTCCCAGCTCAAGTGGGAAGGCTTGGCCTTGGGATGAAATGACGGCGGAGTCAAAGCCTGTCCGGAGGCACACACAGGCTTCTAGATGATTTGGGTTCCCCGGTGGTCCCTGCGACAACTCCGTGTTTACTGTGCTCTGAGCGCCAGTGAAGGCTGTGTGGTGACCTGGTTAGCATCAGGAGCCCTGGCATCTGAAGGGCCCAGGTTGGAACCCTGGCTCCATCCTCCCAGCTGTGGTGGGTTGGATTGTCTCCCTCCTCCCCGACCCCCGCAAAAAAGTTATGTTGAAGTTCTAACCCCACGTACCTGTGGATATGACCTTGTTTGAAAATGGAAAGGAGCCTTTAGGTGGTGCAAATAGTTATCTAACCGGGCTGCTCACTGACAGGGTGATGGCTCGAGTCCATCCACAGGCACCTTGACGGATCAACGTCCCTAAAGTCACCCACTGAAAACCCTATGGAGCGTCCTAGTTCCGCTCTGATGCTCACGGGCTGGCCACGAGTTGGCATCAATTCAGTTGACAACTGGTTTGGAAGTAGGAGGGTTTGGGCCTCTGTTGATGAGGTCATACTGGAGCAGGGTGGATCCTAAACCCAATCCCTTCTGAGTGGTGTCTTATGAAAACACACACACACACACACACACACACACACACGGAGTGGGACAAATGAGTCTCTAAGCCCAGAAATGCCAATGATTGCTGCCAGTCGAAGCTGATAGAGACAAAGAAGGACCTTCCCCTAGAACAGTGGTTCTCAACCTTCCTGATGCCACGACCCTTCCATACAGCTCCTCAGGCGGTGGTGACCCCCAATCATAACATTATTTTTGTTGCTACTTCATCACTGTCATTTTCTACTGTGATTAATCGGGCCCACCGGTTGAGAATCGCTGACCTAGAGCCAACATGGGGAGTCAGTCTCCCAGCCTCCAGAATGGGGAGGAGGAAAGTATGGTACCCAGGACATCGATGCCTTAATGGCAGTAAAAGGGGTGGCGTTTATGGAGGTTCCCACTTGCCAGACACTCACCTGAGTCATAGCACTTCAGAGCCAGCACGGCAGGTGGTGGGCTCAACTATAGGAATAATGGTGAGCGTGGCACAGGACCAGGAAGTGCTTCATTCTGTTGTGCGTAGGGTTGCTATGGGGCAGAACTGACTTGCTGGTCCCTAACAACAAGCAGCAGGTGCCTGTGAGACACCCAGCGGTGCCCTGTGCAGGCAAGCATCCACAAATGCCAGGGAGGGTAAGTGCTTTAGGTAATTGCCCACCTTTACAGAGAAAGGAGGCTCAGAGACAGGAAGGCATGTGCCCCCATCACACAGCTAGAGGGGCTGGCAGGATTCCATTCTAGATGATTGTGGCAGGAAGCTGCTGCTCCTGGGGGGAGGGGCCTCTAGGTGACGGTGGCACCTGTTTTGCCCCTGCACCGCCTCATCTCTGACCAGGTGGTCTCTTGTTTGTTCCAAAGGCCTGAGGGTCCCAGGCCTTTGGGACAAACCAGTCCCTGCATTAGGTAGCAAGAGACAGAGACAGGACAGGAGGATAGTCCCTGTCTATTGCTACCTAATGCAGGGACTGGTCTCTCCATAGATAACATGTCCAAAGCACACCATCCGTGAAGTCTCACCATCCGTGCTTCTAAAGAGCATGCTGGCTATACTTCTGAGACAGTAGTCTGCAGTAATTTCGATTTTCTTTGCTGGTTACCGTCATTCAAAGGCATCAATTCTTCTTCAGTTTTCCTGATTCATTGTCCAACTTTCACATATGCATATGAGGCATTAAACAGTCCACGGGTTGGGGTCCGGTGTACATTAGTCCATCTTTGCTCTTTGACACTTTAAAGAGGCCTTGCACGGCAGATTAGCTCAATGCAATGTGTCAATGCAAGCAGTCCTTCTTTTTTTAAAAATTGCTTTATTGGGGGAGGCAGTCATTCTTGACTGCTGCCTTCAGGAGGGTCAGCCAGGGTGCCTGTCACACTGTGGTGACTTACACGCTACAGGGATGCTGGATGCAGACACCGTCAGGGTCCCCAGGGTGGGTAGATTTCAGTGGAGCTTCAAGACGAAGAACAGACTGGGAAGCAGGAGCAGGCTGTCCACTTCTGAGGGGCTAGCCACTGAAAGCCTTACGGGTAGCAGTGGAACATTGCTCAGAGGTGAGTCCTCATGTCCATCCTTAGCTTTGGGGGACAGCTGTCTGGCTCACAGTTGGCTCTGAGGGAAGGCGTGGCTCCACTTTTGCAGCCTCAGCCTTCCTGGGCCCCTTGGGGATTTCCTCCTGACGTCTTTCTCTCTACACGCACAGCTTTGTGCTGGAGTCGCAGTGAACTGAGGGCAACAGGGTTTCTCTCTGTGCAATCCGCTCCCTGAAATGCAACAATTATACCGGGAATCAGGGCAGCCCATTTACTCCATGC
>NW_022111357.1:29903099-29912942 GCF_000313985.2 Echinops telfairi
AGCTCAACCTGCACCCCCAGGACTTCTAACTAGCTAGCAGGGCCCAGCTTTTAATCCCTTACAGGTGAACAAGTGTAGACTGTCAGTGTTATCTGCCCCCTCCAGGTGACATCCCCATCCAACCTGTTTGTCTTTGAGCAATTTATAAAAATCCCAGAGACCGTGGGGATTTTTCTAACTACGTTAAGTTAAATATCTTAGGTTACACCTTTAGACCTCAAACTTGAGTAGGTTTGAGTCACACCCTGCGCTGATATGGCCTCATTAACATAACAAAGAGAACCCTATTCCCCACAGGGATTACAGCCACTGGGATAAAACAAAACAAAACAAAGGAAACCTGTTGCTATGGAGTCAATCCTGACACCCACTGACCCTCTAGGACAGGGTAGAATTGCCCCATGGAGTTCCTAGGCAGTTCATTTTTATGGTAGCAGACAGCCACATCACATCTTCCTCCCCAGCCCCCTTCCCGGGCTGCCCTGATGGAGGGATTCCCAGATTCCTCCCCCCTCCTCCCTGTTTTCCGGTTCTCCTTCCTCTGTTGATTGATACTCCCTTGGCCTGCGCATTCACACCCTAAATGAATGCTGGTCTCCCTGGCGGCTCCAGCCCACCCACTAGGACAGGTAGGGTGGCGTCCTCACCCTTTATCGGTTCGCAGTGTCAGGTTACCCAACCTGCAAGGTAAACACAGGCTGACTTACTGTGCTTACTGACTAATTGTCAGTGCCCAGTTGTCAGTGCCCAGTTTCACACTTTCTTCAACCACAGCAAAGAATCTGCTTCTGGGTACGGCTGCCATCTGTTTCTCTCAACCCCACAGCACCTTCCCGCAGAACCAAAGGCTCTTTTCAGCATATGAGGCCTCCCGGGATGGAGTGCCCGGGAAGCAAAGTGAGCACGGCTAGGATGAGCTGCGCTTTCAACAGCAAGAGCAAGCTCACGGTTGCTTTTGTGACAGACGTGAAATTGTTCATCACAAGTAAGCACAAGTCCACTGTGCTTACCTTGCTTGCTGGGTAACAAAGAGCCCCTGGCTGAGTAAAGAGTTGCGCATTGGCCTGCTAACCACAAGGCTAGCAGTTCAAAGCCACCAGCAGCCCCCTGGGAGAGAGATGAGGTGTTTTATTCCTGTAAAGACTGACAATCGTAGAAACCCACAGGGGCAGATAGACCCTGTCCTCCCGGGTTGTTTTGGGTGGGACTTGACTCGATGGCAGTGAGTTTGTTTTACTGGCTTGGGGTAAGAGAGAACCAGGGGCACAGAGCAGGAGAACGGCATGGCCAACCTGCTGGGTCAGATGACAAATGACAGAGCTCAGGGCCCACAAGAGACTCCAGGGCCCTTGACTAACCTGACCATATAAGCTTAGGAAGCACAGGTTTGTATGCATGCAGTCACAGAGACCCACAAAAATAAATCCAAACCGCCAGAAGAACTGGCAAGCAAGCCTTACGGGGCACCCTCACCCCCTCCTGCTGGCAAAAACATCCTAAAAAGGCCCCAACCCAGCTCATTCTCCAACTGACTCTGCCGTGGCCGGCTGAGGGCACGATTTCTATTGCCAGTCAGTTTCCAAGGGCAGATCCCCTGGGATCCGAGTGTTTCCCCAGGGTCGGCCTGCACCTTTGACTAGCTGGAAACGCACAGGCCAAGGGTGGTCCTCCAGCTCTGAGGGTCCGCTTCCTGCTTTGATGTAGCTGTGGCTCACTTGGCTCACCCTTAAAATGGGGAACAACCGACCCTGAGGATTAGAAAAACCCAACCTGACATCCCCCACTCCCACCCCACCCCCTTTCTGATGACCTCAGGGCTAGGCTGTGACCCAGATCACACATTCCCCGTCTCTCTCGCTCTCCCTCTCTCCCAAGTATCCCCGATGCCTAGACCCACAGCTGTCCTCTAGTCAACCCTAATTCATAGCAGCCTTGTAGGACAGGGTAGGACTGCCACTGTGGGTTTTGGAGATGGCAACTCTACAGGAGTAGAAAGCCTCATCTTTCTCCCTCGGAGCTGGTGGGTGGTTTTGAACTGCTGACTTTGTGGTTAGCAGCCCAGCATGGAACCACCGTGCCACCATGGCTCCGTGTTACAGAGTCAGAACTCAGTAAATATGTAGACTGTTATTAAACAGTTAGCTTAAGAACTGCTGTCTCAGGGTATCTGCAGGTGAGCCCCAGGCAGGGTGTGGACCCCAGATAGCAAGAAGAATCCTTGGGGTGTTGGAGCTCAGGTGAATTTTTCCTGGAAGAGGACCAGATCCCCACCCTCCAAAATGACTCAGAAGCTCTGTGATTGGGTAGAGGTGACTCAGTTGTCTTATCACATAAAGAAACAGTTCCTCTTAAAATATTCAAGCATTAACCTACCTAATGGCCCCGAAATTCCAACCCAGACATATCATAGCCCATATACTTGAGAGCAGGGATTCGACCATGTACATGCCACCCACGCCCACCACGGCTTTATTCACAGTAGCCAAACCAGGTAGACACAGCTCAAGTACCGCACTGAGTTCTGTAAGAGGCGATGGAAAATTTTGGACACACACCACGATGCTGGATAGGAGCAATTGTGAGGCTGGCCCAGGACTGTGCCATGTTCCCGTCTGCTGTGCCTGAGGTCATGAGGGGTGGGTGGCACCTAGCAACAACGATAGCAATGGCAGTGACAGTTGAACCACACGAGGTGCACATGCAAAGAGGACTGATGGGGCAAATGTTTTAGCATATACATTTTTACCACCAAAAAAGAAAAAGAAATAAAGCCAAGTTGGTCCTTGGGAAGGAAGGCGGCATAGGAATTATGGAGATGCCTCCACAAAGTTTAGTGGCTTTTCCTGCGTGGGAAGAAGGATTTCCCACGTATCTGGGGTAACTGATAAGCCGGTAAGCTTGCTCACTTGGACCTCTAACCTTTATCCCTCCTTGTCCCAGTTAGCCCTGCCTGGCTTCCTGAGGGCCTCCCTCTCTCTGTTTGCTACCGAGCAAAGACAGAAGGTCTCCGTGGCCCTGGGTTTCTCCCAGCAGCGAGCTGCTCTTCCTGGCCATCAGAAAGCTTCCCCGGGGGGTTGGGTTGGAGGTGAGCCCACCCTCTGTGTGTGGGGGGGGACCTCTGGCCACCGATGTCCGATGTCTGCATTCTCCCCTCGTCTGAACAGTGCTGCCCATCGAGCACGTCTTCGTGTCGGGTCATTCCTGTCACACGGTTTTTATCACCACCCTCTCCGACAGATCGGCCCAGCGCCTCTCTAAACACGGCTTCTCAGGTTTCCCCTGAATCACGTCGTAGCTGAAATCACTCCTGTCCTCCCTCACAGACCTCTTCTTCCCCAGAACAACGGCTCTTTTCTTTCCGCTCCCGCGGCCTGGTCCTCGTCTTTCACCGGGCTTTCTGACCGCTCCACAGAAGGCATTGTTCTTGGAAACTGAAGTCGCAAAAGCCATCCCTTCTCATCTGGGCTTGGATTTGGGCCACAGCCAAGCGCCCAGGGAGACTGGAAGGCTCCTGGGTGACTAGGCTCCTCATCAGAGGGGTCTCATAGGGAACTGGGGCAGAAGGCAGGGGTGATGGAAAGGCCTGGGGCTGGGGCGAAGAAAGGCTCTTGGACAGAGGAATCATGTGACCTGAGCCTTTAAGGGTGGCTGGGACTAGGGGAGGTGGAGACCAGACAGCAGAACATGGTGGGTGGAAGGAAGAGCAGGAATAAAGGCCACAAAAATCCTAAACCCAATGCTATCGAGTCTCTTCTGACTCTGGCGACGAAAGTGTCACCTCCCAATTCCAACGTTGTCATGCTGTGGTGGCTGGTGTGGTGCCATGAGGCGGAGGCGATGTCACCAGTCTCTCCAATACCAGCAGGGTTGCCCGTGAGGGACTGTTTTCAGGAGAGCTTCCAGACTAAGACAGACGAGGAAGAAAGGCCTGGTGATCGACTTCTAAAAAAAATTTGCCAATGGAAACGCTATGGACTGCAACCGAATGTTGACTGATGGATTTCTGGAAGAGGAGCCCCTTCAGTTGGAAGTGACTTCGAAGGCCCAGTGGCCGCAGCAGTGGACTCAAGCAGGTGACGGATCCACGGACTGGGTGGTGCTGTGGTCTGTGGCACATGGCCGCCCAGAGTCCAATAGCAACATTTACCTCTGGACTTCCTGACAGCACTGACCCTATGGCTTGGCCTGCATTGGCCAGTGAGCTGCACGTGTGCTTCTTCCGGATGACTTATTTCACCTCATTTGGTTTCGTGCCTCTTCCCTTTGGGCTTCTTTTCTTTTTACGGATTATTTTTAAAGCAAACAAGTGCCAGTACCCCTATACCTACTTCTGTATGCATCTCTAATCCGTCCTTAGTGGTCCCCTTGATGCCACATCTGATAATACGAACAGTGTCCGAGTGTCATCTAATCTTAGTCTAGGCTCAGATCTTGATTCCTTCAAAGGGGTCTTTCCTCCTCCTTCTCCTCCCCCTCCTTCTTTCACTCGTGCGTGTTCGAATCAGGAGGGGCCACACGATTGCATTGCGTCGGTAATGCCCTTCAGCCTCTGGTCTTTCACAGAATCCCACACTGGTTGGCAGGAGAAGCTGGACCCTTTGTCCGGACCTGTTGCCACCTTCTGGATTTGATGGATTGCTTCCCATCTTTCCTTCTTCTTCCCCATGTTTTCTGGAAATGAGCGTTGCTGTTAGCAGCTGTTGAGTCAGCCCCCGCCATGTCCGTGCAGCAAAACAGATCTGTCTTATGTCATCGCCATGGCTCTTCACAGGACTGTTTTCATCCCCAGGGTTTTCATTGGTTAACGTTGGAAGCAGATCACCAAGCCTTTCTTCCTAGTCTGTCTGAGTCTGGAAGCCCTGCTGAAACCACTCCAGCGTCAGAGCAGCACACAGGCTCCGTCTGCAAACCACCACTGACAGACAGGTGGCGGGCGATGCTGAGGTGCATGGGCGGGTGTCTGTGTGTCTGTGATTCTGTCCACTGGAGTCATTATTTGATTTGGCACTTACCCTGTGCTGTCTCTGGGGGTCCATTCAGGTTGACTTCCATGACCTACATTTTTCGAGTAGAATCTCTCAATATTTGATTATAATCATCTAGGGCCTCGGTGGCGCAGCAGTGGTTACACAGTGGGCTGCAGAACAAAAGGCCAGCCTCTGGGAAACCGCCAGCCGCTCCATGGGAGGAAGATGGGGCTTTCTACTCCCGTACAGAGTTACCGTCTCAGGAACCCACAGGGGCAGTGCTACCCTGCAGGTCCTATAGGGTCGCTATGAGTAGGCATCAACTCTATAGCAGTGTGTTAAGAGTTTATGTCCTATAAGCATTGAACTGCTAACCGCAAGGTCAGCCGTTCAAACCCCCCAGTGGCTCTGTAGGAGAAAGCTGACGGCAGTAAAGACTTACAGCCTGGGAAACCCATGGGGTCACAATGTGTGGGGATTACTAGATGACAGCCAGGACGACGACGAGGAGGAGGAGGAGGAGGAGGAGGAGGACTCAACCAGGGTGGTTTCTCTCCTCTCGGGCTCTCTTTGCCAAGCGCGGAAGACATTTTGGGTCACCATAACTGGCATCTTGTTCAGTAGAGGCCAGGGAAGCTGCTGAACATTCTACAACCTTGGAGCCACTGAAAAATGACCCTGCCCCAAATGTCAACAGGGTGGAGGTTGAAAAGTCCTGGCCTGGTGTGCGCCATACAGGTGACTTGCAGGCGGGGATCCCAGTGTTTATTCAGCAACAGGGTGTGTAGCAAGGACGAGGGAACGGTCCGTTTCAAGATGCCCTCAGAATGCTGCACTTTCTCCTTCAGAATTATTCCTGGCTCCTCTCTGCCCCTTGAGACCTTTCTATTATTGGCTGAAGGGAAGATTAATGGACAATCTTTCCTGCTTTCGGGTCAACGGAAGAATGTTAGATTAAAAAAAAAAATTTTTTTTAACTTTAGAAAATAAACATCAAAATCAAGTGTAATCTCAAAGAGCCAGAGATTTGTATGTGTGTCACGATTCCTCTTAACCATTTCAGCGGGCTTCATGGGGATTTTCAAGGAAACATTAGGGTGCACCTTGATTAAAATCAGTGCCGTCTTGTGCTCTCAGCTTCACTCATCTGAGACAGATCCCAGTGGTTCCTCTGCTGCGACTGGACTGGTTTAACAGCAACCATCACCCTGCAGGAGCCACATTAATTCGCCAACCACATGTCTCCCTCCTTCCTCGGCCCCCCTCCCTGCTCCCCCACAGAGAAAGTCAATTTATGGACTGATAGGAGGTGGTTTCAAAAAAATTCATGGGAAAACTCCATGATCTCCTAATTCAAAAATTCCCCATAAATGTTTGGATTTGGGGATCTGATTTTTTTAGACATATGATGTATCACAATATTGAAAGTGCCGTGGACTGTCAAAAGAACAAACTCGTCTGTCATGGAAGAGGAACAGCCCGGCCAGTCCTCACAGGCAAGGATTTTGTCTCATGTAGTTGGACATGTTGTCAGGAAAGACCAGTCCCCGGAGAAGGACAGCAAACAAGAAGCAGGGCCCTGGACGAGATGGATTGACCCAGAGGCTGCAGCACTGGGCTCGGACACAAGAACAATTGGGAGGGGGCGGGGGCGGGCAGTGTGTTGTCCCGGTGTCCACAGGGTCGCTGTGAGTCGGATCGGATTCCACAACAACAATGTGTCGGAAGCAAGAAAAATACACCTTCTCTTTTTTTCTCTTTGCTTCGACCGTGAAGGAGAGGCCTCCACTTATTCTCTGGTACCCAGGCAGCATCCTCTACCAAAGACAGACACTCACAGCTGGCCGTATTTCAGCCATACATTTAAAGAAGATGCTTTGGGAACAATTGTGCCATTATTTATTCCCTCTTTCGTGTCTCGTTAAAGTAGATACCACAGCTGAGGAGTTTTCTGGACTGGCCCCATCTTCAAGGACACATTTTAAGGAAAGACACCTTTAGAATCAACAATAATAACATTTTCTTGGGCTTATGGTCCCGAGCCCTCTTGGATACAGTACTGAGCCGGGCTGTGCGCCTGAGAAGCTGCCTTCTCCAGCATGGGTTTTCCAAGAGTTCCAACCCAGAAAGAGCCACACCCTCATGTTGACGTCCCAAATTATATTCTAGCTGTCTCATTTTGTCATATCTATCTTTTATTAGTTCCAAATAGGCTTTCAAACACTCAACAATTTATCAAAATCCATTTGAGTTTGTAACTACCAGTTACCATTACGTTGGAATTGCCCTTGTGTCTCCCCTGCACCCTACCCCAAATACACATTATAAACCCTCATGGACCTAGGTTCTTGGTTATGTAAACAAGGCAGAGTGAATATGGAACAGGCGTCCTCAAACTACGGCCCACGGGCCACATGTGGTCCCCTGAGGACATTTATCCGGCCCGCTGGGTGTTTTTGTCCCATTTGTTTTTTTACTTCAAAATAAGATATGCGCAGTGTGCATAGGAATTTGTTCATAGGTTTTTTTAAAACTATAGTCCGGCCCTCCAACAGGTCTGAGGGACAGTGAACTGACTCCCTGTTTAAAAAGTTTGAGGACCCCTGGTATAGAGTGTGTGGTAGTTATATACTCTGTTGTAAAATTGAGAGGATTACGAGTGAAGAGGTGGAGTCTAGCCTGTCAATCAGGATGTAGCCAATGAGGCCTCTGTGTGGGCATGGCCTTCCCCTGAGGATTTTGGGAATTCCGGTATTTTTCTCCCTGGAGGCAGGAGACACACTCTCTCCGGACTCATTCCCTGAGAGACACTCTACTGACAAGACATATGACACTATGCTGATAGTCCCTGTGCCTTGGGAACTGGAGGATCCAGGTGGAGACCCCTGCCAGCACTGAGATACTTAAAACGCCACTGGATCCACAAGACTTTGCATCAACTGTCCTGTGATCGTCTACATTCAGCATCATTGCATGTGCTTCATGAGTCTGAAGAGGACTTTATAGATTGGTATCGGACATATGGACTAATATTGGACTTATGGACTTGATCTGGACTGGGCTGGGAAGTTTTCTCAATATTCAACTGCTCTTGAATATAAAGCTCTTTCCTATACACATATGAATGTCCCTATGAATTTGTTTCTCTAGTCTACCCAGACTAACACAGTGTGTCTTGAGTTCAACTCTTTTGAGATATAAAAGAGAATAAACAATAGAGAGGATTTGAGATGGGGGGAAAGTGATGCCAAGATCCATGAAGCCCTCCAAGATAGTTAAGATTTATTATGCCAACCTGGCCAATAAGCACATGTGGGATTAACTGAAGGATGGAGAAATAAATGGCTCGGTGAGCCTCGCCTTTCTAGTTCTCTGATAGTCAGACCAGGGTGTAGCTGCCTTAGCCAGTTCCCTGGTTCAGCTGGATAGGCTCACTGCCTGCAAGACATCCCTGAGAAGCCGCATGGAGCTTACTCCGATGCAGCCCTGGGTGCAGCTGCATGGAGTTCCATGTCAGTGCTGAGATGCTTATACGCTCACTGATTCGGCTTTCCTCCTGCAGTCGGCATCATTTCCTGTGTTTTGTGAAATTGAGGAGGACTTTGTAGATCAGTGTTGGACATATGGGCTAATGGTGGACTTATGGGCTTGGACAGCCCTGGGTTGGGATGCTTTCTTAATGTGCACTTACTCTTCAAATAACACTCTCTCTTATACACATATGAATTTCTGTGGATTTGTTTCTCTAGTCTACCCAGACTCCCACACCCTCCTAGCAGCAGAAGCTCATACAGAGAAGGCCGTTGCTCCAGAGCTAGCCACCAGGAAAAGCTTTCCCCTAGAGCCAGCGGCACCCTGAATTTGGACTCCCCCAATGTCTGTGAGAAGATAAACTTCCGTTAGGTAAAGCTATCCGCCTGTAGCAGCAGCGCTCTGTTAGAATGTTCTGTTACAGCAGCGCTCATAGCGGAGCTGCCTGCCCTGTCTGTGGGTCTCCATCGGTGTTCGGAGAAGCTGAGATCGATGGGCTGCAGCTCGTGGTCACGCAGCTGGAGGCACCAACACCGGACATCAGAGACACAGGGGAACAGCCTTCTCCCCATTAACTGGATGTGAAAGGCACTCCTTGGTGAGCCTGGAGACGTTCTCACAAGCTGTCCACCCATTGTCCACCCGGGGGGCCGGTGTAGAATTAGAGGAAGTCTCCCCTTGTCTTGATGGCGCTCAGCGTGGCAAAGGTTACCGTGAGGAATGCAGCCTTCTCAGCAGAGGAAAAAGCTTCCCTACTGGGGCGTGGGCACCAGTTCTGCAGACAGGGAGGTCCGCAGTGGGCCTGAGAGGCAGGTGGCCTTAGGCTGCTGTGCCTGGCTCACTATACACCCATGGCCTTGGTTCTCTGGATTGCCGATGCGAGGGTCATTTCAGTGGTCTGCCCTCTGCATGCCACTCAGTGAGGAAGATTACAGAGTGCCTGGCCAGGGAGCCACTGGGCTGTGGACAAGTCTCTAGTTGATCTGGCCTGTTTGTGCCCCTGTGGGATGTTTGAGGATGCCTTGAGGGGCATCCAGTGGAATGGCTGGCCACGGAGGACACTTTATGAAGACAGAAGGTTCAGTGGCCACAGAGGTTCAGGAAATACCACTTCCTCCAGCACCTCACAGAGACTCAGCATGTGTGTAAACATAGGAGAGGCACTCTGGAACTTTCTGCATCCAGATAGCCAGGTGGCTCACTCCCTGCTTTTTTTTCTTCAGTGTCACCACCCAGCGATTGTCCTGGTCACTCAGATACGTAATCCCTTACCCCCTCCTTCTTCACAATGCTTCTCACTTCCTGATGTGACTTCAGACATTTGTTTGATCATTATCTGCCCATC
>NW_022111357.1:29913042-29938938 GCF_000313985.2 Echinops telfairi
CAGGAGACACACTTTCTCCGGACTCATTCCCTGAGAGACACTCTACTGACAAGACATATGACACTATGCTGATAGTCCCTGTGCCTTGGGAACTGGAGGATCCAGGTGGAGACCCCTGCCAGCACTGAGATACTTAAAACGCCACTGGATCCACAAGACTTTGCATCAACTGTCCTGTGATCGTCTACATTCAGCATCATTGCATGTGCTTCATGAGTCTGAAGAGGACTTTATAGATTGGTATCGGACATATGGACTAATATTGGACTTATGGACTTGATCTGGACTGGGCTGGGAAGTTTTCTCAATATTCAACTGCTCTTGAATATAAAGCTCTTTCCTATACACATATGAATGTCCCTATGAATTTGTTTCTCTAGTCTACCCAGACTAACACAGTGTGTCTTGAGTTCAACTCTTTTGAGATATAAAAGAGAATAAACAATAGAGAGGATTTGAGATGGGGGGAAAGTGATGCCAAGATCCATGAAGCCCTCCAAGATAGTTAAGATTTATTATGCCAACCTGGCCAATAAGCACATGTGGGATTAACTGAAGGATGGAGAAATAAATGGCTCGGTGAGCCTCGCCTTTCTAGTTCTCTGATAGTCAGACCAGGGTGTAGCTGCCTTAGCCAGTTCCCTGGTTCAGCTGGATAGGCTCACTGCCTGCAAGACATCCCTGAGAAGCCGCATGGAGCTTACTCCGATGCAGCCCTGGGTGCAGCTGCATGGAGTTCCATGTCAGTGCTGAGATGCTTATACGCTCACTGATTCGGCTTTCCTCCTGCAGTCGGCATCATTTCCTGTGTTTTGTGAAATTGAGGAGGACTTTGTAGATCAGTGTTGGACATATGGGCTAATGGTGGACTTATGGGCTTGGACAGCCCTGGGTTGGGATGCTTTCTTAATGTGCACTTACTCTTCAAATAACACTCTCTCTTATACACATATGAATTTCTGTGGATTTGTTTCTCTAGTCTACCCAGACTCCCACACCCTCCTAGCAGCAGAAGCTCATACAGAGAAGGCCGTTGCTCCAGAGCTAGCCACCAGGAAAAGCTTTCCCCTAGAGCCAGCGGCACCCTGAATTTGGACTCCCCCAATGTCTGTGAGAAGATAAACTTCCGTTAGGTAAAGCTATCCGCCTGTAGCAGCAGCGCTCTGTTAGAATGTTCTGTTACAGCAGCGCTCATAGCGGAGCTGCCTGCCCTGTCTGTGGGTCTCCATCGGTGTTCGGAGAAGCTGAGATCGATGGGCTGCAGCTCGTGGTCACGCAGCTGGAGGCACCAACACCGGACATCAGAGACACAGGGGAACAGCCTTCTCCCCATTAACTGGATGTGAAAGGCACTCCTTGGTGAGCCTGGAGACGTTCTCACAAGCTGTCCACCCATTGTCCACCCGGGGGGCCGGTGTAGAATTAGAGGAAGTCTCCCCTTGTCTTGATGGCGCTCAGCGTGGCAAAGGTTACCGTGAGGAATGCAGCCTTCTCAACAGAGGAAAAAGCTTCCCTACTGGGGCGTGGGCACCAGTTCTGCAGACAGGGAGGTCCGCAGTGGGCCCGAGAGGCAGGTGGCCTTAGGCTGCTGTGCCTGGCTCACTATACACCCATGGCCTTGGTTCTCTGGATTGCCGATGCGAGGGTCATTTCAGTGGTCTGCCCTCTGCATGCCACTCAGTGAGGAAGATGACAGAGTGCCTGGCCAGGGAGCCACTGGGCTGTGGACAAGTCTCTAGTTGATCTGGCCTGTTTGTGCCCCTGTGGGATGTTTGAGGATGCCTTGAGGGGCATCCAGTGGAATGGCTGGCCACGGAGGACACTTTATGAAGACAGAAGGTTCAGTGGCCACAGAGGTTCAGGAAATACCACTTCCTCCAGCACCTCACAGAGACTCAGCATGTGTGTAAACATAGGAGAGGCACTCTGGAACTTTCTGCATCCAGATAGCCAGGTGGCTCACTCCCTGCTTTTTTTTCTTCAGTGTCACCACCCAGCGATTGTCCTGGTCACTCAGATACGTAATCCCTTACCCCCTCCTTCTTCACAATGCTTCTCACTTCCTGATGTGACTTCAGACATTTGTTTGATCATTATCTGCCCATCTCCCCACCTGGAGTAGGACCCCTGTGAAGTCGAACGCTTGGACCATAGGTGCTCGATTAAAAAGGTGTGGAATCAATAGACTTCAGTTGGGAATTCCCAAAGTGACTTCATCGTGGGTCCTGCTTCCCCAGATACACCCATGACAATGCGAGGTCCTGCTCAGGTGCTCAGGTGGTCATGGGGAAGAGTGTCTCTAAAGTCCAGGTAGCTGTGCCCTTCTGGGAATCGAGTTCCTGGTACAGGTCACGTGGTCCTAATGTACTGACCACACAGCATGAAGCGAAAACCAAGCAAATGGACTGACTGATCCAGGGACCCCAGTGGTGGTTGTGTGATGGATCAACTGGCGGGAACCCCTTGGTCCTGTAGCCTCCCGCCCCCTGAAGTCAGATTTCTAGGACGATGCTTCACAAACTGCTCCTGGCAGCTGGTACAGTTTTCTCAGAGCATGTTTGCAGAAATGAGCTCAGAGCTCATGGTGATGGGCTGATTTCTGACCTCCCCCCTGGCTCTCACCCCTGGTTCCCGAGAGCAGCCGCCTTTGGAAGCTGCATCTTTGCAGATGGAAGTCATGAACATGCATCCATCCTGCAAAAGGACGGGCCCTCACCCCCTATGGCTGGTGACCGAGTGAAAAGCGCAGTGATGCAGAGACAGCGCAGGGGAAGACACGTGTGAAGGCAGGGGAGAGACTGGAGTGAGGCTGCCACAAGCCAAGGGATGCCTGCAAGAGACCAGGAGGGCTCTTCCCCAGTGTCGTCCAAGAGAACATGGCCCTGCCCACACACTGAATCCTGACTGCCCTAGAACCATGGGTCCACTTCTGTGGGTATGAGGCATTCCAACCCAGTGCCACCAAGTCGATGCCAACCCACAGGGACCTACAGTATCCCACACTCCTCACTCGTTCCCTGCCAGGTACGGGGTCCATGGATCAGGATCCCCCATAGCACTGTCGTGGGCCACAAAGGTAGTCACTGTCCCTTTTCCATGGGGACACACTCCCCTACCCCATATGCTCTTACAGCCCTCAGTTCGAGGGGTCAGATGGCTGGTTGTGGGGGAGCTTCTCCCCGGGACCCAATTCTCAGGTGTGTTAAGAAGAGGGTGTTAAGTCCAGTGGAGAGCTAGAACTTCCTCTTGGGTGCATGGGTTCATGGGCCTGGTCTTGGGTCTTAGGAAGTCCTCATTTAAGTCAGAAACAGCTCTGTACACAGACTTGCTTAGATGTCAGGGCTAGCCGGCCCATTCAAATCCCAACCTGCCATCGACTTGCAGTGACGTGGCTGCTTTCACAGACTAAGCCTCAGTGAGCCAACCTGAGAAAAGGCAGTAAGGCCAGGCTTGTAGTAGTTTAAATACAGTAACAAGTGATGTTCTTAGCACAGTGCTTGGCACACACTAAGCACATGGCGTAGTGGTCATGCAGCTGGCTGCTACTTGCAAGGTCAGCAGATTGAAACCACTAGCTACTCTGAGCGAGAAAGACAAGGCTTTTTACTCCTGTGTAGGGTCACCATCTCAGCAACCCACCCTGCCTTACAGGGTTGGTTTGAGTTGGAATGAACTGGATGGGCAGTGAATTTGGGTGACATATTAAAGTCCCCGGTGGTCCAAGGAGCCCTGGTGGTAGAGTTATATGCCGGGCTGTGAATCGCAAGGACATCATTTGAAACTACCAGCC
Source organism: Echinops telfairi (assembly GCF_000313985.2). NCBI lineage: Eukaryota > Metazoa > Chordata > Mammalia > Afrosoricida > Tenrecidae > Echinops > Echinops telfairi. The sequence goes on from NW_022111357.1 coordinate 29,916,833, forward strand.
ATTCCTTGGGAGAAGGATTGAGCTTTCTACTCCTGTGAAGAGTGAGTCTTAGAAATCCACAGAGGGGATTCTACCCTGTCCTACAGTGTCACAATGTCACGTCAGCATCGACTCGGTGACTTGACTTTTGTTTTCTTGGGTGGGCTCAGTCTCCATCTGCTCATCAAAAGGTCAGTGGTTGGAACCCCCTAGACTCCCTTTAGGAGCAAGATGTGGCAGAGCACTTTGCTAACGTCACAGCTCTGGGAACACTGCGGGGCAGGATATTCTGTCTCCCAAGGCTTCCAGGAGTCGGAATCGACCTGATGACAATAGGAACTGGAGTGTCGCAAATGGCTTGTGTTCGACTGCTCCCCAAAGGCTGGTGGTTTGAATCCATCCAGCGAGTCAGGTAAAATGACAACCATGTGAAGACCACAGGGAGTGTACGTCAGCTCTGAAACGCATGGGCCCCCCAGGAGTCGGGGCGTACCTTCTGTTGGCTTGAGCTGTTAATTATTAGTATTGAAATCCCTTCCCAAGCGAGTCCATCTTGGAGGGCCTGCTACGGCAATCAACACCCCAATGTGCTACATATAAAACCTTTTATTACAAAAAGCTCAGTTGGCACTGCATATTGGAATGTCTCGGGTGGTCTTCCTTCTCTGCCATCCCACTGGGGGGAGAGGCTTGATGTGTGCCAGTGAGGGCGACTGTCTTCTTCCTCCTGTGAAGTTCACCGGGCCCCAAGGTGCCGGCACCATCTCGTCCGGGCCTCACCCCTCAGTCACGGCGCCTCCTGTCTCCCTTCATTCACAAGATGCCCCAGGTCTGCATCCTGTCTGTAAGTCACCTGAGTCATCTTCCTGGCCCAGCTAGAGATTCCAGGGAAGAAAGCAAAGGCATGACTCACTTTCTTCTGAAACATGATCCCAGGGGATCAAAACCTGCTGACGGGTGACCCTCCCTTCCGCTGTGTCCCGATCCCGTTGACAATTCTGAGCTGAGGAGGGATGAGGAGGACACAGCGAGGACAGGCCTTCTGAGGGGATCCAGGAAACAGTGCTCCCGCTACCTAAGGCCCTACAGAACCGTGGGGTCCCTCACACAGGCAGAACCCGCCCCCACGCCACCCACACCCACCCAGAGAGCTCCGTGTGCACCTGGCCCATGGCTCTGCCGACATGGCCTGAGTGGAACCTGTGGTGCTGGAGGTGGGAGTGGACCGGAGGCCACACGCCGGGGAGAGCCACTCAGTCAGGTGGCCGGGCGTCCGGGGCCTTATCCTGCGCCTCCTCGTACTGGGGAGGGGGCGTCAGGGGCTCGATGGAGGGAGGGGGCGCGTTCTTGTCCGGGAGGTTGATCCGGAAGTCTTTGAGGTGGAGTTTCTCGGATTTAATCCTCCGAACTTTCAGAGGCTTCAGGCGCTTGGCCAACCTAGAGTTCTGTCTGTCGGGTGGGTTCCCGGGGCTGGTTTCCACATCGGCCCTGGTGCTCGTGGGCGCCGCCTCGTCCAGGCCCGTCAGGGACTCGTAGGAGGGGAGGGAGATGCTCATTCTGGGGTTCTGGCCCAGCTCCCTCTCTTCCGAGTAGTTTGTGTTCATCACCTCCTCGTAACTGGGGACGTAGTACCGGGAGGAGGCCTCCTCCTCCTCCTCTTCCTCCTGGCTGCAAGACAACAGAAGGCAACACCGTGGGTTAGCGTTGACTCCGGCCACTCAGATCACCAATAAAAGGGCCGCCTTACCGTCGGCACCAGGCCCCCTGACCCTCCCTGACACATGGTGACCAGTTCAGCCTTTCTACCCAGTCCCGGGGACAGTGGTGGTTCAGTGGTCGGAGTCTCACCTTTCACACAGTGGACCTGGGTTTGATGCCCGGCCAGGGCACCTCACGCACAGCCACCACCCCCGTCAGCGAGGCCTGCGCGTGGCTAGAGTGCTTAAGTGCTTTCCGCGGGGGCTTCTCAACTAAGGTACTCTAGGAGCAAAGGCCTTGGGAGCTGCTTCCAAAGAGCCGGCCCAGGAAATGCGAAGCTTCCCAACCATCCACTCGTGCTGTGCTGGGGCCACTGTGAGTCAGGCACTGACTGGACTGGATGGCAGCGCACAAGCAGGACAGTGTGTGCTGTTGTCCTTGCTGCGGCGTCGACGAAGCAGCGGCACGCCGAGGCTGGGTGACGCAGGCATGCCTTCAGGAAGAGGGCGGGAAGCAAGCTCCTCGTCCTCGCTCAGGCATCTTAAGCGCTGCACTCCAGCGTTACACCCCTTTGGTCCTATGCCTTCCACTTAACACGCCGGGTGGCTACTCCAATGCCCGGTTATGGGTGTTGGGAGGTGGGAGGGCTGTGCCCAAAGGCAACATAAAAACATAGCTGCCAACCTGACGCCAATGTCTGTCCCCAGGAAGAGACTAACTGAAGAGTAAAATGTGCACGCCTCTTGGGTGATTCTCTAGTGAGAGCCCTCAGCTTGCCACGAGGCTCAAGTACAGATGCGTGTCCAGCCTGGCTCTCCTGGGACTGCGGGAAGAGGGAACTGCACACAGGGCGTGCCCTCAGGTGGGCCTCACCTCACCGCAACTCCACACCGCTCCGGATCGGACCTCACCTCACCGCAACTCCACACCGCTCCGGATCGGACCTCACCTCACCGCAACTCCACACCGCTCCGGATCGGACTGTTGGGGTCCCTACACTGCCAGGCCTTTCTTCCTGATCTCTCCCAGTCTGGAAGCTCACAGAAACCTCTGCCACATTGTTACCACCACTCGGCCTTCACCGAGAGATGATGGGTGGTAGCTGGGCCTGAGGCTCCTTGGTCAGGAATGCCACCTGGGTCTCCCACACAGAGGGGAGCGTTTTACCACGGCACCCGCCACGACCTCCTTTGACGTCTCCAGGAGAGAGGACAAAGCCAGTCACGTTTGCCACGACCTACCCTCGCATCAGAGGCTTCGCGGGGTCCCGCACGTTTATGGAGGCTCCGGGGCCGCACCAGGAGCGCAGGTGGCACCATGGTTAAGCGCTCTGTTGCCAAGGCAAGCGTCTCTCTCCCCATCTTCAGGTCATTTACTCAGCTAGTTCTCCTCTCCTCCTTTATGAGCTCACGGGTCCTCTCGCCTACTCAAACGGACCCACCACCAAAGTCCGTACGGACTCACGCGCCCCTACGGGACAGGGCAGACCTGCTCCTGTGGGCTGCGGGGGCCGTGCAGTCTCCTGGGAGCAGGCGCCTTGGAAATGCTCATCAACCGATTCAGCTGGTTGAGCATGCTTCTACTCTTCCTATTACCTGACTTCTGGGTTCTGGGTCACAAGACCGATGGGACCTCCAGCTGACTGCCCAACCTGTCGATTTTAATTTAAATCTCCCTCTTTCCCCTACTCTGTCTAAAAGCAAACAGGAAATCCTGTGCATGTCCCTAAGGTTTCCCATGGCTGACTTTTCAGCAGTAGATCACCAGGCCTTTCTTCCGAGGTACTCCTGGGTGGGCCCGGCCCTTGAACCTTTTGGTTAGCCGTCAAACACAGTCACCATTCACACCCCCAAGGACTCATCTCTACCTTCTTACCTATCTCACGGGTTCTGTGTCTCTATAGAGAACCCTGACTAAGACAGTCCCACATCCCACCACCTGAGAATCGACACTGGAGGTTAAGGCTCCAGCATGCTTCTCCCCAAATCCCTCTCTGATCTTACAGTCACAGCATCTTACACGATTGGGACCTCACTGGGGATGCTATTTGATAACCACGGCACATCAAGGCAGTGGCTATGGTAACAGATACAGGTGAACCGTGGCTGCATGACATCCCATGGAATGGCTGTGTCATAAGAACCTGATGGATGGGTTTTTAGGTTGGTTCTAAGCTTTTGCTATTTTTAATGGTGCTCTAGCTAACAAATATCCTGGCACAAACCCCTTTGCACACTTGTATGATTGTCTCCCAAGGATAAATTCTTAGAAACAGAAATAGAATCCATTTCTTTAAAAAATAGTAGGCATACACTGTGACGGTGGCATTTCCCCAGGGAGACTGTCAATGCATGCTCCCATCAATGCCCAGCTTCCTGACAACTCTTCAACATCTTGACCAATACAATGGGCCGGGGAAAAAAAAGAAAAGAAACCAATGAGGTTGACTATCTGCTGGTTGAACATCTTTGAAAAGCTAGTTCATTTCTTTGTCCCTTTTCCTACCAGTACGTCTCTCTTTCATATTCACGTGTAAAGTATTTTTTTACATGGGAGTATATTAACCTTTATCATCACCCTCAGGGGATCACTTATTTTGAAAATGTGTGTGTGGTACTTTGGATCAACTAGAATACGCCCTCCCAATCCTAGGGGGCTGGATTGTGGCCCCTCAGAAGACATGTCCCCATCCTAACCCCCAGGACCTTGCAATGAGACCTTAGCTGGGTTGTAAATGTAATTAAACAAGGACCTGGTGATGAGATCCTTCTGGAATAACCTCGTTGCCCTAAGCCCAAGGACAAGTGTGCTTAGAGGATGTTTGAGTGGTCCGGTGCGGCACACAGAAACCCCACAAGCGAGTGGCCTCCGTGAGCAGAAATGGATGTTCTCACAGGTTAGGAGGCTAGAAGTTGGAACCCAGAGCCCGGGCTTGGGGGAGGCCCCTGTTCCTGGGCTCCTTGGTGACCTTCATTCAAGTGCATGGCGTTTGCTTTCCCCCATCTGTTGCTTTTCTAGGCCCAATCTGCTATTTTTTGTCCATTCAGAGGTGACTGATATGATAGGGTCTCTTAATCTTAACACAGCAAAGCCTCAGGGTGATAATTGACAGCACGGGTTTTGGAGGTGTGCACCTGAAGAAGGCACAGCAGAGGAAGAAAGGGCTGGTGGCCATGTGGTGACAGAGGCCGAGATCAGAGTTTTGCTGTCACCAGCCGTGAAGCACCAGGAGCCACGAGGAGATCAAGAGAAGGGAGGATTCCACCCCCCTCACCACACCGCCTTTGGAAAGCGCAGCGCCGGCTGATACCTTGAACTTGAGAACACATTTCTGTGGCTTTAAGCCATCACGTTTCTGGTCGGTTGTTCCAGCAGCCCAGGGCACATATCCACCAACCTTCTCAAACCCTAGCACATTCACAGCACCGAGGGGTGGTGAGTGGGCAAGCACCCCATCTGGGGGCTCTGGTTGCCCCGGGCCCTGCTTAGGTTCCCCAGGGGGTGGGCAGGGGTGTGTGTCAAAATCTTGCCACGTCATCTCCTGCTCCGCCACAGAAGGACAATGCTATTTGTAAAATTGTAAACTGTTGTACAGAGCCCTGGTGGCACAGTGGTTACACGGTGGGCTGTTAACCAAAAGGTCTGCAGTTCAAAACCACCAGTTGCTTCAAAGCAAAAGGATAAGGCTTTATACTCCCGTAAAGAATTACAATCTTGGAAACCCACAGGGGCAGTGCTCTCCCATCCTGTGAGTTCGCTAGAGCGGGAACAGACTCGGAGGCAGTGGATCTGTTTTCCTGAGGATAGAAGCCCCGGGGAACAGTGGCTGAGTGCCTGGCTGCTAACCACAAGGGGAGCGGTTTGAACGCACCAGCAGTTGGGCTTTAATGGAAGAAAATGTGGTGGTGGGCGGGGAGACTGAAGGATGATATACTGTTGCTGAAGTGCTTCAAGAGTGTGTGAGTGAGTGTGAGAGAGAATGATGGTGTGTGTGAGTATGCATGAGTGTGTGTGTGAGTATATGTGTGTGTGAGTGCATGTATGAGTGTGTGAGAATGAAAGTGTGTGTGAGTGTATGTAGGTATGTGTGAGTATATGTATGTATGTGTGTGAGCAAGAGAGAATAAGAGTGGTGTGTGTGTGTGTGTGTATGCATGTGTGAGTTGTATGTATGTATGAGTGTGTGAGCAAGAGAGAATGAGAAAGAGTGTGTGTGTGAGTGTATGTATGTATGAGTGTATGAGTGTGTGTGAGCAAGAGAGAATGAGTGCGTGTGTGAGTGCATGTATGTATGAGTGTGTGTGAGCAAGAGAGAATGAGTGCATGTGTGAGTGTATGTATGTATGAGTGTGTGTGTGAGCAAGAGAGAATGAGTGTGTGTGTGAGTGTATGTATGTATGAGTATATGAGTGTGTGTGAGAAAGAGAGAATGAGAGAGAGAGAGAGAGAGAGAGTGTGTGTGTGGGTGTGTCCTCCCAGTCCCGGCAGCGGCGGCTCGCCCTCACCTGTCTTCCTCGGGGACGGGTGGCCCGGCACCGGGCGGGAGCTGGCTGCGCGCTCGCTGCTCGCCCTGCCGCTGCCGGTGCCTGTCCCGGATGCTCAGGCAGAGGGAGAGCAGGAGCAGCATCAGCCCGGCCCCGACCAGCACGTAGGCCACGGAGAAGGTCTTGCTCTTCAGGATGCCGCTGCCGACCTCCGTCTTGTTGGCCGGCGCCGCTGGCTTCTCCGTGGCGCTGAACCCGGGCACCAGGTTCCACATGGCCATGATGACGCCCAGGACCAGCATGCCCAGGCCGATGGCCGTCAGCGCGTAGTGCGAGCCATTCGCCTTGGACTGGGCCATGGTGCTGGTGGCGGCAGGGACAGGCCCAGTGACAAGAAAGAAAAACAAAATTCAAAACCGCCCCCTCCCCCTCAACCAAGAAAAAAAACCAACCCCAAACCCAGAAACGACAGCAACCACGGAGACTGGATTCGCTTCTACCGCTGCACGAAGAGCTCATCCATCACCGGACTCTCCAGGGCTGGTCCCAGGCGCTCAGGAGGCATCCTGGGTGGACAGCTGCAGCGGAGACGTCTGGAAGGAGAACAGAAAGAGGAGAGGGTAGGTCAGCTCCCTTCCAACGCCGTCCTCTGGAAGGAGGGAAGGCACTGAGCCCAAGTCTCGCTACCGGGGGCTGGCCGGGCCCCCTTCTGATGCATTCCAGATGGCTTGCGCACTCTGGTTCTTCCAAAGGGAGGCTGGTCCCCCGCCTACTCCCATCCGAAAAGGCACAGGCAGATCTTGTCCTGCAGGGGGTCAGAAAGGTCAGGCCACACAAACAGTGTGTGGAATTTAATGCAGTGGACTGGAGCCACAGCAGAGAGTGAGCGCAAGGTAAGCTACAGTCAAGGGTCCTCGTGGGCCCACCTGAGCGACAGGCATCAGTTAGTGAGCCTGGTCCCTGCCTCTCCCACGACCTCTCGGTACTCCCTCGGCACTCACGCCAACTCCCATATGCTCCCTGAAACCCCACCCACCCACCCACCATGGTGGCAGTGTCTTCTCCCCGAGACCACTCCTTCCCCATCTGTGTGCCTGGCACACAGCCAGGACTCAACACACCGTGTGCCTCATCAACATCCATGTTTGAATGAAGTGACCAGGAGCCACCGAGCAAGACAAACTTCTCTTGGCCCCCGCCCTCCCCCGGAGTGCGGGCGGGAGCTTGCACACCCCTCCTCTGAACTCTGTCTGGCTGGAGGAGGAAGCCCCTTCCTGGGGAGGGCGCAGCCAGCAGCCCTGGGGCCCGGCCAGCTGCGGGCTGGAAACAGGGGCCAGAGCAACAAGTCTTCATCTTAAACCAGCGGTTCTCAACCTGTGGGTCACGACCCCTTTGGGGGTTGAACGATCCTTTCACAGGGGCAGCCCGATTCATCACAGTAGCAAAATGACAATTAGGGAGTAGCAATGAAAACAATAGTTTTATGGTTGGGTGGTGACCACAACATGAGGAACTGCCTGAAAGGGTGGCGGCATGAGGAAGTTTGAGAACTGCTGTCTTCTGGGTTCGAGCTAGAACACTCCCAGGGTTCAGGGGTGGTGGCGAGCTCTGCCCCACCGGAGGCAGGCGCCTGTGGACACAGCCCAACTTTACAGATGCTTCGATGGCCATGGTCTTGCTGTCAACCCTGCGTTCTTTCCTGAGGGCGGCTAACCAGGCCGCCGGAAACCCGACGCCGTGGAAGTCTTTTCTCAAACAATTGGCTTAATCCAGCCACTTTGTTAAAAGAGACTGTGAAAATATTTGGGGCAACATCCATTGAACAGCTTGAAACCTGTTCCCTCCCTTTTGCATTCAACACGTGCTGACAGGGCGCCAGGCACGGGGCAAACTAATGAGCAAGAGGAGGATGGGCAGGGCTTCCAGCGAGCTGGGAGACCACCAACCAGGAATAGCAATGTGGGAAGACTGCCGGGGACCTGGGGGGTTAGGATGCGGGGTCCTAACCCTGTCCAGGGGCACGGAAAGCCTTTGTGAGAGAAGCTAAAAACCCAAACCCACTGACACGGAGACGATGCTGATGGGTAGAACTGCCCCTATGGGTTTCTGAGGCTGTAACGCTTTACGGGAGTAGATGGTGGTTTGGATCTGCCGACCTTGAAATTAGCAGCTCAACTCAAAGCCACTCTACTGCTGGGGCTCCTGTTGTGGGGGAGAAATCCTTGGCACAGTAGGTTCACACTCTGGATAGAGTGCACCTTGTGTGTGTGTGTGGGGGGGGCGGTATCTGAATGTGGTATATGCACAGCTCTGTGCATGTGCATGAGTACACATGTGTACCCAGAGCTAAAAGCACCATGCATGCTTGTGTGTGTATGTGTACACATGCGTGTGAGCTGGGCACTGAACAGGCAGTTGCCACCAGCTGGGAACTGTCTGAGAGCAGGGTTCACGGCTAGCAAAAAGGAAGAGGGGTTGGCAGCCCCAGGAATGCATCAGCTCTGCCCTGTGGAGCTGAGGCTGGGCCAGCCTTTGAGGGGTCAGTGGTGAGCCCCTGGAAGCAGGAGAGAAGAGAAACCCATTGGGGGAGAACCTGCTGAGTGGCCCACAGGCAGGCCGTGGACTGGGAGTGTGGACAGTGGGGGCATTAGCTGGGGAACTTTACCCTCCCAAATGCCCTCCCCATGCTAACGCTCCAGACAAGCCTTGCCTCCCCGCCTGGGGTAGGACAGAGGGTCCGCTTGGTCACCGAGCCCTCAGGTGTCACGGAGCAGACCGGCTCCAGGGGACTTCCCAGGGTGCAGTCTTCACAGAAACAAGTCACCAGGCTCTCTGGGACCACCAACTCCCAAACTAGCCGATGAGGGTGGCTGTGGGTGCCACCCAGGGATTGTGGACTGCCCCCGCAGTGGGCACCAAACTGGTTCCCGGTGGGTGTGCATGTGCAAAAATCTCAACTGTCCCAGTGGCCTGTGTGTTCCCAAAGAGCCACTGTACGTGACGGCCACCCTATCGCTGAGGCCGTACAATTGCACGGGCTGAGGAAGCGCTTAAAGAGAGTTTCCAAAAATGTCTCCTTGTGGGAGTGACAATGGGAAAACAGGCTGAGAAATGGATTTAATGTGCCATATTCAACTTCAAAGCACTCAATATTCTATACCCCATGGTATTTATCATGATCTTCTTCATGCAGTAGGATTAAGTGTGTGTGTGTGTTGTATGTGTTTTGCCCACTGGGAAAAAAAGAATAGAAAAGCCTAGAAATATGCACAGCACGAAAGAGAGAAAAAGTTGTCTCCGTTTGGGGCTGATGGTCAGGTTCTGTGTCCAGCAGTAGCTTAAACTTGTTCTGCAGATGGGGCCGGACGACTTGCTGGGGTCTCAGGAGCACAGCTCCTGAGGAGCAGCTGCCCGGCTGTTTGTCCGGTGTCTCGTTTGTTGACGCTGGACGGCGTTGGTGTTATATTTAGTAGGGTGTTCTTTCCCTCTCGAAGTATGGAAAGAAGCTAATTTTGTGCTCAGAGGATTTGGACCACATGGCTTCTGGCATATTCCTAAAAAGGAACAGCTTCGGAGGGGCACCTCAGGTCCCAGGTTGGCCAGACCCATAGTTAAAGCCTGCAGTTGACCCATCACTGCTCATGTTGAAGGCCACCCTCAGGGGCAAATGGAGGACCTTGAATCTGGGTGCTTAAGTGCAGGAGATAATAGCTCAGAGACATGCTTACCTGCTGCCTGGGGAGACTCAGGGAAGGCCCTGCAACAACTCCTGAGGCCGGACTCTTGCGTTAAGGAGCCTCCCGGAAGAAAGCAGAGCCAGGATGCCAGTGTTAGGCGTTTGGGGCAGAGGTGTGTCTTGGGTTTTGATTTTAGAGGATGGGGGCAGAGGAGAGAGCAGCAGCATCCAAAGGAGCCAAGATTGTGCACAAACACTTTGATTCCCAGAAGGATAGCAACGTGGCAGCTTACCACATTACCACATGCCAATGGTTTTATCACAAACTCTAGAGAAAGTGAATTCCACCTTACACAAGTGCTTGCAAGAATAATAAAGAGAAACCCTGCCCTGGCCATTTTCCTGGGAACTCTGTAACCACCCCACTGCCAAGGCCAGAAAAGTTAAGAAAGGAAAAAACAGCAGCCAGTGTGACCCACTCATACCCAAATCCCAGCAGCCAATGGAATCCAGCAATGTTTTCAACAGGAAAGACAACGCAAGCTCACAATCAAGTTGGGTTTGTCCCAAGAATGCAAGGCTGGTTCAATGTGAGAAAACAGGATGGTGTGAAGTCTCAGGAGAAGAAAGAAGCCGAGACAACAAACCTTCAACCTCATAACAATTACAGACAGTGTCATGCATAAAACAACAACAAGACCCACTGCCATCAAGTCTGTTCTGACTCATAGCAACCCTACAGGCCCGGGTGGAATGGTTCCTATTCACTACGGTTTCCAAGACTGTACATCTTTTTGGGAGCAGAAAGCCTCATCTTTCTCCTTTGGAGCAGCTGCCGGAGTTGAGCCGCAGACCTTGCGTTTAGCTGCCTAACTCATAACCCACTCAGCCATTAGGCAAGGCTGGAGCCATGTAGCTTGAAACCAGGCAAATCACCCGATCCGTTGTTCTGTTTGGTACTATTATGAAGAAATGCAAAGATCCTAAACACAAACATCAAATTAGTAGCTACGACCCTTGAGGCTTGAGAAATGGGGCTGGGAGGGGGAAGGGTGAAAAACACCTGGGCGTTTACTATAATCACTGTTCCTTAAACGTCACGTCTCTCTTGATGGGCGGCAACAGCTCATGATAGGAATTTCTAGAAGCCCAGCAATGCCTGTCCATTTCACTTTGCATAAAACCCAAGCTTTGTCACGGCCCCCAAGCCACACCCAGTCAGATCGCACTCCTGCCTCTCTTATCTTCGCTCTCACCAACCCTCAGTGGCTTCCTTCCCATTTCTCAAGCACTTCCAGCCTCAGGACCTTGGCACATGCTGTTCCCTCTGCCCCAACACTGTTCCACCTGTCTCTTTCGTTTGGTTAGTTCTTGACCACTTCTGTCCCTCAGCTCAAAGGCCACCTCCTTGGGAAGGGAGCACACCCTTGCCTCCTCCAGCTGTTCCAAAGGCCCCTGCTTCCTTCCTGGATGCCACTCACGACAATTCACAACGCTCTGTGTTCCTCTCCTCGTTGGCCACCTGTCTCCTCCGCTGCAGGGTCAACTCCCCGAGAAGAGGTCTCAGCGGCTTGTTCACTGTGGTCCCCACAGCTGAGACACTCGTGGGTGCTGGGTGAATGTTTGTAGAATGAAAAAAAATGAGTGCCTGGTAAGTTAAGAAGGTCAACCGCGCGTGGCCCCAGAGCAATTAGGGGAAATTCCCAGCCTTGGCTTGGCAGCGAGGGAGAAAGGGAAGGATTAGTGAGCACTGCCTTCCAGGAGCACATTGTATTTCCATGGTCTGCGGGCAACTCGCCCAGAGTAGAGGCCTTTCCATCCGCATGGTGAAGGTGACCCTGTGGATGGTCCCTGGTGGGGTCTGAGGTTTCAGCTGCTCCAACCAGGGCAGCGCGGGCTCCACTGCACACACACCCCTAGCCAGCCAGAGCCCTGGGGTGGGGAGGGGCAGGGATCCCTTTAGGACTTTGCTAAATCAGAGCAGGGCATCATGCTGGTTTGCCTGGTTCTGAACACTGTACACAGGCACCGGGCTGCACACATTCTCCTGTGATTTGATTTTCTGTTTGACCTTTTCTGTCAGAACCATCCGTGCTGGCTTCTGCTGCTGCCGCCGCCGCCATAACTTCTCCTTTCCCATGGGCTGTGATACCCTCCCCTTGGCCGAGACCCGTGGGGACCATCTCTGGCTGTCCACAAACTTGAATAGAGAGAGCAACTGAAGTAAAATCAAACACAGGCGGTACAAACAGTGTGTGTCTGACTATTCACCGAAAGGAGGGCAGTCAGATCCACCCAGCAGTGCAGTGGGACCCTATGCTCCAAAGCAGTGTGCTTGGGGCAGTCACGTGACCTGGAGCCCCCCACCCCGAGTGTTGGTGGGAGGAGCCCTCTCGGGCCCAGGTGTCCAGATGCAGTTCCGGGCAAAGACTCATTCTCCGGGAGTCCACCTCTCCCTGCCAAGCTGCCCAACTGGAAAGGGAGCCCCTGGCCCCCACTGGTGAAGGAGCCAGACCTCGCTGTATCCGTATCCGCATCACAAAGGCAGGATTCATTGGGACCGCTCTGCCAGACACCTTTGTTACCAAGTCTCCGGCCCATGCTGCATCCTGCAGGCAGGCAGCGAGGGGCTGAGAGGAGAGGCCCAGAGCCAAGGCCAGCCACCCCCTTCCCCATCCCCCCCTGCAGGCTGCCTCTCCAGGGACCCAGGTGAGCAGGTCTCAGGTGCCTGTTTGCACGTGTAAATGAGTCATTGGGAGAAGGGGGGCAAGGGAGGGCTGCTGGAGTCAGAGAGGTGGGTGGGGCAAGGAGTAAGACTGGAAGTCACGCTAGGGGCCAGGCAGAGTGAGAGTGACCATAAGATGTCAGCAGCTTCCGGCATTTTCCATGTATCCGGCACTGTTCCCACATGCACGTAGTCCTCAATGGAGGATGTCTGAGCCCCATGCGTCTGAGTCTCAGAGAGGGTGAGCCGTTTGCCCTGGGTCACACAGCAAGTAAGCAGCAGAGTCGACAGCCCCCTTCAAGTCCAGCTGACGCTGATGTTCACCTTTGTCCTTCACACCCCGCTGGCTCCCACAAGGCTGGGTCCCGGCGAGGCCTGCTCTGGCTGGAAAGGAGCGCTCGGCAGTACTTACTAATGGGGGAAGCTAGGCCGTTTACCCTCTGAAGTGCGTTTCTCATCAGACAAGCGTGGAGGGTGGCAGACGAGCATTTCTTTGTGTGTGATTGTTGAAAACATTCGATCCCAGCAATCCCTGATCCAAACAATGCCCTGCTGTGCGCCAGGGAGCTTCGGGGGTGCACAGAGGGCGAGGCGTATGTTCATACGCAGCAGAAAGATGGGGGTGGGGGTGTTTTCCCAATAGAAGGGAAACAGAAAACAGCGTGAGCGCCAGCGAGCCGGCAGTGCCGGCTCTGTGGCTGGCCTTGCGCACAGCCCTTTCCATGCAGCCATTCCAGCGTTCGGTCCTCCACTTGGCAGATGGGAAAACGGGGGTTCTGAGAGGCAGGGGAACTCAGCTGAAGCCACCCGGCTCGTACAAGGCGGGGCTCAGCTCTGTCGGATTCTGAAACTCACACTTTCCATGACCAGGCACTGCTTTTTAAAACGGGCATGCAGAACGAAGCTAGGAAACCCCGAGTGGCCAAAAGAGTCCGTGTGCTCGGCAGCTGACAGGAAAGGGGAGCGGCGGAAGTCTACCCAGAACCTCAGAAGAAAGGCCTAGCAATCCGCTTCCTAAACACTGACCGTGGGAAACCCGCTGGAGCAGACTTCCACTCCAGGCTCAACGGCAGCTGGTTCGGGTTTGCCCTCTAGTGAAGCCAGGCTGAATTCCACTTGAGGGCAGTGAGGAGGAGGAGTAGATGGCACGGGAGGCTTGCAGGCCCAGGTGCCCATGGCGGGGAGGAGACTGGGGCTTCCAGGAGGGAGCTTCCGCCTGAGTGGTGGCCGGCAGGTGAGACGTGCGGAGAAAAGCAGGCTCTCACCTGGCCCCAGACACAGACACGAGTGAGTTCTAGGAGATCTGGCACTGCCAGGCTCTGTGCTCATTCGTTTGCATGTCGGCAAGATGAAGGAAGGAACATTTATCCCAGAGGCTGCAGACGGAAGGAGCGAGCTAACAAACCGGATGCCTCTTCTTCAGGAGCTTGCCCGGCGACTCTCAGAGCAGATGGCTGGGGTTCGGCCCTATTTAGGAGACTGGGATCGGGGACCCCGGTCTGAGGGCTCCAGACCCAGTCAGCTCTTCTCGGGAGTTGGGCCATCTGTGTTTCCCTCAGCCAGGACACAGTGGGGTGCAGGGTGGCAGCTAGCTCACCTGTGGCCATCAATTTGGAATGAGTATGACCCCCTGCGTGTCTCTGCCCACCCGTTTGGTTAAAACACTAAACAAAACCGATGCGGCCAGCCGGGTCCCACTCACGGGGACTTCACGAGAGTCCGAGCAGAGCTGTGTTCCACAGGGAGGGCTGCCAGTGGCTGACTTTCCTGAGGAGGGTCACCAGGCCTTGCTCCCAAGGGGCCACTGGGGGGATCTGAACCACCAACTCTCAGTTAGCAGCCGTGTGCTCCACCGTCAGCACCACCCAGCGGTTCCAGAACAGGGGTCACACCAGAAACATCTGCTGCCACTTACCGGGCCCCCACTCTCTGCCGGGCACACGCTCACTCGCGCCACGTAACGACCACTACGGGAAAGGAGAGCAGGCCAGAATCGTGCCGAATGGAGAAGCGATGGCTCTTCATTTATGAGGGGAAAATGTGAGCGTCCCCAGACCTCCAAAAGATAACTTACCCAGTCATACCAAATAACACTAACACTGCCCGTAGCTAAAGCAGGGCCGAGAGAGGAGGGGAGGGGAGGGGAGGAGAGGAGAGAGGAGAGGTTGGATAGCCTGTGAAACACAGGTATGTGTGTGCCATGTCATTCCCCGCAGGAGCCTGGGGACACCCATCTCACCTCTTGGGGTACATGCTACCCCTCAAATGGCTTGCCAAACACTGACAACTCGTTTTGTTTCTCACTTCGTAAAATGAAAATTCTCTTCAGATTTTGTTCAGTTAGTGAAAACTCAAGTGATGCAGAGCAGACTTTTGAAGGGTGTGTGTGTGTGTGTGTGTGTGTGTGTGTGTGTGAGCGCTCGCCCGCGCCTGTACTGTTTACCCAGCCGTCTCCACACCCATCTATCAGCAAACACACCGAGGCATAGAGAACGGACAAGGCCTCACAGCTTAATAAGAGGTAGTCCCTATTCCGAAAGTCCCTTTGTTTTCAGATCTTCCGAAGACGCGTCTTTTCTGTCAAGTATGGTGAACAGGGGCAGGGCAGGTCACCTGGCCGTAAGGGCTGGCCTCACAGCCACACCACCTCGGCTACTCTCTGGGGGCACAGGGGTGGGGGCTGCGGCTGGCTCCAGGCTCCTGGAGTGCTCTCGGGATGGGGCAGTAGGCCTGGGGAGGTTCTGAACGTGAACTTTGTCCACTTGCTTCCCTTACTCCCCAGGAGGCATTTGGGTTCTGTTCACTTAAAAGGGAATGTTTTATTTTTGTATTTTGCTTTTATGTCTATGGTGAAAACTGAAACGTCAAAAGAGGAAAAGAAGAACCACCCAAATTCTAACACTTAAGATAATCACTGCTACCATGTCCGTCAATTTTTTAAAGCTTTGTAAAATCATGTTTATAGTCAAGATCACTATATCTGCACACATACATACATACAGATGATCAATAAATATAGACATACATGTTTATATCATCCCTATTCTGCTTTTGTTTAACACTTTTGCCCAAGAGGGACTTTGAAGCCATCTTTTTTCTTGGTGATGGAAGAAAGCAGAAATGAGCAATTTAAAATCAGGAGCCTGCCAGGGGCAATAGCAAGCACCCGCTCCCTCCTCCACCAGGCAGTGGGATCGTGGGGTTGGGCCCTGGGCCAGATGCCTGCTTCCTCTCTGAGCTCCTCTGCTTAATAGTTAACTAGACCCATTAATTCGTCAACTCTGGTAGCCTCAGTTCTCTCTCTGCAAAAGGGGAAATATTTGAGTCTGCCCCCAAGGGGGATACGAGCTTGATGGATTCATTTACAGGACAAACCTTATGGGGCATCGACCCTTGCCTGGCTCCCCTCTGAGTGCTGGGGCCAGAGAGGACCCAAACAGACAAAAGACCTCTCACTGCTGGAGATGCAGCCCACCGGCCCCACAGAGGACCAGGGGCGCCAGACCCCAACACGTGAGGAACTCCTGCACACAGAGAACAGAGAGTGCCCCCGCCACCCACCACCCCCCTGTCTTCCATTCTGTTCTGCGTCGTGGTGACTCTACAGAAACGTGCAGCCATCATTGAGGCAAGACACTCAGGCCTCAAGCCAACACCTGATCGTGTACGTGGCACTGAATGTGACTGCTGTGAGCTGTCACTTCTGGCTCCATCGATTGTTACAGAGGCTGGAGGGGCAGGAGGAGAAGCGATGGACAGAACCTGGAGGTCAGCCCTCCTGTGCCCACCTTGGAGCTAAGTAACCCCACCTCACCTTGACTCTGGGAGAAGGCAGTGTGACCGAGGGGAGGCCGAATGAGCAATGGCCCCCAAAGACGCCCACGCTCTAATCCTGAGATACAGCAAACGGGAGGCTGCAGCTGTGACTAGGGAGGGATCCTGAGATGGAGCGATGACCCTGGGTTGTTAAATGGGCTCCCGGGCATCCCCAGTGTCCTGAGACCAGGGAGGAAGTCGAGCTGTGATGACAGCAGCAAGAGGCTGGAGCTCAAGGAAGGGGCTGTGAGCCACGGAGTGCAGGCACCTCCAGCAGCTGGGGGTCAAGGAAACGGACACCGTTAGAGCCTCCCGAAGGACCAGCCCTGATTTCAGGCCTCCAGGCACTAAGAGAATAAAGCGCTACCCATTTTGTTAATTGGTTACAGCAGTCAGGGTAAACGGTGCAGAAACGGTCGAAAGACGCAAACGTACCCCAGAAACACCGTGTACTGCATCCAGACCTTCCCTGTACAGCTAGTATTGAAAGAACGTGAGTTACACAGATTTCACGGGTGTTTTATTTCCCGGTGCACATAAGTGATAGTTACACTCTACTACAGTCTACCCAAGGAACCATGGTGGAATAGTGGTTCTGTGTGAGTCACAAGGTTGGCAGTTCAAAACCTCCTCTGGAGAAAGATGGGGCTTTCTACTCCCATACCAGTCACCGTCTCAGAAACTCACAGGGCCAGTCCTACCTTGTCCTGTAGGGTCACTGTGCGTGGGAATAGCCTCGATGACCATGAGTTTGGGTTTGTTTGTTGACAGGCTTTTGGGGGAGCCCCGGTGGTATACTGGGTTACTATGAGGGGGGCTGCTAACTGCAGGGCCAGGGGTCACACCCGCCGACCGCTCAGTGTAGAGTCCCAATCACGGGAACTGTCCTCTTGGGCTGGCATCAACTTGCCAGCAGTGAGTCGTCTATCAAGTGTGTCATAACATCCCTTCCTAAGTGTGAGCTACCGTGAGGCTGACCAGAGCGTGACACAGGGGCATGAGCAAACAGGCTGTCGGGCAAAGGGCATCCTCGATAGACTCGCTCAAAGCAGGGCTGCCACAACCCTTCACTTTGTAAAGCACCCGGGGAGTGCAATGGAGCAGGTTTGCCAGCACGAGGGTGCCCGCACCAGCGGGGTGGTGCTCGTAGCTGTATTTGGCACCCACCACCACACAGCCTGCTCCCTTCCCCCTGTGCTGGTTTAAGTGGGAACCTTGCTTTCATCTGATCACTTGGGAAGGGCTTCCCTCATTCCTCCGGGTGGCAGCTGAGAGAGAGGGTCCGTGAACTGGTCTCCCCCTGACCGGCTGGCCTGTCTCCACTAGAGAACCAGATCTGGGATTGCTTGAACTTGTTGGGGATTGAAAACCCTGACAAACGTATCTCGGGGTTTGCACCCACAGACTTCTCGGTTTTCTGGGGAGCTCACCTCTACAGACAGCCCAACAGTGCCCAAGGCTGGTGTTTATTGTCTGGGGCCGTCCTGCAGGGGCTTTCAGATGCCAGAGAGCGGTGTGTGCGGCACCCGGGCAGACCTCTGCAGACCAAGGTAGCAGCCCTCCTTTTTCATCCCAGGTCTTTCTGAGAGCAGCCGGGTTCTGGCTTGAGATGAAGCCGAGGTTTGGAAAGCTGGTCCTGCCCATATTGGGTCATTTTCTTTTCTCGGCACAGCGCGGCTGTCACCTTGCAGTGGTTCCCAAACCTCCTGCCAAGAGCCACTTTGGTGCCCCATGGCACAGCATTTACCCAGCCCTCTCCCCATCCTGCACCCCACTGTCCACCTATGCTTTAGCAGGGGCTGTGTTCAAAGCCTTCCTGCTTCGGATTTGTAAGAGGTTACACTTGGCAATCATGGCAGCAGGTGGCTAAGGGCTTACCTGCAGGCCCAAAGGTTGGAGGTTAGAACCCACCCAGAGACGCCATGGAAAACAGGCCCGGTGATCTGTGTCTAAGAGATCAAGGCATTTGAAACCCTGGGAAGCATGGTTCTTTCTGCTCTGCACACAGGGGCCACCACCAGCTAGCACCAACTAGATGACAACTTGCAACAACAAGAAGCGCCAAGTACCGTATAGACTTGAGTAGAAGCTGACCCGAATATCCGCCGAGGCACTTAAGTTTACCACAAACACTGCATCAAACCTGCGCTGGAAAACTCGGCTTACACTCGAGTCTATACGGTAAGTGGTTTCAATTCTCTGTCCTGTTTACACTTTCCCAGAACCCTGTGATCCCTACTCCACACAACGAGACGACAGTTCAGAGGGGTGCTCTGCTCACCCCGTGGGGGATGTGGCCGAGATGTAAGCTAGAGGTGTCCCACTCAAGGGTTAGCCGGCCCTACACTTGCCGCCTCAGTCCCCTTTCTCCCCGTGGCCTCACTCTGGACCCTCCCTGGCTGACTCCACTCTGTGGTCAGAGGGTAGAATTCCTGGTTTTCCGGGCTGTGACTTCCCCTCCATAAAACCCAACTTCCCCGTGTGAGTCAGCCAGCACCTCTGATACCTATCAGGGCCTACAGTAAATAATTGACCCTGGTGTTTCATCATAAAGGGGAAGCTGAGGCTTGGGGGTGGAGGTTGGGGGGGTGAGGAGGCCGGTAGCCCATGGAGGGGGCTTGCTCCTGAAGTTTGGAAACAAGGACGAACCTCTACTGGGTGCTTACAACCTCTGAGGAGCTGCATGCACTGCTCACACATGACTTGCTCTGGTGTTCCCGGCAGGGTGTGGGCTGGGGTGGGTTGGGAACAAGCTCACACTGCTACGAATCTCTGCCCCCGCTCCCAGCAATCCAGGGAGCTGAGGCACAGTCAGCAGAGAGGCTGGAATCAATCCCCACGACTGCCCGGGGGTGATGAGAGTGGATGGCGCCCGCCTCCCAGGGCGGAAGAGCAATGCTTCTCCATGTGTTTTATCCACATGGGAGGTGCGCACTGCTGGTCAACAGGCAGTGCCAGGTCATGGTGCAGCAAGGGAAGGACGGCTTTGATTCCCCAGCTCGCCACGGGTCCACTCTTCCTGTCTGTCATGCTGGCTCCATGAGGTTTTAGTCTCCTCTCAAACCACACTGCACCACACTGTACCAAACCAATCACACCATCACACCACACCACACACACTAACCACATCACAACACACCGCACCACACCAAACCAACCACACCACACACACAACCCACCACACCCACTGCCATTGTGTCCTGACTCACAGCAACCTTGTAGGTCAAGGTAGAACTGCCCCTGTGGGTTTCCAAAACGGTAACTCTTGACGGGAGTAGAGAGCCTCATCTTTCCCCCTTGTAGGGGCAGGTGGTTCCGAACTTCTGATCTTGTGGTTAGCAGCCCAACACGGAACCACTACACCACCAGGAAGCCTTTTCTTGGGGCCTGAAAAAGCCCTGGGTTGCAAGCCTTGCAGTGACCTTACTGCCGGAGGACCCCTCTGCAGATGGCAGCACTCGAGTTGGGAAACAGAGTCCTGAGGCCAGCAGTTCAGGCAGGGTTGGGTGGGCAGCTCTGTGATCACCTCAGACCTAGGCTCCTTCCCTCTAGTCTTCTGCCACCTTCTGCCACCCCACGTTCCAGATGGCTGCTTGGGTTGTAGCCATCACATCTGCCCTGCAGCCGAGAGCAGAGGAGAGGGTAAAGCAAGGCAGGCCCCTTTCAACTGAGGATGTGTTCCTCAATTCCCCACACACTTGGTCTCGGGCCCTCGGGGGCATCTCTGTCCGCCTCGCAGTCATTTTAATCTGCAGATGCCAATCAGGCCCTGGTGAGGGCCTGGAAAAGGCATGACACATCCTCAGGAACGCGTCAGACGTCTTGCTGAGGTGAGATGCCATCTGGAGGGTACAGCTCGCCCCCCAGCACAGTCACACTCTGCCTTCTCTGTCCCGCCAGAGGGAGACCCAGAGGAGGAGGGGCTGGCTCACTCGTCTGATGTTCTCATTGGGTCGCCAGGCAGTTTTGTTTTGCCTGCTCTTAACCCCTTCCCCTTCTTCTCAAGAAGAAAACTCTTGATGCTCAGCGGGACCTGTGGGTTCCAAACATAGATGGCATTACCCCGCCTTCTGGGCAGCTAGCTGTGCCACATGCTAAGTTCTGGCCATTGGGCTGTAAAATGGGCAGGAAAATGTGGGGGCTTTGCCCCTTCCCCCTTCCTATGAGCTGTAGTGCAGTCAGTGATGACTGACACCCAAGCAACCAGTCTGGACACGCAGTGTGGACAGAGGGAGCAGGGGATGGCAGAGGTGCTGTTCCTACCTGCTGAGACTTGGGGCTGTGCTACCCGGGAGGTCATTAGAAATGTACCTTCTTTACGGTTCCATGAACAACAACAACAAACAACAAACCAACAATCCCACTGCCATCAAGTGAATCTTGACAGTCTCATCGTTCTTCCACGAGGTGGTGGGTGGGCTTGAACAACTGGACCTTGCAGTTGACAGGCCCAGTGCCTAGTCCGTAGTGCCAGGTTCCATGAGTTAGAGCTTTTGGCCACTTGTAGCTAACGCAGCCCGGGCCTGGCCCATCACAACAGTGACGCTGTCATCATTTATCAGACCAACGAATAGGCCAGGGGCAGCGCTAAAAGCTCTTCCTTCATCAGTAAGTGTCCAGCACCCTGTGAGCAGAAGCGATTGTCTGTGTCCTCAGGGGCCGTGGAGCTCATTGGCTGGAACTTGCAGCGACCCCCAGGACAGCAGACCCCAAAGCCGCCCAGTCTGCGCCACCCTCACAACGGCTACTGGTTGAACGGTGCCGATCTATTTCATTGATGGGCTTCTCCTTTTTCACTGACCCCTACCGAGTGCTCGCCCCCTCCCGACGACAATGCCTAAACTGGAGACAGTCTTGCCACCCCAGTCCTGCTTCTAAGGAACCTGTGGCTGCATTTCTGCCTAGACAGCCTTCTGTGTTCCTTCTTCCGGCAGTGCAGGCGCTCATCACTTGTCCTCGGCAACACCACAATTCAATGTGCTGTCACCGCCCCATTCTGCAGATCAGGAAACGGAGATCCTGCCTGGGGCCACACAGCAGGTCTCCGACTCTCTCCTCTTCCCCTGCCATGAAGAAAGGACAGCCTGAGAGAATGTGGTGGACAGACTGCCCTCGTGGCCCCAGCATCCTGGGGTTCATGCTGGAAAGGCCCTGTCCTTGAGTGGGGGCGGGGCTGTGACTTGCTTCTGGCCAGTGGAATATGGCAAAGGGGTGGGGTGTAGGTGATGGCGTGCGGTTGTTGAGATTCCCTAAGACTGCAATGCCCACTCTGCCAGGAGTCACCGTCTTCTCCTCGCTGACTTTGAGGGAGCAAATGGCCATTTGAAGACCCAGACGACAAGGGACTGAAGCTACCTCCAATGAAGAGCCAGGGGGACCAGGAGGCCCTTAGTCCTACTAGTGTCAGGAACTGAATGCCACCAGCCACCACCTGTGAGCATGGAAGTGACCCTTGCCCATTCAAGCCATCAGATGAGATCTGAGCCCTGGCCTCCACCTCGACTACAGCCATGACCCATCCAGGGTCCCTGTGTGTGTGTGTGTGTGCAAATGGGTAAGTGGTCAAAAGGTTGGCAGTCTGAACCTACCCAGAGGCACCGTGGCAGAAGACGTCTCACTGACTCTCTCCAAAAGCCTCATTCTTGGTCTCTGACACCATTCTTCCTGCTGACTCACAGCAACCTTGTAGGTCAAGGTAGAACTGCCCCTGTGGGTTTCCAAAACGGTA
>NW_022111357.1:29939216-29959917 GCF_000313985.2 Echinops telfairi
TGCTTCAGCTGCTAACCCAGTGGTGGGACACTTGTGTTCTCCCTGAAGCCCCTCGGAAGAAAGGCCTGGAGGTCTGTGGCCCCAAATCAGCCATCGAAAGCCCTATGGGACACAGCTCCACATCGACAGCAGCCTGATTGTCCTCTGGGAGGCCCTCCCCATTCTCGTTCCTCATGGCTGACTCTAGAGTTGGCTCCTTGGGTGGGCACACAGGCATTGTCCAGGTCTGGCCAATCAGGGCATTCCGTGCCCCGGTCAGCACTGTGATCGCTCAAGATGAGCGTCTGACCCACGCTGAGCTCAGGAGTGAGTCTAGATTTCAGCACTTCCCTTAGAATCCCCGAGGAAGAGTCATATCCCTCTTTGCATTTGCAGCTTGGAGGGTGCAAGCCAGAGGACCTGCTGATGAGAAAAGCTGGCCGGGACCAAAATGGACGGAGGGGAGAGAGAGAGAGACCCTGACACACTGTGAAGGCCAAACCTTGGAGCGCTTGTTCACAAGCGTTGATTCTTGATATTACATTCCTGTCACACGCAGCTGTGATGGTCCCTGGCTAACTCAGAAATCAAAAGAAAGGGGGCCCAGACAAGAAACTGAATTCAGCTCAAACCAAAATACCCCAAACCAGCCCTGCTGCTGTCCCATTGACACCCACTCATGCCATCCCAGGTGAGAGCCAGAGCAGAGCCGCTCCGTTCGGTTTTCGGGGCAGAGCCAGACCTCTCTTTCATGGCACTGCTGCGTGGGTTTGAACAGGCAACCTTTGGATGAACAGCCAAGAGCAAGCCCTTTGTGCCACTCAAACGTTCCATCTTTGGAATTCCGTACAACACAACAGGGGCCCACGGGTTGAATTCTTAGGTGATTCAAGATGATATCGCCATGGTTTATAACACACACACTTGCTCATCCATCTCACCTACCTATTTAAAAGAAGAAAGTGATGGGGAAATGTCCACTTTTAATAGGCTGTAGGAGTAGACTGTCATTTTATACTGGCTTAGGGATACTAAACCAAATGAAGTCTGCGCACACCTATCACAGTGGTCAGTTGGTAAACAGGCTTGAGGAGAAGAAGGGAGAGAAAGGGGAAGGGCGAGGGAGAAGAGGGGAGGCAGACAGAGAGGGGGAAGGGGAGGCAGGAGGGAGAAGGAAAGGAACGGAAGAGAGGCCTGATTAGACGTGCTGTCGATTCCTGGAGCAGAACCACCCTCACTGTGGGCATCTCTGGCGCTATCAACACATGGCTCTGCACACAGGGCTGGGGCAAACCAACCGCGCAGGCCGGTTCCAGCGTCCCGGCAATCCCACACCTGAGTCTGCAGCCTGTAGATTGCCTGATGCCGCCCCAACAAACGACCACGGAGGCTCAAACGGCCACTTAGTGGCTTCAAACTACCCACACTGATGAGGCCCTGCGTGGTGGCAAATGGTTACCATGGCCCAGCTGCTAGCCGAAAGACTGGCTGCTGAGTCTACCCAGGAGCACCTGGGGGAGAGAGCCAGATCTATTCCCCCAAACCCAGCCACTGGGGGACCAACCAACCAACCAGAGACCCAAACGCCGTCCCCTACAGTCACAGAAACCAGAAGTCAAACAGAGGCGTCGACGTGGCTGGTTCTGTCTGGAGGCACCAGTCGGCTTCCTGGTCTCTCCCAGCTGGCCCAGTGGGTGGAGCATTGGCCTGCTAAGTCACAGGTGGGCAGTGTGAACTCACCAGTCACGCCGCAGGAGAGAGATGGGCTACTCGGCTTCCGTAAGGTTTACAGCCTTGGAGACCCTCTGGGTCATTCTCCTCTGTCCTATAGGGTCACTGGGAGTCGCTCTCAACTCCACACGCAGTGCGCTTGGTCTGGTTTAGAAGCTGACTGCATTCCTTGGCTCCCAACGCCCTCCTCCATCTTCAAAGCACATCTCTTCAGCCTCTGCTTCAGTCAGCCCCTCCTTCCCTGTCACCCTCTCTCTCCCTTGGCCTCCCTCTTATAAGGCCCCCTGTGAATACATGGCCCTGCCCCCACCAGAATCAGGCAATTTAGCGTAATCTCCCCATCTCAAAATCCTTAACTTCATCCCCTCTGCAAAGGCTCTCTGCTCCCCGCAGCCCTGTTGATGGGGCTGGAGGTGGATGCTAACTAGATGTTTACCAGGAGGGTGGTTTGATGGCATGTGAGGCCTGTTGGGCCCACAGAGGCTACTGATGGCAAGTGCACACACAGGGGGGCAGGTACGAAGGCGGAGAACCGCTTCACTTCATCCACAGGGAGAGAGGGCCCATGGCCTTGTCCTTCCCACACTCTGCGGACCCCGCTGTGCCTGAGAGGACTGCTTGGACATCTCTCCTGCAAGCTGCGTGGCCTGGATTCCTCCTAGGTCGACAGCGAGGGCTGGCCAGCCAGGCTGCTGAACTGTGGGAGGCACAGGCTCTGCGCTCAGAATGCAGTTCAACTCGGGCTGGGCACCTGCTCAGTGTCACGCCCGGGGTGAACGCTGCCTGCGTCTCAGATAGCCATGCGCCCAACAAGGTGGCTACCTACGGCAAAAGGTGGATGTGAGGTCAGCGTGAGAGATGGCATGTCAAGCCC
The DNA here is from genome assembly GCF_000313985.2 of Echinops telfairi. NCBI lineage: Eukaryota > Metazoa > Chordata > Mammalia > Afrosoricida > Tenrecidae > Echinops > Echinops telfairi. The sequence goes on from NW_022111357.1 coordinate 29,941,801, forward strand.
ACCAGACAGTCAGCTCAGAACTCAGGGTGAGTTGGACAGGCCGAGTGAGCTGGGACCAGGGCTGGCAGGGGGCGGGGAGGGTCTCATTGAGGTGTCCTGAGAGGTGGGAGGCTGGGGTCCTGTGGGAAGAAACTCGGGACCTCCAAACCACGAGAAGTAAGATGCACGGGAAGCAAGATGGTCCCTGGAGAGTGAAGGAGAAACTGGGGGGGTGGGAGTGGGAGATAGGATGATAAGGATGCTGGTGGCTGCTGCTATTGGACCTCAACCCCTGATGACCCCAGGCACACCAAATGGCGCCCAGCCTTATGCCACCTGCAGGATGGGGACTGTGACACAAAGCAAGTTCACCGGTGGATTTTCTAAAGCAGACTGCCAGGTGTTTCTTCCTGGTCTGTTTCAGACCAAGGTTCTGTTAAAACCTGCTCAACAGCCTCACAGAGCCCCCCGTTGGCTTCCCCTGACAGATGGGTGAAGGGCTAGCAGAAGGTGAGGACTTCCACAGATCCACCTTGCCTCTTCCAAAGACGTAGGGGAAAAAACAAAAGGACGACCTTACTCATACTTACGATTGCTAATGATATTACCGCATATACTCGAGTACAAGTCGAGTTTTTCAGCACATTGTTGATATGGTTTTTGTTGTAATATTAGGCGCTTCGGTGGATATGCGGGTCGGCTCGTACTCGAGTGTATACGGTAATTGCACGGTGAAATCATAGTCCTTTGGACCTGTTGGGAGAAGGAAACCCTGTTATCAACATCCAGGTCACCTGCTTCTTCCTGTGCCTTAACACGGCGTAAACCTCTTCTGTAGGACACTCGCCCTGTGAAACCTTTCTGGGGAACACCGCAGTCCTAGAACGTGTGCCCCGCGAAGATGGGGGCTTTCTCAGCTCTGCTCATGGGACTCTCCTGTCCCCAGGGACGCATACCGGCCGAATAGCGGCCGGATGAAAGAAGATCATGGCCAGGTAGCACTGGGGCAAAGTCCTGGTGTGGCGGGTCTGTCAGATCTCTCAGCACCCTGCCCCACCTTCTTGTGCCTCAGTTTCCTCACCTGTAAAAGGAAGATGCAGCCTCCTACCTGGGCTGCTTCGGTGGGTCCACTGGGAGGGTTGAGGCAGGCTCAACAGAGAATAGGTGTTCAGGGACCTGCTAGCTGTTAGCCCCTGATGTAGCAATCTGGGGAGGCTGGGAGGACCCCCACAAAGGGTTATAGCCACCTCTCCCTGACTCCCTCTTTCCTTTCCAAGCCTGTGACCTTGAACAGCTGCTGAGAGGCTTGTCCCCAAAGGGAAGTGCCTGCAGCCAGTCTCCCCATGAGGACAGGTAGCTAGCAGCCCAGAGAGGGAGGAGGCATCGTTCATGGGCCCCTGCAATGACTCTAGTGTAGGAAGCCCTGTGGCGTAGGCGCTGGGCTTCAACCACAAGGTCAGCAGTTCAAATCCACCAGCCACCCTTCAGATGGAAGAAGGATGAGACTGTCTGAGCCCATACAGATTACAGTCCTGGAAAGATTACCCTAGGGAGCACTGCTCTGTCCTAGACGGTCACCACGAGTCACAGCCAACTTGGTGGCAGTGAGTTTCATTTTGGGTGGAGTTAGCGTGGTGAGAAGGGGGTGTTTCCTTTCCTGAGAAGATACTGGGGCTGAGAAACATCTGCATTTCAGATTCACCTCATAGGACACGGAGGCTCAAGGAGGCATTGACAGTGACAATGAAAGCCAGCAGTGGGGCCCGGGGCACAGCTGTTAATGGGTGAACGTTGGAGGCACAGCTCCAGGCCACCTTGAGAGGGGCTGCAGGAGCCTGATGCTGCTCTAATGATCCAAATTCATGGCTTAAAACCACACACATGTATTCCCCTCCATCTGGAGGTCAGAAGTAGAAGAAGCAGGCGGCAGCACGACGCTGGTTCTGAGGGTTGAGGGGAGAAACCCGCTCCCCTGCCTTTCCCAGCTGCTGGAAGCCCCCTGCATGCCTTGGCTTGTGGCCCCTTCTCTTTTTTTAATTTTTTTTTATTTTTAACATTTTATTAGGGACTCATACAACTGTTATCCCAATCCATACACACATCAATTGTGTAAAGCGCATTTGTACATCGTTTCTCGAAACATTTTCTCTCCATTTAAACCCCCGACATTAGGTCCTCATTTTTCCCCTCCCACATGCGCCCTTGATAGTTTATAAATGGGTATTTTGTCATATCTTGCCCTGTCCGACGTCTCCCTTCATCCACTTTTTGGTTGTTTGTCCCCCAGGGAGGAGGTCACACACAGTTCCATGTAATCGGTTCCCTCTTCCCTACCCATTCTCCCTTTACCCTCCCTGTTTTGCCACTCACACCACTGGTCCTATAGGGCTCATCCATCCTGGATTCCCTGTATTTTCAGTTCCTATCCGTACCAGTGTACCTCCTCTGGTCTAGCCAGTCTTGCAAGATAGAATTCGAGTCATGGTGGTGGGAGCGGGGAGGAAACCTTTAGGAACTAGAGGAAGGTTGTATTTCTCATCATTGTTACATCGCACCCTGACTGGCTCATCTCCTCCCCTAGACCCCTCTGCAAGGGGATCTCCAGTGGTGGCCCCTTCTCTATCTTCATTTTCTCCACTCTCCTCCCAGCTCCTTCTCCTGTCTCTCTCTTGTAAGGACTCTGAGACTGCCCTGGACCACCCTCATGATCCAGGAGAAGCATGCCTGCCAAGGCCCCCAGGCCATGTTAAGGGGCAGGTTCATGGGTCCTGGGGATGAAGGCTTGACTGTCTTTCGGGGTCCATCATTCAGCATCTTATGAGGGTCCTCAGCAAAAGTCCTGTACAGCTTCAGGGTTTCACCGCCATCCACAGACCACCTCCCAGGATAAGAACCCCAGCTTTGGAATCGAATGGCCAGCTCTTAGCGCCTCAGGAGTGTGTATTTAACAGGTACAGTGGGTGTCTTCTGACAATCTGGGGCGGGGTGGGAATCATACATTTTCCAAACCACCTTTTGTTTGCAACAGCCTGCGGTGTCTTTCAACCCAAACAGAAACTGCGCCGCGCGCGCACACACACACTGAAGCCTGCATCGAGGGCTTCCTCTGGTCCTCTGGAGGACGGGGCCTCCACCGTCCTGTCGAGGATGCCACCTGGAGGCCCAGAGATGTTCAGGAACTAGCCCGAGTCTCACGTTAATAAGTACCCGGGGCAGATGGGAACCCAGATCCCAGGCAGCCTGAGTCCGGAGTCCACGCTCTCAGCCACTGGAACGCCTGGCCCTCACATGCCCCAGGCCAGGCTTTAAAACATTTACAGGCAGGTTGACAAGCAAGGACTCCTTCGTTTAATGCCGGGACAGAGAGGTGGGTGGGACACATGGACCTGGGGGGACATGGGCCAGCTTACTCAGAAACAGAGATGAGTGCTCATCCCTGGAAGGACCTGCTGGAGGAGCCAGGGGATGGCTGAATGCCAGACCCAGGCCTTTTTGCCAGTGGGCTTAGCCATGGGCTCCTGGGCTCCCAGGCTACCTGTACCTGCCCTCCCCTCCAAGGAGCCCATCTCCTCTGATGTGCACACTTTTGCACATCATCTCTGTAAAACAGAAGGTCAGCATGCTGCCTGCCTAGGCTCTCTTCCTTCCCCCCTGTAAGCCGAGGGTAGGGCAGGGGGCAGGGACGGACCCAGGGGGTAGCCAGTAAATGACCACAGACACCAAACCAGCACCACCCACCCTGGAACCCGGCTCCTTGGCCAGAGTCCCACAGAGAGATCGGTCTCCGGAGTGGCTCTGTGTGTTTCTCCTACAGTCCCTCTCCCCTGTCCCTAGGTTGGGTTCTCCTCTTCCTCTGGGGGCCCAGACAACAGAGGTTTGTGAACGACTGGGAAGGTCTGACCCTGGAGCTACCTTTTAGGGTGTTTATATTCAGAAGACAGCCAAGGAATCCTAATTCCAAACATGCTGGCACAGAAGGGATTAGTATACCCAAGACCACTAGAGGGCTACATGCTGGCAAGGTCCAGACTGCCCCCGGAGCCAGGGGCAACTTCTGGGCTGCACAGTGACAGCAGCGAGGTAAGTATCACAACAATAATGACACTATAGCAGCTGCTATTTCTCCGAGTGGCCTATGAGTTGGCACAGATGGTGCTGGGGGTGGCAGGGGGCAGACATGAGCCTGCTCGGTGGCAGCTCCTGCCTCTCTCTGCCATGTCAGCATCGCTCAGCAAGCATTAACTGCGCATCACCCACAGCACGCTGGCCGGACCACCTCGAGCTCTCTGGCCTCCTGCAGAAGCACTCCACCGCCCAGGTCCCCCGCAGGATTAACACACCACCTCCAAATTAAAACAAAAAACAAACTCACTGCCCTCAAGTCGATTCCAACTCACAGCGCCCCTGGAAGCTAGAACTGCCCCTACGTGTTTCTGAGGCTGAAACTCTTTACAGGAGTAGGCAGCCCCATCTTTCTCTCACTGAGCAACTGGTGGTTTATGAACTGCTGACCTTGCAGTTAGCAGCCCTACTCATAACCACTGTGCTACCAATGCCACATAGGACCCCTCAAACAGAAGGCAGCTTAGTATCTATTGTCATAAGTGAAGTCGCTGCGGGGGCCCATCAAAGAGCACACTGCTGGGCTTTCCATAGAGCGAGGCCACCCAGAGACCAGAGCACAGAGCCCAGAGACCAGAGCCCTGGGAGGTGGGCACGGTCAGCACACTCAGCTGAGCACCAAAGGTTGATGGTCTGAACCCACCTCAAAGTGCCTTGGAAGACAGGTCTGGCGATCTTTATCTGAAACCCCCGGGAGCACAGTTCTACTTGGGCCCACAGTGCAGGGTGGAGGTGGGGGGTCACCAGGAATTGGAATCGCCCTGATGGAGCTGGTTTGACTGGTTGCACCACAGATTCCCGAGCTGAGAGACCAGGGGAGGGGGTGGGGAGGCCAGAGAGGGCTGTGCTGGGCTTGGGAAGGCTAGGTAGCTCCAGGGTGACAGGTGGCACCACTCTGTAATCAAGTCTGTCTCTTTCCCTGCCCCGAGTGATTGACAGAGAGAGGGTCCCACCCAGTGGGAGACAGGGAGACCATTCTTCAGGGACTTCCTCTCCCCTTTCCTGTTGGGAGTACTGGGAGGACAGGATGTAAGTCCTGAGCAGCAGGTGGCTGACCTGTCACCAGGGGGAGAGGCTGCCTGAGGGTGGCACCAACAGAGGAAGGAAGAGCTCCAGGGGGTGACTGCAACCCCTGAACCCAGGGAGCCACGGGGACTCAGGGAGCTGTCAGCCATGGAACCAATACCGCCACCCCTCCCTGCCCAACCGTGACAGGGAAAGCAGGCAGTGGGCTGGCTCTGAGTGCCCCTTTCTGTAGTGAGCTGGACGCTGACCGGGCACACAGCAGACAGAGGAGCCCCCACAGGTCCTCCCAGAGGTGCCGTCATTAGCTCTTCCAGGGTGGGGGTTCAGGCCTGGACCCCAGGGTGACTACATCTGTGACAGTTGGGGTGCTGTGGTCCCAGTGGTGAAGGTGGGAACAGGCACTCACAGATGTTGCTGTAGATCACGGGAGCCGGATGTCTCTAGGCCAGTGGTTCTCAACCTGTGGGTCGAGACCCCTTTGGGGGTCAAACGACCCTTTCACAGAGGCCGCCCGGTTCATCACAGGAGCAAAATGACAGTGATGAAGTAGCAAGGAGAATGATGTTCTGGTTGGGGGTCCTCACCGCATGAGGCACTGTGTGAAAGGGTCGCGCCTGAGGAAGGTTGAGAACCCCTGCACTGGGCTGTTAGCAGGACAGCCAGCCACTCCGCTTGGAGAACTTCATGGTGAAGGTCATAACACAGCGTAAACAGACACACTCAAAGGAAAAGAGAGAGGAACAAAGAAAAGAACTTGCAGGCCTTGTCACGACCCGCAGATATACCCACACCCTAAGGAAACCCCATCTCCCCACCCAAGGGCCCAGCCCCAGCCTCCTACAGATCCAAGAGTTAAAAATAGCAGATTCCAAATTGGGAAGGGAGGGCAGGTTGGAACAGGAGGAAGGCACAGCCCAGTGAAGTAGCGCACGTAGTCCCATCACGCATGCTGAGCCACAGCAACTCTACAGGACAGGGTAGCACTGCCCTGTCTGAGACTATAGCACTTGACTGGCGTAGAAAGCCTCTGCTTTCTCGCTGGGAACGGTTGGGGGCTTCAAACTGCTGACCTTGCAGTTATCAGCCCAATGCATAAACCACTACGCCACCAGGGCTCCTTGAGGGAGAGAAAGGGAAGCAGAGTGGAGCAGGAAGGGCGCGAAGAACAGCATAAGAAGAGATGGTAGGAATGGGAGAAATTAAGATCTGGGCTTCAAAAGCACCGGGGGAGTGGTTAGGGGCACACCGAGGGCAGGGGCGGGTGGCTGGAGGGAATGGAGGGGAGGAGTTGCTGGGCATCACACTCACCAGATGGCAGCTGCCTCTCTGGCCCCATGGCCAGCCTTTGGGGTCTCAGGGGCAGGTCCAGGGTAGCACTTCAGACCCAGACGGTGGGCTAGTCAGGGGCGGCCCCCTTGGGGGTGGCCAAGGACATGTGCCAGCTTGTTTGTGACCACTCACGGCGACTGTCCCAGTACCACGGGGAGGCAAATTAGCAATCTGGGCCCTGGGGAGGGAAGAGGTAGGCCACCCTCAAGGTCAGCCCTACCACCTCCAGCTTGGCCAGGGCAACCTGGTGCCTCCCCTAGGCACCATCTACAAAGGCCTCCTCCACAACACGACATTGCTCTCACAGGGGTCTTTCTAGAAGGTGAGTGTGATTATACTACCCTCAGTCAGGATTCCTCTATGGCTCCCTATTGCCCCGGGTCACCGACCTGTTCTTAGGCCTTTCAGGGGTCTCTGCTGCTTCAGGCAGGGCCTGGCAAACCTCCAGGCCATACTTCAGGCCTGGTTGCACATCGTGCGCCCCACCACCCTTTCTACGGCTGGCTTAGCTAAGGCTGGGAGGGGCGGGTCACTGGGTTTAAGGCTGAGGTCACCCATGACTCCAGCCTCGCCCTTATTCTGGGGGAGCCCCGCTCCATTAGTCCTTCCTGCCACGTTGTCTTCTTTCTCTGTTTCGATGGTCTCCACCCTAGGGTGGCCCCTGATTCCTCACTGCGCCCACCAAGCTTCTCCTTCAGTGGCTCCCCAGCACCGAAGATCAAAAAGCCAAGCCCAAACCTGGCCTGCAGGCTCTTGAACTCCCACCCGAGGGGCCCAGGGAAACCAGCGCAGAGGGTTCCCAGGCCTGTTCCCTCAACTTTGGGTGGTGGCCCGTCCTAGACCATCGCGCTGGTAGCCCCACCCCTTCCCTTTAACCTCAGGCACCTGTCAGGACTGGGGATTTCAATGGCATGTCATTTAGTCACTCAGAGCATGAGACGCTGGGTTTGGCCGTACGCCTTTTCAGGGCCGCCTTGGCTACAGCACTTGGGTCTTCTTGGAAGACACATGCAGCAGTGCTCAGGGCCAGAGCTGGGCATGTGACGTCCAGAGAACAACCTTTGCTCTCCCCATTCTGTCAGCAGAAGCAGGAGCAGTCAGCCAAGCAGTCACCAACGCTCACTTGTCTGGTAGACAGAGATGGTCAAAGAGGGATCAAACTCCCCATTACATAGCATCTCCCCTCTCAGCTGTCTGGCGGCCCAGGGTGATGTTTTGCCTAGATATTATTGCTACACTGGAGGAGTGCTGGTGGCATCGTTGGTATGCTTGAGAATGTAGTTTGGAAATACCAGTCCTTCCGAGGAAGAAGGATGAGGCATCTATTCCCATAAAGAGTCCCAGTCTCGGAAACACAGAGGGGCAGGCAGTTCGAACCTGTCCTGAAGGGTCCCTCGGGGTTGAAGTGGGCTCAGCAGAAGGGCATTTGCTTTCGTTTTCTTTCTATGCGGGAGCAGGTGCCCAGGAGGGTTAGGAGGTACGTGTTAGCCGCATACAACTACTATGCTAGGCCTGGATCTGCCCAGATGGCCGTCCTTGACCGAATGCTAGACCCCCACCAACGGCATCCTTCCTGGATCCAGGGACTCACTCCACAGTTGCAGAAATGAGGACTCGTTACGGTAATGCCTGTTTCTTGTTTTTTTAAACGCATATGCTTGTGTGTACACATTAGACCTACATACTTGATGCCCAGATGGACGTATATGTTACCTTCCCTCTCTTGTTCCACTACTGTGTCACTCCGACACACGTGTGGTCGTCATGGGTTGGAGCCGACGCAGTGACAATGGGTTCCTGCGTGCTCAGATTGGTTGTGCCAGGCCAGCCAGATGTGTGCCTCTGCTCTTGTCTTTATTTGGAGATGGCCCATGCTTGAAGGAGATGTGTGTGAGCGCCAGAGTCCCCGGGGGGAGCAGCGAACGTGCTCAGCTGCCAACGGAAAGCGTTGTTGGAGGGTCAAGTCTACTTGCCTGACGATCGACTTCCAAAACAACAACAACAACACCAGCCACTGAAAGTTCATTTTGACTTTGATGCCTATGGGATTCCCCTGAGTCAAAATTGACCGGGCAGCACTGGGTTCACGGGTTTGGGCGCCACACAGACAAGGGGTACACTATGCTGGCTCATTTAGGGTGTCAATTGGCTAGACTATAGTTTCCAGTTGTTTGGTCCAACAGCAAACGCTTGTCCCATAATACAATCAAATACAAACTATAATTACTTTCCATAATGTCTAGTGTAATATAATCAACCAGTCAGTTGAAAAGGGAGCTTCCTTAGAGTATGAATAGATACTTGGACAAAACTCTCCCTTCACTCTGAACTTTCACAGGCCCCAGTCCCACAAATCTGGGGACACTAGCTTGCAGTCATGTCCCAACTCTCACCTGACCTATGGCTGTTGGACTTGGCAGGCCCTCCCCACCGTGAGAGCCAATTCCTTGAAGGAAAGCCATCAATCGTCCACCAAAGAGCTCATGGGAACTTTCCAAGAGCCTTTTCTCCTACGTTCCCACAAACGTGTGAAGCCCCTCACACTCTATCCCACCGCTCCTTCCTCCAGAGAAGCCTAAGGCAGGGCCCCTGACTGCACCACAGAGCAGACCTCTCTGTCCTGTGGGGCCCTCACTTGGGGTTTCCTGGGGCAAAAGATCATCCTCTGTCCCTGGGGCCTCTACAGGGATACCTAATGGACAAGTGCAGGGCGGGGGAAGGGCAGTCATGGGCTGTGGCCCCTTCACATCTGAGGCTGAGTTGAAAGCTGTCCTCCAAGCGGCCAAGGTGTCCCCCAGCACCTGAAGACCACACTAAAACCTTCCCCTGTGATAGGAGATTAAGCCATCGTTCCCCAGACTGGGCGTTCACAGACCAGCAGAATCCCCGAAGCTTTTGAGCACTAACAACGTGGCCTTTCTCTTCTACTAAAGATCGGGTGGTGAAAAAAGACCTGACATTCACACCCTGCCCGCCACCCAATGCTTCCCCACCCCTGTCCCGGTACTGTAGCTATAATTTCTTAACTCAAAAAACTCACTGGCTCATAATAACTCTGTAGGACAGTGTAGAACTGTAATTGTAATTCGTCATGAGAGTAGAAAACCTCACAGTACTCCTGGAGAGTAAGGCTGATGGTTTTGAACTGCTCACCTTGCCATCAGCAGCCAACATAAACCACTCTGCTACCAGGACTCCTTATCACGTAACCAAACCAAACTCACTGCCATTGGACCAATTCTGACTCACCGCGACCCTACAGGTCGGGGTAGAACTGCCCCGATGGGTTTCTGAGACTTTCATCTTTGCAGGAATAGGAAGTCCGGTCTTTCTCCTGAGCAGGTGGTCGTTTCAAACTGCTGACCTGACGGTTGGCAGCCCAATCTGAAGCCACTGTGCCAGCAGGGCTCCCAACCATTTAACAGAAGGGCTAATTTAAAAGGAAGCCGTAAGGCCTCTGAGTCAGAATCCACTTGATGGCAATGGGTCTTTTGGGGGACAGTATGAGAGTCTTGGCAGGGCTCTCAAATGGATTCTGAGCAGAGTGGCCACATGGGGTAGTGGGCAGCTAACCTCAAGGCCAGCAGCTTGACTACACCAGCTGCCCGCTCTGTGCTACGGGGTTGCTGGAGTCTTGAAGTCTAGGAAACTCTTTTAAAACAAATTACTTTTTATTGGGGGGAAATTTGACACACTGTTCTTAGTTTTCGAATTTAGCTGGGAAGGCATGGAGTTCTTTGTAACAATTGGCCCAAGTCTGCACTCAGCATTTAGCCCCCTTCAAAGCTCTCCTTGCTAGTGAGCCCTGGTAACCAACCTCAACGGGGGCGGGAAAGACACCCCCGAAGCAAACACAAACTCACATGGAAACCCTGACATGAAAATCCCAGTCAGTGAAGGCGAGGCTGGGGTGTCTCTGGGGGATGTACTCGTGTAAGTGCTCAACTGCTTGCTTGGCGGCTCGTGTCCACCCAGGAAGGCCTCGGAAGAAAGGCCTGGGTTGTGATAAGAGTTGGATGAGCCCCCAATAAAATGATTTTTAAAAAGGCCTGGGGATGTCTTTCTGAGGACCACCCACCCCACCCCACGGGGCACAGCTCTGCTCTGACACATGTGGACGCTCCAGGGGTTGGGATCAACCCTATGGTAACGGGGTTTGGGTTTTTGTTTTGCTTTGAATTAGAAACCTTCCCCATTTACCAGGAGTCTTGGGTCTCCATTTCCCCCTGTAAAACAAGAAGCTGAGCGGGGTGATCCCAGTCTCTTCCTGCACCGAAATTCTCCGTTTTTAAGAGTTAGTGCCCGTTAGATAGGCTACGAGGGTCACATGGCTGCAGTTTTTAAACCAGGGGTGGGGGAAGTCCACCCGTAGGGGTGCGTAAGGCCCGAGACATCATCACTACCAGCTACTATCACGCGCCTCACCAACGCAAAGCAGTTCCAGACATCACATTAGCGATGAGTTCATGGAATGCTGGACCAAATACAGCAGGCTGATTTTTAAGTGGATCGTTTTACAGCCTCCACAGGCTTCCTGGTTCACAGGGGGCTTTGGAAACAGGACGCGGATCCCAGGGTAGACGGAGAGAAGGTTTGCAGGCTCTCCCAGTCTCGGGGCCTCTCTGTGCCCTTCAGAGAGGGAGGGGATGGAGCAGAGGTGGCAAAATGAACAAGTGCTCCCCCTCTGGCGGGGCTTGGTGCTCTGGCCTCCTGAGGGATCCCTGGTCATCGGGGCTGAGCTGCGGTCCCCAGCAGGCACTGCCCACCATGACGCTGTCTCCTCGGCCACCTCCCCACGAAGGCATTCCAAACCACAGGCACAACTCCCGCTCCCTCTCCCTCCTGGCTTTGGGAAAGCGAGGTGGCAATGAAAGCAGCGTGGTCGTCCAATCATGCTCCACACCCCAGGTGTAAGCGCTCTGAGGGCAGGTGCAGGGCAGACATGCCAGGTCCAGAGGCGGGTGCTTAGCTAGGATTTGGAGTGAATGACAACAGCCCGTGTTACACATGGTACTGTCAGACACGAGGTCTGTAACTGAACCGGAGGACACTGTGGTACAGCCTTACCACACTTCAGCATGTTTCCTTCCACGTGGGCGCTGGCTGATTCCGCACACAGCCTGTGGCCTGAGGGAGGCGCTCCTCCGGATGGTCGCGAGGCAGAAGGGACACACCCACACCCTTGCTTTTTCCCAGCTCGGCAGCAAGGATGGCGAGACTGGGGCTCCCTTACTTCAGACAGGTCACTGGGAAAAATCTGACCCTAGGACAGGCCCTCCTAGTTGGTCGGGGGTCTGTGAAGGTGAGGGAAACCCTCACCGAGGCGGAAGGACGTGACAGCTGTAACAATGGGCTCAGGTAGACCACCAACACAGAGATGGCGCGGGTCCCGGCACCATGATGCCCTGCTCTCCGTGAAGTCTTGGTGAGCCCGTGACAACGCCACAGCAACCCCAAACCCCCACCGCCGTGCAGATGAGCAGGGAGAGGCTCCAGGACACCGAGTGAGAGCGGGGAGAGGCAGCACCCGGCTCCATCTTGGCACGGGTAGGGACAGTGACCTGGCTCCCGAGAGCACACTTTGTCACCATGGCGCCCAGCTGCCCTCTTCTTTGCCAGCCAAACAGCATTTACATGCAGAGAGATGGCTGTTTTGAAAGGAATGTCACTGCATACGCATCTACAAAATAAGGGCTTTTGCTATTTGGGAGTAATTCTCGCTAAGCTGCATCTTTGCATTCTGAATGGCTGCATATCCTATCTCCCCAAAGACTGTTGACATAAGCCATTTGCCTCCAGTCATGAGCCCCCAAACAAGCCCATCAAGGAAGCTGCTGGGGGTGGCATTGAACGTATGAAGCAGTCGCTATTTCTGCACCCGGTGCTGGGCTGGCACGACTTCCCCGGTCCAGCCACCAGGTCAATGTGCTTCCATCTTTAGAGACTCAGCACTTTGGTCTAGAGCAGAGGTTCTCAACCTGGGGGTCGCGACCCCTTTAGGGGTCGAAGGACCCTTTCACAGGGCCGCCCGATTCAGAACAGTAGCGAAATGACAGTGACGACGTGGGAATGAAAATAATTTTACGGTTGGAACTGTATGAAAGGGTCGCGGCATGAGGAAGGTTGAGCACCACTCACTAATCTAGAGTCCTTCCCACCTGTCCTCTCTCTCCCTTCCAGGGCTGCAGCAGGTACCCAGCGCCCTTGCAATTCTACCCAGGGACACTTCGGGGCCCTCAGGGCCTGTTTCACTCCGTGGGGGTCAGGGCCACTGTCCCTGCTGCTCCGTCCTCAGCACAAGAGCCACCATCCTCTGTACTTGGATGAATGTGCTTGGCTTTGTGCTCACTTGCCTAGTATCCCTTACTCCCTCTTGACCGTAATCGCTGGGGCAAACTTTCACGAGGGGCCACAAGGGGGTCTCAGCTTTGCAAAGTGATGCTCAAAGGGATGGAGCCATCTGCCCAAGGTCATGTGGCACTCAGTAAGAGACCCAAGACTAAAGTATTTGCTCAGCGTGGTCGCGGCCAGGGGACAATCCTGTTGGCTAGGGTTTGACTGCACGTGTGCCACATGCTGGTCCTGCGCCTAGACCTGGACTGCGTGGTCTCACAAAGCCCAGTGAGGTGGGCGTCACCAAGAGGTCTGCTTTACAAATGAGGAAACTGAAGCACGGCCATGAAGTAGGAGAGCGGGAATCTGACCCCAGACCCAGCTCCAGGCTGCGCTGCCGTGGCCACACAGCTCCCAACACAACATGGTCACCCACGTTAACGCCGCAGGCACAGTCAGCCAGACGTCAGCACCGCATATAAACCCCCAGGAAACAGCAGCTTGGGAAGCCCATGCTGTGGTCCCCCGGATGCAAGCAGCATGGAAAATAAAGCCACAAGATACACCAGCCAAGGGGCAGGCCGTCCTTTACCTCCAGCTCCGTCTGGCCGGGCACATGCTGCAGCCCCACCCTCGGATCAGGGGCATGCCCCCCTTGACACTAACCATTGACCGGAATTGCCCCTTCTGGAAGGTACAGCAAGATGGCTCGAAAACGTAGACTAAAACAGAGCTGTGGGTTTTTACGACGAGAATCCAGGAGCTGATTTAATAATAGACCTTCCGACTCCCTGGACGTGGTTCAAAAAGGCTTTTGGCTACACCTGTTGCCACTGGCCGCTCTTGCCACTTCCTCGAAGGCGTGAAGGGCAACTTCCCGGCTGACCGCAGCCTGGAGTCTGGACAGCTCAGCTCCCCACGGGAGAGGCACGTGACCTTGCAGATGCAGCTAACGAAGAGCAGCGGACAAGAACTTCAGGCTTTGGGTGAGCTGGGTACCTTCAGGGTGCCTTCCACCCAGTGACTCAGGGAGTCTTCGCCTCAGACTCTCGGAGTACCGGTGAAAACCCCAAATCCTGTAGCCACGGAGTCAATCGCATCCCACGGCGCCCCCGTGTTATGGAGCAGAACTGAATCCCAGAATGCTTTCCTGGCCGAGTCTGTCAGAGCAGATCACGGGGACTCCCCCCACCCCCACCCCACGCGGCTGGGTGAGCTCCAACGGCCACCTTTCGGGTTGTAGTAGAGGGCAAATGGGTGGAGCCACTCAGGGTTCTTGGGTGGGTATTGGCAGCCCCGTTTTGCAGAATAGACTGAACACAGGGCGTTGAAGTCACTAGTCCAAAGCTCCACAGCTGGCAGAGGTGGGACTGGCACCCACTTTTGTAGCCACTGCACACAACTTCCCAGAAGGGCAGGCCACTCACAACCAACGCTGGGTTTTCAGCCCAGTACCCGGGGTCTTCGGCAGGGACCCCCACCCAAAGGCAACGACAGGCTGGCGTAGTGAAAGAGCCAGGGGTTGGGAACACCGAGTTTGACTCCAGCGCCTTGAGGTTCTAGCTGGGAGACTTTGGGCTGAGGACTTGGTGTTTGCTGTGTGAAGTGGGAATAAGAACAGCTCTTGTTCCTCCGGCTACCCATGTCTCTTTTTTCTCCCCCTCCTTTTTAGTTGGCTACCGTATGTATCCCTGGGTTTAGTCTGGCCCCTGCCACATTACCTGGACCTCACCCCAGGAATGTATAGGCACTAGCCCACCCAAAGGGAAGGTGTTGTTTACGTCTCCACAGGGAAAGAGGGACCAGACTTCATCCCGGTGCTCCAAGACAAGAACGCAACACACTGGCATGAAGCAGGGAGCCAATAGAGAGGCCTGAGGGGCCGGTCCCATTACCAACGACATGGACAGCCGCCCCTCCCCCTAGAAAAATTCATTTCAGAGGACAGCCCTGAAGCTACAGCTCAGGAAGAGGGACATGTCTGATCAGAGGACATAGAAGGAAGGGGAAGGGCAAAAGAGTGAAGCACGTCCTGGCCCACCAAGCCCTGAGGACGCTATTTCTGCTCAGAGCAGCCAATGCACAGAGAGGACCATAGGGCCGGACCCATCATGAGACACGACCTCCCTCACTGACCCATAGCACCCAGGAAGTGGGTGTTAACAAGCCCAGGGACAAGGGAACAAGTGAACAAAAATCTATGGTATGGAGGGAATTGGAGGTCTGGTAGGGCTTGATCAAGGGCAATGTAACTGAGGGGAATTACTGAAACCCAAATGAAGGCTGAACATGATAGTGGGACAAGAGGAGAGTTAAAGAAAATAGATAAAATAACTATGAGGCAAAGGGCATTTATAGAGATCTAAATACAAGCATGTACATATGTAAATATATTTATATATGACTATGGGGAAATAGAACTATGTACATATATTTATAGGTTTAGTATTAAGGTAGCAGATGGACATTGGGCCTCTACTCAAGTACTCCCTCAGTGCAAGAACACTTTGTTCTAATAATCCGGCATTCTGTGATGCTCACCTTCCTGACACGATCACTGAAGACAAAATGTGTGCATAAGCAAATGTGGTGAAGAAAGCTGATGGTGCTCAGTTATCAAAAGATATAGCATCTGAGGTCTTAAAGGCTTGAAGATAAACAAGCGGCCATCTAGCTGAGAAGCAACAAAGCCCACATGGAAGAAGCACACCAGCCTGTGTGATCACGAGGTGTCAATGGGATCAGGTATCAGACATCGAAGACCCAAAACAAAAAATCTTGTCAGTGTGAATGGAGGAGAGGGGGGTGCGGAGTGGAGGCCCAAAGCCAACCTGTAGGCAGACATCCCCTTACAGAAGGGTCTCAGGGAGAAGATGGGCAAGTCAGGGTGCAGTATAGCACCGATGAAACACACACCTTTCCTCTGGTTCTTTAATGCTTCCTCACTCCCACTATCATGATCCTAATTCTACCTTACATATCTGGCTAGACCAGAGCATGTACATGGGTACAGATAAGAACTGGAAACACAGGGAAGACAGATAAACCCCTCAGGACAATATTGAGAGTAGCCATACCAGGAGGGGAAGGGGGAGGTCGGGGGAGAAAGGAGGAACTGATCACAATGACCTACTATAACCCCCTCCCAGGGGCATGGACAACAGACAAAGGTGTAAAGGGAGACATCAGACAGTGCAAGACATGGAAAAATAATAATAATTTATAAATTATCAAGGGTTCATGAAGGTGGGGGGGTAGGGAAAAATGAGGAGCTGATATCAAGGGCTCAAGTAGTAATTAAATGTTTTGAAAATGATGACAGCAACTAATGTACAAATGTGCTTGACACAATGGGTGGATGCATGGCTTGTGATAAGAGTTGGATGAGCCCCCAATAAAAAGATTAAAAATAAATAAGTAAAAAGAATAGCTCTTAGCCAAAACCAAGCCTGTTGCCATGACATCAATTCCGACTCTTGGCGGCCCTCTAGGATGGAGTGGGCTTCCAAGGCTCCCATCTTGCCAGAAGGAGGCTACTCCCTCTCTCCTCCCTTGGAGCAGCTTGAACCACCCGTCTCTGGGTTAGCAGCCGAGTGATTAACATGGCACCATAGGTCCTCTTAGCTAAGCCATTAATCAACAAACAAAAACCAAACGCACTGCCGCCTAAACCATAGGGTTGTTCAAGAAAACAAAGCAAAAGCAAAACCTACTGCCATCAGGTCGGCTCTGATTCACGGTGACCCCACGTGTCAGAGAGAGGAAATGAGCTGCGAAACAGACTGCCAGGCCTTTCCCCACAGCTCCACCGGGTGAGTCCACACCACTAAGCTTCCATTAGCAGTCAAGGGCAGACCCTTTGTGCCAGCCCGGGCACATGCAGAGTTGTTGCAAGCACTGCATTAGAGGGTGATGATGCTAAGCAACATTCCCTAAGCAGGTCTCATGTTTGCGGCATGGTGGGGAAAGGTAGATGACTGTCTTCTCCATTTCACACGTGAGAAACTGAGGCTCAGAGTGCCTCAGACACTTGTATAGAGTGTTTCCCGGAAAGTAAGACATCCTCCGAAAATAAGACCTACTTACAGTTTTGCCTCTTGCTGAAATATAAGGCATTCCCCTGAAAATAAGACCTCCCTGAAAATAAGGCCCCCAGAAGCTACCGTAACTCTGGACTCTGGACCGTAGCTTGGCAGGCGCCACCGTGCAGCTCACTGCTGGCCACAGTGCAGCCGGAGAAGACAGGAAGTGTGAGGTTCTTTTAATAAACAATAAACAATAAATATATACCATATTCTTCTTCATGGAAAAATAAGACATCCCTGAAAATAAGACCTAATGCATCTTTGGGAGCAAGAATTAATATAAGACACTGTCTTATTTTCGGGGAAACAGGGTAGCTGATTCCAATTCTAGGTCTAGGCTCCTAAGAACTGCATGGCGCATTCTCCCGTAGAACTAAAAATGGGCATAAACCAACCAGCGAGGTGTCTGGGACACAGTAACTAAATCCTCAACACAGGGCCCAGAGAGGGCCTATTTTGCTGACACCCAGTGCCCGGCGCACATCAGCGGTCCTGCTTGGGATCCTGCTCCCTGCTGCAGCACAGCAGGCTCTGTGATACCCGGCACATGGCCAGCCTGGGGACTGAGGGCGCTTTGTCCCAGCTTTGCATTCGGCTTGCTGTTCATCAGGAGACTGCCCGGGGCCAGACTTCAAACCCAGCGAGGCTTGTGCCTAAAGAGAGACTGAGAGAGTCTCTGTAACTTCAAAGGGCCAATAGTCCTGGCAGCAACTGGAGGCTGGTGGTCCACAGACAGGGTGCTCTTGGCTACTAATGACGCCTATACTCCCGTAAAGAGTGACCATCCCGGAAACCCACAGGGGCCTATAGGGTCGCTATGATTTGGAATTGATTCAGATGGCAGTGAGTGAGAGTGAGTGAGTGAGTGACTAACCTAAAGGTTGGGAGTTCAAATCCATCCGGAGGCTCCCTGGAAGAAAGACATGACAATCTGCTTCGATTCCGACTTATAGCGAGCGACCCCATCGGACAGGATAGAACGGCCCCTGGGTATTTCTGAGACTGTAATTCTTTATGGGAGTAGAGAGCCTCAGCTTTCTTCCACGGAGCAGGTGGTGGTTCTGAACTGCTGACCTCGTAGTAAGCAACCTGATGCATAACCCACTACACTCCTTCAGTAGTGATGAGAGTCGAGTGGAACTCCTGTGACACTTGGATCAGAATGGAAGTGACAACAATGGGCTTGTGTGGGGCTGGTGCCCACCACACCTCCCCCTAGGCTGGGCATCAGGGCTATCCGTGG
>NW_022111357.1:29960687-29972193 GCF_000313985.2 Echinops telfairi
GGGCCGGTACCTGCAAGGTCAGTAGTTTGAAACCACCAGCTGCTCCTCGGGAGAACGATGGGGCGTATAGTCTCGGGAACTCACAGGGACGGTTCGACTGTGCTCTAGGGTTGCTATGAACTGGAAGCAACTGGATGGCAGTGAGTGAGTGAGTCCACTGTGTGGCTGGACACAGTTTGTGCACCCACCACCTGCCACAGAGACCTGGACTGGTTTTTGCTGGATGTTTTGCATGAAGCTGTGTCCCGGTCTGCAGAGGCGATGTGGCCCTCTCTCTGTGACTGCACAGGACTGGGAATGCAGGGACACAGGACTGTGGCTGAGTGGCTTTGACACCTGGCATCCCCACGTGAGCAGAGTGGAACTGTCTCCCCTACCTGCACAAGGCTGGGCCTCTCAGCAGCAGGGCACTTGGCCTGCCTCCCCAGAGACCTCTGGGGTGGGGGCTTGAGCCACTAGCCACTCACCAAAGAGATGAGTTCGTGGTTGTGTGCAACACGCAGGGACTGAGTCTGAACGTTCTTCCCTGCAGCCCAGAGAGCTGGGGCTGTTCAGTCTGCTCTCTGCTGAGCCCTCTGTCCACATGGCTAAGCGCCCTCAGAGCTTAGCAGGCCTGGCCTAGGATGCAGCAGGAATCCGTCTCCCCAGCAAATGAGACTTGAGGCAATTCCCCTGGTTTTCTGGAATTCACTGTCTTGCTGTCCTGGAGACCAGGAGTCTGCGTCCCAACTTCTGCAGTGCCCTGCTCTCTCTGTGGCCTCTAGGACCTGACCCTTCCAGATCTCGGCTTCCGGTAGCCCCGGGCGTCCCGCCGAGCTCCTTGGCTGGTTGGTGCAGCTTCACACCCGTCTGTGTTCCCTTTGTGCCCCATCCTCCCTTTTATAAGATGCCATGCAGACAGGACCAGCACCCACTCCACTGCGGTACATCCTCAGTAATTTAACTGCAAACGTTCCTAAACAAGGTCGCCTATCGAGTACGGGGTCAGGACTTGTGGGGAGACGCAATTGCAGCCGTAACAGCATGCTCCTCTGACTCAGTAGCCTGTGCAGAGCCAGCCCTGGACACCCCACGGGAACTCCAAACCCAAATCCGCTGCCAGAGAGTCAGTTCCGACTCAGAGTGACCCTGCAGTGCAGGGAGGAGCTGCCCCTGTGGGTTTCTGAGACCGCACATGTGTATAGGAGTAGAGAGCCTCGTCTTTCTCTCGAGAAGCGCTGGTGGTTTCAAAGTGCTCACCTTGTGGTTAGCAACTCAGCGCGTCATCTATGGTGGCACCAGGGCTCCTGAGAGAAGAAAGAACCCTAGAAACTGCGCAACCTAAGGAGTCCCTAATTCGAGGAGTGCACTTACTGTCACAGGGCTGCTCTCAGAAGGACCGTGGGCCCAGCGGCGGGGTGTGGGGGGGTGTGGGGGGGTCCTGAGTAAGAATGGACTGGTGAAACACCTCCCCCGCTCCACCTCCCTACCCCCACCACAAATACAAATAGAGACGTATCCAACCTGGATGGCAGCTTGGGAATACAGGTATCGATTCTAGTCCTGGGAATATGCCCCCAGAATAGAACTTGAAATGCGGAGAAAACTGTTCACGGAGAGAGGATTTTAGTGTTATTTAAAAGCCTGAAAGCAAAAGCATGATTCCAACGTTCCATACAAGGGGAGTCGTTCTGTAAATTAGAGTTGGGGTGTGCCACGAGTTGACCCTGGCTCATCACACTGCCCCCCAGGGTTTCCAAGGCTGTAAACCTCTATGGAAGGAGAGGGCGTCGTCTGCTGCCCAAGGAGCGGCCGGTGGGTTGAACTGCCAGCCTTTTTGGTTAGGAGCCGAGTGCTCTAACCACTGAGCGGCCAACCCCCAAACTCACAAACGTTCGAAGTGAGTCAAGTCGAACTCACAGTGTTGCAGTTGGAGGAGTTCATATCCAATACACACTTCTGGCTAGGGGTGGGGTCAAACCTGTCAATCAAGTGTAACTCATTGTCACCTCGGTGGGGGTGTGGCCTTTTGTATGAGACTGAGGGACTCCAGGGATTGCCTGTCCCTCTGCCACTTCACCCTCCTCCTCTCTGGGACTTCCCTGGGACTCTGTGCCTGCCTCCAGAGGTGGTCCCATGGGAGCTGCCAGCATCTGCCATGCCACGGTCCCACCAACCTTGGATCCACCCGCACCGGCTGGCCCGCGATCTTCCTGCTTCCTGGTCCATCTTTCTGGTCACTGGCCTGAGGCTGCGTGAGTCTGAAGAGGGCCTTGTGACCAGCATGAGACTGTGGACTTGACTTGGACTGGGCTGGGGTGCCTTTCTGAGATATAAATACTTCTGGAAACAGCTCTTTCTTACACATGGATGAGTGTCACTGGACTTGTGTCTGTCGACCACCTGGCCTAACACACATAGTGAGCGACCTGATAGGAGAGAACAGAGTCGCTCCCGGGTTTCCAAGTCTGTAACCCTTACGGGAGTAGAAAGCCTCATCTTTCTCCCATGGGGCAGCTGGTAGTTTCAAACTACTAGCTTCATGATTGGCAGCCCAACATGTAACCCACTACACCACCCAAAAACCCCCAACTCACTGCCACCCAGCCAATACTGGCTCACGGCAAAGAGCTGTTTCCAGAAGTATTTATATCTCAGAAAGGCACACCAGCCCAGTCCAAGTCAAGTCCAGAAGTCTATAGGACAGGGTAGAACTGCCTTGGTGGGCTTCCGAGACTGTCGCTGTTACGGAGTAGAAAGCTGGTCTTTCTCCCGCAGAGCCACTGGTGAATTTGAGTGGGCCTCGTAGACAGCAGCCCAGTAGATGACCACTATGCCACCAGGGCTGCACCGGGTCACTCGGGCTCCTGAAGTCAGAGTCCAGAGAGGCATTCCGCCTGATGGTCCACGTCTAGCTTCTGAAGGTGAACCGACTTGGTGAGGTTTCTGACTGCTGCTGCGGGCTGTCACAGCAGGGCAGAAGGCCACGGACATCAGGCCCGGTGTATTCTGGCTGCCACAACAGTGAGGTGAGTTACGTGCAGGACTGTTAGCTGTAAGGCTGACGGCTTGAGCCCACCAGACAGCCGCTCTCTAGGAGAACGCTGTGGCAGCCTGCTCCCACGAAGATTCACTGCTCAGGAGGAAGGGGGAACCAATCGCAATAAACAATATATAACACCACACACACACACACACACACACACACACACACACACACCATACTCTGGGAGCACGAATATAACAGAAACCATGGGGGATGGGAGACAGCGGTCAGTGTAAGATATGAAAATAATCATCCATAATTTATCAAGTGGTCACGAGGGGGTGGGGGGAAGAGAGAGTAAAAAGAGGAGCTGATACCAAGAGCTCGATAGAAAGTAAATGTCTACAAAAGAATGATGGCAACATACCTTGTTTCCCCCAAAATAAGACAGTGTCTTATATTAATTTTTGCTCCCAAAGATGCGCTAGGTCTTATTTTCAGGGAATGTCTTATTTTCCCATGAAGAAGAATACGGTACACATTTATTGTTTATTGAAAGAGACCTCGCACTTCCTGTCTGCTCCGGCTGCGCTGCGGCCAACAGTGAGCTGCGTGGCGGCATCCCCCACTACGGTCCAGAGTCCAGAGTTACAGTAGCTTGAGGGGGGGCTTATTTCCGGGGGGGTCTTATTTTCAGGGGGATGCCTTATATTTCAGCAAGAGGCAAAACTGTAAGTAGGTCTTATTTTCAGGGAAACAGGGTAGGTACAAATATGCTTGATACAACAATGGATGTATGGATTGTTATGAGAGTTGTAAGAGGTCGCGGGGAGGAGAGGAGCCAGTCAGGGTGCAATGTAGCAACAATAAAACATACAACTTTCCTCTAGTTCCTAAATGCTCCTTTCCCCTCCCCCTACTATCATGATCCCAATTCTACCTTACAAATCTGGCTAGACCAGAGGATGTACACTGGTACAGATAGGAACTGGAAACACAGGGAATCCAGGACAGATGATCCCTTCAGGACCAGTGGTCAGAGTGGCGATACCAGGAGGGTGGAGGGAGGGTGGGGTGGAAGGGGGAACAGATTACAAAGATCAACATAAAGCCTCCTCCCTGGGAGGTGGACAACAGAAAAGTGGGTTAAGTGACATGTCAGACAGTGTAAGATATGACAAAATAATAATTTATAAATTATCAAGGGTTCATGAGGGAGGGGGGAGGGGGAAAATGAGGAGCTGATGCCAGGGCTTTATGTGGAGAGCAAATGTTTGAGAATGATGAGGGTAATGAATGTACAAATGTGCTTTATATAATTGATGCATATATGGATTGTGATAAGAGTTGTATGAGCCCCCAATAAAATGATAAAAAGGCACAATTTCATTTGTCCCTAGAAATAAATATTTCACAATATAGAATTTAAAAAAAAGAGTTGCAAGAGTTCCCAATAAAATGATCTTTTAATAATTAAAAAAAAAAAAGATTCACAGCCTCAAGCCCACCGGAGAGGCTCGTCTGTGTCCAACAGAGTCTCCGTGAGTTGGAATTGACCCCACAGCCATGGACTTGGGATTGGCTTTCCCCTTCAAGTCTCTTCCCCTTTCTAAGCCTGGCTTTCCTCGTCTGTGAAAGGGAACCGGTGCTATTGCATAGTACTGGGGTGCAGCTGCAGCGAGATGTCGTCATTGCGAGCTACTCAGGTTGGTCGCTGGCTCGTAGTGACCCCTGGAAGGAAACGCCGCCCGGCCGATGGCGTCCCCATGACTGGCTGTGGATCAGATCATCGTGTCCACAGGGTGTTCACTGGCTGATTGTCAGACGGGATCTCCAGGCCTCTCCTTCAAGTCCGCCTTAGGCTGCAAGCACTGCTGAAACCCCGTCAGCATCCTAGCAGCACCGACAGTGTGGGTGGGACACACTGGCCGCAAAGGCCCAGGCTCCCCCACGGTTCCACTCCTGATCCCCCAACAGCCACCTGCTTCAATCACCCGAGGTGTTGAAAAGGCGGGGCTGTGCAGTGGCTGGGGGCCAGGAACTGAAGAAACCAATAACACAAGACCCCTCTGGCAACCCAAGAACCCCCACATCAGAACAGCAGGACGAACGGACAGAATCGGCAGTGTGGGTGGGCCCAGGATCTACGCTTGGCAAGCTCCCCAGAAAGCCTTGCTCACTGAAGCCTAAGACCCGCTCCTTGGACCAGGCTTCCGCTGAGCAGGAGGCTGCAGGGAGGGGGGCGGTGGGGGAGGTGTAGGGGAGCGGTGAGGAGGAGCCAGAAGCTCAGTGAAAGACTGGAAGGGCCACCTTGGGAACTGGTCAGGGAAGACCAGGGACAAGTGGAAGGGGCCAATCTATTTCTTCGCCAAGGCTGCCTCCCTGATGTAGCCCGGGAATTCATGGCTCACCTAGCAAGTCCTGAGCCTGGTCACGCTGGTCCCCGGCCAGGTGTGCCTCACCTCACTGGTTGGGTGGGTCCTTGTGGCACAGTCCTGGTGCTGTTTGCCAGGAAGCATTGTTAGGTCAGGGCCCAAAGTTCTGGCTCTGGAGTTAGGAGACTATAGGTTCGAACCCCAGCTGCCTCACTTCCCAGTTGGATGACCTTGGGCAGGTTATTTCAGCTGGACTGTAAATGGGAATAATAAGGGGTAGAGCCTTCTCTCTCAGGAATGCCGCGCAGGTGTGGCAGGGTATGTCACACAAGTCGGGCACACTTGGCCTGGCTCTCCCTGATGGCACACAAAGGCCTTGACTTTGTTTCCTCATTAGGTGTGGGAATGAGTTGGCCTCTGGGAAATGTTCAAAATTCAAGGGGCCGGGGAACAAAGGGCAGGTGTGCCTTGTGGATCTGCTGAGCCGCTGCTCCACCCCTGCGTGCCCCCTCCCACTTGGGGGTCCCTTCCTATCAGGATGTAATCGTTCACCTGAAAGACACTCATAATGCCCCCATTTTGTACCCAGCAGAGCTGCAGGGTCTCCAGAGGGCCAGGGGAGGCTCGGCTGTGCAACCTCAATGGGGGAGGGGAGGCCAGGGATCCCACTGCTGAGCCCCAGTTTCTTCATCTGCAAAGTGGGGACTGACAGATTAGAGCATTGTTGTGGGGCTTAACACTTAACTGTGTAAGCCAGGTGAGCTATTCCCTCATTGTTCTCACTCCCAGCAGCTGACTGACGCAGAGCCCCATGGGACACAGTAGAACGTCCCCTGAGGGTTGTCGAGTCTGTAACTTTTTTTATAAACAGTTTTATTGACACAATGCACATATCACACAATTCAATAGTTCAATCCTATCCAGAAGGGTTGTACCATCATGACCACAATCAATTTTAGAATACCTTCTCTGCCCGCCACCCCCATGGTTAAATCACTTTTAAAATGAGTTGTGTAACTACCATCAGTTCTAGTGCTCCCTCTCCCCTCCCACATGCACTGGCCCCCCGCCCCCCTCTCCCTCCATATCTCCCACCCCCACCCCTACCTCCCCATAAAGTCTTGCATCAGTTCTTTCTTTCTTATTAGTTGGGATTTAATAATACATCATTCCATATTTCAATCACGGCAAGTCGGATTGTATCGTGGCGATCACAATCAGTTTCCAAACATTCTTTTTCTACATGGACTCCTTGGCATCGGCTCCCTTTTATCCCCCCACCCCCCACTGCACCCCTCTTTCCCCGAGCCCTTATTCGACTGGATGTCCCTATAGGTTCATCGAGCCCCGGTTTCATATACTGAAAACTGGAGAAACACATGATACATCTTCAAGAGGGTTGATGAAACACCTCTGAGATACACTCAGCTGTGAACGAACAAAAGCCAAACCAAACAATGCCACCAAAAACACGGAAGATCTTGGAAACCAGATCAGGTTCAGCTGCATCACAGGGGATCCCCTGGCACAGTTCTCCCTGCTCAGGTCAGCTTTCTGCCTTTGAGCTTCATACTCCTCTCTCCCAGCACTCTGTTTAGTGACCCCTTTCCTCCCAATGGTTCATGGGGGAGGTCTCTGGAAGCTTATTTCCTCCGCAGTTGCACCAATGACTCTTGGGCTCCCACCGTCATCCCTCGCCTTCTGCACACCAATTCTCACGATGCTGAGTCTGTAACTCTTGACTGGAGCAGAAAGCCTCATCTCCTGTCAAGTTCAGTTGTGGCTGATGGCGACTACAGTCGACAGAGAACAACACACTGTGTTCTCGGTGCCGTCTTTACAGAAACAGATGATCACCAGGCCTCTCTGGGGAGGCACAGGGTGGGGTCACAGCCAAGCACTTAACCTGCTCTCACTCACTGCCAGCGAGTCAATCTGGACGCAGAGCGACCCTTTAGCACAGGGTCGAATGCCGTGGGTCTCCGAGACGGTAACTCTTGATGGGAGTAGAAAGCCTCATCTTCCTCCCAGGGAGAGGCTGGTGGTTTTGAAGCGCTGACCTGGCAGTTAACCACTGCAGGGCTCCTGGATTCCCAGTGCATTCCCATCTTGCATGCACATCTCGACTAGCCAGGGGCTGTTACTGTGAGTTGCTGCTGCGGTCAGGCTGGGCAGCCAGTGCCGATCATAGCAACCCCATGTGTAGCAGAAGGAAACACTGTCCGGTCCTGTGTCCTCACACTTCAGTTTGAGGCCACTGCTGCAGCCACGGAGTCAATCCATCTCGTCAAGGGACTGCCTCTGTGTCACGGCCCCTCTACTGGGCCAAGCATGACTTCCTTTTCCAGGGACTGGTCTCCCTGACAACATGTGCAAAGTGCATGAGAGGAAGTCGCACCATCCTCATTTCTAAGGAGCCCCCTGGCGGTCCTTCTTCTGAGTCAGCTTGGCTGTTCTTCTGGCAGTCCGTGTACTTTCAGCATTCATCCCTGGCACTGTCATTCACGCGCATCGATTTCCCTTCTGTCCTCCTTACTCAATACCCAACTTCCACATGCATCAGAGGTAAGTGAAAGTACCGCGGTCTGCTTGGGTCGGGTGCCCTTGAGTCCTCAAAGTAGCAAAGTCGTTGCTGAGTCGAATGCAGCGCCTGGCAACCCCGTGGGTGCACGGCAACCCCATGGGTACACAGACAGGATGGGGGCTCCTCCACAGGGTTTTCCAGGCTCTGACCTACTGGAAGCAGACAGCCAGGCATCTTCCAAGGTGCCTCTAGGTGGGTTCAAACCAATAACCTTTTGGCTAGAATTCAAGTGCTTGTGCCACCTAAAGACAGGGCCTCTAACAAACAAAAGGATGCTTACACTGGCATCTGGGGCCCCAGGCTGCTCCACGATCAGAGAGACAGCGGGTGACTGCTCCCAGGGTCTCCTCCCAGTCTAGCCACTGGCAGCCAGGGCACAGGCTTGATCAAGCCCAGCTCTCAGGCTCTATCGCCTGGGTTCTAACAGCTAAGTCCTACCATGAGGCAGGGCGGCCAATTGTATGCAAAACACTGAACAAAGCAGGAGCAGAGAGGGGGTCCCCATGGGGCCTCCAGGACTGATTCAGCTGCTTCCCAGGACTAGCTGTTCTTTTCCACGGGAGTCCGCCCTTTGTCATATGAGTGTCCCCCTCCTTTACCTTTGCCACCTACTACTCCCTGTCCCCTCTCCAGCCCCTGCTTCTCCTTCAAGTCCCTCATGACACTGTGTGGGCATGCCATTCTGCCAGTGACCTGGGGTCAACATCCCAGTGACCTCACCCCACTGCACACACTCCCAGCTCTCCCACAGGCAGCCTGCGGGCTGCAGCTGGGCCTCCAAATGCTTGGCCTGAGAGGCTCTTTAATTATTTGATGAGATACGGAGTAGCTGTTCACAGGGAATGTGGGTGATCTCACACACACAGAGCTTGTACAAGCTGATAGTCCTGGCTCACGCAGCTGGTGCTGAGTCATAGCTAGGCCCCACGGCAGGGGCCGGTCCTCCACTTTGCCACAACCCCCATCCATCCCTAATGCCTCATGCCTAACCAGCCTCACTCCTTACCCTCCCCTGCTGGCTCTGATGGAACACCTGTACTTGCTGGTCGCCAAGCCTGCCATTTCTGCCTCCTGTGCAGTAACCCCTCTCCCTTCACGAGGCTGGTTGACCGAAGCGCTGCTGACTACCATTCAGTTAATGCGTCCCTGGCTTTAGTGGCACAGAGGGTGAAGCACTAACCATGAGGTCGGTGTTTCAAATCCACCAGCCACTCTGTGGGGGAAAGATGGGGCTATCTTCTCCTTTAAAGATTCAGTCTTGGAAACCCACAGGGGCAGTTCCACTCTGTCCTTTGGGTTGGGATTGGTTGAGGTCTTTGGTTTACAGCTTTCCCAGGCTCTACGTCCGGCTCTTGCAACAGCCAGCATGTCCATCCGCCTTGGAAGGAGCCCACAGCGCCCTCAGAAGGCAATCTCCACTCTTCATGGAGAGTAGTGTGGACTGCCCCCCCCCCCCAAGTCTTTATTCTGTTTCAGGGCTTCCCAAACACCTACTTTGCTCAGGACCTTGGACCAGCCACCAACGACATCACAGTGGGTGAAAGCGTGGTCACTCCCGAGAGAGATAGTCCGGAGTCACGGCCGAGGAGAAAGACCACTCTGACCTCCCGTCTCAAGGCCAGTGGGTCTGCTTCCCATTGCTTCACACAGTCCACTTTGCCTGCCTCTGCTCTCTCCACACCCCACCCCTGGGCTAGCCATTAAGGCCTCGCCTTTGACCCCCTACCCACCCCAGCCCCTTCTCTGTGCAGACTCGGCTGGACGGCCAGCGAGAAGCATTCTGCTCGCCTCAGGGCTCCAATAGTGCAGCAAGCCGGTGTAAGAGCCAATTGCAACTGGCTGTGCAGAGAGGTCTTGTGGGTGTAACTTTCCATCCTGCTCTATATCTTGCTACACCTTCAGGTAAGCAGGCAGAGCTTGACATCTGGTTTTGGGTCTGTTGAACAGTATCCGGGGCTCTGCTGACACTGGGCAGGGAACTCTGCACAGGACAAAGTCTCAACCAGTTTCGGCCGACTTCACTCACTCGTGTGTCCCATCCATCAGCATGTCTTGGGCATGGCTGGGTGCCCGGTGCTATAGGCATGGGAGTGAGCAGGGCAAAAGCCTGTCTCCTGAAGCTTCTCTTCCCCCGAGGAAGACAAGAACTTGGGAAGAACTTGGTTACCAAGAAAAGCTCAGGAATGGAAATGGGATCATGTAAGACGAAGGGTCACCCTAGGAGCCCTGGTGGCACTGTGGTTCTGCGTTAGGCTGTTAGCCACCAGGTCAGCAGTTCAAAACCACCAGTCGCTCTGAGCGAGAAAGATGGGGCTTTCCACTCCTGCCAAGAGGTACAGTTTCCGAAACGCACAGGGGCTGTTCTACTCCGTCCTCTCTGCTCGACGGCAGTGAGTTTGGTTTGGGGTTTTGAAGGGCCATCCTGGGTGTACCCCCAGAGTGACGGCAGGAAGGCAACCAGCTGTTCACTGGTGTTCACTCGGCACTTGGCACAACAGCCACAGGTGGATGCTCTCGAACTGCCCAGCAACCGCCGAGTGTGCCGTATACGCACAATGGAGCATTATTCAGCCATAAAAAGAACTGTGCTCCCAAGGCACCCTTCACCTCCAGCGGACCTGGCCAACAGTATGCTGAGCAAACAAGCCCACTGCCAATGGTTAACCAAGGCCCGGAACCCCACCGACATGAGCTAAGTAAATATACAGAACCCAAGATCTGCAGTGGCTGCCACTACGGGGCGGAGGGGTGGGCCATGGAGAGGTTTTGCTCCCAGTGCTAGAACCATTTGGAAAAGCGGGAGCATCTTCCCGGCTTACAGAACGGAAACAAGCCCCGAATTCCACATGTAGATGTCCCCGAATTGACCACCGCCCTCAGGGCCTTGGATGGGTTCCTTCCAGTTTGACACCCTGCAGAGAATTTGTTATTCGGGGGAATCTTGTTAAAATGAAGACTCGGAGTCAGCACGAGGGGGCTTCAAAACGTTGGGGGAGAAATGCAAATAAAGGTTTTCCATAAATATCTCGTGAATTAGGTGGGAGTTTACATTTCAGATCATCCGTTTTGCTTTCAACAACTTAAACGACTTACCAACCACCCCTCCCCGTGGCTTGCCCTGCCCCTGCCCTGGAATTCTCTTCTCCCTTTTGTAGAATGCTGTCTTTGCCTTCACCCAGGTCAACATTCATCTACCCTAGCTTTGCCTTCCTGCCTGCCCCATGGCCATCAAAGGGTGTTCTTTGGGGGATGAACACCTTTGTCTTGGATTTCCCTTTATCACTGGGGTCTCCTGCAGTATTTGCCCTTTGGGACTGACTGGATTGCTGGTGGACTATAAAACTACAACCTTTGTGGAAGAGGGATGGCGCTTCCTCAAACAGCTGGGAACAGAAATAGCATATGGCCCAGCAATCCCTTTGGTGGGAATACTCCCCAAAGACGTAGGCACCAGTGCCCAACAGAGCTCTGATGCCCATCGCAGCAGTGCTCCCAACAGCAAGAAGATGGAAACCACTGTCCATCGGCAGAAGAAACTAAAGTACATGTGCCACACAGCACGGCTCCGCACAGCTGAAGAGC
>NW_022111357.1:29972489-29974566 GCF_000313985.2 Echinops telfairi
TCCAAAGTGAAGGGGTGAGTCAGTGGGAAGCCAAGCCCCCACCTGGACCCCTGGTAGTAATACTGTGGAGCATGCATGCACCCGTCCAGGAGTGCTGGAGGGGAGCCCATTTGGAGAATACTGCCCTTGTCTGGGGTCAAGGTTGACAAGTGGAGATGAACTGGTGATGGATCTGATGGGGGGGGCGGGGAGTGAGTGGGGAAAGCCTGAGTAACTGAGATGGCAGGAAATCTCAACAAATCACGAATGATTACCTAAAGGTCTCCAGGCTGAACATCTTCCAGCTGAGACCGATATAGTAAAATGACGGCACTGAGTCAATGAAGGCTATAGAAGTTTGCCGAAGGTGCGGAGCCCTGCATTTCCTTGGAGATCCCAAAGCACCTTTGTCCCTGAGCCTTTGCCTAATGCTGATTGCTCTTCTCAAAGGGCCCCTTTAGGACTTCTGATCTTAAAAGCATCTTTCCCTTCCCCACCTCCTCCCAGCTGAGAGACCACACTCTGCTTGCTTCTGCTTGCTTTGGGAATAACAGCTTCTTCCAAAACCACGCTTCAAAGTCATTGCTCCACGTATCATCTGCCCTGGCCAAAGAAACCAGAGGCGGGTGATCCAATAAGCAAGATGGGCTCACTTGTGCTCGCTGACTCATCTATAGTGGAAAATTTCACACGACTTCCTGTGCTTCCCTTGCTTACTGGGTACCCCTTCCCTGTCAGGGATTGTACATTTGGAAAGAGAGAGAGCCCGATTCTGTAGGACAGTGTTCTGGGGCCAGGAGAGAGACAGACGCCAGCCAGAGCTACAAGCGAAATCTTTGATGTAGTGAGAAGAAAAAACCCAAAAAATCCCAAGACATTTTTTATCTCGATTTAGCAAGAAAGCACAAGTAAGCCAGTGCTTACCTTACTTACTGAGTAGTGCAACAATCCTTTGCTCCACTGAGGAACAGGCATGTAAAATTCCAACTGGATTTCTTGAAACAGTAACTTGTTCCACCAGTGCAGGCCATCGTGATCTTACCAAGGATAAAACTGACAAACGCAGGTTTGGAAATGCATAAAACTTGGCACAATCATCAAAGGTTCCAGGTATAAGAAAAAGGTATTTTCAGGAAAAAGCAGCATTGGAAATTGGAGTGATTTTGTTGGAAGTTTTTATATGCTTCAGATGTCATTTGTGGCATTAACCAAAACAAGCTAAATGATAAAACAAGAGCTATGTACATGAGCTAGTGCCTGGAGTGTGAACTGAGACCAGGTAAAGGAAATCTAGTTTTCAAAATGGAGGAAAACAATCTGTGCATGAATATGATCAGCATGTGGCGGGTTCCTAGGACAAGAGAGAAGACCGTGGATGACATTACCCCTTGGTTTCCTGTGAAGTACGTAACCAGGTGCTGTGAGCTGATTCAGACTCAGGAGGATCGCACGTGTGCTCCTGAGGGTGTTCAATGGTGGGCCTCAGAAGTAGGCTGCCTGACCTTTCTTCCGCAGTGCCCCTGGGTGGACATGAACTCCCACCCTTTTGGTTAGCAGCTGAGCGCATCCTAGATTCCTGAGCCCCTGCTGCAGTCTGCCTCAGTAGGCCGAAGACAAAGGCCTGGTAGTCTGTCCTGAAGCCGGCCCAGCTCTTGCTGGAGGAGCTGGACAATGTCCACGCCATCAGAAGGTCCTCCCGGGGAGGAGAAGCCCCACAGCAGAGCCCAGAAACTGCCCCGGGCTTAGGGAGGCTGTGCATGGCCAGGACAGATCAAGCCGCTAGGTAGTTTGTGCAGTGTCAACCTCGTTCGGCGAGGCCTGCTTTTCCAGAACGCCCTTCCCTGGCTGGCTGGTTCTGAGCTAGACCAGGCCAAGAGAGGTGTGGTAGCTACATCATTTCATGTCAGGTTGAAGATATATAAAAGGGTACGGGTGGCATGCAGCCTGTCAATCAGGTCACAGCCTCATGGTGCTATCTCATCAGGAGGGCCCTGGAGAACCACCACCCCCTCCCCTCTGTTTTCCCCTTCCTGCTTGCTGGCCACCCTGAGAGCTGCCGGAGCCTTGCCAGGTTTCCACCGACCTTGGATCATGTGAC
>NW_022111357.1:29975951-29987641 GCF_000313985.2 Echinops telfairi
AATAAAAGCGCTCCCTAACTAACCCTCTGCTGTCATGTCCAGTCTCATCAAATCGGCTCTCTAGGGCCAGGGGGGACTGCCTCCAGAGGATTCAGAAGCTACAAATCTTTACAGAACCAGACTGCCTCCCCTTTCTCCCATGGAAGAGCTGGTGGGTTTGAACCACCTACCTTTGGGTTATCAGCCAACTGCCTAACCTCCAGGGTTCCTTTAAAAGCATCCCAATGCTCAGTTCGTCTTTACTGCTGTTACTGTCATGATCATGTTTGAGAAGTGCTTGCAGTTCTTTTTCCTCCCGGGCTCTCTCTCTCAGGCTAGTGGTCAGGGCCCAGAGTGGGCCAGAACCTACCTCCCCTCAAAAGGAGCAGGCCTGGGGTGCCCTCGGCTGCAGCACAGGGTGGAGCTGAGTGGCTGGGAGGGGCAGGTGGCTGCTCTGCCCACAGAGAAATGATTCCTAGTCCTGGCATATTGATTGAAAGCATGGCTCTGAATCTGCTAAGTGAGGAGATGAAGAATGCCACCCTCCGAGGCTTGGGAGGCACCCTGGTGGCACTGAGGTGAAGTGCTCGGCTGCTAAGCCAGAAGGCTGGCAGTTTGAACCCACCTGCCCCTCCATTGCATAGAGAGATAGCAACCTGCTTCTCCTCCATCCGCTACAGTCACTGTGAGTCAGAATGGATGACGTGGGAGCGGGCCTGGTTCTTACAGGGTTGGGGTGGGTGTCAGATGATGGGGTGCCTGGACAGCATTAGCAGGACCCTCAATGGATGCTGCTTCGCAGAGACCGAGAGCCAGGCCGCAGCAGACGGCCTGCAGAAATGGGAGGCTGCTGACCGTGGCAAGAAAGGCTTTCTACGTGAGGCAGCCACAGGCACACATATTTCAGGTGCAACTTTCTGTAGAAATGGTTTCGTTTTCAGAGATAACTTAGAGCAAGGAGCGGCGGCGGGGCAGTGGCTGACAAGACAGACTCCAGAATTAGATGTAGGAGTTCAAATCCCACCTCCCCACCTCCCCCCAGCCCCTACAGCTGTGGGAAGCAGCTCACCACACCCTTGGACCCCGGGAGGTGCAGATGGAGGAAGCCTGCACTGAGTACATGACTGTGGAGGGGAGACCACCCTCCCTACCCAACACATGAACCGCTGACCTGAGTGAGAGTCTTAAGCCCTGGAGATATGGGGGTGTCTGCACAGTGGTTGGCATATGCCGTGCCTCACTTTCCCCACCCACCAGAGGACTTATCACATCCATGAATTAGTGTATGCCAAGTGCTGAGAAGAATACCTGAGCCCGCACCTGCGTGCTTCGGGGGTTTCAGTGAATCATCAGAACACCTTGCAAGGTCTGACTATTCTTCTCCCTCCATCCAGCCAGGCCTCCTCCAGGGCGGCCCCACCAGGGGGGTGATGGGAAGGATCTGTTGTTCCCCTTCACACATCATTCCCCAAACATCTGTGACTTTTACATGACCCGGATGTGGCTCTAGCCCCACCGCCCCCCCTCAGCTCCCCTCAAAGACCCTCTTGCAGGAAGTGAGCTTGTTAAGGCTCAGAAATTGGTCCCCCCTGGGTAGGAGGCTACACACGATGAAGTCGACAACATATGTCCTCTCGGGCGGTGAGTCCGCACACACGGGCAGGGCTGCGCAGCTCCGGAACCGCCACCACCGGTGGTTCAGCCCACACACTGCCCCACTCCCTCTGTCCAAGACCCCGGCACAGCTGCCCCGCCCCGACCTGCGCAGCCCTGAGCTCCACAGGCTGTCCCAGACCCGGACCTTCTGGATCCAGATCATTGGGTCTGGCTTCCGAGGCGCCTCAGCGTGGGTTCGAACCATCCACCATGGGTTAGCAGTTTGTGCCACCCAGGACTTCTCGCCCAAGCCCAAACTGTGACTCCACAAGCTCCCACCACAAATCCAAGGACCAGTCACAGTCGCATAGACACTCACGTCCCCCCGGCTTATGACACGCGCCACTTATCCGTCCCCAACGGTACCTCCATGCCACCATTCCGCACGACTCTGTCCACCCCGCTGCCTGCCCCCTGCGGAAAAACACAGAGGAAGAATGTTTGACCTAAACGTCAGGTCAAACAGGTCCTCGGCGGGAAGCTGCGGACCCTAGGGGGAGTTTTTACAAGTGTAAACGCACCCAACAATTTTCGGACAACGCTTTACAGCTCTGATGATGAAGAAAACTGCTCCAAGCAGCATTTAAAACCCTCATTCTATGTCTAAAAACTAGAGCTAGCTGCAGGAAGTTGTTAACTGGAGCTACCTCTGGGAGGAAGGCCGGGTTCAGGGATAATGGGCGATGGACTGACTGCCCCTGCCCCCCAATTAGATACTTTAGCACAGTTTGATTATTTTTTTCTTTTCCTACTTGTAGGCACTATATTGTCTGCACTTAGTCAAAATAGGGTGTTCCTAAGCTAAGAGCTCTACACGGCCCATCCTGTGATGTGGGGAGGGGAGGCCGCCCACGGGGAGGGGGTCACTGAGCTGGCTTCAGCACAGAGAAGACAACAAATCTTTGGGAGAGGAGACCACATCATTGTTCCCAGCGGCCTTCAGTGACGCTTCTCTGAATCGGGGCAGGGGTCTCTGAATCGGGGCAGGGGTCGCTGAATCCTTCACAACGAGCTGCCCGGGCAGGTGCTAGCCAACAGCTTCTGAGGGAAGCCCTGGGGTGAGCGATGGCCTAGGCGAGTCCGAGCTAAGCTGGGCATCCAAAGTGAAGTGGACACTAGGAAACCCCTATGGGGTCAGGTGAGACACAGAGGGTAAACCATCCCCCACGCCATCTCCCTCCACCCCCACGAGAGCAGGTGCACATTTATGAGGTGGACCCCCCACCTACAGGGCTTCTCTCTGGGCCTTTCACAGGGGTCATCCGACTCATAACAGTAGCAAAATAACAGTGATGAAGTAGCAAGGGAAATAATGTGATGGTTGGGGGTCCCCACCACATGAGGAACTGTATGAAAGGGTCGCAACATAAGGAAGGTTGAGAACCACTGCTTTAAGGAGTCTCATGCAGTGGATTTACCCAGTGCAATGCATTGTTTGATCTCTTGACTGCTGCTTCATTAGATGGGAGGACCCAGAGTAGGGGATGGGGGTGGGGATGGGGGTAGAGGTGCATATGGCGAAGAGCTCAACTACTAGCCAAAAAGTTGGTGTTTCAAACCCACCCAGAGGTGTCTACAAACCTGGCGATCTGCTTCCCAGAGGCCACACGGCCTTGGAAAACCCTAGGCAGTAGTTCTACTGTGCCCACGTGGGATTCCCACGAGCTGGCATCCCCTCCACAGGCAGAATGGTTTCTAGAATCAATCCCCTCTTTCTGGATGAAGCCCTGGTGATGTACCAGGTGACACTTGAGACTGCTAACCACCAGGAAGGTGATTTGAACTTACCAGCCCCTTGGTGGAGAAAAGATGAGGCTGTCTGCTTCCGTGAAGATTTAGAAAGTACAGCTCTACTCTGTCCCATGGGGGTCGCTACTGGCAGTCGGGATCAACTCCACAGCATTGGGTTGACAAAGACAAGACTTTGATGATTACAAGGACGGCAGGGACAAGTGTGATAACAGGGAGAGGCGATGGGGAGAGACCCCCAAACAGGAAGGTTTAACACACACACACACACACACAATTGCTGCATGAAACATGAAAACCCCCAAACCTCCAGATACATCGCCCCTCGGCTCTAAATGTTGGTCTGAGTGGCTAACGAAGGAAGAAAAGTAAAACTGAAGTGGACTTCGAGTCTTCAGTGAAGTACAAGTTCATAAAAAGTGGTTTCTCATGTTTTCGTTATTACTAAAAGGAAAAGTCAGCGTTGAAACGACCTCCTGAGGTAACCACTGAAGAGTTCCCAGGACACAGTCCTGGGATTACCATGGCTGACTTTTAGAAAGCTTTCGACATCCGTTCCCAGGTGGTCTCCCCACTTCTGCCTTCACCAGGAGCAGGCTCTGAGGCTCAGCACTCCTACAACCTCAACCTTAAAAAAATGTTCAGAGACGTTTTAGATTTCCTCCATGAAAGATGCCATTGTTTCCGTCAGCATTTCCTTTGATTCACTGACGTTGACTGTCATCTGCTTTTTATTCCCCACGTGCTTATTTGCTGCTATTTCTTCTGGATCCCATGTCCCGATGGGGCAGGCAGCTTCTCCTTACTGACCTGGGCAGCTCTGGGGTGTACTCAGAAAACAAGCCCGTGTGCCATTTGTGGCAAAGACCGACTCAGTTGACATTTGGGATATCAGGGTCATTTAGTGTAGGAAGCTAATCTAGCCATCGTTTTCAATCATTTCTTTCAAAACATCTTTAAAAATTTTAATAAATCATTTTATTGAAGGCTCTTACAGCTCTTATAACAAAAAAGCGATACATCAATTATGTCAAACACATTTGTACATATGTTGCCATCATCATCATCAAAACATTTTCTACTTGAGTCCTTGGGATCAGTTCCTCTTCTGACCCCTCCCTCCCCCACCCTCCCATAAGTTATCAATTTTAAAAAAAATCATGTGACTGGGACTCGTTGGAGCCCTGGTGGTGGTGTAGTCGTGTGTTGGGCTGCGATCCGAAAAGTCAGCAGAGTGAAACCACCATCCTTGGAAGAAAGACGGGCTTTCTACTCCGATAAACAGTGACAGTCTCGGCAACACGTCGAGGGTCAGTCCCACGTTGTCCTCTAAGGTCACGATGCGTCAGCATGGACTTGATGGCCTTGAGTTTTAACAACGATGCTTAAAAAAAAAAATGAAAATGGGCCCTTCCAGTAACTGGCAACTTTCCGGCGGAAGAGGCCCTGGGTGGAGCAGACACGTGGTGTGCCAGCCTGCTAAGCAAAGGCTGAAGGCTCAAGCCCAGGCAGAGGTGCCTTGGAGGAAAGGCCTGGCGATCTACCTCTGAAGCCGTCCTTGAAAAGCCTGCGGGACCTGAGCTCAGGTCCACTTGGACATACAGGGGAGCACCATGAGTTGGTGCCAACTCGGGGGCAACTGGGCTGCAGTGCAGAAACTGGGCAGACACCCCCTTACCAATGTGCTTAACCATCACCAGTGTGGGGTCACGTGACTAGGTAATCCTGATAGGCCGCGCAGAGAAGGCCACATCACCTCTGCGGTCTTTTCCCCTTCGTCTAATCACCTCCATCTAATCACGAGAAAACAGCAGACAGCCCGCTCAGAGGGAGAGTCGACAGCATCCTGCCAGTCCTCCTCAAGGCCTTGAAATATTTCGAGGCAGGCTGTCTCACACGCTCAGCAAACCAGACGTGGAAAGGAGGACGCGGCACAGACATGCAGCACACCCACGAGCCCACGCCTGCATCTACATCTCGACCAGAGCACGCAGACATCCCCTTCTGAAGATAATCCAGAACGGGGTATGCCCTGAGACTGCGATGCTGAAAACAGGAACTCAAGCAATGCAATGGCTCATGCACTGCAGCAATGGACCGGGCCCCTGGTGTGACAGCTCTAGGCTTGATGATCAGTTAATGCCCGGTCCTCACTGGGAATGCAGGCGGCACCAAAAACACGTTTCCAGCCTGCTGCTTGGCCTGATGTTGGAGAAGCTCAGGCGTGCTGCCATTGAGTGGATTCAGACTCGGGGGAACCCCATGTGACAGGACTGCTGAGCGGCTGGGAAGGGAGGGTGGGAGCCTTATCTCCCCACCCCAAACGTTGTACTGTAGATTCGGTGATGGCTCACAGAGCAGATGGTCAGTTGTACACTCACCAGGGCGTATGCCTTTTGGTTCATCGCTTCCGCGGCAGTCCGTTCACGGTGCCTTAACCCTCTTCCTCTGCACTGTCCCTGTCTCCATTCTTCCTCCCTTCCCAGCCCTTCTGAACTTGGTCCTTGGGAAAATGCTGCCCTCTGGGTCTCAAATGGCTGAGGATTCTGAAGCATGTGTGCCTGGCTGGTGGGATTGTTCCCCTGCAGACCCGTCTGCTGTGTGACTGAAACTCGAATCACGGGGTGAGTGCGTTTCCAGACCTGAATGGTGATGAAGGGCTCTGGTGTCAGTGATCTCACCAGTTCCTGTAAGACCAATCAGCCTGATCTTTTTCTATGATCTTGAGTTTTTTTGTAGTTTTTTAAAAATCATTTTACTGGGGGCTCGTGCAGCTCTTATCACAATCCATAGATGCGTCCATTGTGTTCAGCACATTTGTACATAGGTTGCCATCATCGTTTTCAAAGGATTTTATTTCTACTTGAGCCCTTGGTATTGGCTCATCCCCCCCACCCCCCCATGAACCCTGGATAATTGATCATTTTTCCCCCCTGTCTTACACCGACCAATGTATGATCTTGCGGTTGTTCCACATTTTCCTCCCATTCTATCCAGAACCTTCTGAAGTGGTCCCTTTCAGAACAGGGCCCATGGAGGCCGCAGCCAGGCACCGTCGAGTTCTTCTGGACTCGGGGCAGGAGAGACTGGGCTTCGTCGGGCTCGTGGGACTGCTTGTTTCCAGGCATTTACGCCAGCACTCTTCCTTCTTCCAGAGCGGGGCGGAGATGGCTGCTCCTGCACTAGGAAGACCCCGTCACTTCTCACCAAGGCAAGATGTACAACAGGGTCTTCACGGACTGTGTTGCGCCAATTGACCTGGCTGTCCCCCGAGATGACCCTGAGCGGCCCCCCCACCCCCGCCCCCCGTCCTGCGACACCCCCCCCTGCAGATGTTTGGCTGTGTCTACAGAAATTTTCACAATCTTGTTGGACGTAATCTACAAAAGCAGGTGCCAGGCCTTTCTTCCACGGAGCTGCTGGATAGTTCCAGACTAACGACCTCTCAATGAGCAGCGGATTACAAACCACTTCCATTTCCCAGGGACTTTCACTGAGAGGCTCCCAGGCCTGTAATTGGAGACCTTCATCAAGGGGAGGTTTTGCCAACTCCCACCTGGCCCCTGACCCACCTGCACAGACCCCACCTCTGTTTTTTGGCCTTAGTTTCTTGGAAAATCTGAGTAGTGATTTCCAATGCCCTGCTGCATAGTGTTTTTAAAGTATTAGAATATTTTGAAAGGAAGTTTTGTATCCTTAACATCTGGATTATTTACCATAGAGCAGGGATCCTCAACCTTTTTAAACAGGGAGCCAGTTCACTGTCCCTCAGATCTGTTGGAGGGCCGGACTATAGTTTAAGAAAAAACGATGAACAAATTCCTATGCACACTGCACATATCTTATTTTGAAGTAAAAAACAAAACGGGGCAAAAACACCCGGCAGGCCAGATAAATGTCCTCGGCAGGCCATAGTTTGAGGACGCCTGCCGTAGAGCCTCCTTCTTGCTAGCCTTGCCTCCCACCCCTCACCTTTGTCTTTACCAACCCACAGAGGCTTCTGGGACCCAGCTCAGGAGTCCTGTGTTTCCCAGGACCACAGGATCAAGACCAGTAGCCCAGAGGAATGCTGCCCATGGTTCATTCTCTGTCTCTGTCTGTCTGCCTGTCTCTCTCCCACTCCCTCTTTTTCTCACTGCCTTTGAGTTGATACCAACCCTAGAGGTTAAGGTAGATGGAACTGCCCCTGTGCAGTTCCCAGACTGTAATGGGGAGTAGAAAGCCTCGTGCTTCTCTTAAGATCGGTTAGTGGTTTCAAACCACTGACCTTATGGTTAGCAGCCCAAAGTGTAACCACTATGCCACCAGGGCTCCTCCCTATGGTTCTTGGCACGTAGTTAAAAGTAGGTTTATTTGGTGACATGGTACAGGCTAGCATTCAGAGAACCCCAATGAGAGTTCTGCAAAGAGCGCTCACTAGATCAGGGATACCCTCCATCTTTTACCCACACTTTCCTAGTTCATGTTTTAGAAAATCAATCAATGAGGCCAGGGGAAAACTACTTAAAAAGCCCCAAACCAAGCCTGCCACTAAGTCCATTTGGACTCACAGTGATGCCAGAGGACAGGGACTGCCCCCAAAGAAGACAAGTTACCAAGCTCGTCATCTTTACAGAAGCAGTCTGCCGCATCTCTCTTCCAGGGAGCGGGTGAGGGGGTTCTAACTGTTGACCTCTCAGTTAGGAGTCAAACCGCTACCCACTGTGCCACGAGGCCTCTTGGAAAGCCTTACCTGATTTAAAAACCTACCCACAAATCGGCTGCAGCCCACAGCTTTCAAACTCGACCCAAAACCTCCCTGCCACTGGGTCAATTCTGACTCGTAGTGACCCTGGAGGAAGTGTAGAACTGCCCTTGTGGGTTCCCGAGACTGTAGCTCTCTATGGGAGTAGAACGCCTCATCTTTCTTCCACAGTGTAGCTGGTGGTTTCAAACTGCTAACCTTACAGTTCACAGCCCAATGCATAACCCACTGTGCCACCAGGGCTAGAAGTTCTCTGTGATCACTTCCAGCACGAATGGCCTATGGTGTTAACAAAACTGCTATCCTCCCAGAGATGAGAGAGAGCTTGGGAGATCCCGTCCCCAGCTCCAGGGGAACTTCCTGAATGGCTTTTGGAATCCTGACCAGGAGACTAATTCTCAGGGCATCTTTGCCACTGAAACACTTCTTCTCTGAGATGCAGGGCTTGGAGACCTGTGGGTCAAAGACCGGTTCATCCTGGGCTCCATACTTGCCAGTCTAGTCTCTAGAGTGATCTAGGCCAAGAGGTACAGCAGGCGCTTGGCAAAACCAACAGGGCCCCAAATAAGAAGAAAAGAAGCTCTCTCTCTCCACCACACTCATCTGTGACCCAGATGGCTAAACTCCTCCATTTCTAAGAGACTCAGAGACAACTTGCTTTGTTTCCTGTTGTCAGCTATCATCCAATCAGGGACCCCATGCCCAGAGGAAAGAATGCTGCCAGGCCCGGTGCCATCTTCACGGCAGGTGGCACAGTGACTGCTGTGAGCTGGAAGGTTTCCAGGGCTGATTTTTAGACAGAGATAGCCAGACCTTTCTTCCTAGTCTTCTGTTGTCTGAAGCGCCACTGAAATCCATTCAGCATCATAGCAACACGAGTGAGTCTACAATGACAGAGAGCGGGGAGCTGCACGCACGGTGCACTGGCCAGAAACCGAACCCAGGCCTCCTGCACAGAAGGCCAGGGTTCGATCATGCGACCACAAATGCCCTCACTTCTCCCCTGAGGCTTTAGATTTGGTGAAGTAAGGCCCTTTCCCAAACACCCATGATGACGTGGTGAAACGGCCCCTGGAGTCCCAGGGTGAATGATGCATTTCTCGGAATTTGGGCCCCGGGAATGGCCTGCATCCATACAAGCTAGACTCCTGAGTACCGCGAGCCACTGGATGGGACAGAAGAAGCAGTGTGAAAAGCAAAACCAAACCAACTGCCACGCGGGGATCTTGTACAAGGTGACTCTAAACGGGTGTCCCAGGACAGGCCGCACAGCGGACAAGCAACAAATGCACAGCACAGCGTCAACAGTGGCCACTAGCGGGTCGCCATGGTCTCCTTCCACGGAGCTTTCTACAGTGAACATGTACTTCTTCTGTAAATGGGGGAGGACACAATGCTTTGAAAGCCAGTCTGTTCAGAGGCGCATTAGAAAGCGTGGTTCAGGGAGTGCCTGTCAGATTTAATTGCTGGCTCACTCGCTGGTCCTACTGCCAAAGGGAACAGGCAGGAAGTGAACATGCCGAGATGTGAGGCCGCCGAGCAGCAGGGTGTTTTTACAGGAATCGTTCACTCACTGAACATCTGTAACATTTATAAGCAAAGCCTCCTTCCTGCTGACCAACTCAACTCCGGCCGATCCACCAGTGGCTTTGGGGGCCCACCAAAGATGTCCAAGACCCCAGGAGTATAACATAAAAACCAGAGCACAGAGCATCCCTGACTTTTAGGCATTCAATGTGTGCTCCTTCTGGGTGCATCACTGTGATGTCCTGAGAATATATATATATATTCTTTTTTTAATGTATATTTTTTGTGTATATTTTTTATGTGTATATATATATATATAAAAATATATAAATATAAATATACAGAGAGAGAGAGACCTCCCAAGAATTATCCTCAAAAGCTGTGAAAGTGGGTTTGAGCCCTGGCTCTGAAGGCAGGCCCTTCTCTGGGGTCCCTTCGAGCTCCAGCGTTCTAAGGCACAGCCTGACCAGCAAGCTGGTTCAGAGTTTCCCAGCTGGTTAAATCTAGGGCAGGGAAGGAAAAGGAGACTTCAAGCTACTCAGCCGAAGTAAACAATGCTGAACAGCAGGCCCGGGTCACCGGGCCATGGGAGTGGGGGCCGTGCGGAGGAAGGAGTGGAGAATTGCCCTGAATGGCCAGGGACCCTCCGAGAGCCGCTCTGGCCAGGGCTTCCAGGCTGAAAGGCCTGGAGGTGAGATGGCCAAACAAGAAACTTGTTTCTTTGGGGGCCAACTGTTCTCAACAGGCAGGGGCAGCACCCACATCCAAAGTTCAATCCAGTGGAAGAGAACGAATGGGTCACTGAGCTGGGCAGGGTCACCTGTCTAGGCTAGGAAGGAACAGGATCCAAGGAACTAGCTAGAAATGCTGAAAGGTTAAAACCACCAAGCCTGGACTGATCTAGAAAGTAAAACAAGTGTTTTATCCGAGCCTGGCCAGGCCTCTTGGGCAAATGCAAGGGAGAGTCTGGAGGCTGGTTCCAGTTCCGCCTTTGCTGCTGCTGACTTGCTGTGTGCCCTCGAGCCAGTGCCTTTCCCTCTCTGAATTTCTTACTGAATGACAGGCATCCTGAGCCCTCCTAGACAGAGGTGGGTGAAAGACAGGGTCCCTCCTAAACAGCGGTGGGTGAAAGGCAGCACAAGTTTCACCTCTGAGCAACAGAAGGACAGCTGGAAGGTGTCAGTTCCAAGACAGGATCCTCTAGGTTTCAGAGCAAAGACAACAAAAGTGAAAGCAAAAAGCCAGCCGCCACAGCAGACCTGTCTCCACAGACCCATCAGAAGGCATCTGGAACATTCCTGGCCATTGAAGTCCCTGGAATTCCAGGCTTAATTTGGAGCTGGGGGTAGAAGGGTCAAGGACTCCAACTCCTTATATGCCCCTGCCTCCTCCAATCCACGAGTGCAGGGAGTTTCCTGGCCTTTACTGGAATCATGACCCGGTGACACAGGCCCTTGAGGGGCAATGTCCACAGCTGGCGGGCTACTGGCTCTGCCTCCAGCCTTGCCATCCCTCATCCCGAACACCTCGGGGCCAAGGGACCTTTGAAGCCCCAGGCCCAGAAAGCCACAGCTGAAGGGGGCCAACCCCTGCTCAAGTCCCAGGCAGGCAGCAGCTCTCTGCTCGGGGGCGGGTTGGCTGTGTGCCCTCACAGCCATGCACTCCACAAGCTAATCTCTGCTTCCCATAGGGGCCCATCCAGGCCTAGAACCTTCTCTCCTAGCAGCCCCACCCAACTTCCACCCATCCAGTTTCTTCCTAATGATGGTCCAGACTCCTGCTTAAAGACCCCAAGTAGAATCCATCTTTCCTTCTCTGTCTTCTGTTCACTGATCTCAGAGGAAGTGGAAACAGTATTTGCCGAATGGTTCCTAGATGTCTGCACTCAGTCTCCATGAGGCACCCCCATGCCGCTTGTCCATCTACTGGCCCAGCTCCACGCTCTACTTCCTCCCTCCCTTCAAGCCTCACACCACGTACCTGCTTAACCACTCAGTCTTCGCTACTGTGCTATTCCAGCTGCCCAGAGACCCCC
>NW_022111357.1:29990068-29998212 GCF_000313985.2 Echinops telfairi
CGGTTGGCGCTCGGTCGAGAAGCGACCCCTGGGAAATAGCGCCGATGGCTATTGGTTAGAAATCACTGAATGCTCCCTCGGGGCTGGCGATGGAAATGGCGAGGCTGATAGAAAGTGTCCGAAGGCGGCCCCCTCCTCCCTGGAGGGACTCAGGGCACGTGTCATACCTTAGAAAGGCCCAAGCCCAGAGGCAGGTGGGTGTCACGTCTCTGTCCAGAGTCCCCTCTGTTGCCGGGTAGAGGAACTCCGATTCAGCGCGGGCTTCGCTCCCTACCTGGGCCCCGCGACACACAGCGAAGGTGGACGGGATTCTAAGCTCAGACAACCTGGAATTTCAACACCGAAGGAGGAGCTAGCCGTCCTCCGGCTCTCACGACCTGAGATTGTTTTGAATTCCAGAGAGGTCTAGCTGGGGGCGCCCTTCTCTGGAGAGCTCAGAGCGTTGAAGTTCAACCCTTGAGCTTGGCCCCAGCACCGGCGCGCTGTTGGGGTGGAGACTTAGCTGCAAACTGAAGGCAGACGGCCGGCGCCTCCAGGGATCCAGCCGCCTCGGAAGAAAAGCAACCCGCAGGTGGTCGTTGCTGTCTCCCAAGCTGGCCCAACTCATTTCCAACGTGCGAAACCGTGCGTACACGGGTAGATAGATGTGTGCCTACAAAGTTCCCATCAAACCCAAACGGACCAAACCCATTTCTTACCGCCACCCAATCAAATCCGATTCAGAGTAGAACTGCCCCTTTAGGTTTCTGAGACTTTAAATTTCTGCTCATGGTGCATTGGGAAAGCACCATAACTTGCAGTTAATAACTCAATGAGTAACATACTACCACCAGAGCTCCGTCCCCAAGCCCACTTGGCGCAGCTGGTACGTTAGAACCGCTGACCTTTGGGTTAGCAGCTGCAGGTTGTGCCAGAGAGGCCTGCGGGACTCCTTACAGATGGACAGCAAACTCAAACTCACTGCCGTCCGGTCGATGCCAACTTCCAGCGATCCAAGAGGACAGGGTGGCACTGCCCCTGTGCGTTTCTGAGACTCTGTACAGGAGTAGACAGTCTGTCTTTCTCCCG
This sequence comes from Echinops telfairi, assembly GCF_000313985.2. NCBI lineage: Eukaryota > Metazoa > Chordata > Mammalia > Afrosoricida > Tenrecidae > Echinops > Echinops telfairi. The sequence goes on from NW_022111357.1 coordinate 29,991,137, forward strand.
AACAGCTGGTGGTTTTGAAATGCTGACCTTGCTGTTAGAGGCCCAGACCATGAGGGGTCGCTCGGGCCTTTTTCCTGTGGTTCCTTCTTAGCTTCTCATAATAATAATAATAAAAGGCAAATTTAGGGCCATCTTGTGATTGGAGGATGAGGAAGGCATTGGAGAAACAGGCATCCCTCCCCATGACAGGTATTATAACTGCTGCCTTAGGAGGACCTTGGCACTGGAGAGCGAGCTGAGAGCTGGGGTGTAAGCAGCATCAGAGCCGTGGCGGTGGTCAACACAGAACGGGCTCCACCGGGTTTGCAGGCCGGGATCTCAGAAGCAGATCACCAGCGCTGTCTTCCAAGGTGCCGTGAGTGGGTTGAAACCACCAACCTTTCCGTTTGTAACCAAGCACTTAATTATTTGCCCCACCCAGGGCCTCTGGGGCTTAAGGAGGTGGGGCCGTTTGTACAATGGTTTATTAAATCTTGTATCACAATCATGTCTGAAATCTTCCTTCTGGGCTGTTGTGAGGGCTGAAGGACCCAGACTATGCATGGAGCTTAATCACAGTAACTTCTCCACGCTAACTATGACTCGCCACCCACCCAGACACCCTTCTTCGGGTCATTTCCCCAGGGACACATCTCAGATCTCAGTCAGCTGACGGTGGACTAGGTTGGCAGCTGACTGGAGCTGGGGTCCCGGACAGGTCAGCGAGGCCCTGGAGGAGGAGGGAAGGTAGCAGGAGATAGACCCAGGTGGGGGCCCTTCCTGAGCCGTGCTCTTGTGCTCTGTCCCTCCCCCAGCCCCTGCAGGGGTTTGATATTTGTTGAGTGAACCAAAGTTCCAGATTGTAACACCGTGGTCCAGCAAATGGCAGGACCTTCTTTGCAGACAAGTGCCTATAAATAACATGTTGCAACAATGGATTTGGGATCTTTTCCAGGCTCCAGGCCAGTGATGGGAAACAGTCACGAGGCTCAGATAAGCCCATGAATCTGGTTTTCATTCCCCCGCTGGGAGACTGACTAGAAGCCTGGGCTGGGCCCTGGGCTCCAGCTCCTACCTGGAGACAGAGAGCCTGGTATTTTTCCATGCCGCCATCCAGCCCCACCCCACTCGGCTGCAAACCCAGCAGGGCAGGTCCCATCTATCTATGAAAACCATCTTCAGACTTTCGCCAGGCTCACCCCGCTGACCCCAGAGACTGGAGAAACTGAACCCGGGCAACACGGAGGCACCGAAGGAAGCCGCTGCTTCCCCCTTGCTTCCCTTCCCTTCAAACGCCCTCGCTCTGCGTGGTCAGCTCCTCCTCCTCCAGGTCCTCGCTGGCCTGTCGGGGACTCCAGCTCCAGTCAGCTGCCCACCTAGTCCACCACCGTCGGCTGACTGAGGGCTGAGAAGTGTCCCTGGGGAAATGACCCCAAGAAGGGCGTCTGGGTGGGCAGTGATTCAGAGTCAGCGTGCAGAAATGACCGTGATTGAGCTCCGTGCAGTCTGAGCCCTTCAGCCCTCACAGCAGCCCAGAAGGAAGATTCAATGCATGAAGGCGAGCCTTATGATTGAATCATTGGATATGTGGATTAGGGACCAATAAAAATGTAAATGAATAAATTAGGCTTTCTACACCGATGAAGTGTTACAGTCTCGGAAACCCACAGGGACAATTCTGCCGTGTCATATAGGATCTCTGTGAGTCAGAATTGACTCCATGGGCAGTGATTTGATATACCTGCCTATGTATACACATATAGCTCACTGATGGGGTGGCTACTAACCTCAAGTTTGGCAGTTCAAGTCCACCAGTCACTCCTCAGGAAGACACGATGAGGCTGTCTGCTCCTGCAAAGATTTATAAGCACGGGAACCTTAAAGAGTAGTTTCACTCTCTGTTAGAGGGTAGGGATGAGTCAGAATAGATTCGATGGCAGATTATGCATGCAAAGGAGGAGTATGGGAAGAATAAAATCAAAGAGTGATTACTCTTAGAAACTGATGAGGGGTGTGTGTAATTTATTCCCCAACAAGCAGATGGTAATATACTAATAAAAATGTGAGGGTGGGGGGAGTCAACTATAAGCCACCTATATTGTCTACCAGGAGCACACCCCGTGTCTTCTCCTGCATGCTGTGGTCTCCACCCCCCCCACCCCACCCCCGCCACACACCCACTCCCCATCTGTCACTCCTTCCTTTGTCTGGTTCTGACCAAGTGAGCCCCTCACTCCCATGCTGGACTGAGTGACTCCAGTCCAAGTCAGCAGTACATCAGGCATGCGTACTTGCAACATAGCCCTGGTCTGACGCAGTTCAAATTAGTCACTGGGAAGGGATGTGTCTTACATGTTGGTATCAGCAGTAACATGCAGCCCAGCCCCTCAGAAGGTTGAATCAGATCCGTGTGGCAAAGATTCTGTAAAGCAGGCAATGTTCCTGGAAGCAGCAGTCCAGAAATGAAATGATGTCATATGGGGCAAATCTGTTGCAAATGACCTCGTGTTAAAAAGCAAAGATGGCACTTTAAGGACTAATGTGTGCCATGCCCAAATCAGGGTATTTTCAATCACCTTGTTTACATAGGAAAGTGGGTCAATGCATGAAGAAAACTGAAGAAGTGATGCGTTTGAATCATGGGCTTGGCAAAGACTAGTGATGCTACCATGGACTACCAGGAGAATAATCCAAACAGTCTTAAAAGAAGCACCACCAGGAAGCTCCTTGGAAGCAGAGACGGTGAGACTTCGTCTAACCTACTTTGGACCTGTTATCCAGAGGGGCTGATCCCCTGAGAAGGAGAGACATCGTGCTAGAGTAGAGGGGTCAGCAAACAAGAGGGAGACCTTCAACGAGACGACCCGACATCGTGGATACGACAGGCTCACAGACAGCTGCGATGGTGAAGATGGCAGAGGACGGACGAGCGGTGTTTCCTTCTGTTGGACACACGGTTGCTGTGCGTGCTGGAACCCACTCACAATATAAACAACAGCACAGCGCAAAGCAAAATTTGATATTTGAGCCATGTATTTAAAGGAAAACCATTTAAAGTTTTCATCTTATTTCTTGAAAAATCATTTAAGAAGCTTCTTCATTGGATTTGCCAGTGTCACTGGGCCTGTGTAGATGGATCAGACCGTCCAGATTGAGGGCAGCATGACATCAGGGCAAAGGTCCTTGGGACCCCCGGAGGCATGGAGAATCCGCAGTTTGACTCCTTGTCACTCCGCCCCAGAGAGCCTCCCCTGTAGACCTCATCATCCCTGGAAGTTATCCAGCTCCCCCCACCCCCCACCCCCCAGGTCTCCTGTTCCCAAGCTCTCCCTCTTCAATCCATTCTCCATGTGGCACAGCCTGGGAGATGAAGCACAGGGCTGAGCAGTGGTCCTACTGCCCGCAGCACCGAGTCCAGACTTCTCCACGAAGACATATAAGGTCTTCAGAGCTGGGTATGTGCTCAGCCTCCTTACTCACCACTCCCTCACGCCCCACACTCGCCGCTCTCACTTCCTGCAGCTCTTTTTCATCAGTGATCAAAGCTTTCCCAGAAGCTCCCAGTAAGCATCCCTGGCTGGAACTGGGTAATTTGCCGACTCATTAAGAGACCCTAACAAAGACCCTCAAGACTCAGGAAGAACCTTGGGATTCACCTAGAGTTATTCAAAGTAAATGGTGGTTCTACCAATAGGAAGAAAAGGCCAGTGGCTGTTGGCAGAGTTCAGACAAACCTGTAGCCCCAAACAACAACAACAATAAAGCAAAACAAAATAGAGCCTCGGTGGCTGCCAAGTTGGTCCCAGTGCATGGCACCCAAGCTGTGCCAGAGAAGAACTAACTCCATCGGGTTTCCATTACCTGTGTTTTCAGAAGAAAATCACCAAATCTTTCTCTCTTTTTAAAATGTTTATGTTTTTGAAAACTTTTTATGGTAAATTAGGTGAAAGTTTACAGAGAAAAATTTTTAATTTCAAAACCATTTATTGGGAGCTAAGCAAATCAATGTTTAATGCAGCAGTATCGTAGTCACTGCAATGTCATGTTACTTCTCCCCTTGTGTCTGGAATTTCCTTCCTCCTCCTTTCCCGCCCCATTTTCTTGTTTACCCCACTTTACCGTTGAGTAAATGCTGCCCGTGTGAGATCAAATGGCTAATCATTCGAAGGAGTGTGTATCTCCCTCGTACTCTTACTGTTCACCCTCTAGATCAATTGTTTGGCTGAAAATGAGCCACAGGTATGAATCCAGTTCCAGGTCTTAAGGAGGGCAAGGGTCATCGTCTCCGGGTTCCCACCAGTCCCTGGCAAAGAGCAAGCCTGGTTTTGCTTGTGACGTTGCCTTTTCCCCATATTTCCTCCCACTCCGTCTGGGACCTTCTCAGGGGAGCCCTTTCAGAGCAGCGGGGCACCAGCTAGTTCTTCTGGTCTCAGGACCATGGAGCCCATTGGTCCACTGACTGTGTCCATTTCCCTGCGTTTCTTCACTCTTCCTTGCTCTGGGCAGGGAGAGACCAATAGTTGGACCCTCGATGGCCACTCACAAGCTTTTAAGACCCCAGTCACCACACACCAAAGTTGATTTAGAAGATTGTCCTTGTGGATTCTATTATGCCAGTGGACCTTGGGGTCCCCTGAAACGATGGTTCTGAGCCCCTAGGCCCAGCGACTCAGTCCCTCAGGGCGGTTGGTTAGGGCCAAGGTGTTTTCATACCTTTACCTGTTGTGTGGTCTACCACAATCACGGTTACACAAAGGAGCTTCCAAAAGTTCCTGAAAAACAGGAGGGAAAGATCACGGGAGTTTTCCAGGATCACGTTGAAGCCCCTTCTTGTTTGCAGCAGAAATACACACGCATGTAGAGAGCTCCTGGCAGACCTAGACATCTCCCTGAGTACAGCCCCTTCCCTTTCCCACACCTGCCCAGCACGCATGCACCTACTTGAACACGGCTTCGTTGTACCTTTGTGGCTGTGATTGTGTTTACCTCAGGGGTCTTTAACCCTCGCAGTCCTCCCTGCCTCTTCCTTTGCCGTCACCACTTCTTTGCTGACCCTTCTTATTAGATATCACCTCGCCTGCATATGGGACCAGGCCTTCCTCTCAAGACACTGCTGGGTGGTCTCAAACCTCCAACGTTGTGGTGAGGAGCTGAGTGCAATCGCTCGTGTCCCAGCCAGGAGCTCTGTCACCCACGGCCGAGATTGCTGTGTGTCCTGGAGTGGATTCAGACGCATGGCCACTGCCGCAATCATTTCTTTTGTGAGAATTCCAAGGAGTTGGAGCTTGAAGACGCCCAAATGTCTGTGTCTTCCAGCATGATGCTCTGCTCCATTTTCTCCTACTTCTCCCTTGAGTGTATCCCCTGAAGCTCCTGGGTTCTGTGATTCTGGCAGCGTCCCACAGAAACTCAACAAAACTTTGAGAAAATGCCTCGCGTGGTGTGTGTGGGGTGTGTGCTGTTGGGTCCAAAATCCAAGGCTCAGGCGGAGGAAGGCGAGCCGAAGGCAGGGTCCAGTGGCAGAAGCCAAAAATGTCTGAAGGCCACAGCTGGTCTGGTCTTCTTGCTTCAAGCAAGGCTCAGGCAGGAGAATAGAGGCCCACTTTTCCAGGTGAGGTGATAGGACATGTGTACAGGACTGGGTGGGGCACCATTGTTTGTCCAAGGACAACAAAGGGTGTGGCCTGGGTCAGGTCAAGTCCTAAAGTTAGGTCTTAAAGATGCCCCCAGGGAACCAAAGAGTGTGGAGCAGCCTCCCCCCTCCATCAAGGTCAGGGATCAGTCCCACCCCACTCCCGCCCATCAGCATAGTAGATGGTGCCCTCCAAACTGGGACCAGAGCCACAGGTGTATCAAGTGCAGAGCCATCATAGGCCACCGAAGGAAGTCTGGCTAAAAGGCCCACATTCAGTGACCAAACCTGCCCCACCCCGTGGGACAGCGTAGAACTACTGTCCCCTCGTGTTGTCTAGGCTGTCACAGCCGGGCCTCTCCTCCTGTGGCACCCTCAAGCCCAGTGAGGGATGAACCCACAGCTTTGGTCCCTCTGTTGTTGGGGAGCTGTGTGCGGTGTCAAGCTGCCCCCGGGTCTCCTTGCTTGCTCCTGTGCCTGATCGGTTCCTCCGACATCTCCAAAGGGACACTGTGCATGGGAGGTTTGGCTCTTAGACATTACTTGTAAACTTAATTTTAGTTTTATGTCTGAAGGAGACTGGCAGCATTAGTATTTAGTTATACCCCCAATCAAACCCACTGTCGAATCATAGCGCCCCAATAGGACAGGCTAGAACTGCCCCTGGGGGTTTCTGAGACTGTCACTGTAGAAAGAGTCTTTCTCCCATGGAGCGGCTGGTGGTTTTGAACCGCTGACCTTACAGTTAGCAGTCCAGCGCGGATCCCACTCCATCACCAGGGCTCTTCCTACCCAGTGGTACTGCTGATTTATCACCCACCACTTGTAGAGCAGGTAAGAAATAACACTAGTCATCTACAAGAAAGCTGGCCACTGAGGCAAGTCATTCATGAACATTTTCGTCCCCCTCCACGCAAGACCTCTTTAGAGTCTTGGGAAACAAGAATGCTTCTTTGAGGATGAAGGTGCCCCTGGACCAAGCCATGGTATTTTCAATCGCCTCATATACATGCGAAAGTTGTGCATTGAATAAGGACGACTGGAGGCGTGATGCATTTGAAGGGTGGTGCTGGAGAAGAATATTGAAAGTTCCACGGACTGCTAAAAAGACAAGCCAATCTGTGTTGGAAGAAGTGCGGCCAGAGTGCTCCTTAGAGGCAAGGATGTGAGACTCCGTCTTACATGCTTTGGACATGTTGTCAGGGGAGCCCAGTCCCTAGAGAAGGACATCGTGCGTGGTAAAGTAGCGGGGCAGCAAAACAGGGGAAGGCCCTCAAGGAGAGGGACTGACATGGTGGTGCACCAATGAGCTAAAGCCCAGGACCTGCAGGGTTCGGTTCTATTGTGCAGAGGGTCGCGATGGGTCCGCACTGACCCAATGGCACCCAACAATTCTAACTGCTCTTTCCAGACAGTGCCTCTTATTTGGAAAAAGCACAGAAGCTGGGAAGGTGGAGGGAGGGTA
>NW_022111357.1:30001769-30006648 GCF_000313985.2 Echinops telfairi
GTTGGACTTGTGGGCTTGGGCAGCACTGGGTTGGGATGTTTTCTTGATGCGCACTTACCCTTTATGTAAAACTCTCTCTTACACATGGGTTTCTGTGGATTTGCTTCTCTAAAGCACCCAGACTGACACATTATGTTTGAGCCCATTGTTACAGACACTGTACAGTCCATCTCCTGGTTGATGATATTGAGCTCTTCCATCGTCTCTTCCCACAGATGTGGTCAGTTTGGTTCCTGTGTTTTCATGAGGGGAAGTCCACGTGTTGATTGCTCTTTATGTTATGGAAACGGGTGTTTGCAATGAAGAAGTCACTGGTCTTGCAAAATTCTATTATGCAATCCCCAGCTTCATTTCTATCACTGAGGCCATATTTTCCAATAGTGACCCTTCCTCTTTGTTATCATTCCACTGCCAGTAATTATCAATTCATCTTGATTGCATGTCTGATCAGTGTCAGACTGAAGAAGCTGAATTCTGTTGGTGGGCACGTCTGAGTAGGAGTTGTGTTCATTGGTCTTCCTTGTTGGGTGATAGCTATCATCCTACCACAGACAGACAGCATTGCGCTTCAAGATAGGTCCTGAAATGTTCTTTTGGACAATGGATGGCATGCCATTCTTCTAGAATCTGTCATTCCAGCAAAGTGTACCTGGGCATTGTCTGATTCAAAATGGTCCATATCTGTCCCTTTCAGCTCACTGATACCTAGGATTGCGATCTGCATGTGGTCCATCTCATTTTGGATGGTTTCCAGTTTCCTAGCATCATACTACATACCACGTTCTGTTAATGGATGATCGCAGCTGCTGCTTCTCATTTTGAGTTGTAGTCATCAGCAAATGAAAGTCTCCAAAGCGTGACTTCATCCACTTCATAAAGGTCAACTCTGCTTTGAGGCGCAGCCCTTCCCCAGCCATATTTTGATGGCCTTCCGGTTCACAGGGCTCATCTTCCGGCACTCATCACCATCAGATAGTGTTCCTCTGTAATCTTCCAATGGCTAACCCCTCCAGAGCGGACCCCCTATTCCTTCTTCCTGGTCTGTCTTATTCTGGAAGCTCTGCTGAAACCTGTCCAGCCTGGATGACCCTGCTGGTATTTGAAACAGTCATGTCAGAGCTTCCAGAATCACATGGAAGCAACATGAAAGCTACCCGTGGTATGACAAACTGACATACCAGAGTGGTGAATAAACACATGAAGACTTATAATAACCCCAAACTGGAAACAACCCAAATGCCCTTCCATGGGTTAATGGTTCAAGGCTGTACACCCATGCCATTTAATACGACAAAGTAATTAAAAGATAAATACTATTGATACAGTCTTTGGGTGACACAAATATTTCACATGCTTAGCTACTAAGAGAAAAGTTGGGGGTTCAGGTTCCAACCCAGAGGCATCTCGGAAGAAAGGCCTGGTGATCTACTTCTGAGAAACTAGCCATTGAAAACCCTACAGCACACAGCTCTACTGCCACACCCAGGGGGTGACCTTCGGTTGGCATTGCCTTGATGGCAACCAGCTTGATGGCATGACTTCGTTTATAGGACATTGAAATAACAAAGTTATAGATCATGACAACCAGATTGGTGGTGACCATGGGTTGTAGACGTGGCATGAGGGGTTGGTGTGACTGTAAAGGTGTCCTTGAGGGAAACTTGGGGTGATGGAACAATTCTATGCCTTAAGGATGAGGGTGGCTACACAAACTTACCTACATAGAAATACGCACACCTGGGTGTATGTAAAACTTGAATAAGCTCTATAGGTAGTATGACTGTCAGGAGCCTGGCTGTGGTATTGTCCTACAGCTATTTTGGGAGATGGAGTCCTGAGGGATGCACACAGTTAATCTGCCTGTCTGCTAACCAAGAGCCTGGTGGCTCGGCCCACCCAGAAGAAGGCCTGGCAATCTACTTACAAAACAGCCACCACGGGAAACCCATGGAGCCCAGTCCTACTTGGACACACACTGGGGTGGGCCACAGTCCAACTTGACACATGGGCCTCCCTGAGTGAGGAGCAACTGGAAGGCTTACCACTGGGTAAGGGCTGCCTGGAGCCTCCTTGTAATTTGTTGTGTGTGAGTCTATAAGTAATTCAAAATGTAAAGGATTAAATTCACTAATTCAAAATAAATAAATACAACAAGTAACCATATGAGATGTTGTGTAACCACTCAGCCAGCAGGGCCCCAATGCAGCATATAAACGGTTACATTTCCCAAATCAGAGGAGGCAGGAGATTCAGACCACAAACTCAAGCTGGCAGGAAATGCAGCCTTCTGTCTGTGATCCTGCCCAGTTGTGCCAGGTGGCAGAAAGCTCCTCCTCCCCATGGCATCTAAATTCTGAAAGTCTCAGGTCGTGCCAGAGCCCCACAGCGGGGACAGCTGGCGTGGGTGCTGTCCAGCCATGCTCCAAGCTGGCTGTGGCTGTGGGGCTGCCCAAGTCTGAGCTAGGTTGTCCCTCTTCAAACCCCCACACCACACTGACCCGCGGCTTGCCAGGACCCCCAAACCACGACCTGGCACACCCTGGTCACAGGTAGTTCACAGATCTGTTTTGTTTGGCTCACAGGCTAATTTTTAGAAATGAGTTGCCAATATTGAAAATGGGGGATTGAAAGAGTCCAAAGACTTGGTTTCTCCTGAATAATCCATCTTGCCACCCTTTCAGCCCACATCCCAACGTGGCAAGCCCGGGCTGGCAGCAAAACTGGATGGTGGCGGTTGCCCTGCCACACTGGCCACGTGCTTGTGGTTTCGCCACAGTCCTCACCATGCCCTATTGCTGCATTCGGTCTAGCTCATTTATAAATCCTGCCTGGCCTGGGCAACCTTCTACTCCGCCACTTTTGGGTGTGTGCCTCTTGCTAGGGGAGCTCTCGGGCCCACGGGCCTAGACCTCTCCGTGGTTATTCATATACAGGGTCTCTTGGCACTGCACATGGTGAAGGGATACAGTGGGAATCAGGGGTGGGCAGAGCCCATTTTCCTTGAGGACTCTCCCCCTACTGCTCCTCTCAACGCGCTCACTGCCATCGAGTCGATTCCAACTCACAGTGACCCTCTGGGACACCACTCAGTGACCCTCTGGGACACAGGGTGGAGCTGTCCCTGTAGGTCTCCACGACTGTGACTTTCTGGGAGTAGAAAGTCTTGTCTCTCCTCCTGCACAGCTGCCCGTGGTTTCACACAGCCGACCTTGTGGTTAGCAGCTCAATGCATATCCGTTGCTGGGCCCCTGCTGGTTCGGGGCCGCTGCTCCAGGATCCTCTATCTGGTGTGGGGAGTGGGGGTGGGGCAAGAAGCCCGGCCAGTTTAGCATCTGCTCCCCTTGCGCCCTGCCAGTCTACTCTTACCTAGACGGAGTCCTGTCTCTTCTGACCCCCCAGACTCCTAAATTCATAAGGCAGGAGAGGATGAGTTAGCTTCCCCTTTTTGCTGTGTCACCCTGCCTAAGGCCATCTGCCGCCTGGAGTTAGGGAGTGGGAGGACCTTGGAGCAACAAGATGTACCAGGAATGAAGACCACATTAGTCAGCAAATTCCAGCCCCCCCAGGGGTCATCATCTTCCTGCCTGTAGGGAGGTCCCCTGAGCATTTTAGAGGCACGGTTCCCTCTCAACCTCAGAGAGGGGGTGGACCTCAGAGCAGCGGCCTGGTCCAGGACAACACGCAGGAAAAGGCAGAGGTGGGATTTAGATAAGGGGGGGTTACAGGGTGGGAGCCCTGGTGATGTAGTGGTTACGAATTGGTCTTCAATCCGCACGGTGGGCGGTTCAAAACCACCAGCAGCTCTGTGGGACAAAAGGCTGGGCTTTCTACTTCAGTGCCTAGTTCGCTAAAGGCTCAGCAGCCCACAGGGGTCAGCATGAGTCAGCACTGACTCCTTGGCAGTGGGTTTGCGTTTTTAATTTGGGTTGGGAGCGGCGTGGTGTCTCACAGGGCACCAAGTGGGGGAATCGGAGGAAAGGGGACATTGGTCTGAGGGTCCCATATGGTTCCCACAGCCAGCTGTCATCCAGTTCACGCTGCCTCATGGTGCCCCAGGTGTGCTCTTTGGGGTCAAAGGCTGCTTTTTCTGAAGCAGATTGCCAGGCCTTTTTGCCAAGGCACCTCTGGGTGGACTCAACCTTCAATCAGGCAAACAATTTGCACCGGCCAGTTCCCAGGTCCCTGGCTAATCCTCCTCGTTTCCTGCACTCCCAGGTCCTGCCAGTCTCTACAGGGCAGGCGGGGTCAGAATCGTTGCATAGGTGAAAGTGAAAGACAATTGGTCAAGTTTTTATAAGGCCCGCCTCCGCCGGGTTGCTTCTGGCTCAGGGACCTGCTTATTTGCAGCTGATTGGCAGGATGCTGGTTATTGACATAATGCACTGTAGCCACCGGTGAAGCTACTTTATCCCTCAATGGGCTCCCTGGAGAAAAGCAGGGATAAAAAATGAAAAGACAAAACAAGAGGCTGAGTCAGAGTTGGCAAATCGAGTTATAGGTTGTAAATCAGCAGTCTGCTGGACAGAGCCGTTTCTCGGAAAATCCACTTATCCTGCAGAGCCCCCAGGGCTGTCCTGGGTGCTCCGCCCAACTCCCTGTCCAGCCTTCCCCAATCACAGGGCCCCTTGAGCAGGTGGGGGGGCCTGTTGGTCTCTGTGGCTGGGATGGACTCGGAGCCCTGGGTCTTAGCGCTTTGGCACAAAGGCTGTCGCTTGTGATTCTTGCTGGCAGGAGTATCAGATGGGCCAGCTGTCTGGACAGCCCTCTGCCCACCCAGGGGCTCTGCGCTGTGCTTGGTCGCCCAGACTGTCTACAGCTGGCCCAGGCTGGGACATTCGCTCATTGTCAATTGCATGAGCAGAGCAGACTCCACTAGGTT
>NW_022111357.1:30007312-30009358 GCF_000313985.2 Echinops telfairi
GGTGGGGGTGGGGTGGGGTGGAGGTGGGGGTGGGGTGGGGTGGTGTAGGCGTAAAATGCTTGGAAAGATCAGTGGTTCAAGTCCACCAGCTGCTCCACAGGAGAAAGATGTGGCAGTCTGCCACAACAGCTTTATAAACCCATGGGGCCATTCTACTCTGTGCTAGAGGGTCGTTACAAATCAGAATTGACTCAACGGCAACAAGCGCCTTTATAGGAGCCAATGGCCAGATCCTTCCTCTTCCGCAGCCTCTGGGGGCTCTGCAGGGAGTCCTGGTGGCATCAGCACCAAACAAGGCTCCCGGACTGGACGGGCTACCAATGGAAGTGTTTCAGCAAGCTGATGGAACCCTGGGAGAGTCCCTCAACCGTGCCCAGAATGTAGAAGACAGCTGCTTGGCCAACTGACTGGCAGAGATCCTCCTTGGTACCCATTCTAAAGAAAGATGACCCCACAGAATGCACCCATCACAGAACAATGCCATTAAGCTTTGCTGAAGACCGCCCAGCCACGGCTGCAAGCAGTCCATTGACAGGGAGCTGCCAGAGGTTCAGGTTGGATTCAGACTCCTGGCTCAAATCAGAGATGTTACTTGTGTTTTTATTGACTGCAAAAGCACGTGACTGTGTGGATCATGACAAACTATGGAAAGCACTGAAAAGAATGGGGATTTCAGAACACTTCATTGAGCTCATGTGCAACTTGTACATGGGTCAAGAGGCAGCTGTGTGAACAGAACACGAGACAATGGTATGGTTTAAAATAGGAAAGGTGTGGGGCAGTGTTATATCGTCTCACCATAATTATTCGATCTGTATGCTGAGCAAATCGTCAGAAAAGCTGGATTATTTGAAGAAGAATGTGGCATCAGGATTGGAGCAAGTCTTGTTAAAAACCTGTAATATGCAGATGACACAATCTTGCTTGTGGGAAGTGAGGAGGAGTTGAAGCCCTGGCTGATGAAGATCCGGGATTGCAGCCTTCAGTGGGGATTATAATTCAATGTAAAGAAGACCAGAATCCTCACAACTGGATCAATAAGTGACATCATGATCAATGGACAAAGGTTGAAGTTGTCAAGGATTTCATCTTGCTTGGATCCACCCAGAGGTGCCTGGGAGAGAGGCCTGGTGAACGGAACTACTTCTGAGAAGCCAGCCGTGAGAACCCCTTTGGAGCAGCCCAGTTCGGCTCGAACACACACCGGGTGACCTTGCGTTGGGATATGCTCGAGGTTACTGTGGGTCCTACCTGGCTTCTGGGGACCAGCTGTTCAGAAAGAAGAAGTGGTGGCCAGACCGTGAGTTAAAGGCCATGCAGGAGTGCTGGGAATTGCTACTCAAGTCAGTGGAAATCCCCTGGGGAGGCTTCCTTGTCTGGGACTCCCCCTGGTTCCAGCTCTTTAGCTTATTGCTTGTTTCTTTGTTTGTATTTCAGTCTAATGTCTGTTCAGGGAGGTGCAGACATCTGAAGTGGGGAGCTTGATGAATTTTGGCAGACCCACAAGCCTAGCTCGTTTTTTTCTGGGCTTCGCAGAGACTGTGGGCTTCTTCTTCGTCATCTTCTTCTTCTTCGTCTTCCTCTTCTTCATGAATGGCAGGTCTGTGGGGACCCTCTGTGTGGAGCAGCATTCCCCCAGCAGCCATGCTCCCTTTGTGTGTCTGCGCCATGTGTGGATGATGCTCACAATGTTTCCAACTTTTTCATCACTCTACTTCCTGCACTTTTCATAGATGAAAGTAGATTCAGGCATCACTCCTACCGGATCAGGGAGATCCCCCCAAATCCGTCTGACTTGCAATAGTCACTTGATTGTGGTGACATGACCGCCACCCAGATGAAAATTACAGCATTCCCAGGACCCAAAAGCCACCTCCCAGTTCCTGGCTTCAAGCCAAACCACACCTGATTCTGGTTCCTAGCGGCCCTGTAGGACAGGGTAGAACGGCCCCTGTGAGTTTCCAAGACTGTACCTCTTCCTTCCTTCCTTCCTTCCTTCCTTCCTTCCTTCCTTCCTTCCTTCCTTCCTTCCTTCCTTCCTTCCTT
>NW_022111357.1:30009458-30019296 GCF_000313985.2 Echinops telfairi
CTTTCTTTCTTTCTTTCTTTCTTTTTTATGGGAATGAAAGCCAGTCTTTCTCCCACAAAGTGGTGCCTTCAAACTGCTGACCTTGCGATTATCGGTCAAGTGCATAAAGGACGCCACCAGAACCCAGCTGCTCTCTCAGCAACCGCACTTCTAACGTTCGCCACCACATACCAGTGTCGTCTCTTTTGGAACTGGGAACAAACAGAATCGTGAAGTAAGTGCTCTTTGGGGTCTGACTTCCTTCTGTCCACATTCTATCGGACGTTTGACCCAGTGTTCAGTAATGTTCATGGTGTGAGCACACCATCATTCATGCTTTTCTCTCACAGTGATGATTTTAGATGTTCTTCTGCTTAGGGTGATTGTGGAGAAGGCACCTCTGAACCTCAGGCCCCTGTCTTTGGGTGTCGTTTCTGCTGGGCACACACCCTGGAGGGGTTACAGGCCCTAGAGACACTCTGTTAAGAGCTTAGGATGTGAATGCATGTTTATTTTAAGTCACTATGTTTTGGGATCACTTATTACATATCAACGATAATTAGCACAGTGGTATTGGTTTATCATATGATTCTTTTCTTGGAAGAACATGAAGCCCAGTTTTATTGAAGAATTCATCAAGAGTGAATTACACCTTGGGCTATTAACTGCAAGGTCAGCAGTTCGACACTACTAGCTACTCTGAGGGATAAAGATGAGACTTTGTACTCCTATAAGGAGTTATTCTCAGAGACCCAGGGGGTGGGGGTGGGGGGCAGTTCGACCCTGTCCTAGAGGGTGATCACGTGTCAGCATCAACTCAATGGTAGTAGATTTTTTTTTTTAAATGAAAGTGTTCCAAGATAAAGGATAAGGATAAAGGAAAAGGTAGGAGCCCTGGGGTCATAGTTGATACAGGTTGGGCTGCGATCTGCAAGTTCGAAACCACCTGCCGTTCCAAGGGAGAAAGAAAGGGCTTTCTACTCTGGTTAACAGTGACAGACACGGAAACTCACAGGGGTGATTCTACCCTGTCCTATAGGGTCGCAATGAGTCAGCCAGCTTGATGGCTGGTGGGGAGTTTTAACGGCACTCTTGTGCTTTCTGCCCTTCAGCTCCTCCGCTTGCCCAGTTTCCCACATCTCTGGCTGCCGGGCGTGGACAGGGGAAGCAGAAAGGATGGAGAGGACATGACAGCAGACACGCACAGAAGAAGCAGGAGCCCCACTCGCAGGTGGCACTTCCCCACCGACCTCGGTTCAGCTCTTTTGCTGAGCACGTGCTGGAGAAACCTGTGGGAGGGCTCGCTCCCTCTCCCCTGCTAACAGTGCTCCCAGGAGTCACCAGCTAGCTCTGGTTTGTCTGGGTCTGTTCCCAGGTTAACACGGAAGCAGGAGCCTCCCCAGCCCCAACCCCAAATTCACTGCCACCGAGTCAATGCTGGCTTCTAATGACAGAGGAGAACTGCCCCCTTGGGGGTCCAACACTGGAACTCTTCAGGGCAGTCGGAGTCTCCTCTTTCTCCCAAGGAGAGGCTGGTGATTTGTAACTGCTGACCTTGCAGTTAGCAGCCCGACGCATAACCACGGTGCCACCAGGAGCCTCCTCACTACTGGGCAAATCCAAGATGCCCCAGCAGGTATCCTGGCATCTGGGCCCAGAAATGGAGAAAGGGTAGAATGAGGCAGGTGGCTGCCAGGAGAGGAACGTTCCTCAGGTTTGTGGCGGTCACGTGTCCTTGAGTTGGCCCTGACTTGTGACAATCTGACAGAGAGCAGGACCCTGGCCCTGCGTCACTTTCACACTGGTTGGGAGGCTTGCGTCCGTCCATCGTGTCAGTCTGCCCTTGGAGCGTCCCCTCATGGGTGTTGGCCTCCTGCTGGACCGAGCTCGGAACACCCCCAGCCACCACCTGGGGGCTCGTGGGGAAAAGTCTTTTTTCCAGACCGGTGACCAGTGTCAGCATGGTCCAGAGGGAGCCTGGGACAGAAGGAACGAGCCCAGGAGCCTGTCCTTTCCAAATCCCAGCACACCCATCGCAGCTGACTTCAGCACTTACACAGTGCGTGTTCTGATCTCTGCATGGAAGGAACGAGGCCGGGGCTGACCGTGGCAGCAGTGTGGGGAGGGTTGCGGAAAACCCCACCCTTCAAGGTGTCTTGAGAAACTCTTCTATTACGTAGAAAGTTCGGTTCAAAAATCGGTGATGTCCAATTGTGGCTGTGTGAAGGTTCCCCTGGGGCTTTGCAAGGGTAACTATGCCGCCCCCCCAACCGAGCAATGGACTAGGAATCTCTGGGGGTGGGACCCTAGAGCTGTTGTCAGATGCCCAGTTGACTCTGACTCAGGGCCACCTTCCCTGTAACAGAATGACACATGGCCGCTCCTGCACCATGCTCACAATTGTCACTGTGTCAGTCGCTGGTTGCAACACAACCATCTCATTGAGGGCTGTGATGGCTAGGGTTTGGGTTAGCTTGCCACAGCTGCAAGAAGATGTGGGTGGAGTTTAACCTATCAATCAGGTCACAGTCTAATAGCGTGGCCTGTTTATGAGAGACCCAGGACAGAGCTAGTCTCTCCATTTCTTACCCTTCTTACCCTCTCCATTTCTTCTCCAGCCTACTTGCTGGAGCCTGTCTGGTTCCTGGGGTCAGTGACCCATGTGAGCTGCTGACCCTGGAAGCTGCCAGTGCCCTGCCAGGTTCCTGCCAGCCTTGGATCACATGACTGCACCCACGGCCTGTGATCTCCCAGCTTCCTGTTTCCACTTCCTGCTTTATCAGCTGGCGACTGTGTGAACCTGGAAGGGCTTCGGGCTAGCATCTGATCCATGGACTTGAGTTAGATTGGGCTGTGCTGCTTCTTTGATGTAAATTTTTTTCAATGAAGTTCTTTCTTAGACATATTTGAATGTTTTGTTGCTCTAGAAAACCCAGCGTAAGACAAAGGTCTTCCTCTCTGTGACCGCCCCCTACTTTACCAAGCCTAGTGACCGTCCCCAGGGACTGGTCCCCCTGATGACCTGTCTAAAGTGAGCCACATTCAGTTCCAAGGGACATTTTGCCTGTACTTCCTCCAAGACTGGTTGGTTCATTTTCCTGGCAGTCCCCGGCATATTAAATATTTTTTTTGCCCAAACTGCAGGTCTGGTTTGTCAATTCTCGGTCTCCCGTTTTCATGGTCTAACACCCCCATGAACGCGGCCTGGCTTAGATCAGCCTACCTCGGTTATCCAAGTGACAGCTTTGGTTTTTAAGATTTTAGCGAGGTCTTTCGGTTAAGATGAAAACATATTAAGTTTAACATCTCTCTGGGTGTTTCTGGAGAGACAAGTCCCTAGAGAAAGGTACCAGGATGGGTGAGGTGGAGGGGCAGCGAGAAAGAGGAAGGCTCTCAAGGAGATGGATGGACACGGTGGCTGCAGCCATGGGCTCGAGGATGGGACCAGTTGTGAGGACGGTGCAGGACAAGGCAGTGTTTCGTTCTGCTGTGTTCCTTCGAGGGTCACTATGGGTCAGAACTCACTGGATGGCATCGAACAACAAACAACAACAGGTGTTTCTAGCACGCCAGGCACCAGGACCAAGGACGGCTCAGCTACAACAGTGTGCAGAGAGCGCAGAGTGGCCGGGTTATTAGCATCTGTTGTTGCTGCGGCTCGCTGCTGTCCAGCCCTCGTGGGACAGCGTAGAACTGCGTCACAGGGCCCCCTCGACTCCAACCTTTCGGGAGCAGGTCACCAGGTCCGCCTCAAGCTGTTCTAACAACCAACTGCTCAGCTCGTTCCGCCAGCCATCGGTACCACCCAGGGGCACATGTGTACAAGCGTACATGCAGGCAGACCTCTGCGATACTGCAGGGATTCCAGGCCGCTGCTGTAAAGCAAGATTGTAATAAAGCAGTCTGAGTGGACATTTTGGTTTCCCGGCGCATATAGAAGTTCATGTTTACACCATGCTGTCTTCTATTCATTGTGCCAATGGTATGGTGAACACGTTTGCAATATTGTGGGTACATTAGGCTGAGTTCTCTAGAGAAGCAAAACCCATGACGCGTATATGTGTGCACAATGAGAGGAGTTCCTATGACCAAAAAAAAGGCTCACTTGGTTGCAGAAGTGGTTAAGTCCCATTTGGGTCAAGTCCTGCGCATCACATGTTTAAAGTTGGAGGATTTGTCTGACCTGTGTGGTTGCTGGATCTGGGAAACTAGGAAGCCGAGAAGCTGGAAGAGAAACCAGGAGGCAGGAGGAGAAAGCAGGAAGGCCATATCTGGGGGATGAAGAGGCATGTAGGCAGATCGGATGTTACAGCAGGCAAGCTGCCGATAGCTCCCCAGATTGGCAGGCCGTATGGCAGGCTGTTGGCACATGTCCAAAGAACCAGAGGTGAATGCAACAGACACAGACGTCCAGCCAGCAAGGGAGAGCAAGTTCCCCACGGTACCTATTTAGAGACAGGAAGGAGCTCACACTCCCAAGGGAATGGCATCAGGTTGTGACCTAAGGGAGGGATTGCCTGGAGTTTACATTGCATTAGGTCACATTGCAAGTCATACTGCCAACTTACGGAAGACCCTGACCCAGCCAGGTGGCCATATAACCTAATGATCACCGTGGGGATTACCAGAATCGGATGCCGACACAGCCTGAGCACGGGTTGCTGAGAATGGCACTGGCGGATTTGCTGTGTGCAGCATGGCCATGCCCCTTCCATTTGTACAAACACGGGATCTGGGATGGCAGTGAATCCAAGCATGATAAAATGAGCGATGCCCACTGATACGGAATTTTCGTCAGACTGTTTCTGTACGTGAGTAGTGGGTATTTGACGATCCCTTCCATGAAAAAAAATTGTTCTTTGCCTGTTGTTGGGAGCCACGTATTTTTAATGACCATTCAACTCGTTTAACCGATACCTATTATCTTATAGTTTGAAGATGACACGAACTCCCTAGGGACACCAGGGACGCAAGTGGGTGGGAGGGAGAGCACCCCAAGCCCCCTGTGGCGATTCTGCAGAGGGAACTTGATTCACGCCCCTCCTCTTTCTTCTTTAGAACGGCCCTGCCTCTCCTGCAGGGCCCTGGCTTCATTACTTAATATCCTCCTTTTCCTGGGAAACCAGTCGTGGCTTTCTTTCCCAGAAGGTTTCTAATGAGACCTCCCTCCTTCTGTTGACTCGGGAGTTCCTGTCCCCTCCCCAGGTGTGGCAGTCCACCAACAAGTGGAATACTTGCTGACATGTGTTCCCTGACACAGCAGGGCTCCTGAGGAGAACAAGTGACCTCATCGCCCTCACCCCATGGGGGAACTGTAACTAGTGACCCCCAAAGGCCCCTACCTGTGACCTTCCAGGAAGCTCTTTCGGGGGCCCCCTAATCCACATGGCTAATGAGCTGCCCATCGTCCAGAGGCCCCTTTAAAGTGACATGACTCGGAATCGAAATCTGTTTCTGAGAGCAACCAAGTAATAAAAGCAAAGGCCATTTTCCAAGCTAGCCCATAAATACCTATTTATAGGAACAACTGTGGGAAGTTTTGTACTCTAAGAATAAATTTTCATCAGACTTTAGACAGAAAAAAGCCAACAAACTACAAGGTGGGTAGAATTTATGTGGTTATAAACATAGTGACGTCTCCCCTATAATCATTTGTTGGGCTTGTACCTGCCCCCCTTGCTCCCCCCTCACCCTGTTTTCTGTCTTTCAAAGTCATTTAATTTCCTGAACCTGAACAATGTGAGGACGTGTGGTCCGCAGCCTGTGTGTGTGTGTGTGTGGGGGGGGGGGCAGGGCTCCAATGATCTTGTATATTGGTTCTGATGTAAGCTGAATGCCTCTTTGTTGTCCCTATTTCTTTTCATTATTGGAGCCTTTTATGACCAGAACCTTTATAAATCTGATCTCTGAACACCTGCGAGTGAACGTCTAAGAACATCTGCAAATCAGGACCGGCAACATAGAACTAAAGATAAGATGTGTCAAAAGCAAACCAAACACACCGTAGTCAGTGCGGTTTGTCTTGCTGGAATGTGTCCCGGGGGCGGGGGTTGGAGGCTGGTGGGTGCTACATGTTCAGCACGGGAGTGTGACAAGCACACTTGTCAGATGGTGTATTCGGGCGGGTTGTCAACAGAAACAAATCCAGTGACACTCATGCATGTCTAAGAAAGAGCTTTCTGTCAATAAGTAATCACAGCAAAAGAAGACCTTCTGGCCTGTCCAACTCAAGTCCGTAATCCGATGCTGGTCCATCAGTGACACTCATGCACGTCTAAGAAAGAGCTTTCTGTCAATAAGTAATCACAGCAAAAGAAGACCTTCTGGCCTGTCCAACTCAAGTCCGTAGTCCGATGCTGGCCCATCAGTCCTTCCTCAGACTCCCGCAGCCACATGCCAGTGACACAGAGAAGTGAACCGGGAGCAGAAGGATCACAGGGCAGCGGTGCACAGCCACATGGATCCAAGGTCGGTGGGAACATGGCAGGGACCCCAGGGAGCCCTCCCTCAGGCAGGCAGAGCCCCAGCAGCAGGCAGGCGGAGGAACAGAGGAGAGCCGTCCATGCAAAAGGCCACACCTCCACCCTAGCCATGAGCCTCTGACTGACATAAAATCCCCCAACTACCGCAGATGACAAGGAATGGTGACCATCCCAGTAACTAGGGCCACTCCAGGGTGACATGCACCATGAGGTCTGGGATCCGTGACCCAGCCGTGCCCCCTCAGCTGAGGCCCACCACGGTGACGGGACACCGGTCGTTTCCATCAGGTGTGTACACCACATCTGCAGTCACTGCCGGCGCCACCATTTCTCAAGTAAAGCCTCTAACGCAGTGGTGCTCAACCTTCCTCATGCTGCCACCCTTCATACAGCTCCTCACGTGGTGGTGACCCCACCCATCACATTATGGTCGTTGCTACTTCATCACTGTCCTTTTGCTCCTGTGATGAATCGGGTGGCCCCTGTGAAAGGGTCATTCGACCGCCCAGAGGGGGTTAGAGTCTAACGCATTGGTGATCCTTCTCTGACGAGAAGGCAGGTCTCCGTGAGGCCTGGTGAGGCCCACTCACCGCTCCCTCTGAGACCCAGCTGAGGCACCAGGTGAAGGGCTGAATGCCCTCATCATAACCTCAGCGTCCTTTCTTGAATCTCGCTGGCAAGACTGCTGTGCTCAGATGCTTTCCTTCCGGGTGAGAGGCTGAGACGCCTCATCGGAGGCGACTTTCGCGGGCAGGGAACACGCAAGTCAGAGGCTGTGCGTGACTCGAACGCATGCCCCTGGCCACTAGGACAGGGCTCTTTATCCCCTGCCCTGTCACCTCTCTCCTTTTTCCAGCATGTTCTGAGACGCTAGTTAACAGGGGCAGCTGCTCTGCCACGTGGAGGCACGTAAATGAGCCCAGCACCTAACAACCCCGCCCCCGTCCCCCCCCTCCACCACCACGGCACCAATCATCTGCCAGTTTGCGGTACTGCAGTGGCTGTCATGGTGCCGTGATGCTGAACGGTATACGTTTCCAACACCAGCAGCGAACAGGTTTCATGGAGCCTCCCTTCCTACGACCAGACTGCAGGGAAAGAGCAGTCTGTGCTTCTGAGCTGCCGGAACCCTGGTCAGGAGCCGTGGACAGTGTCGGCTGCAGGGCTGGGAGATGAGCCCCTCAGGGTGGCAGGCGCTCCTCGCACGGACAAAGCTCTAGAGACCTTCATTTGCGATGGGGCGGGACACTCAAAGGAGCAGACACGCGTTTGCAGCCTGGGGGACCTCAGGGAGCAGTTCCGTGGGGTTGCGGGCACGGGGGCTGACACAGGGGTGGCAAGGAGTTTTATTGGGGTCGGGCTGAGGATGAAATGCCACGGGAGCAGAGAAGACACCTTGCCTAGTGCCAGGTGCACAATGGCAGCTGGCAGTTTATGGAGTCCATTCACACACACACACACACACACACACACACACACACACACACACACGGTGGTTTAAAGCCACACAGTTTTATTGCCTTACAGCGCTGAAAGCACATGTTTGACGTGGGCCACACCAGGCTGGGATCCAGATGTCAGCAGTGTCCCTTTCTGGAGACCCTGGGAAGAGAACTCATTTCGTTGGCTTTGCTGGTCCTGCAGGGTGTCTCTTCATCTGACCTGCTTTGGACGTGTTGTCAGGAGAGACCCGTCCGTCCCGGAGCAGGACATCCCGTTTGGTCACGCAGGCGTGCAGCGGAAAGGAGGAGGGCCCGCAAGGAGACGGAGCGACCCCTTGGTTGCAGCAATGGGCTCGAGCGTGGGAACAATGGGGTGGCTGCAGCAGGACTGGGCAGCATCTGTTCTGTTGCACACAAGGTGGCTGTGGGTCACCGACTCCATGGTCGCCATCAGCAACTGCAGAGGTTGTCCATCTTCCTTGGCTTGTGGCCCCTTCCTCCATCTCCCAGTCTTTCTCCCACCACAGGACTCCACCCCCACTGTCTGCAGTCACCCCTCCTTCTCATCGCTTCTGCTCCCCTTCTCCACCATTCAGGACCAGTGTTATTATTACAGTGGGCTCACCAAATCACCCAGCCCCCTCCCGATTTTAAGAGAAGAATGGTTATTAGAGGTCCCTGAGCGGATTGCAAGCCAGTCATTCCATTTGGCAGAGTAGGACGGCCACCCAGGCAGGGTCAGATTAAGGGATGGGAGGGCCCTAAACATTCATAATCTCAGGTGGCCCCTCCTTGGTTTACTCATGCATTCAAATGGACGTGTGAGCTGTAGGAGCCCTGATGGCATAGTGGAGTATGCACAGGGCCGTGGACCCTAGGGTCAGCTGTTCACGCCCACAATCTGCTCCAGAGGAGAGAGATGAGGTATTCTGCTCACAGCCTCAGAAATGCAAAGGGGCAATTCTACTCTGCCCTATAAGATTAGCTTGATGGCAGGGAGGTAGTTTTTTGAATGTGTGTGTGTTAGTACGTGTGATCAACTGCTAACTTTATGAGCTGACTCTGTGTCTTAATCCTCTGCATGCTGTTTCAGACACACAGGATGGTCCTTCTCTTGTGCCACCGTATTTTGAGATGTGACCTGCTCAAAATGGATCAAATCAAACTGAGCAACCCAGTCAAGTAACCCTAAATTCCCATTTTGTGGGGACCCACACCCTACACTCCTTCCTTGAGAAGAAAGTCCAGGCTCAGGGGTTATCACCAGGACAGCAGCACGGTGCTGATGGCTTCCCACTTCCTGGCTCTTTATCAGTCTGGGGCTCCAGTTCTCTGAGATAGGACGACATATAATCCTGTGATTAGACTGTTCTCATGTTTATCAGTGACAGTGGAGCTATACCAATCACTAAATCCATCCACAGCAAACCGAAAATGAAATTATTCTGCAAACAAAACAATCTTCGGAGCTGACGGACAGAGAATATAGCAACCGTTCCTTGTCATTTTCACCATCGGACCTGCACCCGATAACTCTATCCCGGTGTAGAATCCTGTTTCTTTATCATCCCGAAATTTTTGGTACAGATTTCCAAATGGCCCACTGTAATGCGGACAATTCCTTGTCCCTCTTGTGACCCGATAATTTGCATGAGTGGGTGGACAAGCATGGTTACACAAAGTGGGAGCTGCGTTTTTCTTCCGCACACGGTCCGCAGAGGTGACCGGCTCGTTCTCCGTCATTGAGATTTACTCACTTTATTTTCCTGCAGCAAGAACAGCTGCACCATTTGGAAGAATGGCATTCTTACTGTCATTTGTCATTTCAGCATTAGCAGTACTAGTGCGATGATTTGCACCATTAAACGCCAGCGTTCGATGGAAAAAGTCTCTCCTGATTCATGTTGTTTTTTAAAATGAATTTATTTTTTATTT
>NW_022111357.1:30020903-30022675 GCF_000313985.2 Echinops telfairi
GCATTGGACAATTGGCACCTCCGTTTGGCTGCCCAAAGCTTGTGTTCACCACATTTATTGGGTACAACGGGTTCCTCGCCTTTGCTGCCCTGAGTATGTACACACTGTGTTGATTGGGTAATCCATCCTTGCCCAGGGGTGTTCTGGGATAAGGGCTTTCCCGGGCCAATCACTGGGTCATCCTGGAGCTGCTGCATGGGTTCCAAGAGCAAACCTTTCGGCTAGCAGCTAAGCACTTAACCCATTTGCCACCAGGGCTTCTGAAGGTAACCCCTGCCCCCCACCTTTCCATGGCACCTAACATGGTCGCAGGTTCCAGGCATTAGGAATTGGGTATCCTTGAGGCAGCAGGGGTGGGGTGGCCTCCAGTCTTCTGACCATAGATTTCATCCGCTTGTCATATTACTACTGTTAGGTGGCCTCGAGTCCGTTCAGACTGGGCACCTCTGTGCACAGCAGAAGGAAACAGGCCCTGGTCCCGTGTCACCCTCATGCTCCTTGTCAGCTCTAAGCCCCACGTGGCAGTCACCGTGTTGATCCACCTCCTTGAGGGTCTTCCTCTTTTCCACCTCCTTTCCACTTTGCCAAGCAGGAAGTCCTTCTCCAGGGACTGGCCTCTCCTGTCTAAGGCGCATTCTGGCCATACTTCTTCCAAGACTGAGCTGTTTGTTCTTTCGGCAGTCCACAGTACTTTCGGGATTCATCATCAGCCCCGTCATTCAAATGTATCAGTGCTGCTTGGGTCTTCAACGTTCACGTTCACATGCATATGAGATGAATGAAAAGATCGTGGCTTGGGTCAGGCACCTGTTCCTTCTCAAAGGAGAATCCTTGTTCCTCAACATTTTACAGCGTAGATGTATCCAAAGCAAGGCCTCATTTGATCTCTTGATTGCTGCTCCCGTGAGCATCAACTTGGCGCCAAGAAAGATAAAACCCTTCACATAGCATATCCCAAAGTCTCCCACTTCTGACACCCCCTACTGGGCTCCCCCATTGCTCCTGTGAGGTCCTGTGCCCCAGGGAGAGGCCCTCCCCAGTATGTCCAGGTAGCAGGAGGAAGGCTCGTTGATCCTGCAGGTGCATGAGAAGGAGGCAGGTGGCCGTTCAAGGTGAAGTTTATGGCCATTCTTGAGGTTCCCCAACTGTGTAGAACTCCCTTGGGCACCCACGTGGTTTGTAGGCCTGTTTTATAGCGTACTCTGCCTGGGAACAATGGCCTGACAGGACCTGCTCTTCCCAGATGCCTCTGCATGGGGTGTCAGGCTGCCTGCCAACTCCTGCCCCACCGAGGAAGGGAAACGGATGAGGGGGCGAGGTGAGACTCTCCATTGTGCCTGTGTCTGTCGGAGAGGGTTTTTTTTTTTTGCTTTCTGTTAGGCAGCCAAAATAAAACAGATTTCTTCGCCACGAGCCACCCTTTTGGGGTGCAGAGAGGGTGTAGGATTTTAAGGGGTCCTGCCTCAGTGAACCCTATATTTATAGAGCCTGGGTTTCTGGGGCGGCAACCACAGGTGGTGGGAGCTGGTCTGACCTGGGCTGGTGAGCACGCAGTCTCGCCATCTAGTGGTCAGTGGTGGGACTACAGGCTGCCCGTCGAGTTGACCAACACTAAGGTCATCCTTTGATTCAAGGAGGTTTTTAAGATACAGGAGAGGCCTCCTAGTCCTTTCCTCTATTTCCTTTGACTTTCCTCTTGTCCTACTGTCATGCTCAGCCTTTATTTGGATTTCAGTAATTCCTCTCGGTTACATTGCCCTTAAACAAGCCCT
>NW_022111357.1:30023539-30057510 GCF_000313985.2 Echinops telfairi
CAGGGTGCAGGGTAGCACCGATGAAACATACAACTCTCCTCTAGTTCTTTAATGCTTCCTTCCACCACTATCATGATCCCAATTCCACCTTACAAATCTGGCTGTACCAGAGCATGTACACTGGTACAGATAAGAGCTGGAAACACAGGGAATCCAGACAGATAACCCCCTTAGTGATACCAGGAGGGTAAGTTGGGGGGAGAAAGAGGGAACTGATCACAATGCTCTACATAGAGCCCTCTCCCGGGGGGATGGACAACAGAAAAGTGGGTGAAGGGAGACATTGGTCAGTGTAAGACATGGGGGAAAAAATTATCAAGGGTTCGAGAAGGAGGGAGGGGGCAAAATGAGGAGCTGATACCAAGGGCTCAAGTAGAAAGCAAATATTTTGAGAATGATGATGGCAACAAATGTACAAATGTGCCTGACACAATGGGTGGGTGTATGGATTGTGATAAGAGTTGTAGGAGCCCGCAATAAAATGATTTTTTAAAAAGGTCCAGGAGAGGGCTTCCGGAAGTCTGTGGGAAACTGTAATGAAAATATGATGGGATTGGATTGCACAACTCTCCCGAATAGTATGGAGCGATTCAATGTATGCTCTGCCAGTACAACCGTTAAAACAAAGAAACGACACAACACAATCCCCCCAGTTTCCTCTCTCGTCAGATGGAAACTGGGGGCTGAGTGTTTACACGAAACATCGGATCTGACGTCAGTGCTTTTGTAGCACAGGGCTTGTTTCAGACAGTTAAAAAAAAAAAGGAGGAAAATGGATTTGCCCCACGGTCCCCTTAAATTCAGAAACTCTTATTGTTGACGGTGTCGTCGAGGCAGCCCTGGGCACAACTGTCCGGTCCTGCTCCATCCTCACAAGTGTCCTGCTGCCCGGCCGTTATTGCAGCCGCTGTGTCCAGCCACCTCGGGAGGGCCTTCTTCTTCCTCACTGGCCCTCGACGTTACCGAGCACGCACTCCTTCTCCCGGGACTGAGCTCTCCTGATGACAAATGTCCAAAGCGTCTGTATCCTGGCTGCACTTCTTCCCGGACAGGGGTGCTTGTTCTTTTCCATGGACTCCCAGTATTCTTCACCAGCTCCATAATTCCAACACACGTAGATTTAGAACGTGGATCCTCGGGTCCCACCCCTAAACGTCCTAGGTTTGGGACAGGATGTAAGTACCCGAGTTTTTAACAAGGCTCCTCTAGGGCCTCCTGGGAGGGACTTGACTTGCATAGCGCTGACTCGCTGCCCACAAGATTGTGGGCCTGCTCTGTGATGTGGATGTCTTCTCTTCATTGGATGGTTTGAGTTGGGTTGTGCTCTGTGTGATGTTTGATGAGGGTAAGTTAAAAAGTATCGTTCCTAGGTTTCTAGCTCATATGTGCACAGTTTATTCCAAGAAAAACATATTAATTTTCCCCCTAGGGGGATTCGGAAGAAAAACATAATTGAACATGTCTCTGTGAAGAGTGAATGGCTGCAGACAAGTCCTCTCAATAAATAAACATGTTGTAGTCTTGTGAAGCGATCTTCAGAGAGAAGACCCAATCAAAACAGCGGCATCTGAGGGGTCTGCTGAGCCAGTTAAAGTCAAGGCAGAGGGATGAGCTCAGGTTATGGTGACTCCTTTTAGGGTCAACATCAGGCCAGGGCCTGACTGCAGAAGACCATCAGTGACTCCTATGTAAGTTCAGGTTGAAGCTGAAGAAAATTGCAGCAAGTCCATGAGCGCCAAAACACCAAGGTGAGTCTATCCGCCCCCACCCCCCACCCCCACCCCGCCGCCTTTCAGGAGCGTCTCAAGGACAGGTGTGATGCCTTCGACACGACTGGCAGGAGACCCGCTGAGCTGTGGGGTGCCTCGAGAGCATCCTTCGTGAGGTCACTGGAAGAGAGGAAAGAAAGGCGACAACAAAGCGATGTCAGAAATGACTCCGAGGCTTGCTCTCAATCGTAGAGCAGCCAGGGCAAATGGGAGAAAGGATGAAGCAATAGAGCAGAACACAATTCCGAAGGGCAGCTGGAAAAGACAAAACAAAATGAAAATCAAGCTCACGGCCACCGAGTGGATGCCGGCTCCTTGTGACGCCCCAGGACAGGCTAGAACAGCCCCTGTGGGTGTCCGAGACTGTTGCTCTCAAATAGAAAGCCCCGTCTTTGTCCTGAGGAGCAGCGGATGGTTTCAAACTGCTGACCTTGAGGATCAGAGCCCAGTGCACACCCACTATGCCACCAAGACAAAATAGAATATTATAATAAAATGTGCAAAGACCTGGGGTTAGAATACCAAAAAAAGAAGACCGCAGTCAGTATTGCTCAAGCTGAAAGGACTGAAGAAAAGTTGGATGGTGAAGGTTTCCATGGGGAGAATTTACACAGAGGATACACACAGAGTCACTGCACCAAAAAGAACTGGTCAACAGTCAACTGTTTCAGGAGCTAGCATATGACCAACAATTGATGGTATTGAAGAATCCCAGCCTGCACTGAGGGCGCCGGCAAAAACCAAGGCTCCAGGAATTTATAGAAATACCAATTACACTGATGCAGTACCGGAGGCACTTGCTCCTCTATGCCGTGACATTTGTAAGACAGCCATCTGGCCAACCGACTGGACGAGATCCATATTTATGTCCATCCCAGAGACAAGTGACCCAACAGAATGTGGAAATATAATTACTATCACATGCAAGTGACATTTTGCTAAAAAGCATCCAAACATGGTTAAGGCAAGTGTGGTGACAAAAGCAGACGGTGCCTGGTTTCAGAAAAAATAGTGTCTGGGGTATTAAAGGTTGTCTGAAAACAAGCAGACACCTAAGTGCGGTGTCAGTTAAATCCACAGGGAAAAAGCACACCAGCCTGTGTGATCCGAGGATTGTAAATAAGAAAATCCAAATCTGGAGGAGGGAAAGGTCTGAGAGCTTAAATTCTGAACACCCAGTTTGCAGAAGGTGATGGATGATAGCCAAGGCCCAAAACTCAGTTGCAGGGTCATCCAGGCAGAGTAAGCCTCTCTGGTGAATCCCCTCTGACTGTGGACCAGGGATGAGACAGGCCTTGTTGCCATACAGCGGGCATCGCAGCATGGACTGCTGCAGCTTTAGTTGGGTCCAAATGGGACCTCCTTCCTGATCCAATGAATAATTCTTCCAGTTTGTTACTATTTTCTGCTTTGCTTTCTATTGAGGTTTTTCTGTTTCCTTCTTCTGTTTGTGTTCTGTTTTGATGTTGTATGTGTTTCTGTAGACGAAGCCCAGGAGAGGTAAACCCCTAGAGACAACACCTGGATTAATAGTTTGAACGAGAGGCACGGCAGGAGAGGCTGGCAAGGAATGGGGAGCTACCGACAAGGAGAACACGGAAGGTGAACTGTGCTGGAATCGATTGTGGCGATGGTAGCATGACTCTCAGGAATGAGATAGAACGACTGAAGTGTAGGATACGTGAAACGGTTATCAGTCAATACGTCAATTTAAAAATAAATAAAGCACAGAAGCTCAGACCGGAGGCTCCAGGTTTACACCGTAGCTTCTCCTTTCCCAGGTGTGGGCCCCCAGGCTTAGCCTTGTCATCTCACTGTTGTGATCGGTACAAATGGGTGACTCAATTTGTTGTAACTCAGAAATGTTTGTGGGGCTCCAATGACATTATGCACAGGAGAATGCTTTGATAGAACACAGTGATGTGACTATAAAAAAGTGATTGCAGCAATAAATTGACAGGGATTCAGAGGAGGGCTTAGAACCAGGAATATCCTTGTTGGTGTTGGACGAGTCAGCTGAAAGCAGAGACTATCAGAAAGATGTTTGTTGGTGTTTCATGCACTATGAAAAGGCAGTGAACTGGGGATCATAACAAACTATGGACAACATAGTTTTGACATTTGCTGTGTTAGCGGTGTATTGAGTTATTACTCACGTTCGCATGACGTGAAATGTATGCTAGATTGTGTCTGTGGGTACATCATACCTTTTTTTCTCTTTTGACATAAGCATTTTGTTTTGTGACATTGACGACAGTCTCCGCAGTGTAACAACATGCTACCCGCTTCCCTCTTGGGCTTAGTTTCCATGTGCCCTCCTTTCCTAACCCTCTACCCTTTGATGTCATTTGGGGCACTGAAAATTGACCTACAGGGGTGAGTTCCGTTCCAGGCCTGAAGGCTGACTAAGGGCCGGAGTATCCAAGGTTCCACCAGTCTCTATCAGACCAGTGAGCCTTGCCATTTTCTCCCACTCAATGCTGGGGTCTCGGTTGTGACCCTGTCCAGAGTGATCTGCAGTGGAAGCTGGGCACCACATAGTTTGTCTAGCCTTGTGATTGTGGGAGCTGAGGTTGGCATGGCTCATGAGTTCTTTGACCCAATGCTTTCGTGTGTCTTGTATTTCCTTTGTTCTTTTCTGTTCCAGATGAGGAGAGAGAATTATACCTTAGATGGCTGCTCCCAAGCTTTGAAGACCCCAGGCAATACTCATCGAAGTCGGATATAGAACACTGTCTATGTGGACCATGTGATGCTGACTGATCTTGATGTCCCCCCACCCCCTAGCCCAAACCCCAAATTGTGGTCCTACCCTTCCAGGCCCAGTGACCTATTCCCTCCCGGGACTTTGTGATGGCTAAGGGATTTACCTATCCCAAATTTATTTTAAAGTTAAAGCTCTAAATATAATTGTCTACAAACTTAGGATATCGCTGTACACAAATGCTTACAGTTAAAAAGTATCTTGATTGAGCTCATCGCAATGAACTGCTTCTTCAAGTTCCCTGGCTTTTTCGTGTCGTCTGGGACTAGAGTTCCGCTTGGTTGTTTACCAGGATGCACACAAGAACACACCCTTGTGTTTGTACTTGGCAAACACCCCTGCTGCCCCACTTGACTGGAGTTGCTGGACCGGCGGACGTGGATGGACAAGACCTTTCTCTCAAAATGGACCAGACACTCTTGTGTCACCTCTCCGTTCCCAGTAAGCCCTTGTGTCAGATCCAGTTGCATGTTGGGGGAACGTAGCTGGAGGTAAGCGCACCCTCATGTCTGGTTTACTGGAAAAACAAATCGTGTTCTCCTCAGAGACCCAACAAGATAAGGAATTCCAGTTACACGGGAGGTGACCGGAGGAGACGGGTGTGAATGAAGGCACAGAAGTGGTAGGGATCTGACAGCTCAAACACGTTGCACATGGGTATGTTCACAGCCTGCTGTGAACCTTATTTCTGCCGGCACGTTCTCCCACACGGATGCTGGCATCAATCTCGTGCCAGTTCCCATCTGCTGTGGCACGCATTTTCCTGGGGTCCTGCCAGCCTGGCACTGATGGGCCTTTGCTTGTAGGATGGGCACCCTATTTTGTTGGTGCCCTAAGCTCGGGCTTGCCTTTCTCACCGGGTCATCTGGCTGGGACAGCCAGCTGCTGGGAGGCGCCCTCAGGAATTGGTGGTGACATCTCGGACGTGTGGCAGGCTGCTTGCGTGCTGTGGTTCGTTTCTGCCTAAACAAGGGGAGCTGGACGGGCCTGTGCTGGGACACCAGCTATTCCAGGTGCTCACAGAGCCAGCTGTTGCAAGTCTCTAAAGTAGGACCTTGTTCTAAACCAGGTGCCCGCGGGGCTGCCTCTGCTCTTCACCCCTGTCCCTGACAGAGCCATTTTCCTCCAGACAGAGGGAGGGACTCCAGCACCTACGCTTCACCAGGGGACATCTGCCCTCAGGAATGTTTTTAATTAAGAAGGGCTGGGTGTGGCCCAGTCAGCCTCAGACCAGAGCAGCAGGTTCGGTGCATAGGAGCCGGGGCCCTGCACAAAGCGAGGTGGCCACCACCCGCCCCCTCCCCAACCTTGTGGGACCCCCCAGGGTGAGGAATCTCCACATTGCACTTTCTCTGTCGGTCAGAGCAAAACCTTGACCTGAGGGGGCCGGGGTGGGGATTAAATGGGAAAAGATAGTAACACGGAAGTTCTTCATTGTGGGGTGGGGGAGTGTTTGCATCGGGAACATCTGGGCATGTTTTTGGCTGTCACACTTGGGGGAGGGGGAGGGTGCTTCTGATATCAAGGGGGTAGAGGCCTAAGAGGCTGCTAGGCACCCACAATGCAAGAACAGAGTCCCACCAACAGAGTTACCTGTAGAGGACAGGGCAAGTGTCCTCAAGGTTGGCTGTGATGAGGGCTGGGTCTCTGGGGTGCCTGTCCTGAGGCTCACGTCTGTTCCTGGTGCTGCTGTGCTGCTGACAGAGAGCCCTACTTCTTCCCTTCGCAGCGTGTGGTTCTGGCTGTCCTGTCTACCTGCAGGGGCACGGAGAAGAGGCATCTGCGGGCAGGGGGAAGGGAGCTTGTCCCCATTCCTGGATCCCAGAGCCTAACAGTCCCTAGGAGCCTGGCGCCCTCATGGACTGCGGTCGATTAGCCCCATGCAACACACTGTTTCGCTTCCTGGCGGTAACAGAGTTTCAATGAGGAACACCCGTTTTGCAGAAGGCTCTGGATGACAGAGGAAGCCCAAAATCCATTTGCAGGGTCCGCACATGGATCAAACCTCTGGTGAATCCCCTTTGAGCATTCGCACTTGAGGAATGTGAATGGCTCTGTTATCAGACAGAAAGCATTGTAAAGTTTCTTAGGGCAGACATCAATCGGCCAAAATGTGAAATCTTATTTAAACTCCATTTTGATCCACTTTAAATGTCTTTTTTTAAACTTTTAAGTGCAGGGGAAATACATGTGGATTATGCCCCTGGGAGATCCCCTCTGGTCATGGGCCAGGGGTGTGAATAACCCTGCTAACATGGAGAACGCCCTGGAGAGTGATTTATTGCAGATGCAATTAGGCTAAAACTTAGCACCCTATCATTTGGTCTCTCTTATGGTGCATTTAAATTTGTTCTAGTTTTTAATATTTTTTGCTTACTTCTCAATTGAGGTTTTTATCAGACTCCATTGTTCTTGTTCATTTGTATTTGTTTTTTAAATGTTTCTCTGTCGACGAAACCCAGGATAGGTAAATCTATAGAGGCAGTAACTGGATAAGAGTGGCAGGGGAGGCTGGGGGCCGTTTGGGAGCTAATAACAGTGAGTACAAGAAGGAAGAAAATGTTCTGAAACAGCTTGTGGTGATGATGAATGTCCCTTCTTCTCAGTGGGATGGAACTACTGAATTGTATGACATGTGAATTTACATGCCAATAAAACGGTTGGACTATAGAAATGAAACAATAAAAACGTCCTGTCAGCTGAGGAGCGGGATCCCTGTGAACCCACCACAGCCGTCTACTCCAGTCACCTGGCATGTGCACCTACCTGAGTGCAGCGAACGGAGGGGCCGTCAGCCAGGATGGGGGTCACCTGAACACCACCGGAGTGATGAGACCAGGTAAGGGGGGGTTCATGCTGGAAGGTGGGTCCATGAGGCAGGGGGCCGGGATGAGAGCGTGCTGTGGTAGGGGTGAGTCTGGGATTTGGAGGTAGCCCCAGTGGTTTGAGTCCTTCCCCTGTGATCTTTCTTCAACCTTAGGGGCTGAGCTGGCTCTTCAGCCTTTCCAATCTCATTGTCCCCACCTGGGAGACGGATGAGCAGGCTCCTCTCAGAGGGGTGGTTGGGAAATGAAATGAGAAGATGTACAGAGAGAGGCCACTCGGCAACCAGGTTCTAGAAGGTAGTGTTTATTGTTACAGTGTTAACATTTCACCTGGGAGTCCCTCCCGGCCAGGGCCAGCCGCCAATGGTCAGGGGTGTCACCTTTGCTCCTGGACACAGCATCTCCTTGGCAGTCCGTCCTTGCACTCAGGACTCGGCGTGGAGGAAAGTCTCTTCCCATCAACTTTGGGCAACACTATTGGTTGCCCAGGGTGCAGCACCCCTTGGGGGTCTCAGAAGCAGGGAAATCCCAGCACATAGAATGTGGAGGGTTTGATGGGAAGGGACAGGGGTAGCCCTGGAGCCTGGGAGGCCCCCCACCCTCCACAGGTAGGGAAGCAGAGGGGTCTATCAAATCTTCTCTTCTGCCAAGACACCTTCTGTCACCGAGTCAGTGGCCCTGAGATTGGGGGGCATGGTGAGGAGGACCCCCATGCTGGTGTGGCTGTGAGGGGCTGCCTCCCTGCCTCAGCCAGTGCAGGCCTTCCTATCCTTCTCCCTGCTTCTCTGCAGCCTGAGAAAGCGATGCTGCCAGACAGGTGGATAAGCTTCTGCCAGGAGCAAGGAGGCCTTGTAGAGCTGAGACTTAACTGGGCCAGTGTCTCCCCTTGACTCCGCCTGCGGCTCTGGGAGGAGGCAGGGGTGTCCGCCTGGTCCTGGGCGGTGAGTCCAGATGACTCCTTGCTCAGCTACCTGCTGGAAAGCTGGAGTTCAGGAGGAGGCTGGCAATCAGCTCCTGAAGAAACAGCCACTGGAGACCCCCAGGAGCACACTGCTAAGCTCGTCCCACCATGGGGTCGCCATCCCTTGGGGCCAACTTGGTAGCAACTGGTTCTTTGGTCCCTACCCGGACTGCTCCCAGCCCTGGCGCCACACGCTCTTCTAAGGCACAGCACCCAGGGGCCTGGGTGGCAATACCATGCTGAGAAGCACTTTCATGTGGTCCCCAGGCCCATGCACCACGTCACCCTTTGAGAACCAGGACCATAACTCGGTCATTTGGATGACATGTCAGATCAGGGTCCCTGTGTGGCCTTGCGGCCTGCCCTTGCCAACAGACCACCAAGGCTCACCGTGCCATGCCTTCCTCTGCCCTGGAAGCAGGGTGGGCATTTGGAGTTATTCCAGCGGAGCCTGTTAACGTATCAATCAATCCAGCCTCCTGTTGAGAAGCCAGCTCCCAAGGATGGACTGGCTGTGGGGGGTGGGAGCATCCCATAGAGAAGCGCATGCTGCAACAGGACAGGCTGGGCCATGCACTGGAAGTCATCCGTGTAGTCCCAGGCCCCTTCGTCTACTGCTGTCCCATAAGGGGCCCCTCAGCTCTCTGGGTGCCCATCTTCCTCCGCAGACAGGCTGCGTCTGGCTGTAGAGCAAGCTACCTATTGGACAGCTTGAGTGAAGCTGCTTACGTGTGATCAGATCAGCATTCAGGCCCCTCTGCCAACCATGCTCGCCCAGTGGCGGGAGGGGGTGGGGGTGGGGGGCTACTTTTGCTGGCTCCTAGAAGGCAGATCTGGGCTCCCTGACTACCCAGCCTGGACACGGGTTTTCAAGGGCCTGTGGCATCAGACGAGGGAGTTCTCCCTCTTGTCTGGCTCCGCTCTGCAGCTTTGGGGTGCTGTGTGTTAGCTGGAGAGCACAGAGATATGGGTGGGGTGAAAATTGGAACTCAAACTCAGCTAAGTCCCACACCGGAGAGGGGCTCTCCGGGGCCTGGAATCAGGAATGGCCCCTTGGAGACCTAACATTCAGGCGAAAGGGAGACACACAATGGCCCGGCCACCACTGGGAATTTGCTTCAGTCGTAAGAAAGGCTGTGCTTATGGAAGGTGCAGGTGGACTAGCTGTCATGCCTACTGGCTAGGATGAGGGGCATGCATGGCCCACAAGGGAAAGCAGTCGGCTAGCCAGAAGGGCAGGCGTCTGAGCAGTTCCCAGAGGCTGGGACCTGCCACAAAGCTGGGGAAGTCAAACCTCCTGGGGCAGCTGGCTTCCATGGAAGCGCACCATCATGGCTCAAGGAAAGACTTGCTTCCATTACGGATGTGCATGTCAGAGCCCAGCGCACCGTGCTCCCGGGTCTCCCTCAGCAGGGCCTCCTGGTCAGCGAAGTCCACCTTAGGATCCTGAGTCAACGGCTGTTGCAGGCTCGTGCCCGCAAGAGCACCTCCCACTCCCCACCACCCACCGGAGTCTGAACCTGAGACATTGCTTGTCTTCTTGTGCACGTGACTCCAACCAAAACCGAGCTGGCAGAGACGAGGCCATGGACAGTTCTGGGTCCGGACACACAAAGGAGGCAAGCTTTGATCACATCCCACCAGTCTCCCAGAGGTTACAGAGTATGTTATGAGCATTAGCGAGTGTTAATCCTCCCAGCATGATGGGAGGGAAGGCGGGCGTGAGCGAGGCAGGGAATCGGAAGTGCTGCAGATGAAGACAAGGCGGCACAGAGAGGTGAGGTCACTGGGAAGCAGCCACACAGCACAACAGTGGCAGAGCGGAGAAGGGAACCTGGGGCTCTCTCCACGGCCACCTGCAGGAGCGACTTTGCTCGGTGGAATTTGTGCCTCTGGGAGGGCAATGGTGAACCCAGCCTGCGTCCCGGGTGACAGGGACATGATAACTAGGGCTTGTTTGCCCCCAAGCCCAATCCCGAGCTTGGTGGGGCTGACCCTAACCAAACGCAGTCACCCCGGTCGTTGAGGGCCACCACAGCATCCTACATCCCAAGGACTATGAGGCTACACTGCCTGGAAATGCTGACATCAAGCACTGTCCTTGCAAGGAGCGGTCCTGCGGCCCAGAGGGTCCAGTCAAACAGCTCTTCAATGTGCCCTTCTGTGGGACACCGGCTTTGAGAGTGGAAGGGGGACACACCATCCCCAATTGTACCCTCCAAAGAAAGATTCCGTGGCCCGAGTTCTCAGTCAAGAGAGGCAGAGATCTAGAGCAGAGACCGACCCCGCCCCCCCGCCCCCTCAGTCTGACCGCTCAGCAAGGGCAGCACCCCCTGCCTCCGCACGGCTGCAAGGGCACCCCCGATGCCCGGCAGCCTGGCTCTGCTGGCTCCTAGCACCTTCCACACCGGCTGTGGTCTGTCTGGTGGGATAGGCCCCTGCCCCATCCTGATGGGTGTTTTGGGGGAACACAAGGGCCCGTCCCCATCTTGGCAACTCAGTGAAAGCAGCAGGGGCCACAGTGGCTGCTCAGTGGCCGACAGTGGCTCGGAGGCCGAGTCTGCACAGAAGGACCAAGGAGAGGCTGGGCCCTGGGGACAGGAAGTCCACGGCCTACCCAAGACCGGCCGGCTGGCGTTGTGTCTCCTCTGGGTGCTTGCAGTGTGAAATCACAGGGGATTCTGCCCTGGGAGCTGAGGAGCAGCCTCAGCCAGAGTGAGGGCGGGAGGGAAGGGCTCGCACCCAGGTCTCTATGTACAGTGGCCACCTGGCCTGCTTCCTTCTAGGGCCCGGGGGCTGGTGCTGGCGGGCCGCAGGTCGGTGCTCACACATTGGTGACCTCCAGGCTGGAGCAGGCTTCCAGGCAGTACTGCTCGGGCCTGCTCTGCCGCTCCTCCTCCCCACACTCTTCATTTTGCAGAGAGCCATAGTCATCGTGGAAATCGGGGTCTTTGCTGCTGAAGCCCCTGCCTATCTTCCCCAGGGGCAGCTGGGAAGAGAGGGGAGAAAAGGCAGAGGGTGGGGGAAGAAGAGAGACAATGAGGTGTTTTCACACCGACTTCCCATGTGGCCTGGGGCAACGCATTTTACCTCTCCGCTCAGTGGCTAGTCTGACTGCTCACTACAAGGTCAGCAGTTCGAAACCACCACACTCCTGGGGAGAAAGGCGGGGCACGGAGGGTCTACTGCCATCAAGGTGGAAACCCACCTCTGGGAGCAGCTCTGCCCTGTCCCACAGGGTCACTATGAGTTGGTGTGGACTCCATGTGGTGAGCTTGGTTTGGGTTGGTGACCCTGTGTTCAGGGCTAACAGGCAGCTCTGAGAGTAGACACTTCTGTGTAGGGAGCTGGCCTGCCTCTGCACAGTTCTGCTGGAATCAGCAGAGGCTCCTCTCTTGCTATTGGCCACATTGGTGGAGTTCAAACTGGAAGCTGGTGGTTTCCAAGAGTCTGAGGTATATGCAGGCATGACCTCATCCCAGAGACTTTCTGCTTCAAGAGATGCAGGGGGCCCCCGAGTCTGTATCTGAAGCCACCCCCTTCCCAGGGACACTGACACAGACAGGTGCAACCTACACTCCACCCCGTGCAAACCTCAGCTCTGTGCCTGATGCATCATGCAGGTACCTTGAAGGTGGCCACCAAGACATCCTTCAGGCTGCACCTGTGACCTGGCCCATCCTTCCATTCCCATAGGCCCACACAGCTGTCTGGAGGTACAGCTGGGAGAGGGCAGCTTGGTCCCCGAGGACAAAGAGCTTCCCCAGGTGTGCGGGACTCACAGGGGAGCGACTGGGGGACTCACCCGGCCTGCCTTGTACTTGATGGCACTGCAGTTCTCCTCCTTCCCCGTCCGGGGGATGCTGGAGGCCCTCCCGGGGGGTGTTCTGAAGCGCTCAGCTTCCCGGATGCCTGCCGAGCTGCAGAGAGGCCAGCCAGTCAATGCCACCCAGACATACCCACCAAAACACACACACACACACACACACACACACACACACACACACGCTCCATTGGTGACAATGGTCACAGCCTCTGAGATTGACAAAAGTCAAGGGTTCAACTGTGAAGCCCAAAGGTTGGGGATCTGGACCCACCTAGAAGTGCCGCGGAAGAAAGGCCTGGTGATCTGCTTCCAACCAACCACCTGCTGCAAACCCCGTGGAAGGAACATAGTTCCACCCTGACACACACTGAGTTTGCCAGGAGCTTGAATCGACCCACCAGCAGCTGGCTGCTGGTGACTCTGATCCTCACAGTGTGCCTGAGAGGCAGGTCACTCACAGATGTTCAAAGATCAGATTTGTAATGACACTGGTAATAAAAGGCAAGGAGACGAAAACTTGCTTAAAAAAAAAAAAGAGGTATTTGCCGTATGGTAGACCCAACCCTAGACAACGTTATTCACGTGGAATCTTGGTGTAAGTCAGATGACCCGTGCCCCCATCGCTGTAACTCAGATGGCCCGTGTCCCCATCGCTGTAACTCTGATGACCCGTGCCCCCATCGCTGTAACTCAGATGGCCCGTGTCCCCATACCTGTAACTCTGATGGCCCGTGCCCCCATTACTGTACTTCAGTTTTGGAGGGACAGGGGTATCCAGCAACTTGCCCACTAGGACGTGGGTGGTGGGTGGCAGAGCCCAGATCCAAACCCAGGTATCTGAGTCTAGCCTCATGCTGAAGCCTCGGGTCCACTGCAACCCTTCCCACGAAAGGAAAGACTAGCCCTTGGGAGTCCAGCGAACTAGCGTCATGTAAACGCTCCTAGGAGCAGTTTCCCCAACTCTGTACTCAGAGCCGGTATGGCTGGACCTGCCTCGTTGCCTGAGGTCCCACCACCGTGCCCGTCTGCTAAGTCCCACCGCTGTGAGCAGGAACGTCCGTCCGACAGCTGCGGGA
This sequence comes from Echinops telfairi, assembly GCF_000313985.2. Lineage (NCBI taxonomy): Eukaryota > Metazoa > Chordata > Mammalia > Afrosoricida > Tenrecidae > Echinops > Echinops telfairi. The sequence goes on from NW_022111357.1 coordinate 30,036,761, forward strand.
GCCCCGTCAAGTTGCCCTGGCTCCTAGTGACCCCACGCAGAATGGGACAAAACGCTGGGGCCGTGCCAGCCCCACCGTCGCCTGCTGCTCGGGATGTTGTGATCCACAGGATTCCCACCGCCTGGCTCTCCAGAAGTAGGTCGCCAGGCCTTTCTTCCTAGTCTGTCTTAGTCTGGAAGTGCCACTGAGACCTGCTTGGCATCACGCAAATCTCCACTGACAGATGGCCCGGTGTCTGTCCCTGAGGGGCCCTGGTGTCCGCTTAGGAGGTGAGGATGCTACCCTTGACCCGGCAGTACCTCGCTCTGTGAGACCAGGCCTTGGCCAACGGCAGCCTGCAGGCCAACTTCAGGACACCGACTGCTCTTACACATAAAGTATGACGGGGGCCCACCCACCTGGGCCCACCCACCCCATTTGTTTACACGTTGTTCCGGGCTGCCTTCTGGCTCACATGGCACGGTTGGATTCTCGCCGCAGAGGCCATATGGCCCTCAATCCTAGAATGCTTGCCATCTGGCCTTTCACAGGAGCCATTTACCCACCCTGCATTAGGACATCAGTATTGTGGATTTAAACAAACAAACAGACTCTGGATGGAGCAGGGAAATTGGACAAGAATCCTGGACCGGCGCTAGGCGTCCCGAATGAAGCCAACCACCCACCTGCTTTTCCACTTTCTCCTCTAGGGAAACCAGTGCTTCCTTGCGCTCTGGTCTCTCTTCCTTTGACCCCGGGACTTGGCCCCCATGATGGCCAGGAGCCACCGGCACCTCCTCTTTGAATCTTCGCCAAACCCAGGCGACTCTGCCCAGACTCTCTCTAGCGACTCAGAGCAGACAGGCTTGGCCGAAACCCTGGTTCTCCTGCTGTGTGGGCTGAGCAGGCACCTGGGTAGCTTCAGTGCTGGTTTCCGGATCTGCGGGGGGATGGGTGGGGTGTGTGGGGGTGCACGGCAGCAGGCACAGCACAGCAGAGCCAGCCTCAGGCAGTGGTCGTGGGGCTCATGACAAGAGATTGGGAGAGGTGAAAAAAGCAAACACCTAACCCATTGTCCTCAAGTTAACTCCGGCTCCTGTTGCCCCAGTGGCGCTGAGTGGAGCTGCTCCGTTGAGCTTCATGGGAAGGGAGGGGAGGCAGCACCGGCCACCTGTACAGCCAAGGCCCGACACCCACAGCTTCCACGTGTGCTCAGCAGGGCCCAGCAAACTAGGTTTCGTTCCTGTCTGCTCTCTCTTCATTCACCCAGAGACGAGATGTCCCAAGTCCAGTGGGAAGCAGTCCTTACTGTGGACACCATGCCAAGCTAGCCTCATGTGGGCTGCAGAAGGGCACCGGCTGCCCTGACTCGTGAGCATTAGTGGTCCAGTGAGCATGGCAGATCTCCAGGGCCCCCTCTCTTGTGTTCAAAGAAGTCAGGCCTTTGGAATCAGCAGCTTTCAGCCACCCTCTTCTCCTTGTGAGCTATGCGTAGGGTGCCAGGAGAGCAGGCATCAGCGGCCGGGTCCACACTTGGGCAGCGGACCTCACCGTGTGCTCTGCACGATAGGGTTCACGGCAGCCCCTCTCTCCTATGAAGTTTTGGGGTCAAATGAGGGATGAAGCACAGAGGCCACAGCTTCACACGATGTCCCCAAAGTTCCCGCCATGTACCCAATCTTTTAGGGAAGCAGCGAACCCCAGGCTCATCAAGTATCAGAATCCAAATGGTGCACTTGGGGGCCAGGGCCAGGGGAGCAGAGGAAAGGGAAGAATATTAGCAGACAAGGGTGCAAAGTCTGCTTGAGGCTCCAGAGTCCGATGACAACCCTGGGAGGCCTGACTATCCTCAGCGAATCCAATGGACAGGGTGGGATCAACCTCGCCCCCACTCTCGGGAGAGAAAGACATCTTCCTGTACGCAGGAGAGAGGGGAGCGGGCAAACATTTCCTCCCCGCTCTTCTGATGGCCCGGACAAAGCCTGGGGGGCACCTGCCAGCCCTGCCTCTTGCCTGTCTGCTGGGCTTGGCTTTCCTGGGACCTTCAATGTACCGTCTCAGCCTGGCACGGAGTTGCCATGGGCCATGGTGGACCAGGAGGTGCAGGAAGTCCAGGCATGTCAGAGCAGGCTGGCAGAGATCATGTTTGAAATCTCTTCGCTGGCTCCTGTGTGGTGTGTGGTGATGGGAGGAGGCTGGGGCAGGTGGCATCACGCTGAGACCTAAAAAATCGTAGGGAATGTGTCTCTGCCAGATGTCCTCTGTCACCTGGCTGTGAGGCACAGCTCATGGGACGGCAGTCAGAAGGACAGTGTGTTCAGTAGAGGACACACCATTGAATCCAAGCAACTCAGCAACCAGGTAGATGGCAGAGTGCCGGGCGTCTCGTGAGTTGGCGGCAGCTCGATGGCGACTAACAAGGACAAAGTCATCTTCAAGAGGCTCCAAGCTGCCTGTTGGCCCTCCGTCCTCTTTAAGTGGCCCGAGGTCCCCAGGGGCCACATCCACCGAGGCCGCCAATCCAGGTGGAATGTTGTTGGATCTGGAGCCCTCAAGCCAGGGCGGCCCTGGACTCCACCTCTTGAACAAGTTGCAGCACATCGCTGCAGCCTTGTCTTTGTACCCTGAACACGGGGCAAAAATCCCATTCGCTCAGCCTCCCTCCTGGCGGCAGGGAGCTCAAACCAAACAAGGAATGGGTGGTAGTTTGCTGGTGAGAAATGGTGCTCATTCTACAGCACTATGCGCCACTCAAAGAGCCCTGGTAGTGTAGTGGGCTACTCATCAAGCTGATAACCATGAGGCCAGCAGTTCAAATCCACCACTCCATCCGAGGGAGAAAGCTTTAGTCTCAGAAACCCACAGGGGCAGTTCCACCCTGTCTTGTGGGGTCACTGTGAGTCAGAATTGACTGGCTAGTAGTGAGAATGGGGGGTCGGGGGTGCAGGAGTGAGCAGCATTTTCTCCATGTGTCACGGTAGTCAAGGGTGAACCCCACAACAGTGAAGAACAACATCATCTACCTGCCCCCCCGGGGATGTCCTGGGCTAACTCCCAAAGGTCTGGGTTAATGTGAAGCCAGCAGGACTTCTCAAGGATCTCACCACAAGCCCGGGGTCAGCACACACACCCCCACACCTCAGAATTTGCGTAGGCAGGGACTCTTGCGTCAGGGATGCTCTCAAAAATTCCTTAGGAGCCCATGGAGGTCTGTCTCCCGCCAGGGAACTGGCGTCTGCTCCCCTGACCCGGAGCGGAATCTCAGCAGTGTTCTGGAATACCACACAGGGATGCTGACCCATGAACCCAGCATCTTGGTGAGCTGCGAACAGGGGTGAGCGCAGAGAACAGGTCTCCCCGCCTGAGGAGCCTCAGCGGCCTTGTGTGAGCGCGGGGGCGTGGCCAAGCCCCTTCCCCTCAGTTAACAAGGGGCCTTCTCAGAGGGGCCTGTGACATCCCCCCTGAAAGGAAAAGACTCCCCCCACCCCACCCCCATTTAACCACCTACCACATAGGCTCACAAACGTATTCCAGAAAAAAAAAAACATTTCCTGGCAAGGAAATGCTTTGTTATTGTCCAGAGTCCAGGATAAAATATAGGTGCCCCCACCCCAATCCACCTCTCCACTCCAGAGGCCTCCAGGGGGCGGTGTTGCCCACTATAGGATACCCTGGTCTACCATCACCCTCCCCTGCATTCTCTCATGAGTCCCAGACAGGCCTTAGTACACCCATAGCTCCATGGTGGTCCAGGGATTAATCAGAAACTGTGGCTGCTAATATTTAGCTTTTGCCACTCCCCCAGGGCTCAGAATTTGTTACAGATAATGTGGCTCTGGACAGGAGGTCAGGGGAGGTGGACCACACTGAGAAGAGCCCTTGCTGCCCATCGGGGTAGATTTATGGCTCACAGAAGAGCATTCTTGTCAACACCCCCTGGAAATGCTACACATGAAGGCAGCTGGGCTCCTTATGGGTCTGGGAATCTACGTTCTACATAGGGGGGGTCCAGTCACTCTGCTGTGCTTGGGGGTGAGGGAGCCCACATAGTTTTCTCCAGAGCCTCAGTGTCTCCTCCTGGTCCAGCTGTTTCCTAAGGCCCTGCATGGTTTGATAGTTTAACACCCAGGCTTGAGTTAGACAGCCCAGATCTGGGTCCTTTCAACAAAATGGACAGATCTTTAGCTAGGTGGACCAAGAAAAAAGCGCAAAGACTCACACGACTACAATCAGAAGTAAATGAAGGCTGTTACCCATCTTACAAGGAAAGAGAGCAAAAAGGATTTAAGGGGAATACTAAAAATGCTGAAAAATTAGCTGCTGCTGTAAGTTGATTCTGACTCATGGTGACCGTGTGTGGGCAGAGAAGTACTTCTCCATGGGGTTTTCGATAGCCAAGCCCTTCAATGGCAGGCCGGTCTTCCGAGCCACCTCCAGGTGGGTTTGAACTACCAAGCTTCCAGCTAGTCCCTGAGCACGTCACTGTTTGTGCCACGCAGGGATTCCAACAAATCAGCTAGCCCAGATGAAATGAGGAAATTCCTAGAAAACGCTAAGTCCCGGGCTGACTCACAGAGAAACAGAACACTGAACAGACATATAATGAGGGAAGAGATTGAATTCGTAGTTAAAAAAAAAAACCTCCCATAGAGAAAATTCCAGGTCCAGATGGCTTTACTGGGGACATTTTCAAAGAAGAATTGACACCAGTCCTTTGCAAACTTCTAAAAATAATAGAGGAGGGAATGCTTTCCAACTCATTCCTCCAAGTCCATATTAGCCTGAAATAAAAATCGTCACATGCAAACTACAGACCAAAGTTCCTTATAAATGTTGATGTAAAAACCCTCAACAAAACAATGCACCAAGACCAGGTGGGATTTTTGCCAGGAATGCAAGGTTGGCTCAAGATATGCAGCTCAATCAAGTTATACAATATGTGCACCGAACAAGATACAACGTGGGCTCTAACATGTACTAAAGGTGTGACCTTGAGTGAGGACCTCCTTCCATCGATGAAGGAGGGTCTCCAGAATTGTTGAGAGAATATAATTAGACAGTGATCACATAGTTAGTAATCAGTAAGTGGTCACCTAACCCTAAATGCTGATCATGTATTGACCCCTTACTATGTGAATTTCCTAATTTCTTAATACCAATGCAGTTGTCTTTAGGTGGTGAAAATAATGAAGCCCTTGACTACTAGCCAAAAGGCTGGTGGTTCAAATCCACCCAGAAGTGTCTTGGGAGACAGGCCTGGTGACCAGCTTCTGAAAGGTCATGGCCTTCAAGACCTTCTGCACACATGGGGTCATTCATCGTGGGTCAGAATGGACTTGACAACTGCAGCAACAACCCCAAAAGCAATTGTTTTTAGGGAGCAAACCTATTGGGAGGGGCACAGTTTATTCATTCTTGGGTCACTTTTCAGACGAGGAGTACGGGCCAGGTGGCCTGATACCGCCTGCTCACCTGGGCCATAAGAACCATCGGTCTGTGCATCCCTGCCTCAAACCTTCACACCCCGTTTCCTCTGCCCGAAACAACTACCTAAGCCTATTGTGTAGCTTCAAAGTCTCCTTCGACCACTGGCCATTCCTAACACAGGCAGTGTTCATTCTCCGGTCCAGGGAGGCCGGGGTGTTTGCACATTCATCATGTGCTAGCCAGGGCCTCAGGACTCCTCTGCCTCTTTCTAGACTTCCGGCTTTCCGGCTTGTGCACTGTGCTTCTCTGAGCCTCAGTTTCTTGAACCGTAGAAGGGGATCCCCGAAGGGGATCACCTTGTTGCAGGGAACACTTGGGATGTGGCAAGCCACAGAGGCAGGAGAGCAAGCCAGGGCAGTCAGCTCACGCCTGCCCGGTGGGGCCAGCTGGCACTCACTTGGCAGGGTGGAAGATGGCACTCATCTCCTCTGCCAGGTGTCTCCGCAGGATGTGCTTCCCGCTGGGGATGCCCAGGGCCGTGGCCATGGCCTCGGCGTTGAACGTGGGCTCCAGCACCAGCACGGCTCCATGAACACCACTGTTCGTCAGGTTGTCTGCATACTCCTGAGGGCAAAGGCATGAAGTCAGTTAGCATAGGAATCCCCCCATTAGCCTGAGGATGCCCCTCTATGGTCTGAGAGGGTCCCCTATTAGTCTGAGAGAAACCCATCTCCTGAGATGCTCCCTGTTAGCATGACAAGGTCCCCCTATTAACCTGAGAGAATTCCATCTCTGGAAAGGCACTGCCTGTTAGAGTTCCTTCCTTGGCCTGAGAGGGTCCCCCTATTAACATGACAGGGTCTCTTTGTCCTTCTGAGAAGGCCCTCCTATTAATCGGAGAGAACCTCATCTCCTGAGAAGGACCCCCATTTTCCTGAGAGGGTCACTCTGGTAATCTGAGAGGACTGCCCACTCACATGCCTCCGAAGGCAAGGGCTTCCCCCTCTCGGGGATCAATCCATTTAATTCTGGGGGGCTTCCCACACTTTCAGAGGGATGCGGGCGGCAGAGCTGAGACTGCGTCCCTGACATGTCCCGGAGCCCAGCAGGCAGGACTGAGTGCAAAGATGGTCTGGGGCCTTGGCCCGTTCTTGCCAATGGGAGTGAGGTGGGTGAGAGCGCCCTTACGTGGGGTCCTACTGCTGAGAGGCGAGTGGTCCCTCCTCTTGAGTGACAAGACCCTGTGTTTCCCTGCTGGGCTAGGCCACAGGGCCCAGTTCACAAGCAAGGCTGCTGATTTGCATACATATTTGCATGTGGTTGGCATATGCCTAGGCGTCCCTGCTGTCCCTCCTCACCTTCAGATCGATGTCTCGCACCCACTTGAGCACCCGCTGGTTGGTCCAGACCACAGGATCAATGTTCTGTGTCTCACAGCGGGCCCGGCGCTCCTGGAGAGCCTGTGGGAGACAGCTGGGTCAGTGGGTGGGGATGAGACCAGGGAGCACACAAGGGTCCCATGTGGGCCCTCAGGGGACCGGTGTGGGGAGTTACCCCAGCTTGGCCATGCACATCTGCTCTGACCACACTGCTTCCTGGTGCAGAGTGGGGCTTTGGGCTGGGGTGTAGCTACAGCTGCCCTGTGCTGCACCCTCCCCAGCTCCGGCTTGGACAGGCTCTCTGTGGGCACTGGACGGTCTATGAGTATTGACTTGGAGGCCATGAGGGACAGGCCTTTTGGGTCTGCTGGCTCCCAGGGTAGGGATGTCACCTGGTCTAAAACATGCCCCTCAGCATCCTGCAGAGCAAAGTCTGCCTGTCACCAATTGGCAAACCTGGGGGCAGGACTGGCCTCCAGCTCCTCCAGTATGGCCCCCAGCAGCCCTTTTCCTGCCCTTCTGTAAGAGGTGGGCCTCTCATGTCTGTCCTCCATCCGCCTGGGCTCCCATTGGCCAGGGACTATGTCCTTGCCATCTTGTCCCCAGCGCCCACAGGTAAGGGACTCAGCAGAGCTCTCTGGCCTGCTTTCTGACCCTGAGCGGCTTGTGCTCTGCTCTTCATGCTTAGAACATGAACCCACTGGGCGGATGCCAGGGCCCCTCCCTCGGGGACCATGGGTGAGTGTGCCGGCTAGGAAGGGTGGGCTGCAACTGGCACTCAGTCCACACAGGCCTGCTTACCCCAGCCTGCCCTGCCATTCAGAACTCTGCTGCTGCGTCCACAGGCCTCTCCTCAGCCCCCGCCAGCCTGCTTCCCCTGTGTTCACAGATTGATCCCTGAGTTTCTCCCTCCCAGGCTCAACCTAGTTGCCACCACCTTTGGGAGCCTCCCCGTCCCCTGGGCTGGCTCAAGGGCATCTTCTCCAGGTCACTGATCTTATCTGTGCTTCCCTGATAAGGTGTGGATTCTAGAGAAGGAGGGATATATCCCTCAGCCTCCCCATCTCCCCCAATGAGTCCTAGACCTGGCCCCTGGTGCTACCCAATACACAGTGTTGGAAGAAGAGTGGGGAGCAATGGGAGGAAGGGATGTGGGGAGAAGTGGATGGATGGATGGATGATGGACAGATAGGTGGCTGGATAGAAGTATGGATGAGAGGCTTGAGGGTGGATGAACAGACAGACCTGTGGATTAATGTATACACGGTGGGTGTCAGAAGGGGCAGGGAGACAATGACACACAGCCCTCCCTTCCTGCCTGGCCCTGGCCTAGTGAAGTTCACTTACCTCCCTGCTGAAGTTCACTTGGTACAGCAGCTCGATCCCCAACAGGATGCTGACCTGGTGGAACTTTTTGGACACGTTCAGGTGCTTCTCCAGGTCCCGCTTCATCAGGGAGTTCAGCATCCGCCCGTCCACGAGGTGGTTCTGGAAGGCCTGGGAGTACTGGGACAGGCCGAGGTCGTTCAGCCAGGCTTTGGCAACCCAGTGATGGTCCAGGTCTGCCGCTTTGGACAGGCTAGTGAGGGAGAAGATGCAGAAGGGAGGGAGGGACAGGTGGGACAAGGAGGCAGAAAGAGGGACAGGCGAGAGGAGACAGAGACAAACAGAGAAAGCCAGAGGAGGTAGGGGCGGCAGGGAGAGAGTGGAGAGTGGACGGGGAGGAGGAGGCAGGGCAGAGGTGGAAGGGGAGAGCCGGGGGCAAGGAGACAGAAGCAAAGACATTGAGGGAGAGAAAAAGAAGAAAAACAGAAGGGAAGGACAGGAAAGACCAGGAGACCCAGGCAGACACCGAGAGAGGCACCAGGGACAGCGACAGGGAGCAGAGGAAGCAGTGTGGCTGCCCATACCCCACCCCACCCCCGCCCCTCCCTGCTCCCACCAGGGTCTCTGGGGAGCTCTGGACTGCCATTGCCGCTGCCTCCTGCGCTCCCCGGCTCGCCCCTGCCCCCCCTTGCTGCTGCTGTGGTCCCACTTGGTGCAAATGACTAACAGACTTTGCTGCTGATCCGAGGGTTGGAGAGGTCAAACCCACCCAGAGGCTCCCTGGAAGAAAGGCCTGGAGATTCGCTTCCAAAACCTCCAACACCGAAAACCTGAGCCAGCGCAGCGCAGGGTCCGAACCGGCGCCCGGGCAAACCGTTTAGCTTTGTAATGTTCACTTGTCGCGACGCAAGGGGCGCGGCCGCAGCGTTTGCCGTGATGCGCGGCGTCGGGGAGGCTTCCCGGGTCACAGGGTGGGCCCGCTGGGGAGTCAGGGGTTAAACCTATTTGCTCGTCCCAGGCCCTCTCGCAGCCTTGTCGGGGGCTTTTGTGTATCCCATGCAGAACGTGTCCGTGTCACACACATCGTTGGCGCAGCACAACGACGACGTCTCCAGAACATGAAATTATCGGGGACGGTGGAGAGTGCGGGGGAGAGTTCCCTCCCAGTCCCCACCCCAGGAGGTTGTGCCCGGAAAGGGTGGACTGCTCTGCAGTCATTCCCCTGAGGACCACACGGTGGCACGCTTGCAGAAGGGAGGAGGGCAGCGTTCCCATTTACTGCAGGACTGAAAAAACGGAGCTGATACCAAGGGCTCAAGAAGAAAGCAAAGGTTTTGAGAATGATGATGGCAACAAATGTACAAACGTGCTTGACATATTGGATGGATGGATGGATTGTGATAAGAGTTGTCCGAGCCCCCAATAAATTGATTTAAAAAGAAGAAAAGGAAAAACGAGGGGGGACCGATTACAGGGATCTACATATAACCTCCTCCCTGGGGGATGGACAACAGAAAAGTGGGTGAAGGGACACGTCGGACAGTGTAAGATATGACAAAATAATAATTTATAAATTATCTAGGGTCCATGAGGGAGGGGGGAGCCGGGAGGGGGGAAAATGAGGAGCTGATGCTAGGCGCTTAGGTGGAGAGCAAATGTTTTGAGAATGATGAGGGCAATGAATGTACAAATGTGCTTTACACAATTGATGTATGTATGGATTGTGATAAGAGTTGTATGAGCCCCTAATAAAATGATGAAAGAAAGAAAGAAAGAAAGTCCGGAGGTGCTGGCAGGGAGAAACACGGTGTGGTCACCGTGGGAGCCTCTGGGCCACAGGATCCAACTTCCTTCCCTTCCCCCAGGTAGACAAACAGATGGTCAGTCACCTGCTTCCCAGCCCTGAGGTGGGGGCTGGGGGGGTGGAGGCAGTGTGGTAGGCAAGAGACCTCCCTTCCTGCAATATCTCTGGGGTGGCCTAGCCTATGAACCTGGGTGAGGTTTTGACCCCACCTCAGCCCCCTGCTCAATCTTATGTCCTATGCCACTTTGGGTGCCCCTCGTTCTCCCTCTCCATGTCCCTTCTCAGATGGCAGCCAGCGTGATGGCAGCCGAGGCAGTAGTGCTGGGGAGCAGAACTCTGGTGCCCATGTGAGAGACTTGGGCCCCGTTCTGGTCGGGGGTCCTGTGGAATGGGTCTCAGCAAAGCATCCAGATTGGGGATCCACATCTGAGAGTCTGACCATGGATCCACAACTTGTCTCTGGGGTGGCTGGGGATGGGGTGGAGCTTTACTCGGTTCTGCAAGGGTCATTGTCACGATTCAGGCCCATGGGGGTGGGTGGGGTGGGGTGGATGGGTGGTGGCAGCTAGTGATAGTAACTGCCCCAGGGAGCACGTGTCAGAAGTTCAAACCCACCAACTGCTCTGTGGTAAAAAGACACGGCTCCCTGTTCCTGTAAAGGTCCAGTCTTGGAAACCCAGGGGCAGTTCTACTCTGTCCTGTAGACCTGTGATGAGTCAGCATGGACTCGATGGCAGGGAGGGAGTTTGGCATCTGAAAACACAGCTTCCAAGTTCACCACTCATGCTCTCAACCACCCCGTCTGGCTACCACAGACACCTCACACCTAAGAGTCTCCGCACTCCCAAATCATCAGGACCCCTTCTCAGCCATCCCTCCCTCCCTCCCACCCATCCAGGTCTGAGACCAAATCACTCTTGCCCTGCCCCTCCCCCTCCTCCACCTAGCTACTCCATCCATCACTCTGCTCAGCTCCGCCTGAAAGTTGTACTGGGTCTCTTTCCATGGTCCAGGTGTGAACAGACTTTACACCTGCAGTGCCACCCTCCACTGGTCATGGCAGTGCCTTGCATACATCATCCCTTTGTGCCAAGAACTCCATCCTAGCCAGGCGCCCGGCCCACCTCCCTCCCCCAGGTCCACTTCCCAGAATGCAATGCCCACTGGGGGCTGTCAGAGAGACCATCTGTGCCTTGGTGTGACATCCCCACACTTATCCCATTCCCAGGGCCTGCTCAGGGTGAATACTCAACCTGTGTTGCTTTACAGCCCATGGCCCAGATGACAGGGGTCAGGGGAGTGGGCCCCCACCTGGTGCCCTCCGGTCCAAGACCAGCTCCCTCCAGGGATGAGAAGTCCTGGGCAGCCTCCTCCTGGCCCTGTCACTCAGAGGGCACACCTGCTCTGAGGTAAGTCTAAGGTAAGGCAGGTGCGGCAGGGGGCCACTTGAAGTGGAGAGGCAAAGGCTGAGCAGTTTCTCTTCACCGCGCAGTTTCCACCACCCACTGTGACGGATCATTTAAATCATTAGCGAGTTCAACGTAATCCTCCCTCCTCTCAGCACCGCCTTGGGGTTAAGGCAGGCTGCTTGGCCCTGGGCCCTGCTGCGCTTAGGGAAGGGATTAGAAACAGTGACTGGGAGTTTGTCAGAGCTCAGCTTCCATCCAGAAAGCAGGGAAGACGCTGCCGGCCGGCTGGGGCTGTGGCTGACAGGGACTGGGGTGGCCGCCCATCCGCTTGAAGACAGGGTTGGCTCGGCAGATCATTGGGGTAACAAGACTTGGGGCGTGGGCCTCCCCAGCTTAATCTACTTGACAGAGACACATTAATCATCAGCAGTGCCCATCTGCCTGCCAGCCAGCCACCCTGCTTTTCATTAAAGCGCTCCCCACGGGGCCTCCGCTTGGAAGCACTTCCCCAGATGCTGATTTGAGCTGGCCTTGGAGTCCAGGACTAAAACCGCGTGGCCTTAAAAGTCATTCGGACATTCTATTAAATAAGTAACAGCCCCGCTCCTTGCAAACTGGGTCCTCAGATCTGAGAATGGGCTCATGAGTGAGACACCTGGATCAGGGCTCAGTGCAGGGGCATGGCAAGGACTGACAGACACGGAGGGTGTCAGGTCCTCAGAACGAAGCCTGGGGTGCCGTGAGGGGGCCATACGCCATAGCAGCAGTAATTGCCGTCTTGAACAAAAGGGACGTAGGGAACTGGGAATTCCCTGCACCTCACTTTTCTCATCTTGAAAATGGGGGTGAGGATGTCAATCCTGCATTGATGGCGTGGGGATCCGATACAACTCAGTCCATACGTGACGGGCACTGGACCGGCCAAGAGGCAGCAGGCTTCCTGGTCAGGATATAAAAGGTAGAGAGAAGTGGCCCAGAGAGGGCAATGCTATGGCCAAGGTCACACCAACTGTCATGGCTGGGATATCCCCAGAGACGACCTCGCTGGGGTTCCCATCTCAGACCCCCAAAGTCCCATGGGTGGGCCAGAGGGTCCCAGAATGCAAAGCTGTGCAGTCTTATACACTTCTCCTGGAGAGAGTATCAAAGAGTTTTGATTGTTTTGTTTCAAAATCATATTCTCAAAGGAGTTTTAGCCCCAAGAATGTTTTTCGGGTTGGGGAGGAGACTTCTAAGCAAGATCTTGACCAGGCTGCATGGTTCCCCCGCCGCTTACCTCCAAATGAGAGAAGAGAGAGAGGGAGTGAAAAATGTCAACACAACGTCAAGATCGGGAACATTCTAGGTCCTGACTCAGACCAGGTGTTCTAGAATTTTTACCAAGGCTGTGGTGATACCAACTTTTGTGAAAGAGACAAGCCTGCAACGGAGGACCTAACCATCAACCACGGCTTCGCCTGAAGGATGAGAGACGGGGCAGAAAGAAGGCTGATTGTCTCTTGGAATGGTCCAGGCAGGAGACAGGCTAAGGAACTACCCGGGTTGTCCTTCAAGGGCAGAAAAGGACCATCCCTGGAGCAACCTGGGGACCAACAGACTGTCTGGAAGTGGCACGGGAAGCAGGGCTACCTTGGTTCCAAAGGGTAGAACCTTAGCCCGCTGGGGTTCAAAGGGTGCCGGCAGGGCTTCCTGGATCTCAGACCGTCTCCTGAGCTTCTCTAGCCCCTTTGCTGAGAAAGCTTGAGGCAGCCAGACTCTACACAGGGTGTAGAGCACACACAAGAAGGCCCCCTGGCTCTCCATTCTGGAAGCCCGGGGCTGTCTGGGACTGGATGCAGCTGTGTGCTCCTAAATATTCAAGCTCCCTGCAGCTGTCTTACATCTGGCTGCTTGTTTAAGCCCACCCCTTTGGAGCCTCTGTATAACTGTGGTCTATGGAGGCTCTGTGCTGGGGAGACATGGGAAGTGGCCCTCAGTTCCCTTGCAATTTTGAGGGTGAAGCAGGCTCATGCCCACCCCTCTCTGTACCATGTACCCCTGCCCTGTTCAATAATTGACCCTTGTGGTAAGGGGGTGGGGCATGGGGTGGGAGTATTTTCCAGGTTGAGTGACTGAGCACTGGGAAGGCTTCTAGCGGTGTGGGGAAGGAAGTGGGTGGTGAATGTAAGGTGCGTATGGACGCTCCAGATGAGGAAGCCCAGCAGGGGTACACACTGCCCCCCACCCCCCAATTTCCGCCTGTGCCCTTCCTCTCACCCACAGACCTGACACTGCCCTCTTGGAGCTGCCTCTCCTTGCCTATAAAATACTAACAGTGAGCCCCCCTCTCCCCCGCCCCAGCTCCTGCCACATGGTCAACTGTGGCCATGATGAGCAGTCAGGTGCACAGCCCCACGATGGCGATCCCCCCTCCATTTCTTCAGAGCCCTTTCTTTCCCTTAGAAACAGCGACACTCCCAGTCCCATGACAGTGGGCCACTCTGCTTGCTGGATGGGCAGGGTCTGACAGGCTACAGGCTCGCCCCCACCCCCACCCAGTGCCCTCTTGCTTAGCTCACCTGGGGTCCCTGCCTACGTTTCTGGTCTGGCGATTTCCCACCACCTGGAAGTTCCCGAGGCTGTGAGTTTCCTGCCTGTAACCCGCCCGCCCAGTCCCACCCTCAGCCCGCTCTTTCTTTCATCCACAAAGCGGGCTCTGCAAATAAGAGTACCCGCCGGCAGGTCTGATTAATTAACTGCACAAAAATGATGGAGAAGCCAGTGAAGGAGATAATTATGCAAACCAGAAAGCGTCAGGTTTACAGAGCATCTTCCTCCCTGTTCCGCATGCCCAGGGCTGGGGGAGGGACCCTTGCCGGCCCTGGAGCTGCTCAGGGCACCAGAGCCCCTGACAAGTCCTGGCTCACAGGTCTGGAGGCAGGCAGGAGGTGGTGTGTGTGTGTGTGTGTGTGTGTGTGTGTGTGTGTGTGTGTGTGTATGGGGTGGGGAAGCACCTGGTGGGTGGGACTTCTAGATTGGTGCTTGCCCAATCCTCTTGGGAAAGTGATTTCAATAAATCCCTCCATGCCTATCCCTCCATCCTGTCCCCTCGGCCCCGTGTCCCTGCCGTCTTTCCTCACCCCGGAATAGGACCTGAGTAGGTGGGGCAGGTGTTTTGGCTCAGTTCACAGACAGCCATTTGGCCAGCTACCAAGGGAGAAGCACTCCAGGGGTTGGGGTGGCCCCCAGCCTCCCTGCGTGTCCATCCCCCTGTGGGAAGGACTCGTCACATTGGGGTACGGATCTATTCAGTGTCACTCAGGAGGTGCAGGGGACGGGGTGGGGCGGGGCGGGGCGGTGGTGGGGAGGCAGCAAGCGCACTGAACAGGGTGATGTTGTCCGTGGGGCTGACGTCAAAAGGACTGCCTATGGAAGCTTATGCCCCGCTGAGCAGAAATGGATCATTTTTCGTGAAAGGATCCCTGTGGTCAGTTTTACCCACAAGGGTGTTTTTGGTAAGCCCAGCAATATACAAGGAATGCGTCCAAAAGGATTGCTCTCAAATCACAGGAACCTTTAAAACAAACAGATAAAACTGCAAATCTCTTGTTTCTCCACAGGTGCTCCGTCTAGGTGGACACACTTCTGGTGGCAGTGTTGCCATCTGCCCGAGAGATGTCTACTCTCTCTGCTGATGCCCCTGGGAAATGGGCCCTGAACTTAGGGAGCACAAAGAAATCTGCCAAAGGTAAGCTCAGCGCCATGGCTGGGCGGGGTCAGACTTCCCAGTGGAATTCGCTGAGGATAGCCTATTCCCTGGACGAAAGAGAGGGCACATGGTGGGGCCAACTTTGGACGAGACTGCCCTGGCCTTTGTCTCACCGAGGCAGTTTGTAAGGTCCTTAAAACTTCCCTAATAAGCTCCTGTGGTGATGGTCCTTTGAGAAAAGCCATCCAAATGACCCCCTTGGCATCCCCAAATCCAGTGGCTGTGACTGCTCTTGAATGCCATCGGCCCAGCAGATCCCCTCGAAAGCCACTGCTTGACTAGGCTTGTTTTGGAAGGCACCCCCACAAAGACTCAGATGAGCGTGCTCGAGAGAGAGACATGTGGACGTGTTTTGTATGGAATTAACCTAGACACGTGTGAGCTGGGACCCACGTGGCAATGTGCTTGGACTTACTCTCCAACCTACGAGGGTCAAACTCTTGTGGGTTTACTTTGGAGTCTTGTGCCACACTCGGGTCGGTGCTGTCCATATCATTCGCTCACAGTGACACTGGCATCGGCTGCTACAAGCGCACCCCGCTGTTTTCATCGCTGCTGGTGTTTTCAGGGTCACTAAATAACTTGGTTAAGTTTTGAGGTGTCTGCGCTTCAAGATGGCGGTGATTATTGTTGGTAAATACCGAAGAGTGGGTTCCCACTCACAGTGCCCCAAAGTACAACAGCACAGAGCACCGTCCGACCCTGTCCCTTCTTCACAACGGTCCTTACGTTTCAACCCCCATCCTGCCCCCTCGTTATGGAATCCACTGTGTTATCTATCCCCTGGATGGTCTTCCTCCTTTCTCACTGTCCCGATACTGTACCACGCAGGCTGTCTGTCCTCCTCCAGGGACTGGTCTCTCCTGACAACATGTCCAATGTATGTGAGACCAAGTCTCACCATCCTGGCTTCTAAGGAGCATTCTGGTTGTGCTTCTACAACAGTGGTTCTCCACCTTCCTCACGCCTCCACCCTTTCACACAGCTCCTCATGTGGTGGTGACCCCCGACCAAAGAATGATTTTCATTGTTACTTCACAACTGTCATTTTGCTACTGTGCTGAATTGGGCGACCCCTGTGAAAGGGTCGTTCGGCACCCCAAAGGGGTCAAGACCCACAGGTTGAGAACTGCTGCTCTAAAACAAATTTCTTGGTTCTTTTGGCAGTTCACGATACTTTCAATATTCTTTTCCAGCACCATAATTCAAAGGCATCATTCGTCTTTGGTCTTCTTCAATGTCCAGCCTTCACATGCGTATGAGGCAGTTGAAAAGACCACGGCTGGGGTCAGTGGTACTTTAGTCCTCACAGTGACAGACATCCTTGCTTTTCAACACTGTAGAGAGGTCTTGCGCAGCGATTTACCCAGTGCAAGGTGTCTTTTGATCTCTCGACTGCTGTTTCCATGAGCATTGATTGTGGATCCAAGCAAAGACAAAATCCTCGGCAACTTCAATTTTTTTCTCATTATCGTGTTGTTGAAAGTGGTGTAGTGGTTACACATTGGGCTGCTAACCACAAGGTCATCAGTTCAAAACCACCAACTGCTCTCTGAAAGCAAGAAGAGGCTTTCTATGCCTGTAAAGAGTTACCATTTTCGAAACCCACAGGGGGATTTTTGTCTTGTGCTATAAGGTCTCTTATGAATCGAAGTCAACCCCCTGGCTGTGAGTTTGGTTTTTATCATGATGTTACCTATTGGTCCAGTTGTGAGGAGTTTAGTCTTGACATTGAGTTGTGAATCCATGGTGAAGGCTGCAGTCCTTGATCTTTATCAGCAAGTGTTCCCAGTCCTCCTGACTCTCAGTAAGCAAGGTTGTGTCCTCTGTTTATCACAGATTGTTGATAAGCCTTCCTGACGCTCCTCCCTTCATCACGTAATCCGGCTTCTCTGATTATTTGCTTGGGATACAGATCGAATAAGTATGGCAAGAGGAGACACACCCTTCTTGATTTTAAACTATGTAGTATTCTGTTTTTCTCTTCACACAACTGCCTCTTGATCCATGTAATTTCCGAATGAGTGCAATGAAGTTGTGTAAGTTACATAATTTCGTGTCAACTTGAAGATATCAAAGTGTAGGGTGGAATCTAGCCTGTCAATCAGGTCACAGTCTGATGGTACCTCCTTGGGGGCGTGACCTCATAAGGAGGGTCGTGGGAACCTGCCCACTCTCTCTGCCTTCACCTTCCTGTGGATGAGCTGTGCTGAGACCTTCGTGGGCCCTGTGATGTGGCCACCACCATTGGAGCCACAAGACTTTGCACCCACCAGCCTGTGACATTCCTGCATTCTGCATCATTAAGGTAGGTGTGTGAGTCTTAAGAGGGATTTATAGACTAGTATTGGACTTATGAACTAGTATCACACTTACGAATTTGATCTGAACTGGGTTGGGATGTTTGCTTGATATATAATTACTTACTGATATAAAGCTCTTTCTTACACATACATGGATGTCACTGAATTTGTTTCTGGAGTCAACCTGGCCTAAGAGAAATTCCAATTCTTCTCAAAGTTATCCATAATTTTTTAATGATCCATACAGTCTGTGGTGGTCACCTAATCTGGTATCAATTTGAGGATTAAGAGTGTAGGGGTGGAGTCTAGCCTGTCAATCTGGAGACCTCTGTGTGGGCCTGGCCTTCTCCTGAGACTTCTGGGAAATCCAGTATTCCTTTGTGGAGGCAGGAGACACTATCTCTCTCTGCCACACCCTGGGAGACATAGACATAGCAGCTGACAAGACACATGGACCCACCCTGATGATGCCAGCGCTGAGATATTTCCACTGCCACTGGATCCAAAGACTTCCTACCCACTGGCCAGTGACTTTCTACATTTGGCGTCATTGCATGTGTTTCGTGAGTCTGAAGAGGACTTTATACATTGGTATCGGACATATGGGCTAATATCAGACTTATGGACTTGATCTGGACTGGGTTGGGATGTTTTCTCAATGTTCAATCGCTCTCATATATAGATCTCTTTCTTATACACATATGTGTGTCCACGGATTTGTTTCTCTAGTCCACCCAGACTAACACAAATGCCTTGGCATAGTCAATAAAATACAAATAAACATCTCTCTGGCATTCTCTGCTTTCAGCCAAGGTCCATCAGAATCTGGACGGAACCTCTGGCAGCTCCCTGTCATTATACTGCTGCAACCGTTGTTTGATGATCTTCAGAAACATGTTAATTGTGTGCAATATCATTGATATCATTCTGTAGTTTGAGCATTCTGCTAGGTCACCTTTCTTTGGAATGAACACAAATGTGGATCTCTTCTAGTCAGTCAGCCAGGTAGCTGTCTTCCAGATTTCCTGGCACAGTGGGTGCTTCCAGTACTTCCTCAGCTTGTTGAAACATTTCAGTGGGCATTCCATCAATCCCAGGGGCCTTGTGTTTGGCTGATGGCTGCATTTCAGCTTGGACTTATTTCTTCAGCACCAGTGGTTCTTGGTCATCGGCTATGCTACCTCTTCTTCTGATGCTTTCTGCAGCACTCAACATCTTGCCCATCAAAAGCAAACAGATAAACTCACTGGCATCGCGTCAGTGCTGACCCACAGCAACCCTATAGGACAGGGAAGAACTGCCCTGCCAGCTTCTGAGACTTCTGAGACCGTATGGCTTTGGGAGCAGAAAACCTCATCTTTCTCCTGAATTTTGCCCATGGGATTTCAGTAATTAGAATGTGTGAATTTTACCCACAACTTTTTTTTTGGAGAATGAGGCAGTAATTAAAGCAACCGAAAAAAACTTAAATTTCTGATCAGTTACTAATAATGTTGTAATTGATTTCGTTGTAATTCAGAATAGAGTCTAGACAGTTAACAAAACAACTGTGCTGTCAGTATTTATATTGTCTAAGAAATAAATGTAACATTTAAATTATTTAATATAGTTGTATTTGTCACATTACTGTATGATTGAAATGGATGCTAACCCTTATGAAGGATTCTGTATGGTGGGGGATGGGGTGGGGGCAGGGTGACACCACGAGTTACCACACTGGGTCCACCAACCCTAGTGATGTCATTGCCTGCACCCCTGGTCACTGGCACCCTAGGGTTATCTTAGCTGCACCCTAACGTCTCTCACCTTCACCTGGGCAAGAATCTTGGACCCCTCTGTGGGCCCTAGGGTCTACGGCAGCGGTCCTCCCCTCCCCTCCCCAACTGCTCACCTGCGGCCAGTCTCGGCATCTCGGTAGTCCTCGATGGCCAGACGGAGCTTGCGACGGTGCAGGGAGCTGCAGACGCCCAGGCCCAGTTCCAGGTCTTCATCACTCAGGCTCAGCAGCACCTGCTCTCCGAGGAGGGGGGCACTGAGTGCCCCAAGCGGGGGGCAGGCAGGAGGAGGGGCTGCTGTTCTGGTCACCTAAGGCCTCCCAGGACCAGAAGGGTCTGCTGCCTGACCCCTCTCCCTGACCCCCTCTCCTGCATCAGGGCTTAGGGTATATCTGGCAAATGTCTGCCTCAGGAGGTAAGGCAGAATCACTGTTGGTGCCAAAAGAAAGCTCTAATCTAGTCCTGCTCCCTGGGGCTAGGCAGGGGATGGTTACGCCCATTGTGAAGATGGGAACAGTGAGGCTCCGGAGGGCGCAGTGAGCCCTGGAGTTGAATCTAGGTCGGTGGACTCCAAGACGACATCTTCTCTGGTCCCTGGGGTAGGGGGTGAGGCTGGTCGAGCTCTTGGAAAGGGTGCCCTACCTTCCCGCTCTTCACGTTCTCGGCACAGGCCTTGACGTACATGGGCATGGCCATGATGACCTCGAGCCAGGCCTGCACGGTGCCAGCCTTCCAGTGGGACATGGGCGTGGTCCTGACCAGCTCCACGTGCTGCAGTCGGTCCATCTGCTCCTCGCCCTCCGACAGGCTGAGGCTCTGCCGTGTGGGGCTGCACTGGCTGTCTGAGTCTGCAACACACAAGCAGGGCCGCCGCCTGGGTGGGTGGGTGGCTCACAGGGGAGAGGCAATCCCAGCCCTAGAGGTTGGGGAGGAAGGCAGGGATGTCTTCCTCATACACTTCTTTGCAAAATCAAAATGCAAAATGACTGGTTTTGCTGTCCCTCCTTCAATCAGAAGCATCATTCATTATCCCCTTAAAAAAAAAAAAGCGACATGTAATCCTGAAAGGAATAAAAATAAAGCAGAACGTGAAAATCACTCCAAATCCCACACTGTCCAGAAACAGCAGCTGTTGGTATTTAGCAAAATACTCTGTGATACACACCCGCTCCCGCTTACAAACACACAGACACCACGCATACAGTTTACCTAGCACACCCTCCCGCTTGCAGGTCAGGGTTTTGGCTGGGTACATAGACCTCTAGTCTAGCTTTCCCAAGGAGGCAAGGGTGCAGGTGGGCTAGGGGAGGGGCTAGAGAAGAGTTGGGCAGAGCCCAGTCTCAGTCACTCTTGTGACCAGGACTGTGTTTGGGCAGCACGGGGATGTTTTCTTGGGCTCAATGAAGCTCCACGAGTGACCTTCTCAGACAAAAAAAGTCCACTCACCACCATTTTCCAATACTGTTGATTCTTCCACCCATGACTGGTGGTACTACGGTCAGATTAAACAATGCTGGACAGACTAAGGCCCAACACTGCCTTGGATGGATGCTGACTCATCTCGGAGGAGCAGATGGTGGATTTGAACCACTGATCATAC